>NW_027361761.1:26382500-26990000 GCF_039654945.1 Dendrobates tinctorius | reverse complement strand
TATGCTGATCTGTGAGCCCGTACCCCATTACCACTCAAGAACAGATTTGTGTGTGGTTGGTGAAAGTTACCGTTGTGTAACTGCCGGTTTTATAACGTTAGCGTCTTTAACGTCCTAATTCATCTACTTCCAGATGTTAATGCTTCATTTTTAATATCTTTGTATAATCAGCGTGGTTCAAGGAAAAATTTATTCTGCTTTTGTTAGGTCAGTATCTCAATCTTGAAAAAGACCACTAGTATTGTGAGTCAGAAATGGGCTTAAAGCAGTTGTCACTTCATGTTCCCACTCAAGGGTGAACCTACCAAAAGACATTCAGGACTGGATTAAAGTTAGTAGAGGTCCTTCAGCAAGCTTGTTGTCCTCCTTATCAAAATCTTTGAGTTATGTTGAAAACTGAACCAGCTATTCCGAATTCATCTGTTTTCCTGATGTTTACACCTCTTTTAATAATCTTTGTAAAGCTAAGGTGGGGCAAAAAAAGAAAAACATTGGTCCATGCCTTTTTGTAAAAGTAGTCATCAGTTTTACTGCTAATTAAAACAGATGAGTCCTTAGATCATCTGTCCATTTTCTTCCCAACTTGAGGGCAAACCTGACATGGGAAAAGGCCATTGGAGCTGGATATAAGTTAGGTGGGCCCGCTATAATTTATTTGCTGAAGGACCTCTACTAACACTCTTGTCATGATTCATGCTGGATCATGACTGATAAAAAGCGCAGGTAACCTTTTTTTTTTTTCTAAGCTGTGCTTAAGGTTGGTTTTTGCCCCCAGTTGCCTTTAGGATTATTGCACTGTGGTGTCATTTGTTCTAAGTTTCCCCCGGTGGTGGTGAGCGTCATTGCACTCTAGTTTCTTTAGTTAAGTGCACATGAATATTATGCAGGTGTGATTGCTGGCTCTGCTATAAGAGTCACAGGTGTTGCAATCAGTGTTGGTGATAGTGTTCATTTCAACCATCCTTGGTGGAGGAAGGAGCTGGAGAGCGTTCCTTGCAGCACTGTCTTAGCCCTGGTGTGGAAGGAGTCATAGGGGATTTCCTTGTAGCTCTGACAGAGCTTGGTGGCAGCGATTCAGGAGGAGAGCTGCATTCTGGTGGTGGACTTTGTTGCCAGGAGCAAGTGCAACAGAGTAAAGCTAAGTTGTGTTTCCCCATTTGTGTTTTTCCTTAGTGTGTCTTAATACAGCTGTGGGGCCAGTGCCTGTGCCACCCAGCCCCCTAGCAAGGGATAGGTGTAGGGTGTGCTAGGGCGACAGGTTCTTGATCGGCGCCCGATGCGGAACCGGCATAGGGAACGTTAGGAGCGTTAGGGACACTGACTCAGGGGAGTGCAGGAGGTCTCCATGTCCCCTGTCCTATCGCAAGGCCCACCGTTGGAACTGTTTCCCTTCCCCTTGTCTTGTTGTTTTAGTTACCGGCCTGCTGGTCACATTACACAGGACGGGTCCACGTGACAACTCTATTACAACCACAAATCTGTTGAAAAGGAAACTGAAAGTGTACTGCCCTACTTAGTGAAAGTTTCCAGAATTATGGTGACATCCCTTACTTTTTCTAGTTTGACATACTGGCCATCAATTCTTAGACCACATTCTATATGGTCACCTTCAATCTTTTGGTTAGCTGGATTCCCACCAGCTTCCCCAACGACCATTAAAGAATTTTGAGTGGTGGAGGCTACCAATATTGTAATGTGACTTGTGTCCCATGTGCCCTCGCAATAATTTCGTCTTACAGCTCAGACTTGCAACTGAAACAATCTTTTCATACAAGTGATGGGAAGGCAATGAAGAAGTAAAAAGTCCACTCTTTTCTATACCTGAATATTTGGATGTGATGGCAAGAAGCAGCCTCAGCCCAACGTCCCTCTTTGGATTTTGTTTTCTATTGGTGATGGAGTAATGCATCAAGATTTGTGATGAGCGAGCTCGGCATCATTTTGGTGAATTTGGCACAAAAAATGCTATCAAAATTCACAAGACAAAAGAAAAGTGACAAGAAAACCCCACAAAAGATGAATCTGGCCTTGTGTGTCTTCCTGAAGCAGTACAGAGACTTCTACGTGGCACAGTAGTTCCTGTCCTCTTCTCCTCCAAAGAGACTATTTCCATATTCAAATTCCGAGCTTTTCCCCCCAGCCAAACAGTTCTCATTTTAGCCACATGGCATCGGATAAATAAACAAAACGGAAATATTTTCGCCTCTGATCAGTGCAAAGCTCTTTTTAAAGGGTTGATATTGGCTTTTAGGATTCCTTCCTGAGGAATGATGAGAATAGAAAATATTCGCAAGAGAAACGGGTGCTTAGAAGAACGATGTCTTTATTTAGAGCGGAAGGTCGACCTCCGGTTAATTTTTAGTCTCTGTAATTAGTTTATGGATGTGTGTACATTTGAGGTCTTGTTCTCTCCATGTCCTCTCCAGATGACAGATGCCTCTCATCTGTCGTTTGCTTGTCTCTTAATTTGGCTTTCTGGAATAATAATTATAATCAGAAGTTTGCATTCATTTATTAGAAACATACCGCCAGCTTGTTAAAGAGATCACTGACTTTTGTGTCCTAATGATCCTGTTATAGGCTTTGTACAGATGGCTGCTTATTTTTAGTGTGCACAGACCTTTTATATTTTAGGTTAATAGTAAGGTAAAACATATGGTATTAATAAGAAAAAAGTATTAAAGAGGAAAAGAACTAAGTGGATACACAGTTTCAGAAAGCTTTTTGGAGTTATGGCTCATGGAGGCTCGAATGGTTATAATCAAAACCAACCATGACTGTATATGGTATATACAGTCGTGGACAAAAGTTTTAAGTCTGACCAAGTTTTGGCTTTCACCCATTTTGCTGCATTGTTTTGATGATTTTTAGTTTGTGTTGGATGTGACCCTAACCTAATGCCAATCCTCACTTAGACTGAAGTCTTCATCTGAATGAAATTTGTATTCATTAACCTTCTGACTGAGCACTCAACCTGTTAGCCATAGGCGTTTTTAATCAAAGCATAGCCACAGAAATATAGATTTCAGTCTAAGGAGAAGATTTACATAGGTTCCCAATCAGATGAAGACTTCAGTGAGGAACGGCATTAGGTTAGGGTCCTGGAAAACGAGAAATGCCTTACCGTGGCTTCCAGGTACACATAAATTGGCCATTTTATGCGCTAAACTTTCTCAATTTTTCATACTTCTAATGCAGTAATGCAATTCATTTTTCATATTTCATGTTTGCATGTTAAGGCGCTAGAGTGTGCTTCCTTTTTTGTTTGAATGTATGAGTTGGTGACTCTAGGTAAAAAGCACTTGTTCACACTATGTTTATGCTTGGATGTGACGGTCAGCTTTTGAAATTTGCAAAGGGATTCAGACCTTGGGAGTTTCCTGGAAATAGACCCAAAATATCAATGTTGTGTTGAGATGCTTGTTTCCACTTGTGTATGGGGACATGGTGCTCCAAGTGTCTATCCAGCTGCCAGAGGGAATAGAGGAAGCCTTAAAAAAATAAATAAATAAAAATAAGAGGATCAACGCTGTGTAAAAAAAAATAAAAAAAAACTTTTAATAAACTTGATTAATTTGTCAAGTTTAGTATTTTTACAAAATTGTTATAATTGTGTTTTGCTGTGAAAACGGTCAACAAAAAGATCTAAAAATTTTGAGGTGCTGGTTCATCATTTGCATTTTTTTTTAAAGTTCCTTTCTTTTTTTATTTTTACTTTAGGCTTTCTTCCTGTCTTAAACTATTAGTGACTTTTGGGACCAATAGGTCACAAATATTTTACCAGAAACTAACCTACTCCAATATGTACCAAGGGGATGGGGGGACTGCAGTGAAGGTGCACCAAATTTTGTTGCTATTTTAAAAAGTTGCAATTGATAAATTGGCTAGAAAAAAAATCTAGAATTGCTGGACTCTGGCCACAAAGTGGAAAACTAAAAACAAACAGATGAGCACATATCACAAAAACCTTTAAAAGGAAATAAATAAATTTGGGTGCAAACAAAAAACGGCACAAAACACACACAACTAGACAAAAAATACAATGGCAATGATGAATTGGAGCACGATAGAGCAAACTTGGTGACAATCCAAATTTGTGGGAGTTTCAAATCTTTGGATTAGAGATGGCGTAAAACATGGTAACTCCCTTCTAGACCAAAGTCTTGTGTCTAAAGATGCACCAAATTTATTAAACATCATGCGAACAAATTGAAAAAAATAGTGCAAATAACAATAATGGAGTCCGAAACTAAACGGACTTAAATTATTTCCGACTCCCGAGGCTTATGCACACATGATGCAGGGGGGAACAAATGACTTTTTGGAGAGACTTTGACTTTTTGTGCGATATTTTAAAAAGTCAGAAATAAGACAAGAAAAGGGGAAAATTTCGAGGACTAGCCTCTTTTAAAACCTAATAAAATGCGGAAAATTATGGAAAATGCAATAAATATAGCACAGGTCTGTAATAAACGGCTAAAAAGTAAAAATGACAGACAAGGCTCCAAAAATACAAGTGCAAAGCAAATGAGTGGATGTGGATATTAACCGTGGACATGTAAACTATCTATATATTGTCCTTCCATAAGGTACGATGCATCCAAACAAGGATCCCTTCAGATTACATAAGGGTACAGTATGGGCCCGTAGAATTGTGAGCCCCCATGACATGGATCTGTAAAATGGTCATGTGCATGAGATTTTATGAGCATAGAGAAGACCTAAATCAAAGAGCTGGGTCAGTGTTTCTTTGATTAGTGCATCTCGCATAGAGAATGTGGTGGGGTTTCTGGGCCTTTAGGCAGTGCCCCAATGCTTTTATGGTCCAGCCACCCCTAGTTGTTGCTTTATGAACATCTGAACATTTTATTAAAACTTATTAAAATAATAAAAAAATATTGACAATTTATTAAACTTTGCCTGGATTGTCCGAAATTGCTTTGAAAAATTGCTAAATTTTTGTGCAATGTGGAGTTGCGAAAAAAGTTGGTAGAGCTGTGAGAAACTGGTGTAGGACTATGGACTGGACTAGGGCTACTTCACGCGTCTCTGGGCTGGAACTGTCGGGTATGTCATCATAGTTACTGGGGGGAAACCTTTCTGACCTGGACAGACCTGAGCATCTGACTTTAAGGGGTGGGTCAGTTATAAAAGGGAGTGAGCACATGCTTTTGGCAGGAGGAGAGCTGACCCCCAAGGGAGAAGGTTGACTCCATCTCCACTCTGCCTGACGCAGCTTATAGCCAGGTCGACTGGCTTCCCTCCTCCACACATGCTGAATGTGTGTTACCTGGCTGCCTATTACATCAAACTGAAGTCCATAGCTGACCTAGCAGACCGGTGTCCCCGACTAGGTCCAACATGCTCACCATTGCTGAGCCTCTTCACCACCCTGTATGTGAGGACGCATCTGTGTCCTGCGCTCTGGGATCCCTCACTATGCACTTAGTCCTGGTACACGAAAGGGAAACACTCTGACACTAAGTCTTTGCCGAGAAAAACCCAGGAGCACCATTTCAAGACAAAGACTGTGCAGTAACTTCATCCGGGACAGTTTCAACGCTATCTCACGACACCTGTTCTGAATTCTCTCTGGCTTCCCTCTGGTGATTACTGAAGATAGTGGAGCTGGTCAGATTGAGAGTTGGCTTTCTGGGCTCCCTCTGGTGGTTACTGGAGGTAGTGGAGCTGATCTGATTGACAGAAGCTTGCCACCTGATGAGGAAGACGATTGGAGATCTGGGGTTTCTGATGGGGATTTAAGACAGCTGACTCTGGTATGATTGGGTCACCGAGGAGGAAAACAAAACCAAGCTAAGTAACAGAAAACCAGAGAGGTTGGTAACTACGCAGATTGCAGACCCCTGATCCTAACACAAAACTAACAGCAGCCGTGGAGCATACCCACGATAATTCTAGATGCCTCATCACAGCCGGAGGACTAAATAAGCCTAAAGCAAGAAAATGGGAAATCTAAACTGCCCCAGAGCAGACCCCAAAGGAATAGACAGCCCCACACATGTATTGACGGTGAAACAAGATGAAAGCACAAACACAGGTAGGAAAATAGGCTGAGCAAACGATGGGGCCCACACTAACTAGAAAGGACAGGAAAGGAAAGATACTGTCTGCAATCATGCCAAAAAACCCTGCAAAAAAGTCCAACACTTCTGATAGCAAAAAAGCCCTGAAGTCACTAGACTTCACCCACTATATCAGCACTCTGGCATATTCTGAGAACAGAGCAAAAAGTGGCCAGTCTAATAAGGGACAAAAGCAAACTGGCACATACAGTGACATAAGAGTGGAAATTCAGCACAGCCCCAGCCGGGGCTGACTGACCACACAAAAAATTGAATATACCAAACCAAATCAAATGTGAACATTAGCAGAGACAACTTAGCTTGAGAAGGCAGGAACTGAGCTGGAAACTAAGACCTCAGGAGGCAGGAAAAAATCACCGGCATGGGAATAGGGAGTCGGCTGTCTTAAATCCTGTCTGAGACTCCAGATGTCCAATCCTCATCCTCATTATCAGGTGGCAGGTCTCTGTTAATTAGATCAGCTTCATTGCCTCCTGCCACTACCAGAAGGAACCTGGAAAGAGAACTCACAACTCCTCTATCAGCACAACCAGCTCCCTCACCAGAAACCAGAGGCAGACCAGAAAATGAGTTCACAACATGACTCCCTCTATCCCTGCTGGTGATTTTCTTCCTGTGCCTCCTGAGGTCTGATGTCTCCTGCTCTTTCCCTGCATGTTCAGCTAAGTGGTTCATTTGCTATTCTGTTTGCATTTGATCTGGTTTTGTTTATCTCTGCTTTGTGCGGGTCAGCTAGCTCCGGCTAGGGCTGTGCTGAATAATCACCCATATGTTACTGCATGTGCCAGTTTGTTTTGTCCCCTTTTATATTGGTCTTTTTGCTTTTGCTTTCTGAATATACCAGAGTGCTGATATAGTGGGCGAAGTCGTGCGAATTCAGTGTTTTTGTGCATCAGACGTGTTGGACTTTTTTGCAGTGTTTTTTGCATGATTGCAGACAGTGTCTTTCCTTTCCTGTCCTGTCTAGTCAGTCTATTTTTCTGCCTGCGTTTGTGTTTTCATCTTGTCTCACTGACAATATATGTTTGGGGGCTATCTATTCCTTTGGGGCAATTTAAATATCCCCTTTCTTGCTTTAGGCTTAGTTAGCTCTGCGGCTGTGCTGAGGCGTCTAGGATCATCGTAGGTACGCTCCACGGCTACTGCTAGTTATGTGGACAGGATCAGGGGTCTGCATCCGCTTAGTTACCAACCTCTCTGGTTTTCTGTGGCTTAACCTGGCCTGCTATCCTCCTCGGTGACCCATTCATAACAGAATCACCAGCCTAACTGTAGACTCTAGGGTACTCTAAAGAAGGAAAGAATTTAGAAAAAAAGTCAGAATATTTTTTTCATAAATCTTTTCCTTTTTTTTTTTTTTTCTGGGGCTGTAGGAGGATATTTTTTGTCTAAATGGAGACTAAGAAATTGTCTGATCATGTTGAGCAGCTTGCTGCTGAAGTGCAGGGAATTGAGCGAGATAGGCAGAAATCATCTGCTGTTGAACCAAAAATCCCTACTCCTGATGTGTTTTCTGGGGAACGGTCTAAATTTTTGAATTTTTAGAATAATTGTAAATTATTTTTTGCTTTGAAACCTAACTCATCGGGGAGCTCTGTGCAGCAGGTTAAAATTGTCATCTCCCTGCTACGTGGTGATCCCCAGGATTGGGCCTTTTCTTTGACACCCGGAAATCCTATTCTTGCTAATGTGGATGCGTTTTTTCAAGCCTTGGGGTTTTTGCATGATGAACCTAATGCTATTGATCAAGCTGACAAAACTTTATTAGCATTGAACCAGGGTCAGGATTCTGCAGAGTTATATTATCAAAAATTCCGAAAGTGGGCGGTCCTTACTAAATGGATTGACGATGCCCTAGCAGCTCTTTCACAAGGGTTTGGCAGAAACAGTAAAAGATGTTATAGTGGGATTTCCTGTTCCCTCTGGTCTTGACAACTCTTTCATTGGCCATTCAAATTGTTCGGCGTTTACGTGAACGTAAAACTACATGAGGCGTTGCCGCCTTTCAAACGAACTTCTGAACCCATGCAATGTGATAGGGTTTTATCTAGGGCGCAATGTCAGGAGTTTAGAAGGCGTAATAAGTTGTGTTTTTTCTGCGGGGACGCCTCTCATACTATTGCTGTCTGCCCTAAACGAGAAAAGCGTTTTGCTCACACATTTGCGGTGGGCAGTGTACAGCCCAAGTTCCTTTTGGTGATTACCCTGATCTGCTCCTTGTCTACATTTTCCACTAAGGCTTTTGTTGATTCAGGAGCAGCTTTGAATCTGATGGATTTGGACTTTGCTAAACGTTGTGGTTTTCCCATGATACCCCTGCAGACTCCTATCCCTTTAAGGGGTATTGATGCTACTCCCTTGGCGGAGAATAAACACCAGTTTTGGACCCAGGTGACAATGAGGGTCGCCCCGGACCACCGAGAAAATTGAAAATTTTTGGTGTTGCACAATTTGCATGATAGTATTTGTTCTGGGTTTCCCTTGGTTGCAAACTCATAATCCTGTTTCAGATTGGAAATCTGTGTCTGTGGTGAGTTGGGGTTGTCAATGTGTTCTTAGTGACAGTCCTGGTTTCTCCACCTCTCCGAAGTCTCATGATATTCCTGACTATTTGGCTGATTTTTCTGATGTATTTAGTGAGAGTAAGTCTGCGTCTTTGCCTCCTCATAGGCGTTATGACTGTGCAATTGAGTTAATGCCCGGGTGTAAATTTCCCAAGGGTTGGCTTTTCAACTTATCGGTCCCCGAACATGATGCTATGCAATCTTATATCAAGGAGTTGTTGGAGAAGGGTCATATTAGACCATCCTCTTCACCTTTAGGTGCTGGGGTTTTTTTTGTGGCCAAGAAAGAATGTTCATTAAGGCCATGTATTGACTATCGTTCCCTTAACAATATCACTGTTAAATATCTGTACCCGTTACCCCTGATTTCTGATTAATTTTCCAGAGTTAAAAGTGCCTGTTGGTTTACCAAGCTTGACCTCAGGGGGGCGTATAATCTTATTCGCATCAAGCATGGGGATGAATGGAAGACTGCGTTTAATACTCCGGAGGGACATTTTGAGTACCTGGTGATGCCTTTTGGGCTCACTAATGCCCCTTCTGTCTTCTAGTCTTTTCTGAACGATATTTTCCGGGACTTTGTGGATAAGTTTTTGATCAGTTATCTGGATGTTATTTTGATCTTTTCCAGTCATTGAGATTCTCATGTGGAACATGTCCGGACTGTGTTCCGGATTTTGAGGGAAAATGCTCTGTATGTTAAGGGATCGAAATACCTCTTTGGTGTACAGAGGATTTCATTTTTGGGATTTATTTTGTCCCCGTCGGCTATTGAAATGGACCCGACCAAGATACAGGCCATTTATGATTGGGTTCAGCCCACTTCTTTGAATGCTCTCCAGATGTTTTTGGGTTTTACTAATTTCTACCATAAATTTATAAGTAAATTTTCTGGTATTGTTAAACCACTGACTGATTTGACCAAAAACGGCGCTGATGTGGTGAATTGACCTCCAGAGGCAGTTTTAGCATTTCAGGAGCTTAAGCAGAGATTCACTTCTACTCCGGTTCTACAGCAACCTGATGTCTCACTCCCATTTCAGGTGGAGGTAGATGCTTCTGAGATTGGTGCAGGAGCTGTTTTGTCCCAAAGAGATCCGGTGAATTCTAAAATGAATCCCTGTGCCTTCTTTTCTCGACAATTCTCCGCATCTGAACGTAACTATGATGTGGGGAATCGGGAATTGTTGGCCATTAAATGGGCATTTGAAGAGTGGAGACATTGGTTGGATGGAGCCAGACATCAAGTTGTGGTCCTCACTGACCACAAGAATTTGATTTAACTTGAATCAGCGAAACGCTTGAATCCTAGACAGGCTAGGTGGACCTTGTTTTTCACGCGTCATAATTTTGTGGTCTCTTTTCTTCCGGGCACTAAGAATGTTAAGGCGGACGACCTTTCTAGGAGTTTCTTTGCGGATTCTCTTGATGTGACCGAGCCTACTACCATTCTAAATGAGGGTGTAGTTCTTTCCACCATCTCACCTGATTTGGGCCGTGCTCTGGAGGAATTTCAGGAGGACAAACCTGAACGTTGCCCTATGGGAAAATTTATGTCCCTGACCAGTGGAGGAAAAGAGTAATGTCTGAAATTCATTGATCCGCGTTGGATGGTCATCCAGGTATTTTTGGTACCAGAGATTTGGTGAGTCGGTCTTTTTGGTGGCCTGCCTTATCTCGTGATGTCAGGAATTTTGTGCAGTCCTGTGGGACTTGTTCTCGGTCTAAACCATGTTCTCGTTCTAGTGGATTGTTGATGCCCCTGCCGGTGCCCAGGAGGCCATGGACTCATATCTCAATGGATTTTATTTCTGATCTTCCTGTCTCTCAGAGAATCACTGTTATCTGGGTGATCTGTGATAGATTTTCTAAGATGGTCCATCTTGTACCACTCCCAAAGTTGCCATCTTCTTCTGAGTTCGTGCCCTTGTTTTTCAACAGGTGGTTCAGTTGGACGGGATTCCTGAGAACATTGTGTCGGACAGAGGAGCCCAGTTTGTTTGCAGATTTTGGAGAGCTTTGTGTTCCAAACTGGGAATTCAGTTATCTTACTCCTCTGCATTTCATCCTCAGACCAATGGTCAGACTGAGAGAACAAACCAGACTTTGGAATTCTATTTGAGATGTTTCATATCCGCTGATCATGTTGACTTGGTCTCATTTTTGCCCTTAGCCAAATTTGCGCTAAAGAATAAGGCTAGTTCTGCCACTTTCATGTCGCCCTTTTTCTGTAACTTTGGGTTTCATCCTCGATTTTCTAAGGGGCAGGTGGAATCTTCGGCCTGCCCAAGTGTGGATTCTGTGGTAGAGAGAATGCAGCAGATTTGGGATCAAGTGGTGGATAAGTTGTCCCACTCTCAGGAAAAACCCAACGGTTTTCCAACCGGCATAGGACCATTGGTCCCCGGTTTAAAGTGGGTGATATGGTTTGGTTGTCTTCCAAGAAAATTCCAATGAAGGTTGCATCTCCAAAATGCAAGCCAAGATTCATTGGACCTTATAAGATTTTGGAAATCCTTAATTCCGTTTCTTTCCATTTGGCTCTTCCAGTTACTTTTATCATTCAGAACGTGTTCCATAAATCCTTGTTGAAGAGGTTTGTTAAGCCAGTAGTTCCCATGGCGGCGCCTCCTTACCCTGTATTCGTTAAAGGTAATTTGGAGTATGAGGTAGAGAAAATATTGGATTCTCATTTGGCTGGACTGAGACTCCAGTACCTGGTCAAATGGAAGGGTTATGGCCAGGAGGGTAATTCTTGGGTCTCTGCTTCTGACATTCATGCCGAAAGATTGGTTCGTGCTTTTCACCGGGCCCATCCTGAACAGCCTGGTGGCATGGATGAGGGTTCGGTGACCCCTCTTCAAGGGGGGGTACTGTTGTGAATTCTCTCTCTGGCTTCCCTCTGGTGATTACTGAAGATAGTGGAGCAGGTCATATTGAGAGTTTTCTTTCTGGGCTCCCTCTGGTGGTTACTGGAGGTAGTGGAGCCGATCTGATTGGCAGAGGCTTGCCACCTGATAATGAGGAAGACGATTGGAGATCTGGGGTTTCTGATTGGGATTTAAGACAGCTGACTCCCTCTATCCCTGCTGGTGATTTTCTTCCTGTGCCTTCTGAGGTCTGATGTCTCCTGCTCTTTCCCTGCATGGTCAGCTAAGTGGTTCATTTGCTATTCTGTTTGCATTTGATCTGGTTTTGTTTATCTTTGCTTTGTGCGGGTCAGCTAACTCCGGCTGGGGCTGTGCTGAATCACCGCACATATGTTACTGCATGTGCCAGTTTGTTTTGTCCTCTTTTATATTGGTCTTTTTGCTTTTGCTTTCAGAATATACCAGAGTGCTGATGTAGTGGGCAAAGTCGTGCGACTTCAGTGTTTTTGTGCATCAGACGTGTTGGACTTTTTCCAGGGTTTTTTGCGTGATTGCAGACAGTGTCTTTCCTGTCCTGTCTAGTCAGTGTGGGCCCCATCGTTTGCTCAGTCTATTTTTCTGCCTGCGTTTGTGTTTTCATCTTGTCTCACAGACAATATATGTTTGGGGGCTGTCTGTTCCTTTGGGGTCTGCTCTGGGGCAGTTTAGATTTCCCCTTTCTTGCTTTAGGCTTAGTTAGCTCTCCGGATGTGCCGAGGCGTCTAGGATCATCGTAGGTACGCTCCACGGCTACTGCTTGTTGTGTGGACAGGATCAGGGGTCTGCATCCGCTTAGTTACCAACCTCTCTGGTTTTCTGTGGCTTAGCCTGGCCTGCTATCCTCCTCGGTGACCCATTCATAGCAGACACCTTTGCCGCCATCAGGACTCTTCCAACCTCCTTGTAGGAGCTAAGAACTGATAAATTTACACATTTTATTTGTTCACTCTTCTCTCTGCAAAGTGTTTACTGCGCATTGTCTGTGTACTGTGTACCGTTTTACCATTGTTGACCCCCGCGCTTCCTGTGAGGTGCATAAACTGCTACTTTATTCCTTGCATAAAACACCTGCTAACTTTTGTTTTTCCTCCAGCATGTCACTGCATCCCGCATTCCTGCTAGCATTCTATACTGGCATAAACTCCAACAGTAACGCCACAAGCTGTGGTGTTACACAACATCAGACTGAAGTTACATTTCTGGCATGGTGCTCGGCGCTCGCCATTCATCAGATGCTATTGATTTATTAAGAGGTGTTTGTCTGACTCCTACACTCCACCTCATCAAGAATGGTGACAAAATCGAGGCCAAATGTGAGACCTTTTTTACAATTGTTATCCCTGGTGAAATTAACTGATCCAGGAGGACTTTAGTAGTATATAGTGGCCGTTCAGACAAATGGTCATCCTTGTAATAAAATGATGGTTTGAAAACTGAAGCTGTTCAGTTACATTGGGCTCACAGTGGTGGACACCCTTGATTACCTGGCGTAAAAAGTAGCTGCAAAGAGCATCTCTCACTAGGTAGGACGCAGCGTGACCACATACCTCATTAAAGTGCACAATGCCTAATACTTCCAGCAGGTCACTATCAAGCAAATACATTTCTATCATGTTTGGTCAAAAATTAGTTAACCCCTGAGGGTCCTAATAACTGGACGATTTTGTATTCAGATTAATTTTTATGGACCACGTTAGCCGAAAGAACTGGGAACCTTACTCCTGAAGCTTTTGCGAGTTACAACACTTTTAATCACAAGTGTGTAATTAAATGTGAAGCCTTGGCTCGTTTTGGCAAGGACTGCACTAAAGTATGTGCAAGTTATGGAAACTAGTTATGATTCAACACCCTTACAATGTATTACAGGACCGGAGTTTATGGCTTTCGTTATATGGCAGACCTGCTAGAGAAATTCCATTTCCTGTTATGAAATATTTTACACTTCATTTTCCATATAAAACCCCCCTCTTCTCTGAAATGTCATTGGTCTGACTTCTCTTACTCATAATACAAGTGTCTGGACACAAATCGCTCTGAACCACAGTCTACTGCGAAATGGAATACAAAAAGCTTGTATCCTGTAACCAGAATAGGCAAAGTGCTGATTGACACACAAATCACTCATTAAAAAAAAAAATGCTTCCTGATCCATGGCAGCATGAAATGCAAATATGCTCCCTCGTTCCAAACAGCCACGTTTTACTGGGAAACCTTGTGGTTTTTCTGACAACAGTTTGAAAAATTAGTAAGGTACTCTTAAGAACATCTCTCTGCCTGTTTAGGTTTGGTTGATTATATTTGTGTACCGGAAAATCCCAAAGAGATTTGTCAAGATCAAGCCAAGTTGGTCTGGGAGAAGCCAGAAGGGGCTGTTAAGTGGACACTTATCCCCAGGTATAATTTTTTTTTTTTTAAGTGTCCAATTCATCTTTAAACTATTTTAATCTGTAAGACACTGGATTAGGCAGCATGAATCTCCTGACTGTTCCGTTTAATCCTCACAATGAGGTATGTACTTGCTGGTTTGTTTTTCCAGGTTGGGATTAGAAGGTTAGTTACTGGTTGGCAACAAGAAACTGATGGAAATTTTGGGTTAGGAGTCTTGATTGTTGTATCCCTACCACTTTGACTGTCACAACCTGAAAGGATGAGATGTAGATAGTGGTCAATTCCAAGATGCTGGACTACATGTACGAGGTCACAAAGCAGGACAAAAATGGTTACAGGGTTCACGTATGTCACACCATGCATGGAGAGGCCTTAAGTCTTGGATATCAAGTGCGGGGAATTGGTCCTCTGAGTATATAAAAGACGAAAAAACAACTTACATATGGTGTCCATCCTTTTCCATGCAACTGGATGTTAGCCTTATGTTACCACCAAGTCCACACCCTATGCTGCATAGCTTGTAATTGTCCTTTAAACCGGACCAATAGAACTATGCGCACTGAATGATTTGTTGTAAATAATTACGTATATAGTCTGGTATTGACCTTGGCAGTGCAAGTCCTGTTTATACAAGAAAATGCGCTGCCGAGAATGATGATGTTTTTTAAAGCTCATTAACCCAACAAACAGGCATTTTTATCGTTAATCCATGATCGGCAGACTGTTTACACTGCAATCGAGAGTTTTACAGCTTGTTAATGATCTTTTCAGCGTAAATGCACCTACAGAGGTCTACCATCATTTCGGTATTCAATTACCTTTCTCCAATGGAACTAAACAGGTCCACCAAAATCCCAATTCGGTGAATTCGAGCAGCGTTGGTTGAGCAAAATTTTTGGCTTTTATTGTAAGTCTTAGGAGACTGTATCAAGAGGAGAAGATTATAGTTATATGCCACAAAGAAAAGGGCAATGGTAGTGGGGCTAAATCCATCTGACATCCAAATGGGGCCTTAATGAAGCATGTCTTAATTATTGCTATAGTCATGTATACAACGCATTTCAGGGGCAAAGAACCCTTTGTCAAATAACACTCCACATCGTGTCCACTACTTCACATCCATCCGAGGTGAGCACCTATTTTCTTTTTCCCTGTTTTTCAACTCTTATGAATTTACCCTATATGTTCAATTTTCTGGTTCCGCCACATGCTACGTGAATCTTACAGCTTCTAGGGGTTTTATAGTGAATACTTGAATAGGGAAGGAATAACTTGAAGCTCTTGTGCCACGATGTGCAGGGCCCCCTCCTGCCACATACTGTAATACATTGGTCTCCTCTTATGACACAGGACCTTTTGGCTACGCAGACAAAAGTTCTTTCATGCGACTGCTTCCTCTGCATCTCCTCTTGCTATGACCCTTAGAATATTATTTCCTGGCACCTTAAAAAAATGTACCTTTTTTTGTTTTAGGTTTTTAAAAAAAAAATCTTCTTTGTTTCAGATGCAAGTCATATGGCATGGAAAGACAAAATGCTTTCTTACTAGCAGCAGGGGGTCATCTGAGCATGATGCAATTTCTGTGTTCTTTGGGTCACTGGTTTTTAGTTGCTTTTCACGCTTCCTATAACTTCTGTTTCAAAACATCAGAGAATGGTAAAGAGTGGAGCATTTACTGTGTGTCGTAGCTATACTATATGCAGAAGATAATTCGTGAGATATCTAGGTGTGGATGAATGCAGTGCACCTGCTTGGTTCACACTGGTGAGTTGGATCCCCATCAGATGAACATTTTTAATAGGGGAAAAGGATAAGATACTTTGCAGCACCCCAAAAAAAAAAAAAGCTATGGTCCATTTCCTGAGATGGAAAATATAAGGATTGTGAATCCATATATGATGAAAGGTGACAGTGATCCAGCAAAAAAATGGTTTATTCAGTATTTTATCTTCCATTACTACAGACTATGCATAGTTTTGACCCATATTTTGGGTCTTTATCGAGCATGATGTTCTCTAGTACACACCAGATGTAACATGAATGTCAACATTTGCATGGCACATTGGAACCACCCCACTTGAATTGGTCATATAATACAAATCAGATCTGTGAACCCCACCATGTCTTATTTCCAGTGGTTCATCTAGAGTCCGATGGACCTTAGTGCAGAATTAGGACCTGGGATTCCACCTGCATGTTGGTGAGATAGTATGAGCCTTTGTAGCATTCTAGATCTTAAAAAGACATGTTTTCCCACCATGTAACTATGTCTCCCATCCTAGATTCTTCTTGTAGTAATCGCCTCCCACCCTGGTCCCCTTCATGGTAAAATGTCACCCGTCCAAGTGTAACAGCCCCATTTTGGACCTCTTCCATTCTTCTCCAGCACATTTAAAAAAAAATAAACAATTCTACTTGCTTTCTTCTGCTCCCACGCCGCTCAGTCCTCAGTCTGTCGTTGGCGCAGTGGCCGGCAGCTGACTTTGACATCACTGCCATATGCCGCGCATCATTGGCATGCGGACATCTGCAGCCCTCCTCGGATTTTCTGGTGGCATGTACTGCAGTGCGGGGAGCCAGCGGGTCTGTATGCTACAACACATTTCACCTAAATGTGCGTCTGAAGTTGCACATCCAGCTAAAATTGGAATTGGTGGGCACTCCTTCCACATGGGCCCGTTTTCAGGTGTATAGGAGGAAGGACCAGACCAGGGGTACCTCTCTTGCGCCTGGTCCCGAACTGTTTAAGCTTTCCCATGGACAACAGAGGCGACAGCCCAGAGACCCGGACAGACCTTTGTGCTATATAGCAGGGTGCGTGGCTAAGAGAGTGGAGCCACAGCAGCATGCACGAAAGCTGTGAGACTTGGTGGGAACAAGCAGGGAAAGGTCAGTGCTCCGTCTCTTGAGCACCAGAATAGCGCAGTCCAGCGCTCGTGCCTCCCTGCGACGACTCCCAGAGACTGTAACCAGCATCGTGTCGTATGCCCACTGGCCCTTGAAATGTGAGATGCCAGACGCACTGGGCCTGTGAGTAAAGCACGCATACCGCATAAGGAGGACAGGGTGACTCACCGTGAACTGTGCTCTTACTCCCCGGTGTACATCTGTCAAGCCACGTGAGGCTCTGATAGTGTTGTGGACTGTACCGCACCTCACACAGCAAATTCTGGACCAAGGAACCCATTAAAGACATCGAGGACAAATCTCTACCATCGGAATTCGGCTCAACGGCACCTTCAGGACGACACCAGATCTACCACTCGCTGACCGTGTTGGCGCCACCATTCACTCTGTGGACTCTCCAGTCAGGAAGCTGGTGAACTGATAAGTTAACCCTTGAGAACTGTTTCTATCTCTATTATATGCTTTACCTCATCCCGTATACCAACGGTTATACCCCTGTTTATCCTATCTCCCCTCTGCGTGGAGTTTACCCCTGTTCAAGCAAAATAATGTTAACTCTTGCTCTGTCTCTTGTCCGTTACTGCATCCCGCAACCTGCTCACAGGTGCACCCTCTATGACCGTGATCCTTATGCCCCTGATTATTTCAAATACACCTAGTCATATCTAAACTGCATGTAAGACAAGCTCTTTAGAAGGATGTTCCATCTAATGAGCATGTGCTGCCACTTACACACCTCTGCACTAGATGATATCGATCAGGAGCTCAGTATGGGAAGCCTCAACAGACGAGGCTGAAAGATGTTGGCTATGCATGCCACAATCAACATGGCAGAAAAGCATTAATGTGCATGCGCCAACAAACTAAAATGCTCAGTGTTCCTGTGCTCATGTCTTAAAAGAAATTACAAACTGTTCCAAAACTTGATATATTTAGACTTGTGACTATAAAGTACAAAAACAATTCTAAGATATTGTTTTGTGTGCTAAAGTAGAGTCTCCTAGATCAGGGTTTCCCAACTCCAGTCCTCAAGGCACACCAACAGATCATATTTTCAGGATTTCCTTTGTATTGCACAGGTGAAGCAATTATCACCTGAGCAATACTAAGGAAATCCTGAAAGCATGATCTGTTGGTGTGCCTTGAGGACTGGAGTTGGGAAACCCTGTCCTAGATAATGTAAAAGATGAGAACTGAGAACCTGTTGGGGCAGTTTATCTACTACAGTGACAGTTTTGGCAACTTTCCCGGATCATCCAGTAGGCTTCCGTTGGGTAACAAATCGGTGGAGTGCATATTGTTAATGAAACATGTGCATCTGCACAGAGGTCCAAATGGTATGGGGATCACTACAACCCCCAAAGCAGGTAACCTTGTGCATTCTGATGAGCTATTAGACTAGGTCCAATATACTGGTCTGTGTCCAGCAGTGGTGGAGGGTAGACACTAATTCCATTACATAAGCTTCAAATTCTATCATGTATTTTTATGTAGAGGAAGTCATTACTATTTTTTTCCTTCCAACTTCCTTTTCATCTCATAAATACATCACTCATGTGTCTTTCTGTACAGGTAAAATGTCATCCTACAGGAACTGGAGAAATGACCTGTCAGCCTTTCACCTTATCTCCCTGGGGCTTTTGGTGTCTGCTGTGTAGAAGAGAATATAATAGATGGTTACATGGAAATGTGCCAGATTACCCACAGCCATAATCGATTTAACCCGTTCAGAACAAAGCCAATTTTTGCAATAATTTGAGATCTGCAGTGGATATGGAAAGTATTCAGACCCCCTTATTTTTCACTGTTTCACTGCAGCCATTTGGTTCATTTTTTGCTCATTAATGTACACTTTGCACCCCATCTTGACTGGGAAAAAAAACAAATGTAGAGATTTTTGCAAATTTATTAAAGAAAAACTAGAATATTGCATGGTCATAAGTATTCGGACCCTTTGATCATTATTGAGTAGAAGCACCCTTTTGAGCTAGTACAGCCATGAGTCTTCTTGGGAATGATGCCACAAGTTTTTCACACCTGGATTTGGGGATCCTCTGCCATTCTAACTTGCAGACCCTCTCCAGTTCCGTCAGGTTGGATGGTGAACATTGGTGGACAGCCATTTTCAGGTCTCTCCAGAGATGCTCAATTGGGTTTAGGTCAGGGCTCAGACTGGGCCAGTCAAGAATGGTCACAGAGTTGTTCTGAAGCCACTCCTTTGTTATTTTAGCTGTGTGGTTAGGGTTAAGGTGAACCATCAGCCAAGACTGAGGTCCAGAGGACTCTGGAAGAGGTTTTCATTTAGGATATCTCTGTACTTGGCCACATTCATGTTTCCTTCAATTGCAACCAGTCGTCCTGTCTCTGCAGCTGAAAATTACCCCCATAGCATGATGCTGCCACCACCATGTTTCACTGTTGGGATTGTATTGAGCAGGTGATGAGCAGTACCTGGTTTTCTCCACACATACCGCTTAGCATTATCACCAAAAAGGTCTCATCAGACCAGAGAATCTTATTTCTCACAGTTTGGGAGTCCTCCATGTGCTTTTTAGCAAACTCTGTGGGCTTTCATATGTTAAATTAATTTGCAAAGCCACTAAAGAAGACTCAAGACTCAAAGTCTCCGAAAATTCAATTTAAACAGCAGACAAAAAGGCAGCAACACTTACCTGCTCAGATCTTGGAACAAATGCACTACAGGGTGCAGCCAGCCCATAAAGTAAGATGTCAGCAACACAGGGGTAAAATACCAGATCAACGGCCACTCTCCATCTACCCATTCCTGGAGGGGGTGACTGCCCAGTATGCAATTGCACAATAAAGGCCCACATAGGGTGTTGTTCACACAAGGGTACCGCATAGTGTTTGGTTCACAGCCTATCGGTCACACCTCTACTTTTTGATTAGGCGGGCTGGCCAGCTCACTCTCAATGCAAACTGCATGTAAGGCTATGTGCCCACGGTGCGTGTTAAAACGCACACCAAAAACCGGACTCCTTCCCACAAATCGTGCGTTTTTTTCCGTGCGATTTCACCGCTATTTTACCGCGATTATGATCGCGATTTTGCCGCGATTTTCGTGTGCGATATTCAAGCACTTTCCAAGCGATTTGAAGCATCGCTTGGAAAGTGATTGACAGGTTGGTCACACTCGTCAAACATAGTGTTTGACAAGTGTGACCAGGTTTTTACTATTGAGGCCGCCTATGCGGCATCAATAGTAAAAGATAGAATGCTAAAATGCTAAAAAAAATAAAAAAATCTGGGTATATTTACCTTCCGGCGTCCCGCGCTGCCATCCCGGGCCTCAGCGTTCCCAGTAATGCCTTGCGAGACCTGTGATGACGTAGTCTCGCGTTGCTATAGCGATCTCGCAAGACCACGTCATCACAGGACCGTGCCGCAAGATATTACTGGGAACGCTTAGGCCGGGAATGCAGCGTGGGACGTCGGAAGGTAAATCTACCCCGATTTTTTATTTTTATTTTTTTTTTTTTACAGGGGTATGGTACCCAGGGCCTGGAGGACAGTCTCCTCTCCTCCACACCATGGGTACCAACCGCACATGAGACGCTTAGCTTCCCGCATGGTGGACATAGCCACATGCGGGAAGTAAGCGATTCTCATGCATTCCTATGGGTGCGGAATCGCGGCAATTCTTTGCGATTGCGCACAAAAGAATGAGCATGCTGCGATTTTTTCCGCGATGCGATTCTGCCGCGGAAAAAAGCGCAGCATTAGCACAGCATGTGCGGAATGCCATAGGAATGCATGGGGGGCGTTCTGTACACGATTTTTAAACGTTTTCGCAGCGTTTTCGCACCAAAAATCGCGGCAAAAACGCTTAAAAATCGCTACGTGGGCACACAGCCTAAAGATTATATCTGCATAAACAGGTGAAAATGTATATTTAGTGCAGTACCAATACTCCCCACTGGAGGCACTGTATTTTTCATGTCTTTAACTATAACCATGCTGAAAAATTGCAGTAACTTTAGAATAATTAAAAAGAAAAAAAAATCAGATTAGTGATCTGGAGATGACTGGCGGGTAGATTGATTTAATTATTTCCAACAAGCCAGTAGTATAAGATGGTCCTGCCACTACCTGGTGAGGCATGATTCCTCCCAGCCTTCACATTGGCGGAGACCGCACTGCGCCTTGTAAAGGCCTCTCACACGGGGCTGTATGATCTGATTGTTAGTGGCGGGGGTAACAAAGCATGGTTAAGTTCACTTTGTTCTTTGCTTTTCCCTCCGGCACTAGGAGATAGGCGGCTTTTAACTAGTCTATTGAGTTTAGGATAATGTTGTGTTCTCTTGCTAAGCTATACATTCATTATTATACACTGCGTTTGTAAGTTCATGTCTTATGCTAGAGAAATAAAAGGTAAGGAATCTAATCATAACCTCAGATTTCACGTCCATGTAAAATTTTAATTTTATGCCAATGCTTATTTTCTAATTAATACTGTCAATATTCTTTTATTGTACAACAGGATTATAGTAGTTATAATACTGCCCCCTATGTACAAGAATATAACTACTATAATACTGCTCCTATGTACAAGAATATAACTAATATAATACTGCCCCTATGTACAAGAATATAACTACTATAATACTGCTCCTATGTACAAGAATATAACTACTATAATACTGCTCCTATGTACAAGAATATAACTACTATAATACTGCTCCCTATGTACAAAAATATAACTACTATAATACTGCCCCTATGTACAAGAATATAACTACTATAATACTGCCCCCTATGTACAAGAATAGAACTACTATAATACTGCCCCCTATGTACAAGAATAGAACTACTATAAGGGTATGTGCACACGTTGCAGAAAATTTCTGCACAAAAACCTGAATCCCTTCCCAGAAACCGCACCTATTTTTCCCGCGGCGGTTTTTGCGCGGTTTTGATGCGTTTTTTACCGCAGCGGTTTCTAAAAGTATGGGAAAAGCCTAAACCGCGGAAAAAAACGCAAAATTAATGTGCATGCTGTGTTTTTTACCGCGATGCGGTTTTTTCGCGGTAAAAAACGCATCAATGTGCACACAAAGTGCAAAATGCATAGAAATGACTGTGCAGCTTATTTTTAGCGGTTTTATAGCAGTTTTATAGTGAAAACCGCTGTGAAAACCGCTAAAAAAACGCTGTGTGTGAACACAGCCTTATACTGCTCCTATGTACAAGACTAGAACTACTATAATACTGCCCCTAAGTACAAGAATATAACTACTATAATACTGCCCCTATGTACAAGAATATAACTACTATAATACTGCCCCTATGTACAAGAATATAACTACTATAATACTGCTCCTATGTACAAGAATAGAACTACTATAATACTGCTCCTATGTACAAGAATATAACTACTATAATACTGCCCCTATGTACAAGAATATAACTACTATAATACTGCTCCCATGTACAAGAATATAACTACTATAATACTGCTCCCATGTACAAGAATATAACTACTATAATACTGCCCCCTATGTACAAGAATATAACTACTATAATACTGCTCCTATGTACAAGAAAATAACTACTATAATACTGCCCCCTATGTACAAGATTATAACTACCATAATACTGCTCCTATGTACAAGAATAGAACTACTATAATACTGCCCCTAGCAGTTATATTCTTGTACATAGGGACAGTATTATAGTAGTTCTATTCTTGTACATAGGAGCAGTATTATAGTAGTTCTATTCTTGCACATAGGGGCAGTATTATTGTAGTTATATTCTTGTACATAGGGGCAGTATTATAGTAGTTATATTCTTGTACATAGGGGGCAGTATTATAGTGACTATATTCTTGTACATAGGGGCAGTATTATAGTAGTTATATTCTTGTACATAGGAGCAGTATTATAATAGTTATATTCTTGTACATTGGGGCAGTATTAAAGTAGTTATATTCTTGTACATGGGGCAATATTATAGTAGTTATATTCTTGTACATAGGAGCAGTATTATAGTAGTTCTATTCTTGTACATAGGAGCAGTATTATAGTAGTTCTATTCTTGCACATAGGGGCAGTATTATTGTAGTTATATTCTTGTACATAGGGGCAGTATTATAGTAGTTATATTCTTGTACATAGGGGGCAGTATTATAGTGACTATATTCTTGTACATAGGGGCAGTATTATAGTAGTTATATTCTTGTACATAGGAGCAGTATTATAATAGTTATATTCTTGTACATTGGGGCAGTATTATAGTAGTTATATTCTTGTACATGGGGCAATATTATAGTAGTTATATTCTTGTACATAGGGGCAGTATTATAGTAGTTATATTCTTGTACATAGGAGCAGTATTATAGTAGTTATATTCTTGTAGATAGGGGCAGTATTATAGTAGTTATATTCTTGTACATAGGGGCAGTATTATAGTAGTTATATTCTTGTACATAGGGGCAGTATTAAAGTAGTTATATTCTTGTACATAGGGGGCAGTATTATAGTAGTTATATTCTTGTACATAGGAGGCAGTATTATAGTAGTTATATTCTTGTAGATAGGGGCAGTATTATAGTAGTTATATTCTTGTACATGTACATAGGGGGCAGTATTATAGTAGTTATATTCTTGTACATAGGAGCAGTATTATAGTAGTTATATTCTTGTAGATAGGGGCAGTATTATAGTAGTTATATTCTTGTACATAGGAGCAGTATTATAGTAGTTATATTCTTATACAACAGGGGGCAGTATTATAGTAGTTATATTCTTGTACATAGGGGGCAGTATTATAGTAGTTATATTCTTGTACATAGGGGCAGTATTATAGTAGTTATATTCTTGTAGATAGGGGCAGTATTATAGTAGTTATATTCTTGTACATAGGGGCAGTATTATAGTAGTTATATTCTTGTACATAGGGGCAGTATTATAGTAGTTATATTCTTGTAGATAGGGGCAGTATTATAGTAGTTATATTCTTGTACATAGGGGCAGTATTATAGTAGTTATATTCTTGTACATAGGGGGCAGTATTATAGTAGTTATATTCTTGTAGATAGGGGCAGTATTATAGTAGTTATATTCTTGTACATGTACATAGGGGGCAGTATTATAGTAGTTATATTCTTGTACATAGGAGCAGTATTATAGTAGTTATATTCTTGTAGATAGGGGCAGTATTATAGTAGTTATATTCTTGTACATAGGGACAGTATTATAGTAGTTATATTCTTGTACATAGGGGCAGTGTTCGTGTCAGTACCAAAGCCAAAAACAATTCTATAAAATCTCTTCACCATGTAACTTGGGAATGTTCATCCTTCCATCACTATCAATGTCAATTGTGACTGAAATGTTTCCTTAAAGGTCGCACAGTCTGGCAGCCCAGCTGAGTGAGTCTGTGCGGAGAGGTTATCATTCATACGTGTAATTCTGAATAACAGCATGGAAAATATAGTTGCATATAAAATATAAGACTTTCAAACTTTTCTAAGTTTTTGGAAGGCAAATTGTCTGCTTCTTTTTATACTATTTTCCTTCTTTTCTGATCATTCAGAGCCATGAATATAATGGAATGCCCATTAAACACTTGTTCCCTCTGAAGCTCGGTCTTCAGACATTAGAGCAGAGTAAGAAATGCAATCAATCCCATAACTTCTTCTGTGGCTATGAAGCCGGGAGGGGCTGCGGCAACCTATAATTTAGTTTTATCGAGTCAGTCACACCTGAAATTGGGGTTGAGACTTTAGTCTGTGGCTTCATGTGAATCCGAAATCCTGTATTGCCGCATTGTATAACCTAGGTAATCATTCCAAAAAGTAACATTTTCAGATTCTAGCATCCGAAGAATCATGCCTTTTTTTTTTTTTTTCGTTTTTAAGATTCTGTATGAATTTGGAAATAAAAAAAAAATCTATTCCTATGACATTATTGGCATATGGAGGAACCGCACTGACTGCTTGATAGACTTCTGTGTGTTCAGTGCTATGGATCTACATATAGCTTGGAAGGGGTCGTATTGCGGCCCTGTTGCACTGTATATTAATGAATACCGTACATTGGATTTATTTTATATTAATATCTTATGTTCATAATATATTAATTATTTTAATTTATATATATATAATTTATTTTTTTTTTTCATTTGTGTTTTGTTTTTTATTTCTTTATTTGATTTTTTTTTTCATATTTGATTAGGGATTGGCTTTGTTGCATAACATCGATGGAGTCCAGAGTTCATATCTTCATGATATTTGTATGTTATCCTTAGAAAAAAAACCCCAGGTAGTTTCCACAGGAAAATCCTCTGTGTGAAAGTCTCCACGGCGTGACTTTTGGTGACGTCTGAGGCTTTCTGCTTCACATTTGCCATTTGAGAACGGCCGCTTTTCTGCACTTGGATTAGCCCCATTTACCGAGGGATAATCCCCGTTTTTATGCTCCCCGTGACTTTTGCCTGCACGACCCACATGTCATGCGGATTTTTCTGACAGTATCTCCAATACTGTTAAAATGAAAACCTAAACAACACAAATTTTGCCATTGACCAAATAAGAGGTGCAATTTATGGGAGGTTGTCACCCCTAATATTTTTTACCAAAATCTTCGTGAAGAAGCTCCTACCAACCCACCCTAGAACAGTTAGCTCTTTTCTTTTTCTTCTCTGTATTGCAAAAGTTGGCAGAGCTGACCAATATAGAAACTTGTAAAAGAAGGATCAGCCATGTTGGATTTTAACATGCCCAATCCTTTGCTTCTATGATAAATTTGGGAACAAGACCTTTACACTTCTTCCCTTTGAAATATATACAGTGTCGGACTGTGGCGTCAAGAACATTAATACGGTAGTTGCTCTGTGGGGTTACCATTCAGTACCATGTAAATATTGCATAACCCCCATCCACAGACGTATCTATCTATATAGCAGCCCCAACGTACGTTTCGCGTGGGCTTCCACGTATATAGCAGCCCCTTGAGGAAGCCCACGTGAAACGCGTGTTGGGGCTGCTATATCTGTGGTGTATTAGGACTTATTTGGGTAAGAATTTCCCCATCTTTCATTGTACTTTAGCACTTTTTGTTTTTGGTTTTGTGGAGTGGGTCAGACTCTTGTGAGCTGATTATAGATATTAATTTTTTCCACTCCCCTGTTTTTTAGTCTGCTCATTTTGAGTAGTTGCACATATTAGGACACTATAGGAGTCTATATTTGATATATTGGGGTAATGATTGACCTGGTCCTCTAAAGTGATACTATGTACCACTTATTGTATCTCTGTTCATGTCCTTTGTAATATTGAATTAACTATTGTCCATTAAAAATTTTAATGAGTATTTTTTATAATTTTTATGTAATGATAATAAAAATATATTTTTCTAGTATTTTGTTTACAGCCTTGTGTACTCTTTTCTCTGTGGTTTGGTATACTGATATTTAGTATTGCTGTTGCCTTGTATGACGGTATTATAACAATTGTTTTTTTCGGTGTTGAAAGGCACGAGACAACTAGTCCTGTAATGATCTCTTGCTGATAAAACACTGATTGTATTCAAACTACTGCAGACATCCCAGTGATGCTTTGCTGGAATCAGTCTATGTCCCTTCATCTTGCTATACTCAGATTACAGGGCAAAAACCTACTGCCATTCCTTGGATGGCCGAGCCAAGAATTCTGTCCGTGGAGTAGCTATTGGAGATGGTAGTCGGCTGAGCAATTTTCATGGGGGAACTTATCAAATGAGGTCCGGTAGGGCAGCGGATGTTGGCTCCAGGGGGCTCGAATGACGCAGGGTGTTTAAATACAGGGCTAAGGCCTGTTTCACACATCAATTTTTTGGCGTCCGCCAAAGTATGAAAAACGGATCCGTTTTGCCATAAATGGATGCTACCGGATCCGTTTTTTGGAGGGATCTGCTTTAGCTACTAATGCAAGTCTCTGGTTAAAAAAACGGATCCGCCAAAAAAAATGGCGGATCCGTTTTTTTTTTGTTAAATGGCGGATTTTGACGGACGTCTAAGAACGGATGTGTGATCCACCTCTAAGGAATGACAATTTAAGGACGAAAAGCGTATTGAAGGTATCAATCTTGCGTGCTTTACCAACTTTCGCATGGAGTGGTAGCCCCACAGTCGTGGCTATTAAGGCTACACAATTTTGGAAACTAGGAATTCGAGAGTGAAGCCAGAGTCGGCGGAGAAGCAGTGTTAAGTATCTGAGAGCAAATCTCTGCTGCCAGTGAGTGACTACAGACAGACCTGTACTGGTCCCTGATCCCTGGTCTGGTCTACACCCTCATATGGAGTGCTGAGGAGGAGGGGTAGGAGAAGGAGGAGGAGGTGGTGGTGGCAGGGAAAGGCTGGGAAGGGAGGAGAATCAAAAGAAAAAGTATTGTGAAGAGGTTGGAGGAAATGAGACAAGTCTATCAGACTACAGGCTTTCTAGCAAATGTAACTGTGTCTGGGACCACTCGTTCTTAGGCAGTGTGCCTGCCTGCCTCAAGCATCGCTTGTCTGCTTCAATTTAAGCTGCTTCCCATTCATTTTGCAAACCCTTGGATAACTCCATTCTCGCCCCAAGGAAACAGCAGACCGTGGATTGTGCTACCTGTGCATCAGCATGCCAATCCGTGGATAAGTCTTCACCTATGGTGACGGCAGACTGGGGGGGTTCACATACTTTTCACCAACTTTGCAGAATTTGAAAACTGGATACATAGAAAAGACTTCCTGAAAGGTAGGATATAGTTACTGGTGATATCAAGGTAGCAGAACTTCTGTCGCCTGTCTGCGACTATCTGGGTAAGACTGGATTTGCAGAGGACTTTTTGTTGCGCTTTTCACAGATTTTTTTTTTCTTTTTGGCCAAAAGCGCTTATTTTTGAAAAGTGCATAACCAGCGCTTTTGGGAATTGGTGTTCTTTTTTTTTTTTTTCCTTTTTCTTTCCCATGCATAGTGTTCTCTGGGCAAATTTGTAGATACGGTAGTCTTCTCTGTAAGGCTGGAAAAATGACCCCAAAAAGCAATTTTGTGAAACTTGTAAAGATGTAATTAGAACTCGTAATGACGTTGCAGGTGTTTCCTTGTAGTTCCACTGACTCTGTTGATTGAACGTTCTCGATGATCATCTTTAAGTTTTAGGTCCATCAGTGTTTTGCATATTTTTGGTTTTGAAGCCAAGTATGTGCGCCTGGTAAGATCGTTCCAGCTTTAATATGACTGATCATTTGCGTAAATGTGTCGCCTACTTCTGTAGTTGTTTTTCTTTCATGCATTCATTTGTTCATTCATTCATTTCCTTCCAACAGCGCCAATATAGTCTACAACTCTACATAAATGCATCCATGTCATCCCAGGGATATTAATATCATGGGGAAACTAACTCGAAGATTGTTTTTGCAACGTAGAAGGAAATTTGGGTGCCTATTGGAAACCAACCTTGGTAAGGGGAAAAATGGCTTAAATACATAGTTATATTATGCTCATTATTTCCTATCCTCCCTTTCTGAGCCACTGATTCCCTTTTAGTCAAGAATGTTCGAGAAAAGCAATTTGTTTCCTCCCATGCAGGAAATTATTTTAAATGGTTAAAAACTACATGAAATAAACCTTCTGCTCAAGTCCTATAAAACAGTTACCTCAGTTTTTGTAAAATTGTGCGTAAACACCACCGTTCTGCCACGAATTTGCAAAATTGAAAGAGCCATATTGTATGGAAAACCTTCATAATTAAATTCTAATAAATCTCTGCAGGAGAGCTTTCTAGTTTGGAAATACATCAGAACGTTGCTTAGATTAAAGCAGTTTATGGTCCGATTTATGCTCCCTTCGCTCCTCCACAGCTTCAGCTGTTGTGTTCACTGCTATGTAATCTCATTGAGGATGTCCAGACATCCCTACCAGTCCCTGTTCCTTGGTTTGTTGTTGTAATCTGATTGCCAGTTCCTGCGCATAGCTTAAAAAGAAATCACATATTTGGTGGCATGTTAAGCAAAAATTCTAATTTCAAAATTTTACAAATTTTTAAATCTGTTTTTTTTTTTTTTTTTGAGTATTACGGTAATTGTTTTCACAATGGCAAGAAAATGTTTTTCTGTTTCGTAGCCTTGAGTGAGGGCTCAGCATAATTAGAACTATTTGTATATATGGGTGGGAGGAAAGATTGCCATATACATCAGATGGCTTTTGGCATGTTTGTCTGACAGCCATCTCTCCTGACCTTCACCCTTTGCATCACCCAAACACATGCATGTGTTCTGTATGGAGAGCAGACAGGAAATGGGTTCTAACACATTAGATTTTAGTAGGACCTGCTGACCACCTAATGTGTATGGACTTAAAGAGCATTGATTCTCTAATCCATGATGCTTACAAGATGACACGTCTTGACAGATTGGCTTGGCAATAAAGTTCTTGAAGCCGCAATGCTTCATGTCCAATTCCGAGAGCCAAGCCAAGTGGTAGACCTTCCTCATCTAAAGTTGTTGGTGCAGAAGATTACGTTGCACTCCATTGAAAGCTTTTGACCCTTAGTTGATTGGCTTAAAATAGTTTATGAAAGAAACTCTCATGCTTACAGGATCCTCCAGTAGCAAGTAAGGCTGGATTGATTAATCTGCGGGGCTTTTTTTTTTTTTTCGAGAGCACACAGATGCAATATGGATGGAATTCATATGCTGGACCTTCGCGGACCCATTCATTGACATATGGAAATTTCACATGTGACTCAAACTGAGGTCTTGCTTTTTACTGTGGAGTGACAGTCATCATAAAAATAACTAGTATGTGAAAGAAAAGGCCTTAGACTAGAAGTATAAAATGAATAGAACACTGATTTGACCATTTGGATAAAGCCCCCAAACACTTTTTAGCTGCTGATGGTTCTGCCAACCGCTATCTGTCTCGCCCAACTCCCCCACAGGAGGAAGCGTTTGTGTTCTTTGAAAGAACCACTGGAAATTTTCTCTGTTCCTCTTAAAGAATAAGCATCAAGCATGTCCTATTTTGAACTGCCGATCCTCTATCTCCCCCATCAGATGGTGCCCCCAACTCATTCTACAGTTGGCTGCCTTCCGTTGAGATCGTGGACTTCAGCTGACTTTAGTCTAATGTGTATGGGGCACTTTTAGACACTGGTGGGGTTCTCCTATAAATAAATGCAGTGTCAACCAGAAGTGGTTTTGCACTTTGCATCTGCTTCGGAGTTGGCATCACTCATCCAAGTCTGGGCATCCAGAGCCCTCTCCGTTTACCCCTCCATAATACTTGGGATGTAAGGTTTAAAGTTGTAAAAAAAAAAAAAAATTGCATTAGTAACTTGCAAATTACAAAAATTAGGATGAAAAAAAAGTTGTTCTGGTTGGTTTGATAGCTTGCGCCAGAGTTTGATGGTGTTGGTTTTCTCGTGCGTTTTCATGCAGTTTTGCTTGTTTCACAAGTCTCTGCCCCTGTTCTGTGATGGCGTCTCATGTCTTTCATTTGTTTGTGTTAATAGGCTGGCTTTCGGGGCAGGCAGGAATATGAATTACTTTTTGTTCTACACCACGTGTGTTGCAATGGTTAATAACCTTCAGAAGTTGTTAGAAAAACTTGTCTGAGAACTTGGGACTTTACAGAGTGTGGCATCCACTCCCTCATTCCTTTACATGCTCGCACATACACTTTTATATACCTTATTTTTTTATTTCTGTATTCTAACCAAGGTACTGCAAGCAATTTATTAAAATAAGACCAACTCTTAAACTTTTTAGAACAATTTATTACAAGGAAGGTAGACCAAAAATTTAGTAGGAACCTAGATGCTAATGTGTGTTAATCAATTGATGACACACCATCTTTGTAATAAAGTTGGAGGTGTCTCAATATGATGTCCGAATCGAATGAAAGATCATTCATCTGCAAATGACCTTTCTTTTGACGGAATATTGTCAAGGTACCCAACACCACATGAGAATAAAATCTGTCAAAGTAGTGAAGCGTTCCTGTGTATGTGGAAGTCGGGGGGGGGGGGGGGGGATGGCTGAACAATGGTTTGTCCAACAGCTATCAAACATGTTGGGGGCTTTGCAGAGAGAGTGTTCGTCCCTCACCCAGTGTCATTCAACATGTGTAGTCAGTATTAGCGACTAAATTGGCCTATATGGACTAAAATATGATTGTCTGTGTAACAGTTGTTACAGAGAAGTATACTTGTCCACAGTTATTAAACAATCAACCAACTTCTATCTAACGTGTATGACCACTTTAATGCTGGTCATAAACCGGACAAGTGTCAAATGTTAAATCGGCAGCCCGCTATCTCTTCTGATTCCCTCAAACTCCCCATATTCTAGTATCGTTTCTCCTTTTTCTCCATTAAAAACACAAGACCACGCGGCTGAACAGTCTCTCGCGACATCAACATATGTCCCTACAAAAACTAAAGGATTGGTCATAGAAATTCCAACCGTCTAACCTGTGCCCGAGAGTTGGAAGCTACCCCATACACATCAGTCAGCCAAAATCTGAAGAGTTCAGACTATTTTCATTTAATGTGCATGGAGGCCTTTGTTGGAAATCTGAGTAGGCATCATGTCAATCCCAAGCGGGTCCAACTGGTTATTGAAGGTGCTGAGACCCCTCTGGATTTCCATCACTGATGGGAGCAAAACTATACGTCATGCCAAATCTTGGGGTCTATATTCATGCCATATCTGATGGAATTAATGTTACAATGGTCTTGGACAAAATTGACTAGTAGAGTAGATACACCCAATAGTGCATAGTAATGAACACTAGTAGTGATGATCTTAGTCCAACTGGGTGGGTTTACATTGGTTATCTATTAGGAATGCAGTTTACAATGCTTGGCCAATTTTATACTGCACCATATATTTTTCAGAGAAGACCATGGATGACGTATAACACTGACATGTGTCAGGGTTTTAGATTGGGCTCATATGCCAGGTTATTTCTTTGACTGTGTAGGGTCGGTGGGCCGAGCTGGGGGGTGGTCCCTCTGTATACCGCGCAGTGACGTACAGACACAAGATAGAGGCAAGTTTCGGGTGCAACAGGTCCAAGTTTATTTCCACCGTCCGACTGATGGCCCTCACAGCACACCGCAATATCTTTCTCATGGCCCTCCGTGTCCAGGGCCGCTTCACACACCGTACTTTACACCAGGAACTTATTTATACATACCGCCTCTCTTTCACTCTGTGACGATCCTGTCAGCTCAGTCACTGTGGCCACCTTAGGCCCGTACACCATCAGCACTTTACTGGTCAGTTTCGTCGTTCCAAATATGGTGTCCTTCACCCCGTGCCTCGTCTATACTGTGGTTCTTCCAGTCAGGACCACCCCCCCTGACGTTCTCTCTCCTCAGTCCCCCTAGTTTGGTTTTCCTCACAGTGCACAAACTGTCATAGTCCTTCTGTCACTGGAGCTCCCCCTGGGGACTGGAACTTTCTGGAACCCTCCTTCAAATTTATATCTTTCCTGATTCCCTGTAACTCCTCCCCCATGACCAACGGTTTCCTACGCCCTAAGCTGATGTCAAGTCCTTTGCTCACACTCCTCCCTGCCCTCTAATGGTCATCCCAGGGTACTGAACGTCCACTACACTTTCTAGCTGTTTCCCCAATGTAGTAACCGACACCTATCTAAACTGTGCAAACCTTTCCTTCTCTATACTGACAAGTCCGTCTGTCAGGTCACCTTCCCTACAACTGTCATATAAGGGTCCCAGACATGATATGGATGTTTACCTGTAGTCCTATATTTTGGGCTTAGGGGCCATTATGACCTATAATAACTGTGTCAAAAATTTTTCTCAAATATATTTATATTTTGCTACCAGATGGATAATTTATTTCTAATGGGATCCTGCAGGGTATTGATGTGTTTATCGTGAATCCATATGTTAGAGAGCGTGCTTTAACCTGAATATTTACAAACCTTTGACATTTGGCTCTCGTAGTAATCTTATGTAATGTAAACCTAGATTTGTGAGCTGGCTCTCTTGGAAGAGTTGTGGGATTTCTGCGGTAAATTAGACTGCGGTAAATTAGACTGCGTTTTGATTACTACAATCTGCCTGTCATGAGGCCCATGTGTTTCCTCTCTTCTCCCTCCTCCCTCTCGGCCCCAGCACACCTCTCCCTATCGGATTTCATCTATGAATAGTTGGGATATTCCCGCTCTGTATGGGATGCAGAGAGGTGAACCTACCATGAACAGACATTTCTTCCTGTATCTGCCATAGCTTTTGAAAGCGTGTACTGTCATACTTGTCAGGGTCTACCAAGATAAGAAAACTTCCTGTGTAGAACAAGGTTCTGCCTGATCTTATAGATTGTAGCTTTGTATAGTTTGGCTAATAGGGGCTTAACAATAGTGAGGTTGAGCCTGGGCCCCGCCATCTGAGCAGGCTCATAAAGTCTGTCTGGCCCAAATGAGAAGACCACAACTACAAATGTGTTCAAAACCATAAACCTATAACTGTCAACAAAGTCTTGTTTAGTTTTCAGGTATTTCTCCCAAACCCCCACCATCATGTACATGCATGCATAGTTTGGGAGTGTGTACATGTGTGGGAAGAGCAAAGTAAGACTATGCCATACCCAAGACCCTGTTCTCCCGATTGGTTAGGGTCCCTGAGTTGCAATACTCAATGATCAGATACTAGATATATCACCGATATTGTAGATGGATCATGTATTGAGCCCCCGATACACATGGTGAAGTTGTCAAATGAAAAACCAATCGGTCAACAGCAATCTACCCAGAATTCCTAATACACAGGAGTTGTCTTCTCAACCAAGCGATCCTTTTGTCGCTTATGTCGAGGAAAAACAAAAAGATCAGTCATTGAAATTCAAGACTGGGTCCTCTATTTCCAGACATCTGTCAGGGGGTGAGTGGGAATGTTTTCAATGGGTCGTTCAGTTGTAGGTTACAAATCTGCAGTCACTTAATGTGAACTGCTCTCTGTGAGCACCAGAAGCGGGTAGCCATGTGATCGCAAGTATCCAATTTTGCACACTTTTGGCCACATTCCGACTAGATTTCCTGGCCTCACTCAATTGCATTGAACAAAGCTGCTCATGTCTAGTCAGCATGTGACTGCATGTATGCAAATCATATACTTGCGGTCATGTGCTGTCCGCTCTTGGCACCAGAGAATCCTTACAGTGCGTGATGTGAGGATTCAAGTGTGCAGTTACAGCGATGGAAGATTTGTAGCCTAAAGCTGGACAGCTTCTTTAAGGGTCCCATATACTTTCAATAGCTATTGGCAGATGGTTAGATCTCCTGAGTCCTCGCTCTTTTGTTGACTTATTACTCCAGAGCACAAAAGGATTAGGCAATTAAATTGAATTTGTACATTTTTCTTTCTCTCAAAATCTAGTCATTGGATATTGGGTCAGCCCCACTCAAAACCTTTCTATAAACTGTATAGTTGGGACTCCATGCTGCCAATCTTTTTCATTAGTTTGTAGGAGAGACAACTTATACCTTTTTTGGCCAATGTCAATTTCCATTTCACTTTATGGGCAGCACGGTGGCTCATTGGTTAGCGCTGCAGCCTTGCAGCGCTGGAGTCCTGGGTTCGAATCCCACCTAGGACAACATCTGCAAGGAGTTTGTATGTTCTCTCCGTGTTTGCGTGGGTTACCTCCGGGCACTCCGGTTTCCTCCCACACTCCAAAGACATATACTGATAGGGAATTTAGATTGTGAGCCCCATCGGGGACAGTGATGAAAAAATGTGTGCAAACTGTAAAGCGCTGCGGAATATGTTAGCGCTATATAAAAATAAAGATTATTATTATTATTAATTTCCAGGACTCCAATATATCGACCTGGTCAGTAGTTCTCCATCTCTAATAGTCACCTCTCGATCCCTTGCTGTTCCTCATTTTTTGCTTTCTATATCCTTTCTCCAATCTCATGTCTTTGTCTTCCGTCATCAACGACCATGTGACTGTTGCAGCCAACAAGTGGTCACTTTGAGCTTGTCCACGCCTTGAGAAGAAGCTGCTTAGGCAGCACTACGGAGGAGTTGATAATTAAATAGTTTTGCTTTAATTTTTTTATTTTGGGGGGAGTCTGATTAGATGTAAAAAATGGTTTAGACAACCCATTTAAGGAGGCAATTTGAGTATTGAGTCTTTCTTAACCAAAAGAATTGAGGATGAAAGTCCAGTCCTCCAAGATTTTGTGTTGTAGCATGGGTATCCCCAGTTCATATTTTTATTCCTATTTTGCATGGATTGTTATGCGTCTGGACACCAGACAACCATTTGAAAAAAAGCATTCGAGCTCCCTTCTATTTCTATAGTCTAGGATCTGCTGTTCAAACGAAACCCTCCCTTGATTTCTAGAAAAAACACAAAGCGTATAAATTTCCTCTAATTTCCAGGTTTGCCAGTGACGCGTGACGGCACATGCAGGGGCAAGCAGTCTAATGGTCGTCACTCAGCGCATAGCTGACACACTGCCTGCAAGTCACTCATTTGGTTTTATATTGGACTATGTCTGCTTCCACTTTCTATTTCTAAGAGCGTGGCTTGCATTGACTTGTTGTTTCATAATGGGTGACGACAAACCTCAGGAAGTCTTAAGGGCACATTTAAAACCATCTATTAGGAAGACCTCATTTCCTAAGATTATATCATTGGAGATTCTAGTCTGACTAATGCAATGATGGCAGAACGCATGTGACCAGATGAATAGATCATATAATCAAAAATGTAATTATTACAATTTGGAATACATATGAAATGGATAAAATATTTAAGCTTTCCATTCAACCAAGATCTTAAGTCTGTTCTTGCTGTCCCTCATCCTCTGCAACAAGTTACCACGGCTTTTGTGTACATGACTGTCTAATACGTCCAGGAACTATATTGATTCTCAGGCTTTGTAATGTATCATCCACTCTAAATAGGCAATTACTCTTTCATCAGCATTTTACCAGCGCTATAGGAATTTGAACTTCCTTTTCCTCACTTCCCAGCGTGAATTACTCCTGAAATTGTCCAGTTGCCTACTTGCCATCAACTGAAATCCCACCTATGTTATGCTTGTAACAAGAAGCCATATTCTGAAAGCGACTTTGTAGAGCAGCTAACAACGGATCCTGATCATTTAAACTCTCGATTGACCATGAACACGATCGATGGATGCCACTCCACTTAAAACGACTGTCCTGTTTTGGATATTCAAATCAATAGTGTTCAAACCCTTTCCTGAATTAATTCTTTCATCCTTAGAGTAGTTGAAGACCAGACTACACTAATGGTAATCTCTTGCATGTATATTTCGGCTTTCAGATAATTTGGGCAAGATTTCCTCTTTTAGGCTGTGTGCACACGCTGCGGATTTTGCTGCGGTTCCGCAGCGGTTTTGGCCGCTGCGGACCCGCAGCAGTTTCTGCTGCGGTGTACAGTACCATGATTCCCTATGGGAATCAAAAACCGCAGTGCAGACGGTGCGGAATTTTCCACGCGGATTATCTGCGGTTTTCAATCCGCAGAAAGAATTGACATGTCAATTCTTTCTGCGGATTCTCCTGCGGTTTGCCATCTCCTCCATTGAGGAGATGAAAAACCGCAGGGCAAAACCGCAGAGCAATCCGCAGGTAAAACCGCAGGTCTTTTGACCTGCGGTTTCACCTGCGGATTTTACAAAATCCGCGCGGATGAATCCGCACCTAATCCGCAGCGTGTGCACACAGCCTAAGGCTCCCATACCCATTGGATAGCGGTCAGCCACAGCTAGAACTCCAAACACTCCCATAGAGAAAAGCATTGGGCCAAGCTAAGATTTCCAACATTCCGTATGAGAGCCTCTGGCAGCAGTTATGTTGTTGATCAAAAGAATCAGGAACTGAAATTCCAAGGATAGATTATTCTTCCCAATATGATCTGTCATGTTTGATTCGCATCTATCATTCACCCCACATATCCGATCGCTTGTGTAACCTACACCTCAAAAACATCTTTCAAAATCTACCTTTTATTACCTTTGACTCGGCCAAAACTTTTAAGCCCCCGCTACACATAGCGATATCGCTAGCAATATCGCTGTAACGTCACCGATTTTGAGACATAGCGGCGATATTGCTAGCGATATCGCTATGTATGATACTTACCTCTGACCGGCTCCCCCGCTGCTCATCGATGGTCGCGTGAGATTGTCCTGGACCATTTCTCGTCGGGCGCTTCCTGCTGGGCTTCCTGTGGCGCCGACGAGCGACACGTGGACGTGGGCGGGAGGACGTCGGGATCTCCACGTCTGACAGGTAAGTAATGACCCCTGCTATGTCGCTGGTGAGATCTGCCTGTGTGGCAGCTCACTAGTGACCACTTAGCGATGCACCAGCAATCGATATCGTTGTCAGGATCGCTGGTGCATCGCTAAGTGTAACGGTTACTGTTGTTCTTATTAATTATCGTATTGACTATTGCAACGCTCTCCTCATCAGTGTCCCTTGTGCCAAACTCTCCCCTCTCCAATCTTTCCTCATTGCAGCAGCCACTACACTGATGCCTCTATCTTGTGCCAGTCATTGTACTGGTTGCCCATCCACTCCTTGGTACAATATAGACTTCGCTCTCACCCACAAAGCACTCCATGATTCAGCACCACCCTACATCTCTTCACTCATCCGTCTATCACCCTAGTCACGCTCTCCGTTTCGCTAATTACCAAAGACTAACATCCTCAATATTTCGAACCTCCCACTAATGTCTCCAAGACTTCTCATGTGCTGCGCCAATTCTCTGGAATGCACTACCCAGGACAATTCAATTAATTTCCAATACCGTTTTAAGTGTGGCCTAAAATCGCACTTCCTTAGACTGGCTAATCGCCTCATTTTCACTTATTTAACTGTTCTCATTTTGCCTATACAAAGTTTTCATCCAATTCGGGTTCCACGCAGCATCTGTTTACACATCCTCCATGCACTTAATAGCACTTTGCATCTGTACTGTCCACATACTGGCTGGCGACTGGTTCTTGCAGCATTATGTGAATATCCTATTTTTGCCAAATTCTGTGGGTTCGCCAATTTATCTAATGTGCGTATGTATACTTTTGGCTCTATTTTCATAGATATGTCTCGATGGCGAGACAATAGTTGGACAATGGCACGTCTACTAGGCTGGCCAATCGGGTGTTCTACACTAGAAAACCTCTCGCCCTAGATTGGTCAAAGCTGTCCAAAAGTAATGTTCCCTGGTTAACTCTTCTATTTTGTTATACACCGCTTCTGATTCCAGTTTGCAGATTGTCTTTGTGGAAGTAATAGCTGTGCTCGCTGTTTAGCAGCGATATCCTGAGGCACTAGGGCCGAGCTGCTAGAGACGTTCGGGAATTGGGCAACGAACCATTTTCTGCTGAGCCCGAGGCTTCTTACGTGCTGCATGAAGATTGACCTCCATATTTAAGTACAAATATTACGCTCTGATTGTCGACCATGACCAATTATTCTACCCCACAATGAGCAGCTCTCTGGAGTAATTAGGACAAACGCATTTAACCTTTTAGAAGTCTGTAATTATTACTGTGGGTAACATGTTATGACAGAGCCAAGTAATATCACGCTCTGTGAATATCACCTCTTTAATTGTGTTGTATTTTTCTTTGATCTTTTGAATGCGAATCTTTTGTCTAAAAAGTTTTGGAGACTTCTGTTTTAAAAATGGCGGCATCTTTGATGTGCTACTCAAAGCAAGTTAGAAATAGAAATGGCACAAATGGTGCATTGTTTTTGTCTTTTTTTATTAGACTTCAACTGTTGATCAGAAGCAATGGAGCAGATTTTATAATATCTTTAATTTAGACAGCTCCAAAATGAGTTTGGCCCATCTTGCATTGTAGCTGCTTTTCCTTATACCACAAGTTGGTTTACTTTACACCAGTATTTTGCTCCAAAAATGATGATGTATTCAATCACAAAATCTGGTGCCCAGTTAGTATGGATAGTAGTGGACTAAAGTACCGGAATTGGAGATGAGCAGATTGAGTCCAGTGTCCAGGTCAGTTGTACTTGACAGCTAGATGAGAGGGCCACAAATATACATTTTGCTGTCCCCAGAATGGTTTTTGATTTAGGCGGAGTTGGCGCAATGTCATCTATGCCTCACGTTCCGCCAACCCCAACAAATCGATACTGCATCGGCGAAGCTGGAAGGTAAGAGATTTGTGGACCTCTCGTCTAGAGACCTCACAACAAACATTCAAGAGGTTTTCGAACCTTACTTTCTAAGTCCATAGGATTTAATATTGACTTGGCTCCTTGCAGATAACAGCTTCTGCTTTTCTGGGATGACATTAAATAATAATTTGCAGATGTCTGAGCTCAAAAATGCTCGTCTGGATGAAGGGACAAAAATTCCCACTGTGAGGCAGGTCCTCTTGTTCAACATCAAATACTCGTACTAGTTAATCTTAAATGTTGGATGGGGCTAAGGTCCGGGCTTTGTGCGACCGGTCATGTTCATCCACACCAAGCTTCCCCCTACCATGTCTGTATGGATCTTGTGCACTGGGCAGTCATGAAGAACAGAAAAGGACCTTCCCTAAACTAGACAATTTTAGCATCCAACTTTGTAGAAACAATGTCTTGTGCTGAAGCATTAAGACTTCCCCTCGCTGGAAAGAGATGGAGGCCAATCCATGAAAATCAAGCCCATAGCATTATTCTTCTCCAACAAACTGCACAGCGGGCACAATGTAGTCAGGAGGTAACGTCTCCTTGGCATTCACCAAGCCCAGACTCATCCATCAGATGCCAGATGTAAAAATGTGATCAAAGAATAAAAAATCCACAGCACCTCATAGCAATAAGGGGTCAACTCTACCCACAATAGAGGCGCACATCAATTCCAGAGAATCCTTCCCTGAAAATATCCAGACATCCAAATAAAAAAATGAAGACCGCGCCTCAAGAGTTGGTGAAAAATTCAAGCTTGAAAAAGATCATGTAAGATCGAAACGTCGCCACAGATGGCAGAATAAAGAAACAGAATTTTTCACCAACTCTTGAGGCGCTGTCTTCATTTTTTAGTAAAAGTGTGATCAGTCACTGCGTAGAACACACATTCTCCAAGGTCCACTGGTGGCGGCTTTACGCCACTCCATCCAGCACTCAGTATTGTGCTTGGTGATGTAAGACTTGAAGGACCATGTTGGAATTCAGTAATCACTTTAAAATGAGCCATTCTGTCTCACGTTGGTAAAGGCAGACTATATGGCATGGCAAGAGGCTGGATTTTGTACATTGTATTTTTCGGAATTTTAGATGCATAGGACGGTAAGAAGCACCACAAATTTTCAGATGGAAAATAGGGAAAAAAAATTACGCAGCAAATTGGGGTGCATCTTGCAGTCCCAATTCAGCTTACCAGTGTGGGGGCGGCGGCAGTGGTGGAGCGGGGTCACATAAGGTGTTTGTAGGTGTGACGCTGATGGATAATGCGGCAAGTCCCATCTCTGGTTGGTAGAACGGGGTGTTTGGCACTACAGGGGCTCCGCCATTTTTTGAAAGCCCGGAGTTCCTGCACTTTCATGGTTTCAATGTAGCGGAGTCAGGGAAAATGGCTGCTGGAGACGGATCTCAAGATCCTGGATCCCGAGATCTCAATCTGCTCGTATGCTGCCTCCGGTGACCTTTTTCCCGGATTTCCCGGAGTCCACCGCATTGAAACCATTGATGTGCAGGGGGGAATTCTGGGCTTTCATAAAATGTTGGCGGAGCCCATGCACCGCCGAACACCCCCTCCTGCCAGCCCTGCAGTATCATCAGATTCCTTCTGCTGCCGCCCTCCACTCTCGGTCAGCTACACTCAGACTATAAAACACACTCCCATTTTCACCCCAAATTTTGGGGAAAAGTGCGTCTTACAGTCTGAAAAATACGGTACCTCCTGATAATGGGACTAAATGGAAACCTGAATTCAATGAACGATATGTTTCCTGATACTTTCCTTCATTTATCATCTCTTCCATATACCTAAAGTGCAGGTAGCACTGTGATTGTACACTGTTCCTAAGAAATTATGTTCGTGCCTCCTTTAGGGCACTGCTTCTTGGTAAAATTACTTTCCTCGAATATTAGTCTACACTAATTCTATTTCCTTGCTTTCTGAGGTAGTCAATTTATATCACTGATTCTGCACGTCAGCGCTAATCTGTTTACTGTCCTACTAAAAATGAGCTCCAAGTTACCGTAAATAAGATAAGTCTATTATACAATCTTTTTTCTGTTGCGATGCTGGTCTGGATGAAATCTGGCTCAGCAGCTGTGCCCTGGAGCAGAATGGCCTGGCACCGTGCCACTGCTTTTCTCTTTTAATGAAAAACTCAACTTGATTGAGGTTTTTTCATTATTTCATCTTCTAAATTTTCTCATGATTTGGACTTTTCCTTGTCGTTAAACTAGTCCTGCTGCAATTTTAGGGTAACTCCTTCTGCGAAAAGTTTTTAGCGATGGAACATTACCAATTGAGCCACTACAATGAATCTGGAGCATGGATAGTCTTTCACCTCTTGAATCCTCACTACACCATTTCACATTAGAAGGGTTTAATTAATTCATCTTTTCTGCACACGTCAAAGATATTATAACCCTCTCTTCATATACCAAATCGTTGCCTCCCATCCTCATTTTTTTTTACATTCCATCTTTTCTAGTTTTCATCCAAAGTTAAGTAGTTTTATTTTTTCCATGTCTTTGAAAGCCAAAAATGCCAGAGATGGATGCAAAACAAATAGGTGGGAAGGTTCCTCGAATTGTTTGGCCATACCAAGTGTGCACCTGTGCTTAGTTTGATCACTCACTTTGGGTGGACAGACTTTTTATTAGGAGTCAGCCAACAACTCTCCTGGCCGCCCCAAATATATTGTCAGCTCTGAGAGTGTTCTCCATAAGGGAAGGAAGCTAAAGCCCCCCCACCACCCTATACTCAAGACTAATGTCATCAGAACCTGACTATATCAACAGGTTTGGCTAACAGTTTAAAGGGAACTTGTCACCAGGTTAGGCTGATATGAGATGCGGCCACTGTCTTTCAGGGCTGATATACTGCATTCTATAATCTTGTATATCTGCCCCCAACCCAACCGGGAAGAACTGAAAAAACCTTTCATCACACTCTACTGCAGGACGGGCCGGTCCAAGGGGTGTCACTCTTCTTGGTCCAGTGCCTCCCATCTTCTTGCGATGCAGTCTTCCTTCTTGGTTCGTGTGGATGACGCATTCTTACATCATACTCGGTCTGCTCGGCATCCCGCTCCTGTGCAGGCGTACTTATCTGCCCTGTTGAGGGCAGAGCAAAGTCCTGAAGTGTGCAGGCGCTGGACCTCTCTGACCTTTCCCAGTGCCTGTGCACTGCAGTACTGCATGGCTTTGTTGATATAGTAATGTTTGCTTATATGCCGGTGAGCAGTCTGATAGCTGTTGTAATGACTACAATGCTGGCACCAGGAGCATTCAGTGTTTTACTAGTGTAAAGTGGAATTTACTAGAGTCTCAGACACATCCTGGCACCGTACAGTGATGTAATTACATCATGTGTGTGCATAACCGGGCGGAAAATGAGTATGGCCAACTCTGCTTCATCTTCGGGCATATGTGGATTCGTTCCCAATTTAGAGGCATGAGACGAGCATACAGAGAACGTAGCTTTATTAATGCTGATGTAGCCATAGAAGGTTTTGTTTTTGTTTTTTTTTTGTTTTTTTAACTTTTGAGAACTCTTTTCAATGACATGGTGAAAATCTGCAAAAGAGAAAAGTGGACCCAGGCACCTGTAGTACAATATAGAAATAATGGGAATGTCTAGATAATGGTGCCATTCAGTACAGAAGGGAATTCCAACATATAGTGCCCAAGCAGTAATAATTAGCACTGTGCGGTACAATTATAGTGTTCGTATACCTTGTAAAGACACATTTTATTTTTTTTAAACTTTAAGCCGCAGTGGTCCAAGTGAAAAGACATCCATTGGTCTGTAAAATGAGAAAGCAGAAGTGCTCAGGCAAGTGCTTCTCTTCTACTTGACTTTATATTGAGCCCATTCTGGAATGCACCACTGCTGAGTGCGCTTCTGCCCCTTTGTTTTCACCACCTGTGAGGTCTCGTTAGATGTTTGGGTCGAAGGAGGTCTGAATGCTATGTCTTCACAAAATGTCTAGTTTTTTAAAATTACTTATTAATACCTGTACATACAGTGCGCAGGGGAACCCAGTACGTTTGGCAGAGGGTCAGATCCTGGGCTGGTGGTGGTGGCGGCAATACCTGGTGCACTGATGGTTAGAGGCACATAGCTGTGGATGTGCGGGGATTAATGCAGGCAATTAGGGTTTCCCCATAGCTAGGTAATTAGTGGCATTCCTTATACTGCTGGTATGGTGGAAGAAACAGAGCGAGTCAGCAAACAGCCATGTCTGCTGCTGCTTCAGTAAAGTGTAACAGCCAATGATGGTACAATTTGTCTTTATGGCATCTTCCAGTGACCGGGGTATAGCAGCAGATGATTAAATCCAAGTACAAATGAGGAGTGCATAGCCACAAGTAGAGTTAAGCGACTTTAGTCAGATCGGGTTTCATGAAACAAAATTCGTTTAAGATGAAACTGGTCCGACTAGGGCAAAAAAATGTCGGAGTTTCGTCCAAAACCCGACCCCAATGCAAGTCAATGGGAAATAAAAGTCAGCATTGAGCAGATGACATTCATCCACTCAATGCCGACTTTTATTTCCCATTGACTTGCATTGGGGTCGGGTTTGGGACGAAACTCCGACTTTTTTTTGTCCTAGTCGGACCAGTTTCATCTGAAGCGAATTTTGTTTCCTGAAACCCGATCCGACTAAAGTCGCTCAACTCTAGCCACAAGTCCATCCAGGTGTCTGAGCTGGTGTCTAGTACTGACATTATATGTTCTGCCTTCTTCCACATATGACGCCGTGTGGAATCCAGCATATGGCTTAACCTTTCATCCACTCTCAGAAACAAGACTGTATGGGTGCTTAAGTCTATATTTATTGGGATGATATGGACAACAATGGGAGATAACAGATGGTATAGTAGAACACAGCAGATGATTCAGGGGTTGTTGTAGATGGTATCAGAGATTGTTGAACACAGTTATGGATGATTCAGGTAAAAACTATAAGAAATAGATAATGCAGCATGTCAGTACTGGTAGATAATATACAATACACAAATACTGGCAGATCATCACAGCAATACAGCGTACTATCACAACAGTAGCATTAATACAGGATGCTGTTAGATCGGTAGCATGTATTATATAGAAGCTGAGCAGTACAACATACACAGCAGTAAAGGAAAAAGAGATATCTAAAACAACTCATGGCTGCCAGCTATGCATTCACTGGCCAGAAGATGCATGTAACTATCATGCAGTGTAATAACATTACAGGAGCTGAACATGCATTGCAAACATCATGGGGGGCTTGCATTATGATTGCTAACACATGCATAACTCATAATTGCATTAACCTTACCGGAATCCACTTGTCATAAGCAATGGTTTTGCAGAGAGCTGAGCAGATGTGAGCTACTCAGAAGACCAGCTGAAAATCATTACATGTTGTTGACCAGGGAAGGAAGAAGGGCGGTTCTGAACAGTTAACCATTTAGGAAAACAGAAGATTCCAAACACATGAATAAGGCTAGTTTCACACTTGCACCACTTTGCGCAGCGTATCGAGCACACATGAAACGCATGTCAAAAACGCGTGCAAACGGTTGTAAACGCTGCGTTTTTTGTAGCATTATTGTGCGCATTACGACAAAAAATTGCAGCGTTTTTATGCGTTTGTAAGCGTTTTTACATGCGTTTGCGTTTTTTATGCGCAAAGGTAGTCTAGGTGTCACATTTCACAGGAGAAAAATCCTTGAAAAATTCTTGCAACAGACTCCACCAATGGGACAGCAGTGGGCGTGTCTTATGGGAATTCTTTATATAGACCCTGTTTACAGCTGAATTCTTCACATTTGCTTGCATTTTCCTTTGTGAAACAAGGATCTGCGCTGGAAGAGTTTTTACTTTGACTTGGATCTGGACATCAGGATGGCTCAGGCTTATGCAGTTGCTTGCCATCAACAAAGGGAGAGAGAGACAGCGAAGACGGCAGCGGCAGCGTGTTTGGATACATCCCATTATTGAACTCCGGGAGAGCCGGGGAGCGTACCACACCCTCTACAGTGAGCTACAGGCAAACCCGGAGAAATTTACGGACTATACACGGATGTTCCAACAAACCTTTAATGATTTGTTTGGTCATGTACAAGAAGCCATCCGGAGACAGGACACGCAACTCCGTCGTGCAATTTACTCCTGAGGAACGGCTCCTGGTTACATTACGGTACGTAGTATTGCAAAACCAATGCCTGCATAATTTTCTTTGTTGTGACATGTACTATTCCAAATATGGCAGAATTATTGTTCTGCCATGTAGTGAACAAAAGGCTGCAGATGTATTTTTATGAATTTTTTTTATTTAATTTTTGGTGTTTTAAAAATCCATATACATAAATATCAATTTTTGCTTTTTCTTGGTTTCCCAGATTCCTGGCTACTGGAGAGACCCTCTCTTCACTGCGCTTCCAGTACCGTATTGGAATATCCACGTTGTCTGGAATTGTAGCGGATACCTGCCAGGCTTTGTGGAACATTCTCTGTCTGTCTAGAATTCATGCCCCTGCCCACCGCAGAAAAGTGGTTGGATATCGCCGAAAAATTCTGGACAGTCTGCAATTTCACCAACTGTTTGGGAGCGGTTGATGGGAAACACATCTGGATTATGAAGCAAAAAAGTACTGGATCTGAGTACTACAACTATAAAAAGTACTTTTCTACAGTACTCATGGCCATTGCGGATGTAGACTGTATGCTTATTGCAGTGGACATTGGTGCACTTGGCCGTGGGAGTGACTCCCAGGCCTTTAAGAACTCGGACATGAGCCGGAGATTGTATGGCAACCAGTTCAATTTCCCCATACCACGGCCTCTTCCCAACACCGAAGGTCCCCCACAGCCCTTTGTAATGGTTGTGGGGATGAGGCATTCCAGATGTGCCAAAACCTGCTCAAGCCCTACTCCAGCCGGGACTTGGACCACACCAAAAGAATTTTTAATTACAGGCTGACCAAGGCCAGAAGAACTGTTGAGTGTGCCTTTGGTATACTTGTATCTAGATGGCGCATTCTCGGCACAGCCATTAATCTGAAACTGGAAACAGTGGATGAGGTGGTGAAATCCTGTGTGGTTCTACATAATTTTGTCATGGCTTAGAGCACCCGAACTTAGATCTTGATGATGTTGCTCTTAACCCATTGCCTGAATTTACTCAGCACCCTCTCAGATCATCAGTTGAAGTTGGCCAAATGAGGGACCAATTTGCGGCCTATTTCAAATCAGATGTAGGAAGGGTGGCATGGCAAGAGCAAATGGTGTAAAAAAAATTTCTTATTGGTATGTTAATAAAAAAAACTGTTTTGATACCAGTACTGAGTGCATTATGTCTTTTTACACTCCCAATACTATTATCAACTGGCCAGGTGTACCAGTGAATTTATGATGCTGTGTTTTGTGCATCATGAATTTACTAGTACTCCTGACCAGGTGACTATATGCACACACACAAGTTGTATGACCTTTATCATCTCTACAGTGTGTGTTCAATTAGCAGCGACGGTGGAGATAAGGCTATGTGCACACGTTGCGGATTCTGCTGCGTTTCTGCAGCGGTTTTGGCCCTGTGGAAACGCAGTAGTTCCGCTGACATGGTACAGTACAATGAAAGCCTATGGGTTTTCAAAACGCTGTGCTCACGCTGCGGTTTTTTCCGCACGGTTTTGCTGCGGTTTACAAACCGCAGCATGTCAATTGTTTGTGCGGTTTCCGCAGCGGTTTCACACCTTTAACATAGTAGAGGTGTGAAACCGCAGGGCAAAACCACAGACCAAACCACAGGAAAACCTCAGGTCACTTTACCTGCGGTTTTACCTGCGTTTCCGCGCGGAAAAACCCGCAGCGGAATCCGCAACGTGTGCACATAGCCTAACACAACTAATATTTGTGTCACATGACCTGAGGTTACAAATAGTGATTTGTGGATGCACTGGCATCCTTCACTTTTTATGACACCTAAACATGTGACTATAAATATTTGTAGGATCACCACTGTGGCTTGAGTTTGAACGCACACTGGAGACATAATAAAGTTTATACAACTTCTACAATACACAGGCCTGGTGTCATGCTGAAGTGAGGATGCACAAACTAATGCATCCTGACTTCACAAAGTTATCACACATGGGCAGGAGAATACACATATGACTTAAACTGCAGCATCGCTACAGTCTGCTTCAAATATATGGAGACTGAAGAAATGCTGCAGTTTAAAACTCATGTGTAGTCACCTGGCCAGGTGTGATAGTTATGATACAAGGCCATGGTACTGGTGAATTAAATATAACATTCATTTTCACCATCATGTCATCAGTTTATTCAACACACACTTAATAGAGCATGTGGTTAATTACAAGGTATATCTACAATCCCCTTGCCTTGTCTCAAAAATAGTTAAATGATGATGGTAATAAAAAAAATAGGCAAGGTAACAATAGATATGCCTTGCACTCAACACCATCCTCTATTCCAGGGTTCCCAAACTCTAGTCCTCAAGGCCCACCAACAGATCATGTTTTAAGGATTTACTTTTTTTTTGGCTCTGGTGAAGCAGTTATCACCGGAGCAATGGAATTCCTTAAAACATGATCTGTTGGTGGGCCTTGAGGACTGGAGTTGGGGAACCTGGTTCGATTCAATCTGTGCAATATTAGAAGACTGAAGAGACTGGTGGTGAAAATACAAGTCATATAGATTTGTTTTTTTGACACCACATATCTCCAAGACTGACACAAGGAACATGTCTCAGAAATGGAGATATCTGGTGTCAAAAACACTAATCTATATGACTTGTATTTTCCACACCAGTCTCTACATTCTTCTAATATTGCACAGACTGAATCGAGCAGGGTTCCCCAACTCCAGTCCTCATGGCCCACCAACATGTTTTAAAGAATTCCATTGCTCCGGTGATAACTGCTTCACCTGAGCAATAAAAAAGTAAATCCTTAAAACATGATCTGTTGGTGGGCCTTGACGACTGGAGTTGGGGAACTCTGCTCGATTCAGTCTGTGCAATATTAGAAGAATGTAGAAACTGGTGTGGAAAATACAAGTCATATAGATTTGTTTTTTTGACACCACATATCTACAAGACTGACACAAGAAACATGTCTCAGTAATGGAGATAGCTGGTGTCAAAAACGCTAAGTGTTGTGAGTAGAGTTGAGCGATACCGTCCGATACTTCAAAGTATCGTATCGGATGGTATCGGCCGATCTTTAAAAAAAGTATCGGTATCGCCGATTCCGATACCGGAAGTCCCATTCAAGTCTATGGGACTTCCGGTATCGGAATAAGAAAAACCCTTTCCTGCCCTTGTACAGCCTCTCTGGGGTCTGTACGGGCCTTTCGGGGGGCTGTGCCGGCCTGCCAGGGGGTCTGTGCAGGCTCCGGTGGTCTGTGCCGGCCTGCCGGTGGTCTGTGCAGGCTCCGGGGGGCTGTGCCGGCCTGCCGGGGGGCTGTGCCGGCCTGCCGGGGGGCTGTGCAGGCTCCGGGGGGCTGTGCCGGCCTGCCGGGGGGCTGTGCCGGCCTGCCGGTGGTCTGTGCAGGCTCCGGGGGTCTGTGCAGGCATCGTCCGATGGGACTACAAGTCCCATCGGGCGATGCCTGCTACCATGACAGTGATTGACACATTAGCCAATGATGGGACAGTAGTAGTCCCATCATCCGGCTAATGTGTTAAATGTAAAAAAAAAAAAAAAAAAAAAAAAATTTACATGCTACATACATACAACATGCATACTACATACATGCTACATTCATACTACATACTACATACATGCTACATTCATACTACATAAATACTACATGCTACATACATACTACATACATACTACATGCATGCTACATGCATGCTACATACATACCACATATATACTACATGCATGCTACATACATACTACATGCATGCTACATACATACTACATGCTACATACATACTACATATATACTACATGCATGCTACATACATACTACATGCTACATACATACTACATATATACTACATGCATGCTACATACATACTACATGCTACATACATACTACATATATACTACATGCATGCTACATACTACATGCTACATACATACTACATATATACTACATGCATGCTACATACATACTACATGCTACATACATACCACATATATACTACATACATACAATACATTCATACAATACATACATAGACATACAGTACATATAACATAGAGTAACATACTTACCAATACTTGTCACATTGTTCCCCGAAGCCATTGTCTTTTCCGGGATAAATATTAACATAACAAACCACAAAAATACTCACCCACGATCCGAAGCAGTCCACGAGTGTGTCCCACGACGATCTTGGGTAGAGAACTGCAGCATCAGATGATGCTGCCGTTCTCTACGGGCTGCAGGAATCCAATGACGGAAGGTAGGTATCCTTCCGCACTGTATTCCTCCGCCACTTAAAAAAAAAAGTCCCTAGTCTCACTTTATGCCATTGCTGTGTGGGAAATTCCCACACAGCAATGGCATAAAGTGAGACTAGGGACTTTTTTTTTTTAAGTGGCGGAGGAATACAGTGCGGAAGGATACCTACCTTCCGTCATTGGATTCCTGCAGCCCGTAGAGAACGGCAGCATCATCTGATGCTGCAGTTCTCTACCCAAGATCGTCGTGGGACACACTCGTGGACTGCTTCGGATCGTGGGTGAGTATTTTTGTGGTTTGTTATGTTAATATTTATCCCGGAAAAGACAATGGCTTCGGGGAACAATGTGACAAGTATTGGTAAGTATGTTACTCTATGTTATATGTACTGTATGTCTATGTATGTATTGTATGAATGTATTGTATGTATGTAGTATATATGTGGTATGTATGTAGCATGTAGTATGTATGTAGCATGCATGTAGCATGCATGTAGTATGTATGTAGCATGCATGTAGTATGTATGTAGCATGCATGTAGTATGTATGTAGCATGCATGTAGTATGTATGTAGCATGCATGTAGTATGTATGTAGTATGTATGTAGTATGTATGTAGCATGCAGTATGTATGTAGCATGTATGTAGTATGTATGTATGTAGCATGTAGTATGTATGTAGCATGCATGTAGTATATATGTAGTATGTATGTAGCATGCATGTAGTATGTATGTAGTATGTATGTAGTATGTATGTAGCATGCAGTATGTATGTAGTATGTATGTAGCATGCATGTAGTATGTATGTAGCATGCATGTAGTATGTATGTAGTATGTATGTAGCATGCAGTATGTATGTAGCATGTATGTAGTATGTATGTAGTATATATGTAGTATGTATGTAGCATGCATGTAGTATGTATGTAGTATGTATGTAGCATGCATGTAGTATGTATGTAGTATATATGTAGTATGTATGTAGCATGCATGTAGTATGTATGTAGTATGTATGTAGCATGCAGTATGTATGTAGCATGTATGTAGTATGTATGTATGTAGTATATATGTAGTATGTATGTAGCATGCATGTAGCATGTATGTAGCATGCATGTAGCATGCATGTAGCATGTATGTAGTTTTTTTTTTTTTTTTTTTTTTTTTTTTTTAACATTTAACACATTAGCCGGATGATGGGACTACTACTGTCCCATCATTGGCTAATGTGTCAATCACTGTCATGGTAGCAGGCATCGCCCGATGGGACTTGTAGTCCCATCGGACGATGCTTGCACAGACCCCCGGACATCAGCACAGCCCCCCGGCAGGCCGGCACAGCCCCCCGGCAGGCCGGTACAGACCCCCACAGGGTGCACAGACCACCGGCAGGCCGGCACAGCCCCCCGGCAGGCCGGTACAGACCCCGGGCAGTCCACACAGCCCCCCGGCAGGCCGGCACAGCCCCCCGGCAGGCCGGCAGAGACCCCCGGAAGGCCCGAAATGACGGCGCATCATGATGCGCACACACCGCGCATCATGATGACGTCAGGCCGTCAATCAACTGAACTTCCGATTCCGATGCCGAATTCCGATATTGAAAAAATATCGGAAGTCGGTATCGGAATTCCGATACAGCAAGTATCGGCCGATACCCGATACTTGCGGTATCGGAATGCTCAACACTAGTTGTGAGTCCATTTTCCCCTTCATTACTGAGGCCCGAGGAACTCCCTCTTCTGGTAAAGAAAGGTAGTGAGCCTGATTATCAAACACCTGAGGCTGATGATGATGACTGGCTGAGTGGAGTTACTGACTGGATATAAGGCTGCCGACGCCCTTCTGCCCTGCGGGTGATTTCTCTGTGGGATCCTTGGAGACCAGTCTGAATTCCTGCTCCTCTAAAGCTAAGTTTGCTGCTCGGCCTTTTGCTTTTGTGCTGTGACTTTGTTTTGCTTTGTTTTTCTGGATTTCTGCCATTCCCTGCTGGGGTGTACTAAATTCATTTAGCTCTGTCTTCTGAAAATACCTGAGTGCTGATTTAGTTTTTGAAGCCTAGCTGCTTCAGGGCCTTTTTCATATCAGCTTGTTGGCTTATGTCTTTGATAGGGTTTTGGCAGATTGCAGACAGCAGCCTTCCTGTCCTTTCCTATCTAGGTAGTTTTGGGCCCCGTCTTTGCTCAGTCTATCTTTCTGTCTGTGTTAGTATTTTCATCTTGCTTCACCGTCGTTATATGTTGGGGGCTGCCTATTGCTTTGGGGTCTGCTCTGGGGCAGTTTAGATTTCCCCTTTCTTTCTTTAGGCCTATGTAATTCTCCGGCTGTGATCGAGGGGTCTAGGGCATCGTAGGAACCCCCCACGGCTACTGCTAGTTGTGTTGATAGGTTCAGGGGTCTGCAATCTGATAGTTGCCAACTTCTCTTGTTTTCTGGACTTAGCTTGTATTTCTGCTTTTGCCTCCTACGGTGACTCATTCATAACAGCTAAGTGTACGGCACAGTGTGTGTAGGCGGCGAAAGACACATTAATCAAACAATAGTTTTTGAAAGCAGAATTGCACATTTATTTTTACCACAAAAAAAAACAATTTTATTATGAATGATGTTTGGGGGAAGATTGGGATACTTTTGGGGTGTGGAGAGTCGAGGAACGGCTGGAAGTTGAGGAAGGTGTTCTAGGAGAAGGGGCGACGAAAGTACTGGAGGAAGGGAGCTCTGGGATGGACATGGAGGCAGGTTGAGACACATTAGGAGGAGAAGGGTGGATGGACAAACAAAGTCTTTTTTTTTCTCTTTGGCGCAGGAGTATCTTGCCTGGAGAGACTTCCACCGTGTGACCGCCTTACATTGCTCGACCGCCTGGAGCTGGTGGACCGTGGCGTTGACCTGTAAAAGATGGAATGTGGGTCACCCCTCTGATGCTCTGTAGTGGCGGTGCTCCTAGAAGTGGCGGTGCTCCTAGAAGGAGACAAAGTTGTGTCGGTGCTCCTTGAAGTGGCGGTGGTGGAGGTGATCTGAGAAGGAGACAAACTCGTGTCGGTGCTCAAAGAAGTGGTGGTGATCCTAGCAGACAGTCGTGTCGGTGCTCCTAGAAGAAGGATAAGTGTCGGTGCTCAGAGCAGGAGAAGTGTTGGCGGGACTCCTAGGAGGAGAATTGGTGGCGGTGCTCCTATGATGAGGAGTGGTGGTGCTCCTTGAATGCTGTTGAGTGGTGGTGTCGGTGCTCCTAGACGTAGAAAAGGTGGTGGTGCTCTGAACAGAAGAATAGGTGTCGGTGGCCCAAGCAGGTTCTGTGGTAGCGGTGCTCCAAGCAGGTGATGCGGTGGCGGTGCTCCAGACAAGAACAGCGCTTGCCATAGTGGTGGTGTGTTGTGAGTTCATTTTTCCCTTCATCATTGAGATCTGATGAACTCCCTCCTCTGGTGAAGGAAGGTAGTGAGACTGATTACCAAACACCTGGGCAGCTAGATGATAACTGGGTGGCTGGAATTGAGGACTGGATATAAGGCTGCCAATGCCCTTCTTCCTGGCTGGTGATTTTCCTGCTGGATTCTTGGAGACCAGTCTGATTCCTGCTTCTCAAAGCTAAGTTTTTCTGCTCTGCTTTGTACTCTTCAGTTTAGTTTTTGTTTTGCCTTGTTTTTTGGGAGTTCTGCCATCCCCGGCCGGGGGTGAGCTGAATTCCATTTTTGTCTCTGATCTGTTGATCTTTTGCTATGTCTTCAGAATATACCTGAGTCTTTTGAAGCCTAGCGACTTCAGGGCCAGTTTTTCCTATCAGTCGGTTGGCTCATTTTGATAGGGTTTTTGCGGATGGCAGACAGCAGCTTTCCTATCCTGTCCTATGTAGTTAGCTTGGGCCCCATCATTTGCTCAACCTATCTTTCTATCCGTGTTAGTGTTTTCATCTTGCTTCACCGTCATTATATGTTGGGGGCTGCCTATTGCTTTGGGGTCTGCTCTGGGGCAGTTTAGTTTTTCCCCTTTCCGTCTTTAGGCTATGTAGCTCTCCGGCTGTGATCGAGGGATCTAGGGCACCGTAGGAACCCCCCACGGCTACTGCTAGTTGTTGTGGATAGGTTCAGGGGTCTGCAATCCGATAGCTGCCAACCTCTCTGGTTTTTCTGGACTTAGCTGGTATTTTGTTTTTTCCTCCTTCGGTGACTCATCATAACAGTGGTGGCAGTGGAGTGTCCAGCAGCACTCGGACTTGGGGTGGTGTAGTGGTGTCCGGCTTGGCTTGGAATGCAGGTGGCCGTGCAGTGGTATGCAGCAGAAGTGGGTAGTGAGGTGTCGCGAGTCAGTGGTGGCACTGTTGGAAATGACACCACTGACTGCTGCACATACCGATTCTGCTGCATAGCCTGCAAGTAAGCAGTGTTGCAGGCCTGTACCACACAGCTGTTCCGCCATGCCCTGTTCAATTTTACTAAAAAAATGGTGCGCTGGTCTGTTGAGGTTGGCGTCCAGACGGTTAAGGCGCTGGTCGACAGAGTGGAAGCGGTGTTCCATGTGGTTAAAACCGCATTCCATCAGGGAAAAACCGCTTTCCACTCTGGCTGACAGCGCCTTGAGACTGGCATGAAAGGCCTCGCTTAAGTGCATGAACTCTGGCATGACAGGCCTGTCCAAGGCCCTCTGCCACTGCTGGGTAGTGCCCACATAACCAGTGGCAGAGACCTGGGACAGGGGAACACCTGATTGACCAGCTTCCTGGTCACCAGCTGTCTGTGTTGCTGACCTGAAAGATGCTTCCTGGCTGTCGGATGGCTGGGACTGGTCCGAGGTCGTCCGATGAAGGACCACTCCAGGGACAGGTTGCAGGGTGCTGCTCCAGGTGCTGTGGAAAGAACGGAAATACATTACTATCATACATTAACAAGAAGCATCAGCTGTGGAACAGAAAAGGACAGGTTAAAAAAAAAACTTACGCTCTGCTGGCAAGGACCGGTCTCAGGAACGCCAACTCGCGATAATGATATTTTCTTCTGGTCCTTGCTGCTGAACCACTGCGAAACTGTCCCTCAGCACGAACATCAGTGTTGAAGCGGTCCTTCATCGAGCGCCAACGTGTGCGGACTTTGTTCACTGTTGGAAAAACAAAGTAAAAACGTTATACAGTGCACTGATGCCAACATCATTATCAGCACACAAACCTGAGAGAACTTTCCAAACAGTCAATGCGGCATCACAAAATAATTCTAGACACCAAGCAGTTACTGTTGATCCTGATAGTACAGGTGTGTTTCCTGCAAGAATATATCTTGCACCAAACACACCTGTACCATCAGGAGCAAGAATAAAACCACATTCAATCCAGCAGTCCAATACACAAAGCAATGACTGTTGATCCAGAGGGCACTGGTGTGTTTGATGCAAGAATATATATTGCACCAAACACACCAATACCTTCAGGAGCAAGAGTAAAAACAGAATCAATCCAGCAGTCCAATACACAAAGCAATGACTGTTGATCCAGAGGGCACTGGTGTGTTTGATGCAAGAATATATCTTGCAACAAACACACCTGTACCATCAGGACCAAGAGTCAATGCAGCATCACAGAGCAGCTTTATACTTCACCTTTTTTGAAGTGGGAGAGGCGCTGTCCCAGCCATCCATCTTCACTGCGGCTACCTCATTCCAGAGCTGCCGGGTCACCACTATGTCTTTGTACTGCTGGTCATGGCTGTCCCACAACGGGATACGCTCCTCAACAAGGTGGATCAGGCGCTCATTGTCTATGTACACATCTTCTTCATCCCGTTGTGGAACCTAGAACAAACCAAAAAAAATTATAATCTTGGAAATTTGGGAGAATGAAAAAGATAGAAAAAGAACCAGAGAAGAAGCAAGATAGAAGGTGAAAAGAAAGACAGAAAAAAAAAAAATCAACAAAGGAACATTGAAAGACTATATACTTACATTGCGTCTCCTCGCCGCGACTTGGCTAGGCTTCTCCCGCTCAGGCTGCTCCTGCTCTTCGCCTTCACTTGCCGTGTCCGATGTCTGTAAAGAAAAAATTACACATTTCTAGACGCAGCAGCTATACTTACCCAAAGGTATCAAGATCCTCTCCTCACGATCTGCTTGGGCCAGTTCTTCCTGGGATGGCGAACAGACCGATTTAGAAGAAGACATGCTGAAATTTATACAAAAAAAAAACATTAGTACATAATAAATTGTACAGGACACACAGACATTGAATACTCACATTTTGGCTGATGAAGCTTGAATCCAAGGCTCTTGTCTGGTCTTCTATTCAAGGCTGTCTGTAGCTGCTCTTATCTTCAAGGCTGTAGCTGCTCTTATCTTCAAGGCTGTACTGGTGTGGCCCTGAAGACACCTTCTTTTATCTACACTCTTCCCAATGTTGCTTGTTTAGGGGGAGGTTTAAACAAGTGTCTAGACATTGTTTACTCAAATTGCGTGCGCGCTGATGTGCGCACATCCAAGCGCACGCCTGTGACCCCATAGACTGTAATGCTATTTCTTTGTGCATACCGTGCGCACATGTGCGTGCGCAATTTTTTAACGATGTTGGGCGGAACAAAAAATGCAACATGTAGCGTATGGACGCACACCTGGAAAATGCGCAGCACACGCAAACGCTTATGAGCGCGTGCAATCGCTAAACACTGCGCCCGCCATGTTGGAGATAGGGGAAAATTGCGCGTGCGCACGATGCGCTGCGTGATAAAACGCTAGTGTGAAAAAATCCTAAGAAAGAGAAGGCAACTTATGACACCTACTGGCGATAGCTGGAACAGCACTTAAAGATATCTTGCTGCACAGAATGGACAGAACACGATAGAATTTCTTCATGACCCCTAGCTGGCCTTCATGTCCTAGTTCCCGATGACTGTCATTGTGTGGGTAGCTAACTTTCATTTGGTCTGTGGGTGACTTACTTTGGTCCTTTTCAGTACTTCTCCTATGCCCATGGCATATTGCACTTGCACTGATGTGCACTTGGGAACCATGGTATTATGGCTTTCCTTTATTTGAAGCGTTAATGTGCTGTGCCATAACTTCTTAGTCTGTGCCATGCCGGCCTATTAGAACAGGGAGAATAAATCTCTTTACATGTTGCTGGCTGCAATTCTGCTCTTCTGACTGGACTCCCTGCTCAACAGCAAGTGTCACGTGGACCCGTCCTGTGTGACACGGCTCGCAGGCCGGTAACTAAAACAAGAAGACAAGGGGTAGGGAAACAGTTACAACGGTGGGCCCCTGCGATAGGGAAAGGGAACGTGGAGACCTCCTGCACTCCCCTGAGTCAGTGTCCCTAACGCTCCTAATGTTCCCTATGCCGGTTCCGCACCGGGTGCCGATCACGAACCTGTCGCCCTAGCACACCCTACACCTATCCCTTGCTAGGGAGCTGGGTGGCGCAGGCACTGGCCCCACCTCTGTACTAATACACACTAAGGAGAAAACACAAACGGGGAAACACAACTTAGCTTTACTCTGTTGCACTTGCTCCTGGCAACAGAGTCCACCACCAGCATGCAGCTCTCCTCCTGAATCACTGCCACCAAGCTCTGTCAGAGCTAAGGAAATCCCCTATGACTCCTTTCACACCAGGCTCTGTCAGAGCTGCTCTCCAGCTCCTTCCTCCACCAAGGATGGTTGCAATGACACTATCACCAACACTGATTGCAACACATGCAACACAACTCTTTTATAGCAGAGCCAGCAATCACACCTGCATAATAATCATGTGCACTTAACAAAAGAAACTAGAGTGCAATGATGTTCACCACCACCGGGGGGAAAACTTAGAACAAACGACACACAGTGCAATAATCCTAATGGCCACCAGGGGCAAAAACACCTTAAGCACAGCTTAGGGAAAAAAAAAGGTTACCTGTGCTTTATATCAGTCCTGATCCAGCATGGATCATGACACCAGTAGCTGGAACCTTTATGACTTTCACTCTTCCCACCTAACTTTTCCCAAACTACCAGCTAGGTGATAGAATTAACCCGGTGTGCGTTTCATCCTACATAACCAAACAATGCAACGGTTCATAGAATTAAAGGCACATACGATATATAAAATACATTCTTGTTTACGAAATCTTAAAGAATCCCAAACCATAAAGTATTGACATAAATACCATCAACAATCCCAAACCGTAGTGAAAAATTACTTCCATATTCGTACTTAACCATCCCTATTCCTCCAACAGAAATACTGGGAAGTCTCTCTTCCTCCAACCCTTCCCAGGAAAATTCCATCCCAACTCTGGGTGCTCTCATCTTTATAAATGTTTCTACACTAGTGGCTTCTATGGAGGCAAAACTATATTCTCAAGATGAGCATCTATGACTTTTAATGCATCCCATTATTTTGTGAGTCTTGGCAACAGCTACCTGGCACTGATCACTAAAGTTTATTTATTGTACTCACTCATATAGCACCATTAATTCTAATGCACTTTTACAGACGTTATGTCCCCATTGTGGCTCCCAATCTAGATCCCCTATCAGTAGGTCTTTGGATTTGTTTGTCGTCCACCCATACACCCAAGTCTTCCTGTGACAGTTTGACCCAGTGTTTTACGTTTTAATACATAATCATACATTTAATTTCCTTTGCCCAAGAACATGACCTTACATTTATCTACATTAAACTAAAATTGTGATTTCTCAAGCCAAGCCTCCAGCTTACCCTTGAAATTCTACTCCATATTCCCCTGACAATGTCATTAATGTTAAAAAGAAGAGGGCCCAGTACTGACCTCTCTGGTACCTCACTTTTAACAGTGACCCAAATAGGCCATGTCAATAAAGCCATAGTTTTTGGTTTATGCAGATAAATGTTTGAATTTTTTTAAGGGTAGAAAGCTGGAAGGAGAATAAGTGTAATAGGCTCCAATCCGGGGAGAACCGGGCGATAGTGGACAATGGTGCTCATGTTGTAGGGTTGTGAGATTTACAACCACTGAAAAGGTTGAATGCTGCTATGGACCAACAGCTTGGAGAACATCAGAAACTGGAGTAAAAAGGGTTAATCCTGCGTTGCCAGTGATTGCAGATGGAAAAGGAGTCAGAAATCCAGGAATGCATTTTTTGTCAAGGTGTTTCGAAGTGCTACACTTGATCAGGACAAGGCAGAGATGAAGTGTGGCTCTTCAAAACACCTTGACAAATTAACAGCATTCCTGGATTTTAGACTTCTTTTCAGTCATTCACAGGCAGTGCAGATTTAACCTATTTTATTCCAGTCTCTGATTACTTTATGATTTTTATTGTATTTATTCCTTACTACAGCTAAAAATAAATTGCATCAAAACCTACACTGAGTAATGAGTGAACGCTTACCCCATAGAAGCAGTGTTCCTATACAGTATGGCCATACAGCGAGAGGTTTTTGAATATAGTTGGCCACATGAGGCAAAAATGAAAAATAAACAGGATAACCAAATTAAAAAATAATTATCCCACAATGTTCAATCCATTCATTGGGGTTTATAAAGGGGCTCTGGCAAACTCCAGTTGACTCTGCTTTTAAAATACGCCAAACGGTTCCAGATTTATGGTCCTTTTTAGTTCATTTTTACTGTCTTTTCAAGGTGGTATGACTTCCAAGTTTAAAAAATTCAGAATGACCAAGACATGCCCCAAACATCCAGTTGGTCACAAAAAGACCAAAGGAACTAGCATTGAGTAAAAATGCCTGTGTCTCTGGAACAGTATAGCGGATTAAAAAAAAAGTACTCAGAGTAGCAGGAATAAAATTAAAGCAAAAACTTTTTGTGCAATCTTGTAATGTAAAGTTTATCAGTACATGTTGGGACCTGTGGTTGATGTGAGCAGGATGACGGTGCAGGGCTAGTGAGCCAGTGCCAACATTCCAGAAGCTTTTGTTAATTTTCTCATTTGTCCCAGATGGATGTGTTGTCAGATTAGATTCCTGTCTGTCAGCTATGTCACCCGGCCCCATGTGTACCTGTTCTCTCCCGTAGAGAACATGCTTGTTCTTTTAGTTCTGTGCCTTTTTCTCCAGGGCAGTAGGTCACCAAGGTTTATTAGATCTGCAGATTCACATGCCAACAAAGCTTTCTGAGATGATACACAAGGTTTATAGATTCTATTGTGTTGTGTAGTTAATAATTTTCAACCTTTTTGGTGGCCATCAGTGAATCGAAACATAGGATTACACCCAGATGTTTAAGACCTTGTAGAAACTTAGCTGAAGGTTTGCTACAGTTGTGGTCTATCAGAAGTTCTGTCTTGAGTAGAGTTAAGGGAATTGTTCAAAATGCTGTTCAGATTACGATCGTTGGCGAATATTGAATTTGCAATATTCGTCCAACAAAGCTGAACGTCATTGGAGTCAGTTGGAGTAGAAATGACCAAATATGTTCAGAATCGATCGTCAAACATAACTTCGGCACAAGTAGGGTACCAATATGGCACGAATATGGCAAATTTAGATTTGGCAACCGATTTCGAACATATTCGCTCAAGTCTAGTCTTGAGCGCTATGTGAGCAAAACGCCGCCGCTGATACAATTATAGAAAAATCAAAGGAAAAAAGCACAATCGTGGCATTCTTATATGCTGAACCTGGCTAAGAATACCATTTAAAGAGATACTCCCCATCGTCATAGATTTATATTGTCTGATGGAGCTTATAAAACCAAGCCGTTTTGCTTTTTCTGTTTTGTAAAAGTTTCAGCCGTTCTTGAGATATTACCACTTTTATTTACAGCTGGTTGCTTTGAAGACTGACCACAGCTGCTAAACCACCTATGTGGAGTGCTCGCAAGCTCTTTCCTGCTGAGCTTACGATTATAAGGGTGTAATCCCTTCTCTTTGGACGCAGCGGATACCCCGCTCCGCCCAAAGCGCCACCCCCTGTTGTACGCTTGGTGATTCCGGATGTGTTCATTGAACACATCTGGAATCACCACATCGTATTCATAGGCATGGTTATTTAGCGTCTCCACAAGATAAAGAGACATGCTGTGGTCTTGAAAGACACGCTGCATGTCTGGTTACGCAGGGCCGCTGGATGAGGGCCTGCACGCATAGTGGAGACAGGATTTCACTAAATCCCCTCCACTATGCTGTAACATCTGGACGCTGCAGAATGGATGCTGCGGCTGTACGCAGCGTCCAATTCGCAGCAAATACTGAAGTATTCCGGCCCGTGGAAACATACCCTAAGTGTTTCAAAGCCAACCAGAATCACGACTTTGCCTCCTAATCCTGGCCTACGTTATTTCAGTGCTGACAAACTATAAAGCAGTGGTGGTCGATCTCCTAAGCTATTAACAAAAGTATTAATATCTCATGAACAACTGAAAATTAATAATTGGTAAATTGAAAAAGTGCTTGTTTTTAGGATTCGGTGGATTTTCTAACTCTTCTCCGTGTTTGTGAGGTTGCTTTTTTTTTTTTTTTTTAATATTTTGGAGAGTATGCTAATATGCCCTTAAGTGACAAATATTAAACATTATTAGAGGACTCCAGTTAATGGATGCCCTGGTATTACAGGTTTTGACTTTTTTTTTTTTCTTTTTTTTTTTAAAGGTCCATACTTTACATTTGCAGCTATTGTTCTTATTAATGGACTAATGGGATGGTGGGGTCAGGCAATTGCGCAATGCGGAGCATACATCCCCATAATGAGATTTTGAGTTTTTGTTTTGCAGATTTTCTACGCCCATTAAATAAAATGGGTTGTTTGCAATTTTTAAAAAATATGCAGCTTAAAAAAACTCACCAAAAACTCAGGGTGAACGTAGTCTGAAAGTTTTAACACTCACAGTTCCCATTGCCCCTTGAAAATGATTGCTTAAGATCCACTCCAAACAACAAGGTTTACTGCTGAGCAACCTCAACTGAACATCTCAATTTAAAGAGAATATGCTTTTAGCTTTACTGTGTAGAATGGTATAGAATCCGCAGAGTCATCTCATTGTTAGAGGTTGGGGAAGACCAGGATCTCTATTCAATGCAGAAAAAGCTCTGTATAAAGCTGTCTAGTTTGTGTCTTAGTCTAATGCAGAGGGGTCTGTACACCATAGGTACACTCCCATATCATATTTCTTTAGATATATGTATGTATGTATTTTTTTATGTATTTTTTTTTGCCGATCCCCCACTGCCAGAGGATCAGGCAAAACAGGTCAATAAATTAATAGTCTCTAGTTTCTGTTTCTGTTCATTACTGCAGGGTTCCCCAACTCCAGTCCCACCAACAGGTCATGTTTTCAGGATTTCCTTAGTATTGCCCAGGTGATAATTGCATCACCTGTACAATACGAGGGAAATCCTGAAAACATGACCTGTTGGTGGGCCTTGAGGACTGGAGTTGGGGAACCCTGCATTACTGTATTATCGGTACAATAAATGGTATGTGTGTGCTTTCAAAATGGCCCCCAGGAAAGATTTTATAAAGTTCTTCAAAGCATTTTTTTTAATGTCTGGCCCATTATAGAAATTTTGTAATTTTCTTGGAATGTGTTTTGTTTTTGGACTTGTGCAATATTCAGACTAAACTAACAATTATAGTTATGCTGCTAAAGAAAAGAAACCTTATAATCCAAATAAAACCTAGAAGCGCCACAATGTTTTATATTTAAACTATAAAGTTTCTTCAGTATATACAAGTCAGCCATGAAAGTTCCACATGATGGGATTTGCTTTCCACTGGCCAAAGTCTCCTCCTTCTCCTTGCACATCATGAACGAATCAATGCACCAAAAATATCTTAAAAAAAAAAAAAAAATAGAATCTTTTCATGGCCGTTAAAAACTACGGAAGAGCGTAAGTAGATGCCACCATACTATATGTCACTATTGTATGATGTTGCCATATTTTTTATGCTTCTCATGAAGACCCCCCCTGTTTAAAATTGAAGCTGGCCTAGCGATTAACTGTATCCGGCCATACACTTTCCCTGCATCCGGGAAACCCCCTTTAATACATGCTCGTCGTTCATATGACTACTAGTTGACCATTTTAAACATGAAAGGCCTGGGTTCACTGGGAAAGGATCTCACTGCAAAAAACTTTAATAGTGGATAACCCTCCCATTTAAGTCCCCTATGATGTTCTATTGGTGAGGAGGCAATACCTTTTCATGATCAAATGGGAAAAATTGTCAGATTACTTTGGATTTCCACGTACCTAAAGACTCTTCGATGGTCAGCAGTGATCCCACTTCTGGTACCTACACCTTTAAGGAGAACACCAGTTCCCCGTCCACCTGACTGTCACCTGAGCCAGGTCCTATCTCGATTTTTAAAGAGGACCTGTAAACAGAAGTGACTAGTTATTTTATTCCTGCCTCTGCTGAGTTTTGTGTTTTTGTTTCCTTTGTTTCTCCAAATCCAGAGAGATTGGGTCTTTTTCATTTACTACTAATTTATATATTGGTCTTCACCTCATTCCTCAGGGGTGTGTTTTTAGGCTGCTCTGCATAATTAGCCTGTGATCCACACCCCATTAGTTAAAACTATAAAAACTTGGACTAAATAAAAATGGTCCATATCTCTGGAACGATATTGTGAATTTTAAAAAAGACAAGGGGAAGAACGTTTTTTTTTATTGCTTCTCACCTAAATATTTAAAGTACTATAGGTCTTGATCGCTTTTCAATGAGGCATATAAGTGACCCCTATTCTCCAAACAAATGGGGGGGATCTGTCAGACGTTTATCACCAATGCTATAGATGTGCCATACAGAAAACTCCTTAAATACTTCTATTCAGGATCAACAGTTGCAGGCCAGGTGACGTAATTTGTAATGTACCACTTATTTCTATTAATGCATTTATTCTTTTAGCTCAGTACGTCACTTATTTTGTATTGTGCAGGATTGTGTCATGGAATGTCATAGGATATAACCGCCTTTGCTGAAATTTTGTAAGGTCTTTAACTTCATGAAAGTAATTTAAATAAGGATAAATAGATGGTGGGAGCAAATTGTCAGTGGGGTGTGGACGAAGAATGCTGACGGGGTTCATTCCTCAGTTCCAGCCTGTTACATCTCCCACCAATTCTGTGGGCTGATCCTGGATGTCAAAAACCTTGAAAGTAGTAGACAAACATCTGTCATCCTTCTTTTTCCAAATTTGTCTATAGTTTTGTGTTGACTAATTTCTATTTATTTTTTAAGGGAATCTGTCAGTAGCATCATTCTTCCTAAGCCAGCTGCATAGACATGCAGGTTATAGAAAGTTGCAGAAAATTATGTTTGTGATCTGATATCTTAAGAAAAGCATGGATTTATCTGGGATATGTAAATGAACTGTTAAGATCTATGGGCGGGGCATAAATCTCCCTGAGAATCTGCCTCCAGAGATTACTATAAATAAGAGGGCATTACCAGTATGGGACACGTAGATCAGGAGAGTAGACTGTCAGTTGTTACATGTCTCACACCGGTAACACCCCCATTAATTTATATTAGATCTCCGTGAGAACGTTCCTCCAGAACTTGGCTGGCTCATACAGTGGGTATGGAAAGTATTCAGACCCCTTTAAATTTGTCACTCTTGGTTTCATTGCAGCCATTTGGTAAATTCAAAAAAGTTTTTTTTTCTCAATGTACACTCTGCACCCCATCTTGACTGAAAAAAATGAAATGTAGAAATTTTTGCAAATTTATTAAAAAAGACAGACTGAAATATCACATGGTCATAAGTATTCAGACCCTTTGCTCAGTATTGAGTAGAAGCACCCTTTTGAGCTAGTACAGCCATGAGTCGTCTTGGGAATGATGCAACAAGTTTTTCACACCTGGATTTGGGGATCCTCTGCCATTCTTCCTTGCAGATCCTCTCCAGTTTCGTCAGGTTGGATGGTGAACGTTGATGCACAGCCATTTTCAGGTCTCTCCAGAGATGCTCAATTGGGTTTAGGTCAGGGCTCTGGCTGGCTTAACTTGCATATAAGAAAAATGTAAAATACTATGGAATACAACATTGGATTGCAGATATCAAGGTGTCCTTTTTTTTTTCAACTTTCTATGCCCTACATGCCCATATAAACAGTTTAGGAGGGTTTATTCTACTTACAGATGCTTCATCCAAAGATACTGTCTAGTAGGCTATGGGAAAAATAAGCTACACTTTGTCCAATCTACATTAACTCACAGTAAGGTCACATCCTGCAACTTAACCCTGATTCTCAAGGGATTTCACTTTGCCATCCCTCTCACCATCTATTTCCATCTAGTCCTGTCTAATCCAGCCTCTCCCAGGTTTGAGCACACCACCATGTGTCACCACAAATTTCCTCAGTGTTGACTCTGTTCTACAACTTCTGCAGACTTTTCAGGGTTAAGCACTCTGAGATGATGGGGTGTTCACATTTTGCCTTGTAGGCCCACCTCTTTAACAGGCAGACCGCAGTCTGCTGGCTCACCATCTACTCAATTACCATATTGATCCACATTTTAGAATACGTAATATGAGACATATAGATCCTGTGCCCAGGAGCCTTGAGGAACACCTCCAAAACAGCCATTTATGGGTGCAGTGTTGTGGTCTGGATTTGGCCGTGCTAAATCAAGACCATTTAGAAGGACACATGAAACATTATTTAGACCTTGCATGACTAGATAGACTTTTTTTTTTATTAGGGAACCATCATGGGTAAGAACACTTGCTCCAATTATTGACCTGTGTAGACAATCGCCCAATGAACAATGATATTCTATGTGCACAGAATAATCATATAAATGATGCACATAGTATTCTGGTTGGCTTAGCTAAACAGGCCATTAAAGAACTGCTGATCGGCTCATCTAAATGGGTCTTTAGTTCACTCTATTCACTGCAAAACCTCCTCCTTAAATGGGTTCTCTTATGCCCTCACATGACATTGTAATGGTGCAATATATCAGCATCACAAGGCTGTGTGCTGGGCCTAGTACCATGCTTTCCCAGCAGCCAGATGGTCCTCCGCAACTCCTTTAGACAAGGAACAAGTGTTTCCAGTTTCAGTCACTGCGTCATTCGAGGGATGGCTCCATAAGGAATGGCCACTCTTGGTCCAATGGCTCTCTTCAGAGCATAATTTTGTTCTCCTTATGATAAAGCCATTTAATGCTCTTCCAGCATTGTTTCTGGCATCGCTAGTGTCCCAATTTAATTATATTTTTTATTCTCCCTCATCGCTTTGCTTTTAAGTCTGATTTACATAATTTAGGTTCTGTTGGTATTTGCACTCAGAATAGCTGACAGTTTTATTGTGCTAATCCATTTTATCCTCCTGTGCCCTGCAAACCCTTCACAATAACCGGGGCCTTGCCAATGCAATGTGGAAATCGAACTGACAGTGGCAGGCTTCCAAAGCCAGCAGCTTGTGTTGGCTCTTTAAAGCCAGCCATTGAGTCAGCAGTAATGTGCATTAACAAGCGGGAGGCAGGAAAATGGATCACAAGTTCCCACTCATGAGAATGCAATATGTTTAATAGTCCTCAGTGAACTGAGGTGTCTGTTTCTCTTGGAATGTCCTCAGTTTTGGAACGAAGAAGAAAGAGAGCTTTTTTTTCCACTTATGTTATTTAGGCGTTTCGAGTTACAGCATCACATCAAGAGGTTTCAGATTTAAGGGCAAGATTACTATTCATAAACTGCTACCATTTGAGGTATGGGGTATGATGTGGCTCATGCCTCTTTAAGGTGTCCAAACGAGATAATTGTGGACAAGCTGCTGTTTCTACATGCTCTGGCACCCTACAGGAAAATTGTGTCTCATTCCCAGTGTGCTGTTAGGTGTGGGGTGCATCACACTCACTTGTGGGCCATAGGCCTCTGCTGACTCCAGACTTTCTTCTTCAGGAACAGCCACACACAATCCAGGGATCACCAAGTGCTTTTCAACAGTCACTGAATAGTTCACAGTTCTTACAGTGGAGCACGCGGGATAGGGCACAACAGGTTAGTCTTTCCCTCAGGTACCAGACGTAACTTCAGCCCTAACACTTGTTCCCAATAGATTATCCCTATAAAAGGCTAGAAGGATACAACTTATTTGCTAGAAGCAGACTTGATAAACGAGGAGGAGGTGTCGCATTGTATGTTAGAAACGCATATATCTGCACAGAGATTGAAGCTTCAGAGACTGGGAGTTCTGTAGAGACTGGGAGTTCTGTAGAGACTGGGAGTTCTGTAGAGACTGGGAGTTCTGTGGAAACTGTTTGGGTAAGAATACAAGGGCAGAACAATGGAAAGGACACCATTGTAGGCATTTACTACAGACCGCCTGTGATAGCTGAAGATATGGATGTACTCTTTATGCATCCAATGGCCAAGTTCTCCCAAAAATATGACATAGTTGTCATGGGAGATTTCAACTATCCTGACATTTGTTGGGAATCTCTCACAGGCAAAACTAACAAGTCAAGGAAATTCTTATCCTCTCTTACTGACAACTTTATCTTCCAAAAGGTAGGGGAGAAAACGAGGGGATCTGCTACCTTGGATCTAATCCTTGTAAATGGGGAGGAAATGGTTGAGGAGGTAAAAGTGGCTGGGACCCTAGGAGGTAGCGACCATGCTAGTTTAGAATTTTGGATAACTAGAGGAGGAAGACCTGTGAAGACTCAGACGTCAAGGTTAGATTTCAGAAAGGCAGATTTTAAGGGATTCAGAAAGAGAATTAGAGGGATCCAATGGCTGGATATCCTTAAGGACAAAAACGTCCAGGAAGGATGGGAAATCTTGAAAAGTGAAATTCTCAAAGCACAATTGTTATCAATTCCGAAAAGAGGGAAGAATAGGAAGCATTTAAGGAAACCAGGATGGATGAACACAGAACATAATCACATGCTAAAAAGGAAGAAAGAATTGTTTATTATATGGAAAAAGGGAGGCATATCTAAAGAAGAATATAATGCTGTCTGCAGAACTTGCAGGGCACAAATCCGATAATCTGAAGCTGACAATAAACTGAGGCTTGCAAGAGACGTCAAAAGCAATAATAAAGGATTTTGGGGATATGTCAAAAGTAAAAGAAAAGTCAAAGATACTATAGGATTTTTACAGGATGAAAATGATGAAATGGTAAGACAGGATGTTGAGAAGGCCGAACTTTTAAATTCCTATTTTGCATCTGTTTTCTCTCAGAATGGAAATGTAATATCAACTGTTCTTCACTGTCTGAATAAGGGAATAGAAGAATCCAGGATATCTATAAACAGAAAGATAATGAAAAAAACTTAGCTAAGCTAAATGAATTCAAGTCTCCAGGTCCAGATGAATTACACCCCAGAGTACTGAAGGAGATAGCAGAAGAAATTTTTGAACCCCTCTCCGTAATCTTTGAAAATTCTTGGAGAGCAGGAGAAGTCCCAGAAGACTGGAGAAGAGCAAATGTTGCTATCTTCAAAAAGGGAAGAAGGTGGACCCAGGCAACTATAGGCCAGTGAGTCTGACTTCTATACCAGGAAAGATCTTTGAACAAATTATTAAACAACATGTATGTCAGTACCTGGATAAGAATGAAGTGATTAAACAGAGTCAGGATGGGTTTGTAACTAATAAGTCATGTCAGACTAACTTAATTTCCTTCTATGACGGAATCACTGATTGGGTGGATCAAGGAAATGCTGTAGATATAGTATATCTTGACTTCAGCAAAGCATTTGACAAAGTATCTCACACAAATCCTTATTGAAAAAATGACTAGGTATGGAATGGACAAGGCAACTGTTAGGTGGATTCAGAACTGGCTTAGTGATCGGACCCAAAGAGCGGTCGTAAATGTTTGCACATCCAGTTGGAAGAATGTCTCAAGTGGGGTACCACAGGGCTCTGTCCTGGGCCCTGTATTGTTCAACATCTTTATCAACGATTTAGATGAAGGAATTGAGGGTAAACTGATTAAATTTGCTGATGACACAAAGCTAGGAGGGATAGCTAATACTAGAGAAGAGAGAGAGAGGATTCAAAAATAAATAAATAAACTGGAGCAGTGGGCAGCAACTACCAGAATGGTTTTTAACAGGGAAAAATGCAAAGTACTACATCTGGGCAATAAAAATGAAAAAAGCATATACAGAATGGGAGGAATAGGGCTAAGCAACAGCACATGTGAAAAAGACTTGGGTATACTAATAGCTCACAGACGGAATATGAGTCAACAGTGTGATGCAGCAGCAAAAAAGGCAAATGCAATTCTAGGATGTATTGACAGTGATCAATGAGTGGAACAGGCTACCACGAGAGGTGGCGAGTTCTTCAATAGAAGTCTTCAAACAGAGGCTGGACAGACATCTGTCTGGGATGATTTAGCGAATCCTGCTTTGAGCAGGGGGTTGGACCAGATGGCCCAGGAGGTCCCTTCCAACTCTACGATTCTATGATTCTTGCAGTCTCCACTATCTCTAGGGATCCCTCTCCACCCATGGCAGTGCACCTGGGTTATATAATTCTCCGCCTTTGAGGATCTAGGTGCATCTTCCCCTACGGGTCCGATGATCCTGGTGCCAATCTCGAGGTCTTGGGCCCGGCGAATGGATCTGCATGGAGGAGTTTTATGGACTCTACTGACCCCACTTAACCAGGAAATACCTCTCCTTTTGATAAAAGGGTTGTCCTGTCAAAACCAAAATTAATTCCCCCAGTGTGCTCAATGTGAGCTGCAGGGATTTGCCGATTTCATACCTGGGAACATAGGGTATGTATAAGTTATACATACCCCTGGCCAGTGGACATGGCCTCGCTCTCTATACACTTGTATGGAGTGAGGCCCCGACCAGTGATGCAGCTGGCCAGTGGGCATGTCTGACTAGAGGGTGCGACCTTGCTCCATACAAGTGTATAGAGAGCTAGGCTATGCCCATTGGTCGGTGGTATGTATAAGTCATACATGCCATCTCTTCCCAGGTATGAAACTGGCGAATCCCTGCAGTGCACAGGGAGTGCGCCTGGGAAATTTCAGATCGACCTTTGCTCTATACAAATGTGTAGAGCGAGGCCTTGCCCACTGACCAGGGGTTTATATAAGTCATACATACCCTCTGGTCCAAGCTCAGAAACCGGCGAATTCCCGCAGCATGCAGTGCATGCACTGAGAGGAGTCATAATTCTCCACAGAGTGACAACAGACTTATCGGTTTAGACCAGAAAACCCCTTTAACACTATTCCCCTCCCATCTGTGGGCCTGTACCTAACTAAGTATTCCTTATCCATTTCCGATCTCTACAGTATATTACTAATAATCCTTGCTTCCTTTTATTTCTAAAACACTTGTCTTTATACACTATCATGCAGTTTTGGCATTTTCCCCACTCTTTCACACATTATCATAACACATTAGGTAGGGATAATACACATACACATTAAATGCATAACAAAAGTTCATATTACACACATGCATAGGGCGGCTGTCTTCAGGGTAGGGACTGGGAAAGACAGTCCACATCCTTACACCTCCATGACATTTTAATGAAGTAATTAAATTCACTAATAATTGAGGAGCAATAGTGAGGCATGAGGTACAATGTGTACACCACCAAATTATCTTAAACGAATATGTAAAAAGTGATATTTTTTCGTTTGAACAATGGGCATCTTACAACATTGAGTATTTCCAAAGGTAAGGCGGGCGGAGTAATCATTTCCCTATATGCGACTTTATAGTGGAGCTTTACATGTTGATATATAGCAACCCGATGGCTTGAAACTATGAAGAGAACAGCGGAGAAGACCCTGGTGGACCTGTCTAGGCTTGCACAAGATCGCACTTTCTGCAGATCATTCATCTATCAAGTCTCCTTGGCTAGAGATTAAGTAAAGGGCTGTTAAAAAAAAATAAATATATCTACACATGTGAGATTTATAGGGGTCGGGTGAAGACTGACTTTCTATAGAGAACTTCCCGAGGCATAGTAGTGTCTTTAGTTTCTTCCTTGTTTATTTGTCCAGGCCATAACTCATGCCCCCAATTTTTTATAACGTAATGTAGATTTGATCCTGTCTTTTAAAAATGATTGACCGTATGGTAGGATGCATACATTGATCTCATGGCTTAGGGCCCTGTTACCAGTGCTGATCGGATGGAAGTCTCAAACATTGAACTGTGTGCTCTTTTTGCCATCGGATTGTCAGACATGGTTAAATGTTTTTGGATTCATCACATTTTTTATATGGACATGTTAAAGATTTATTATCAAAATCGTAATGTCGTCTCTGCTTTCTGAAAATGCAGAATCTAGTACCAATAAAGCCTATCTTTAAATATGATCATAAGGGTAGGGATACCTGCAAATCAGTGCACATTCTACCCCCTGGGCTCTTACCCTCTTAGCAATATAACTACTTTTGGACGGAACCAATGATGTTGGTCCAATGTACCTAAAGATCCTGCACAATAAAACATCTGACAGCATAGCTGAGCTGTGCTGCAACCCAGCTCTGTTGAAGATCCCACTGATGATAGCTGTATTTGCACCTATTGACTAATTCCTGAAAACAAGATACACCTATGTCTAATAAAATATTCTCTCCTATCCTCCTTTTCCTAACCATAAATAGTAGATATGTTTATGGAGTATACGTAGCAGAAATGTGTTACAACATGGCTAACTCCACACTTCATTGTATATTGGTCAAATAATTGGTCACAGTCACTACATTGAAGACTATCAATGGCCAGCTCATCCATATAAATAAAAATTGCCCGTGTTGAGATCTACCATCGATCTCCATCAGGAAGCACACATGAGATGGAGGGTGGGCCCTGCAGCACTGAGAAGCAGGGTGCTGCTGGCAAAGTAGTTTTAGCAGATCCGAATTAGACAGCCTATTAAGTTCTGTTCAGCTGGATGCATCAAGGGACTGACGTAGATAAAAAGATTAAAAAAAAAGACACCAAAAGGTACAAGAGAATACTGTTGCTGGGCTTGGTCTGTGAATTAACCAATAATAAAAAATGTAATTGTTGGAATAACACTTTGAAAATCACTTTGGCAGAAAATTGACCCACAGAATTGGGGGTTTTCTTCTGAATGTAATCTCTCTATATAAATCTGTGTGTGTATATCACCAACCAATCACGAAGCAGCAGATTGGGACACCAATCAATCACGAAGCAGCAGAGTGGGATGCAGTTGGAGAGCAGGGCTGAGGATGGATACAGCAGGATAGTGCATGGAGAGCAGGACTGTGAGGAAGACAGTCTTCAGAACAGGGGCCGAATAGGGCCGGCACCCTCCTAGCCCTGTCCCGGCTCAGTCGGCACTCCCCATCGCCAACTGTGCTATCCCCCCTCTCCCCTGCAGCTTCCCGGTCTAAATTTAGTCCCCAACTTCTGCTGTGGCCTACTACAGCGCTAGGCCACACACCCCGCAGGCTGCCCAATCACACGCGCTGCAGCTCCACTCTAGCTCTGCCCAGTCCGGCAAGCTCCGCCCACTCCAGCCGCCTGCGCTAGGCCACACCCCCCACAGGCCACCCAATCACATGCGCTGCAGCTCCGCTCTGGTTCTGCCCGGCTCTGCCCACTCCGGCCGAAAAAAGAATTTGCGCACCTCTCTCTCCTGGTCCCGGCGTCACCGCTGTGGAGGAAGGAAGACAGCAGGGCTGTAGAGCAGGGGTCTCAAACACGCAGCCCCTGAGGCAGGCATCTGCGGCCCGCGGTGCACCACATGTCTCACTCCCTGAGGCGGGGGAAGGCACGCATTCAGGAGCGGCGATGGCATTGGCTGCTCTGTGTGCGCACACTGCACAGGACCTGTGATTAGGTCACAGGAGGGGGAGGAGTCCGGGGTCACATGATCCAGGGGCCTCAGTGTGTGCTGGATGGACGCTGCTGTCTGTGTGCTGGTTGTCATGGTACTGGATGAAGGTAAGTTTATGCGTGGTATCAGGAGGGGTTTACAGGGTGGATGGAGCAGTGCCCTGTGTGTTCGAGGTGTATGGAGCGGAGCCAAGTGTGTACGAGGTGTATGGAGCGGAGCCCTGTGTGTACGAGGTGTACGGAGCGGAGCCCTGTGTGTACAAGGTGTATGGAGCGGAGCCATGTGTGTACAAGGTGTACGGAGCGGAGCCCTGTGTGTTCGAGGTGTACGGAGCGAAGTCCTGTGTACGAGGTGTGCGGAGCGGAGCCCTGTGTGTACGAGGTGTACGGAGCCCTGTGTGTACGTGGTGTATTAAGTTTGAAAGGAATGTGGCCCCCCTGCTCAAATTTTTTATGTGCAGCCCATTTACTCTGCTGAGTTTGAGACCCCTGCTGTAGAGGGAGAGCTGGAGAGCAGGGCTGAGAAGGAAGAGAATGGGGCTGTGGACGGAGAGAGCGGGAGAGCAGGGCTGTGAAGGAAGAGAATGGGGCTGTGGACAGGGAGAGCAGGGCTGTGAAGGAGGAGAATGGGGCTGTGGACAGAGAGAGCGGGAGAGCAGGGCTGTGAAGGAAGAGAATGGGGCTATGGAGGGAGAGAGCGGGAGAGCAGGCCTGTGGACGAAGAGACCGGGGCTGTGGAAGAAGAGAGCGGGGCTGTGAGGGACACCAGGACATGGATGTAAAGCACAGCTGCAGAGGGATAGAACGGGATGGCGGGTGGAGAGCGGGAATGTTAAGGAAGACAGCGGGACCCACAGTTGGGTACTATGCCAGGGCAACACCGAGCTCTTCAGCTAGTCAATATATATATAAAATAAATATAAATCTATATAAAAATTAATGCTGACACTTAGATTGAATTCATGCCAATCTTTTAACAGAAAAACAGATGGCATTCTTGTACTGTCAGAACAAACTCGGACATTTATGTGGTGTGAATAAAATTGGACCAAACTCAGGCATACATTTGCAAATTTTTAACTTTTATTTTGCAGTCCACAAAAAATAATTTGACCCAAATATGGATGGCATACATATGCCTCATTTGGACTTGTGACTGAGGCCTTAGTCATTTATTGATTTACAGGGACACCGATGCTCCATGCTTTTAGAACGAAGTCCGCCCAACCTGCTATATCATTGATCACCACAATTTTCAAGCTGAAAATGTGGCCGTGTAAAGAGACCCTTGAAGGAGTTGGGACATAGACATGTCCTCATGAGACATTATTACATATGTACATAAGCTGTGTGATCATGTGCAGCTCCTTCATTTTGTAAGCTCGAGCAGAAAGCTGCCCCTACACCGGTAGACTTTTTTTGGCCATATTTCTCTCATCCATTTGACTTCTACTGGCAATAACTACCGATGGTGGTTTCGAGAGCGGTTGATCACCAATAATAATCTTTATTTTTATATAGCGCTAACATATTCCACAGCGCTTTACAGTTTGCACACATTATCATCACTGTCCCCAATGGGGCTCACAATCTAAATTCCTTATCAGTATGTATTTGGAATGTGGGAGGAAACCCTCGCAAACACGAGAAGAACATACAAACTCCTTGCAGATGTTGTCCTTGGAATGTCACCAATGTCTTTCCTCAGAAAAGGTCATTTGCCTCTTAACAGCACAAGTTGCATGTACCAAAAAAATTAGGGAATGGACATGTAGGATGAAGTAATCTACATTGTCTTTGTTGAGAGACTTTTCTGGCATATTGTACATCATAAATAGTGATAATGTAGGACTGGTCCTAAGTGGAGATGATACTTCAGCAGTTCCTCTCTATATAGTGGACTCCAATCTGCCACTATATTGGCAACTTAATGCCTTCGTTAGATTAATAATATAAGATTTATAATATCATTATTATTATTTTTCATGCTCAACGTGTTAACCTTGATTAAAAAGATTTAATTTATCTTGGTGGTTGCTTCACTGATCTTAGTGACAGTAGTATATTGTGTAGACATCTTTTTTTGTGCCAGCGTCAACATTACTGCTTCTTCAGAGGACTGGAGGTCAAAATATTTCCTGTTGTGAGGATAGATGGACTAAGGAACCTTGTCGCACTCATGTCACAATGGGGAAGAACTTAGTGACTGAGCATATTATTAAAAAAGCCATCGGTCTTAGTTCAACCAGGTCACACAAGGTCTTTGTGAAAGACAATGTGTGGTGGAATCAGGGCAGCCTACAATTTTCTGTTGAGCATGGTAAAAATTGCCTGAGGTGACCCATCAATGCATCACTGACATTGCAAAGAGTGACTATGTGGGTAAGTCTATAGGTAAGTGTTATATAGGAGAATGCAACCAGAACGAGCTAGCCCAAAAGGCCATGAAATCTGTAGTACTAATCTGATGATTTATAACCTAGAATAAAAACAATGCGTACAAACACTGCAATAAATGAATAGAAATGCAAACATGGGGTATTTGGCTGACTTTGGTTTGCTTAAAAAAAAAAAGAGTAAGTCATTCCACCACAACAAGGTGTACCCAATTTTTGTTTTTAAAATTCTAGGTTATATTCTGTTAATGGTGACCGTGGATATGTGTATCTACATATTACACTTATGCTGCCCCATTTTTTTTTTTGTTTGTTTTACTCTGGTACTGTATAGTATTTTTTTTTCTACTTGGATAAGAAGGTTTTATCCAATTTTGCTTTCTACCAGAGCAACCATCACATGTTGCCCAAGTTCATACGTCAAGTATTAGCTTGTGTCAAATCTCTTGTGTGTATTACTGGAGAACACATGGCACAAATCCAAGGCTGACTTTTTCTTATTTTCTTTGCTGCATGTTACATAAACTCCATTTAAACGTCCATGTTTTCATGTACATGTAATGCAGATGACCAGATGCAGCGCTCAGAGGACACGAGTCAAGAACAGTCCGTGATCTATGTAATTTATAGTAGTTATAAGACAACTGGTGATATTGATGCAAATCAATAATAAACCTTATGCCGTATCTATGCAATTGTAATAACAATGAAAACTTTAAACTATATAACACAATTGTTCTCTTTACAAGGAGGTTACACCCATTCACAGTTACATTGAAAGTTTTCCCTACAATTCTGGCCCTAGTAGGGGGTCATCGGGTTTTTCCGCTAGGTGGCAAGTCTTTCTAAGTATATTAAAGCGCATTGAGCCTCCCACACACCAACTGTCCCACTCCCCATCTGATGTCCTAGCCCAGGCCAGTCTCTGGTACCAGCATGGTGGCTCAGTGGATAGCACTGCACTGGAGTCCTGGGTTCGAATCCCACCAAGGACAACATCTGCAAGGAGTTTGTATGTTCTCCCCATGTTTGCGTGGGTTTCATCCCACATTCCAAAGACAATTTAGGGAATTTAGATTGTGAGCCCCATCGGGGTCAGTAATGTGTGCAAACTGTAAAGCGCTGCGGAATATGTTAGCGCTATATAAAAATAAAGATTATTATTACCATATGTTATAGCTGGAAGTGACTGCCCTGCTTACTAGCGCTGTCGCTCTGCAACCACGGGTGTGCTCTTCTGGTTGATGTCTCCTCATTGGTCTTCGGTGCTTGATATTCAGCTGATATTTCCTTGGGCAGGAAGGGACTGGGTCTCTTCTCTTGACGAGTGTCGTCTGGTCCCTGGAACTTGACCGGGGTAGGGCGCCGGTCCTGGTCTTGACTGGCGTAGGCTAGACTCTGGGTTTCGCCAGGCATAGTCTGGACCTTGTCAGGCCATGATAGCTGTCAACTGAAAAAATGTTCCAGCTGATCATTCAGCTGGCAGCCTACTCAAATAAGCAGGAGTTGGGAAAGTGGTTGCTAGACTCCTCTGGTCGTAGCGTATCTCTCTGACAACTAAAAGCTTACTAGTAGAGTTGAGCGATACCGTCCGATACTTCAAAGTATCGTATCGGATGGTATCGGCCGATCTTTAAAAAAAGTATCGGTATCGCCGATTCCGATACCGGAAGTCCCATTCAAGTCTATGGGACTTCCGGTATCGGAATAAGAAAAACCCTTTCCTGCCCTTGTACAGCCTCTCTGGGGTCTGTACGGGCCTTTCGGGGGGCTGTGCCGGCCTGCCAGGGGGTCTGTGCAGGCTCCGGTGGTCTGTGCCGGCCTGCTGGTGGTCTGTGCAGGCTCCGGGGGGCTGTGCCGGCCTGCCGGGGGGCTGTGCCGGCCTGCCGGGGGGCTGTGCAGGCTCCGGGGGGCTGTGCCGGCCTGCCGGGGGGCTGTGCCGGCCTGCCGGGGGGCTGTGCCGGCCTGCCGGTGGTCTGTGCAGGCTCCGGGGGTCTGTGCAGGCATCGTCCGATGGGACTACAAGTCCCATCGGGCGATGCCTGCTACCATGACAGTGATTGACACATTAGCCAATGATGGGACAGTAGTAGTCCCATCATCCGGCTAATGTGTTAAATGTAAAAAAAAAAAAAAAAAAAAAAAAAAAATTACATGCTACATACATACAACATGCATACTACATACATGCTACATTCATACTACATACTACATACATGCTACATTCATACTACATAAATACTACATGCAACATACATACTACATATATACTACATGCATGCTACATACATACTGCATGCTACATACATACCACATATATACTACATACATACTACATGCATGCTACATGCATGCTACATGCTACATACATAACACATATATACTACATGCATGCTACATACATACTACATGCTACATACTACATGCATGCTACATACATACTACATGCTACATACTACATATATACTACATGCATGCTACATACATACTACATACATACTACATATATACTACATGCATGCTACATGCTACATACTACATGCATGCTACATACATACTACATGCTACATACTACATATATACTACATGCATGCTACATACATACTACATGCTACATACATACTACATATATACTACATGCATGCTACATACATACTACATGCTACATACATACTACATATATACTACATGCATGCTACATACTACATGCTACATACATACTACATATATACTACATTCATACTACATACTACATATATACTACATACATACTACATACATACTACATGCATGCTACATGCATGCTACATGCATGCTACATACATACTACATGCTACATACATACTACATATATACTACATGCATGCTACATACTACATGCTACATACATACTACATATATACTACATTCATACTACATACTACATATATACTACATACATACTACATACATACTACATACATACTACATACATACTACATGCATGCTACATACATACTACATACATACTACATGCATACCACATATATACTACATACATACAATACATTCATACAATACATACATAGACATACAGTACATATAACATAGAGTAACATACTTACCAATACTTGTCACATTGTTCCCCGAAGCCATTGTCTTTTCCGGGATAAATATTAACATAACAAACCACAAAAATACTCACCCACGATCCGAAGCAGTCCACGAGTGTGTCCCACGACGATCTTGGGTAGAGAACTGCAGCATCAGATGATGCTGCCGTTCTCTACGGGCTGCAGGAATCCAATGACGGAAGGTAGGTATCCTTCCGCACTGTATTCCTCCGCCACTTAAAAAAAAAAAGTCCCTAGTCTCACTTTATGCCATTGCTGTGTGGGAATTTCCCACACAGCAATGGCATAAAGTGAGACTAGGGACTTTTTTTTTTTAAGTGGCGGAGGAATACAGTGCGGAAGGATACCTACCTTCCGTCATTGGATTCCTGCAGCCCGTAGAGAACGGCAGCATCATCTGATGCTGCAGTTCTCTACCCAAGATCGTCGTGGGACACACTCGTGGACTGCTTCGGATCGTGGGTGAGTATTTTTGTGGTTTGTTATGTTAATATTTATCCCGGAATAGACAATGGCTTCGGGGAACAATGTGACAAGTATTGGTAAGTATGTTACTCTATGTTATATGTACTGTATGTCTATGTATGTATTGTATGAATGTATTGTATGTATGTAGTATATATGTGGTATGTATGTAGCATGTAGTATGTATGTGGTATGTATGTAGCATGCATGTAGTATGTATGTAGCATGCATGTAGTATGTATGTAGTATGTATGTAGCATGCAGTATGTATGTAGCATGTATGTAGTATGTATGTAGTATATATGTAGTATGTATGTAGCATGCAGTATGTATGTAGCATGTATGTAGTATGTATGTAGTATATATGTAGTATGTATGTAGTATGTATGTAGTATGTATGTAGCATGCAGTATGTATGTAGTATATATGTAGTATGTATGTAGTATGTATGTAGTATGTATGTAGCATGTATGTAGTATGTATGTAGCATGCAGTATGTATGTAGCATGTATGTAGTATGTATGTAGTATATATGTAGTATATATGTAGTATGTATGTAGTATGTATGTAGTATGCAGTATGTATGTAGCATGTATGTAGTATGTATGTAGTATATATGTAGTATGTATGTAGCATGCATGTAGTATGTATGTAGCATGCATGTAGTATGTATGTAGTATTTTTTTTTTTTTTTTTTTAACATTTAACACATTAGCCGGATGATGGGACTACTACTGTCCCATCATTGGCTAATGTGTCAATCACTGTCATGGTAGCAGGCATCGCCCGATGGGACTTGTAGTCCCATCGGACGATGCTTGCACAGACCCCCGGACATCAGCACAGCCCCCCGGCAGGCCGGCACAGCCCCCCGGCAGGCCGGTACAGACCCCCACAGGGTGCACAGACCACCGGCAGGCCGGCACAGCCCCCCGGCAGGCCGGTACAGACCCCGGGCAGTCCACACAGCCCCCCGGCAGGCCGGCACAGCCCCCCGGCAGGCCGGCAGAGACCCCCGGAAGGCCCGAAATGACGGCGCATCATGATGCGCACACACCGCGCATCATGATGACGTCAGGCCGTCAATCAACTGAACTTCCGATTCCGATGCCGAATTCCGATATTGAAAAAATATCGGAAGTCGGTATCGGAATTCCGATACAGCAAGTATCGGCCGATACCCGATACTTGCGGTATCGGAATGCTCAACACTACTTACTAGTCTAACATGGAAGATGCTGGATCTTTATCTGTCGGAAGAGTTGGAAAGCCCCCATAAATGACTCTCTGCCAAGCTTTCCCATATCTCTGGATTTGGCCAGCATTACGTTATGTACAGGGCTCCTTTGATGATTTGATCATGCTTAAATTGTCACATTAGGATTATTTATAGGTAGTGTGTATGTATACATACCTTCACATAATGTAAAGGGAGAGGAGGATGGGACATATTCATTGCCCAACTTTTGTTCTGAAGGCAAATTAGTTGCTGCCAGATGAGCTAACATTTTTATTGGCCCTTGATTTTTCTGGTGAACTATTTACAAAGACTGGTCTTCTAGTGTTAAGACCTCAGAAACCCGTGATTTACAATCCTGGTGACCACAAGTCAGAGCATACTTGAAAACATAATTAGAAGTCCAGAAGATTTTTTTTTTTTGGCATAAACACGCCTATTTTTAAGAAGTGAATACTTTTTCAGATCATACTCCATTACTGTCACATAAATGTGCATTTGGAAGCAGGAGCTTGGTGTTATGGCAGAGGAAACATTAAGGTCTCCCCTTTTTTCCTCAGGAGAGTTGAAATATAGAGTTTAAGGATAATTTTATGCTGTAACCATTATGTAGAGACAAACCATTTTATCTTGTCACAGGTAGATGGCTTGCCTCTAATACAGGCCCTTAAGGGGGCCATTGTGATGGAAGACTCCTCTCCTTACTTCACCCATAGCTACTTCATATTATCACACATCAGTACTGCAAATTATAGGCAATTGGTGACCTAACAGTATGTGGGAAAGGCCCACTTTGTGCCTCTGCATGTGTGGTTTTTCTTAAGCCAATTTAGTTCACAAATGATGCCAAAAGTGTTAGCATGGAAAATTCTTACCACTTCAATCTCTCCAACCCCCCCCCCCCCTGAAAATTTAATTTTTACCGGAATTCAGTCCTTCATCTTCTGTCTTGCTAAATGAATTTTAGAGTAAATCATAGGAAACGCTGCGGTTCCTCATTAGCATACTAATGAATAAGATCAGCTTTCCTAAAAATCTGCTTTCCAGGCTGTAATTATAGTAAACATCCCCTTCTTGTCTCTGTAATGTTCACCATATGTCCCACCACTTCATTTATGTCCAAGTAGCGTTTACAAGGAGGAATATACAATTCTGCTGTGGCCGTGCCAACCTCTTCACCCCCATCGTTAGGATGGGGGAGATTCTTGTCTGTTATTTTCTGCCACCGCAGCTTAATGAGACTCCAGCTAGTCCTTTTCCCAAATATTTGGCCGCTTTATATACAATATTCTAAAGGCTGCACTGTTGGTGGTCTGCGGTGCAGAGTATAGAGCTGCTGCAATCATGCCATCATATTTTGTGGGATTAGAGGGCTTTTTTTTTTTTTTTTGTGCAATCGACCCCCGTTAATAAAATACTTAATGTACTCTTGTTTATATGTCCATGTTTTATTGGTTGCTGGAATTCTATGCATTACATATCTTTCTAATGCTTACTAGTGCTTAGAGAACATGCTCTGATAAGGTCTCATCTGAGCATGCTCGTGCGCTAAACTGCGGCGACCCAAACATAACTCACCGGCGCGCCTTCCCATCCACAATTACTGTGTCATAACAAATAAACAAGTACACTAATTGATGGGTAAAGGTCGGTCATAGCTATATTAATTTTTTGTTTTAACAATAAGAAAGGCACTTGGCATTATTAATCTGCGCTCATCGCCAAATGCCCTGTTGAATATTCACAGGCAAGTCAGCCAACGAGCTGTAACGTAGCAATGTGTCCTTTCTTTGATTTACTGCCGCTGTGACTTGTAAATCTAGAAAAATAGCACATTCAGTAACAATTGTATAATCAAAATCAACTATTACGGCTCAGGGGCTGTACTAGCCACTTAAAATTTCCATTGGCCCTACAATTTTATAACCACCCCCTAACATATAGGAGTGGGTGGTAATGCATAGGAGCATAACCATGATGAAAACAGAGGAGGGACAATGCAGTCAGAGGCACCTTCCTTATTTCCAGGTGCTTCTCACAAAATTAGAATATCATCAAAAAGTTAATTTATTTCAGTTCTTCAATACAAAAAGTGAATTTCATATATAGTCATTACACACAGAGTGATCTTTTTCACATGTTTATTTCTGTTAATGTTGATGATAATGGCTGAGACAAGTATGAGTAAAATTTATGTATAAATCAAAAATCCCCCTTTTCAAAGTAAAAGACCCTTTGCTTCCCTATCATAGCCAATGAAAACCTAAAAGTCATTATCTCAGTAAATTAGAATACTTTATAACACCAGCTTGAAAAAATGATTTTAAAATCCAAAATGTTGGACTACTGAAATGCATGTTCCTTAAATGCACTAAATACTTGGTCGGGGCTACTTTTGCATCCATTACCGCATCAGTGTGGCAAGGCATGGAGGCGATCAGCCTGTGATACTGCTGAGGTGTTATGGAAGCCCAGGTTGCTTTGATAGCAGCCTTCAGCTCGTCTGCATTGTTGGGTGTTAGGAACGGCGGAACGCACTAAATAAAAATAAATAATAAAGTGCGTTCGCCGCTCAGGGTCCACCATGCAGTAGGTGTAAACACTGCTACTAAGTAGTGACAGACGAGCAATAAGGCGGAAATGCGCATGCGGGTTGAACATCACCCAAGTGTGCTAAGCAATCTGTTTGCTCACAGAGATGTCAGCAGAGGTAAACACAAAAGGCTGAGCTTGTTAGTGTCACAGGTCTCAGGTAAATGCACACACGGTATCTGGTCACAGGAGCAGAACCCAAGACAGAGGAGCTGCGTCCGTCTAGACCGACCGTGCGTGCGGTGGCGCTACTGCGGATTGCAAAGAGGGCTGCAACTGCAGCGCAGCGTAGGACACTGCCGCTAGTCGACAAAGCAAGGAAGCAGGCACAATGTCGGATGCTAGCACTGTGGATGATGCTGTAGTGGCTTGAGGCTTGCCACGCGCTGGTGCTGACTAAGTCCCTGTACACATTCGTAATATCAGAGGGAGGGGATCTTAATGAGTCATTCGCAGGTTCATACATCCATCATCATTCACACAGTAGCAACTATAGACTATACTAGCACATGGCCGAACGGTCATGCGCGCTATTTATAGCTGGGACCTTCCGGAAGCTTCCAGATCTCTGAGATGGACCAATGGGATCTGGAGCAGAACCTGGGCACATGGCTCCCGATCTCCAATGGGAGATCATCTCGTGAGCATGCCCAGTAGGAGAACAGAGGGACTTAGTCTCTGGATCGATCTGCTGCATAGTAATATCCTCTGCGGTAGATAGACAGCAGGAGACTGCAGAATGTGAGGCTCTGGATTCCTGCAAAGCAGATGCAGAAACCTGACAGTTGGGTCTGGTGTCTCTCATCTCCCTCTTGACAATACCTCATAGATTCTCTGAGGTTAAGGTCAGATGAGTTTGCTGGCCAATCAAGCACAGTGATACTGTTGTGCGTAAACCAGGTATTGGTGCTTTTGGCAGTGTGGACAGGTTCCAAGTGCTGCTGGAGAATGAAATTTCCATCTCCAAAAAGCTTGTCGGCAGAGGGAAGCATGAAGTGCTCTAAAGTTTCCTGGTAGAAGACTCCACTGACTTTGGTCTTGATAAAACCCAGTGGATCTACACCAGCAGGTTATTTAGCCCCCCAAACCATCACTGATTGTGGAAACTTCACACCAGACCTCAAGCAGCTTGGATTGTGGCCTCTCCACTCTTCCTCCAGACTTTGGAACCTTGTTTTCCAAATGAAATGCAAAATGTACTTAAATCTGAAAACACCTTGAACCACTGAGCAACAGTCCAGTTCTTTTTCTCCTTGGCCCAGGTAAGACACTTCTGGCGTTGTCTATTGGTCATGAGTGACTTGACACAAGGAATGCGACACTTGTAGCCCAAGTCCTTGATACGTCTGTGCGTGGTGGCTCTTGAAGCAATGACTCCAGCAGCAGTCCACTTCTTGTGAATCTCCCCCAAATTTTTGAATGGCCTTTCCTTAACAATCCTTTCAAGGCTGCGGTTATCCCAGTTCCTTGTGCACTTTTTTTCTACCACACTTTTTCCTTCCACTCAACTTTTCATTAATATGCTTGGATACAGCACTCTGTGAACAGCCAGCTTCTTTAGCAATGACCTTTTGTGGCTTACCCTCCTTGTGGAGTGTGTTAATGACTTGACAGTTGTCCAGAAGGCAGTCAGCAGTCTTCCCCATGATTGTGGAGCTACTGAAACAGACTAAAGGGGCATTTCTAAACACTTAGGAAGCCTTTGCAGGTGTGTTTGCTAATTTTTCTAATTTACTGAGATAATGAATTTTGTGTTTTCATTGGCTGTAAGCCATAATCATCAACATTAACAGAAATAAACACTTGAAATAGATCACTGTTTGTAATGACTCTATATAATGAGTTTCACTTTGTATTGAAGAACTGAAATAAATTAACTGTAGTGCAGTGGCTGCCAAAAAAGTGTCTTTGGTGTGCTCTAAATATGTTTGAGTCCCCTCAGCTGTGTGTCTTGTGACTGTTGACCATAACACATGCAGGGATTGCCAAAAAAACAATCAGTACATACACTCACTGGCCACTTTATTAGGTACACCTGTCCAACTGTGTGTTAAGACTTAATTTCTAATCAGCCAATCACATGGCGGCAACTCAGTGCATTTAGGCATGTAGACATGGTCAAGACAATCTCCTGCAGTTCAAACCGAGCATCAGTATGGGGAAGAAAGGTGATTTGAGTGCCTTTGAACGTGGCATGATTGTTGGTGCCAGAAGGGCTGGTCTGAGTATTTCAGAAACTGCTGATCTACTGGGATTTTCACGCACAACCATCTCTAGGGTTTACAGAGAATGGTCCGAAAAAGAAAAAAAATCCAGTGAGCGGCAGTTCTGTGGCCGGAAATTATCATTTCATCCTCATCAGATGAGGCGTTTGACTTTGGCAAGTATTTGGATGATATGAGCAGGCAAAGCGTTGCTGCAAGGAAAAAGATTTCACTCCGTCTCCTACAGCAAGCAGACTGACCATATTTCAGCAAAATGTTTCACTTGCTCTCAAAGAAATAGAAAAATTCAACCGTTCATCAAAACTGACTGTGCATGAGGCAATTCCTTTATACTTAGAAATTGTTAGAGATGCTGCCCATGTGGTTACGGCTTTGCCTCCAACCTAAGTTAGTGTAGAGTGGTTGTTCTCTAGCCTTAAAATTATTAGGTCAGATGTGAGGTCATCTATGAAGGAGGATCTGATGGAGGCAATTCTATTTCTTAGAACAAATTCATAGACTGCACAAATGTTATTTAGTTATTTGTTTTTGTTGAAAACTGTTTTTTGCCACTTACATAGTTTATTACATAGATATAGATATATATATATATATATATCTCGATATTTCATAGTGTATTACATATTTACAATTCTACAGTATTTTGTGTTCTAAAGTTGTATTCCAATAAATATATATTATGTTCTATCTAAATATCTTGATTATTGTATCATAAAAATGATTAAATGTTTGATGTTCACATTGTACTACAATAAATTTTTCACTTAAATAGAAGTAATAAATGTGGGAGTCGGTGTAAGGGAAATTGAGGAGTTGGAGTCGCAGGTTTGGCTTACCGACTCCACAGCCCTGATAGAAAGTAGCTACCTTTGTAAGTTGACGTCCGACCCTTGCTACATGTTTAGATGATTCTTATGCTGTTTGTAGAAATCTTGGCCAAGGGTTAAGATCAGGGTTGTTGAATAAAATAATTTAAACTTGAGATGATTGGCGCCAGAGGGATCTGGCATTGACTTTTCTCCCTACTGCTATGTAATAACCATGTCATAATTTTTAACCACTGGAAGATCATTCCTGAATCTCCACCAATTACTTAAGCTTAGGGTAGAAGCCTTCCAATGAGCTCTGTACCCCTTTGACTATTTGACTCTCTGTAGATTTCTGATCAATTCTATTCGGGGAGCAAAGTCTTATGTCTTAATTTGCTTTTCAAGGAGAGACAAATGGGAACAACCCCTTTTTGTTTTGACAATTGGGGAGGCATAGCACCTAGATGTGCACCAATCAAAACGAATAACATATCACTGACATGAAGAGTTTAGGGTAGGTTTACATTAAAACTGTGCTCTCGATCCAGCACTACTTTGGAATTTGTTGGAATCTCTGAAAACGTTTATTCTGATGGTAACCCAACTGACTCCATCGCCTTCATTAACGTTGTTCTCTGGACGCTGCTAGCTTCCATCCTGACAGCCTTCATCTTTCTTAGACATGCCTTTTCAAAGGGCTCCCATTCGCATTACAGTGTAATACAAACTCTGTTATCAGCACTTTCTGGATGACTCTAGTGATATGTAATGAGATCAATCTTGAACACTTTGCCCCTCATGATCACAGCTTTATCTCGCCTGCCTCCCTGTTCAATCATTGTCAACTTCAAGTTTTATAACCCTTTCCAATCCATTCATAACGTTTAGCACAATTTGGGAAGGATTGTATAATCACCATGGAGGAAAGTTTATTTAATCTGCTCAGACAGCGGGCCATTGTTTGTCATTTCTGTAAACTGGAACGGTGGATGGTTCCAAGGAAGGGAGTGAAAACCTTAGAGATGAAAGAGCAAAGTTTCAATATTAAGCTGCTATGTCTGGTGGTGACATATAATCAATGTCGGTACATTCTGATCTGATTTTAGGGAATAAATCTGCCGTAAAGTTGTCAATTGGATAATTGGCTGTGCGTTTAAAACCATAATATATGACGTACTCAAACTTGCATTCCACCCCCTGCTACAATTATACTGATCTGGTGGTCTCTACTAAGCCAGGAGCAGTGATATTACTGACCACCGCTGTGGACGACGCTGATTTGACTAGAGTCAAGAGGGTTTTTTTTTTTTGCAGAAAAACCCTTTGACTAGTTTGCTTTGCACAGTCCCTTTTTGTCCAAATATTCCCTTGCAAATTAGTGGATCCCAGTGTGATAGACCCCAAGCCACTGGTTGTCCTCAGTGAAAAACTGGAAACAAGTGTTCAGTTTCCTTGCAGCGCCTACAGGGGATACAAAACATTACTGTACCCCATAAAATCAATGAGCAGACTTTTTCCATGGTATGCGTGTGTCCAGAGGAAACTTTGTCTTAATGGAACTTCAATCTGGCTAAAAGTTTAAAGCCATATTCTCATCTTGGACATTTATGCTACATCGATGGTCTGATAGATGCGGGTTCCATCACAAAGACCTGTCTCAACCACCTATCCGATAACCGTGGCCATGAGATGTAGACCTCCTGTTCTTGTATATGTGCGGCTCAATCCATTGAGTTCTGAAAAGCTTGCTCACCTTTTTTTTTTTTCAACCCCCATAGAATTTAATTGATTGAGCCGTCCATAGCCGCTGCAAAATGGGGAAACGGGACCCCTCTTCTCAAAATGGGTTGCTGGTCCAATATCTTGAGGATATACCTAAAATATTTGGTCGGAATACTCTGAACACACTAAACTCATGATGTTGTTATTCTGCATTTGCTCCATTTACTGTACTTCTCCATTACATAATATATAATTATTATTATTTTTTTTTGGTTACTTTAAGCCTGAAGCTTTATCAGCCTCCCCCCTGTGTTCACCAGTCTGAGAAATCTAATCCAATGTTGCAAAGATAAACATATTTTAATCTTCGGGGGGCATTAATTGTAAGAATAATGGAGTAAATTCCTTTTACTGCTTTTAATGTTTTTTTTTTTTTTTAAACTTTTTCGTTCTGTTTCTCTTAGTACCAAAGAAACTGCTGCTTGAATCCCAGCCAAAATCAACACATTACCAAGGAGTACGGCAAACACACTTCACCCGACTGCCGGGAGCGTACGACCGCGATGTGATTGGGGATGGGGTCCTCCTTCCTGATCCTGCATTCATAACGGAGCAAGTTCTACCAGGTAATATAAATGAATTCAGAAACCGAATCCCTTTCCCCAAAGTAGAACCACAACTTTTGACAAGGTTGAAATGGAGAGTATGGACTTATTTACATGGGTCGGATACGCTACAGATTTTCAGTACTACACCCCCCCCACCCTCTCTGGATGGAAAATCCACAGTTTATTCTAGTACAAACATTTAGGATGACCTTTCGTAAAATCCCATACACTAATCACAAAAATTCAGAATTTTTTTTTTTGCTGACTAAAGGCCCCGTTACACATAACGATGTCCCAGCGATCCCACCAAGGATCCGGCATGGATGGGATCGCTGGGACATCGTTAGGCTGAACGCTGGTGAGCTGTCACATAGACAGCCCCTCCAGCGATCAGGAACAGCGAGCAAGCTGGTTTCCAATGTAAACATCGGGTATCCAGGAGCCGCGCGGCTCTTAGATACCCCCTGTTTACATTGGAAACCAGCATCCAGCGTCGCTGGTCTCTCGCTGCCACACGCAGCGATGCGTGCTGGCCAGTGGGAGACCAACAATCAAAAAAGGACGATCCTGCACGATCAGCAAGACCCGGCAGGGGGGGATCGCTGATCAATGTCACACACCGCGATATCGCAGAGTTTTCCATAGTGGACATGCTCCATACTTCTAGGGTCCATGTAGGTCAGAAGAAATTTGCCAGAAAATCCAGATTTGCTTCTGCAAGTATTTTTGTGGATTTCGTTAGAAGTTGGAAAAAAGAAAAATGTATACTGTACTTGCAGATTTTGTTGTGGATCCACACTGATTGATCTTGCTATGTGCATAAAACTTTGTAAAAGAAGCTCTTCCATAAATTCCCCAATTTTTTTTTTTTATCAGTTTTGGTCTATTTGCATATTGTTTCTGCTCCAAAAACTAAAAAAAAAATTTAAATTAAAAACAAAAGTTTTAAGTGTTCTAATCCTCCAGAAAAACTTGATGTTTTTGCTTTGGCAGAAATACGCTGTGTGGACATAGCCCTAATTTTAAACAGCTCCAAATTCTCCCAGGGAAAGCTGTTTCAGGAAAACGCCTGTGGCTGGTTTTGCCGTCATTCTTGTGGTAGTGTATGTTACTCTATACTGCCCGAAGATTGATCATGTCACTACTTTTAATTGCTTCTGAAGCCCTGAAATGGTTAAAAAGTGACCGAAGACGGGACATGTGCACAGCACTGACGTTTTGGAAGTGCTGTGCTTTTGATTTCTTTTATGGGGCGCTTTTTCACTCAAATTCTGGGCCCAACCTAGCTGAAAATGAAATTGTCAACATGCCCAAAAAGAATTTCAATGGTTTTGGGAGTTTATTTTTTTTTTGTTTTTCAACCCCACACCTTAAATTTTGCCCCTGCTTCTCCCTCATCTATAGCTCAAGTGTTAAACGTGAGTTCCAAAGTGTGAAAAAATGAGGAAAAAAAAAATTCAGATTTACTCATTGTGAAAAATGAGTTTAGAGAGTTTCCGAAAACCCATTTTTACTTGCGCGATTAAAGAATTTAGAGTTAATACAGGGGGGTCCACTGTTCTAGATCCCCGTGCGCATGTAAGAAAGTCTTCCAAGAGAAAAGACAGACCATTGATGTAAGCGAGGTACTGTGTAATTCTTAATATGTCCTGTGGCGGCGCTGCAGAGAAATCTGAAGGGTTCTTGCCATGTTCAAAAATGGGTATTGCCAGATAGCACTTGTAAAAACAAGCAATTTTTGCAATTTACTGATCAGAAAAGAAAAATGTTAAGATCTCAAGAACGGATGAAAGCTTTATTTACAACTTGTTGCTTGGAGACCGACCACCACTGTTAGGCAGCACAATATGCGCAGTGAGAGGAAGTGATTAATACATCTGTCTCAGGTCTAATTGGCTCCAGACATAAAGCAGAAGTCGCGGATCCAGGTCTGGAGAAAGTCCGCGAGACGATGTCCAGTATGATCTCTTGTTTAGCTCATCAGCTGAAGGGTTTATATTGGAGAAGATTTCTGGTTCTGTTCTGTAAAACTTGGCAAGAAAATCTATTGGCGTCTCAAGCCTCGCTTCTCCCAGATGGTGATCTTCTCATACTCTGAAAGGGAAACTCCACAATGAATATTACATGAGGCAGCGCCTTTAAAGGGAATGTGTCAGTAGGATCGAACCTGCTAAACGTCTATATGCTCATGAAGGTCATAGAGAGTTGAATAAAATGATACCTTATTCTCTGCGATCCAAAGTTTTATTCCTGAAAAATTCATCCTTTTTCTTAATATGTAAATGAGTAGTTAAGATCTATGGGCCGGACATAGATCTCCCTGACAATCTGCCTTAAGAGAATATATTAAATTTAATGGGGCATTACCAGTGTTGGACTGGTTTGGCAAAGGCCCACCAATAACATTGATTCAGCTGCATGCGATATAACATGACCCTAGTGCACAAATTTACTTTTGCTTCTTGTCACAGGGTCCTCCGATACCACACAATCTACAGAGTGAGGGAAGTGTGAACAATCCCAAGACCTTTATTATAGGTGAAACTAAAATGTCCATAAGCAAGCCATCACACTGAGGATACAATAGTCCAGAACACAAATGCAGTTCAGTAACAGGATGAATGTCCAAGGAGATGAGTCCAATAATCCGGCAGACAAAGGATAAAATGGGTCCATATGCTTCCCCTTCTCTCTAATGTGCTGTCCTCACACAATCATCACCATACAGGGTCTGACTTCAATAGCTCCTGTCCTCCCCAGCCCCCCTCCCTATGTCCAGGGGTAGTCAGACAGGTTGGGGCGGTTTTCAGGCCTCCCAGACCTGACAAAGGTGCCTTGGGGATTAAGGCACTACAGGGGGTTCATTAAGAGACATAGATACAGTCAGGCTGCAGACAGTGAGATAATTCAATTATCATACTTTTGGAAGGTAATTGAGACTCTAGACAATATGGGAATACACGGAATGATACAGGGCAACAAGAGAACACTATGGAAATCCGTAAAATATAAATAGACACAAAATGATACCCACATAACATATCACACCATCACACTTCTATCTAACATTAATTTGGCCTGGTTGTTTATTGAATGATTAGCTGATACCTTTTCTTTTTTTCCAATGAATAAAATGTCATATAACGCCATTAGCATTCCTTTACTGGGGCCTACCGGAAGATTCTCCTGTTCCCCTGTGGGCCAGTCCGATCCTGTGTGAGACATGTAATGACTGACAGTCTGCTCTCTTGATCTAAATGTCTCACATCGGTTACACCTCCTTTAATTTGGTCACACAGCTTATTTTATACATTTATCCTGTATTGAGATTATCAGTGTGAGATCGGAGTCGTCCGTATTACCCACCTTGCAGGTACCAATAAGAACCTGCATTGCTAGATTGATCTCATACAAGACCGATAAAGACCTTACATGTCCCAGACAAAGGAGTGACCTATATGTGGTATACATTAACCACCATAGTAACTTTGACTGTTCTCCTTGTGTATTTTACAGGCGCCAAGGAAGGACAGGCGGCTGCCTTCTACCCAATCGATAATAACCTCTCTATGGGAGCCATTGATCCCCCTATCTCCAATCAAACCATGGCACCTGTGGAACAAAGCAATTCAGAGATGGCATTGATCAGCAATATCTTGGCAGCTTACTCCTTTATTACAGGTATGTGGTATGAAGACATGCTTGCCTGTAATGTACAGCACTTACTGACAATTCTGATGGTTATTTTGGAGCTGTAGGCGTTCCATCTGTCGCCATACTGTGCCTCCACATGGCACTGTATGACCGAATTATTCTGCCCTAAAAGAAGTTCCTCTGTTGGCTGTTGTAGAGAATCTCAATAATTACTTTGCTCTGAACCTCAGAAAGTGATGAACTTAAGGGAATATGGAGGTCCAGTAAAGGGCCACAGCTTAGAAATTGTAGAAAGACCTAATAGATTAAAGAGGGAGCTGGTGGAAATCGGAGCAACAGCCATCTCGTAAAGGACAACCGATGGATTTCAGTTTCTCTCTCATTCTTTATAGTGCAGCTTCAAAAACAAACAAAGGTCATTAGTCTGCTTTTCATTCCAGAAACTGTCCAAATTTATGTTGACATTTTGTAAAATGAAAAGATTACAAAAAAAAAAAGATCGGGGACAAAAGTTAAAAAATTATGATGTCCATTATGCTCTCTCCTGAACCTGAGTGTGTCTGAATCTGTTGAAATAACCACTCATATGTCCAGGATATTCAGTTCGTATAGAATTTATTTGGTGCGAATTGAATTGCTATTAAAAGTCCTTTAGGCTCTGAAGTCTCTCCAGACTGGGAAGGGGGGTGTTAAAGGATAAAACATTTTTATACTTGTCTTGCCACTGATTTATCCTGGCACCGAATCTCCCTCTTCATCATCAACTGGCTCACTTCCACTTTTCTCTTCAGTCTCCTTTACTCGTTAGCGCCTCCGTTGTTCACTGAGCTTCAGGCAACGACTTCATTTCTCTTAAGTCTTGGTCTTCATCGGAGGTGCTGAAGTGGGAAGACCGAAGAGGAGGCTAGAACTGGAAGGGGGAAGCTGATGACCCAGCATGATTTTATAATTTTTGTTTAAGGAATTAAGTGTTGAGGCCAGAAGACTTGATTCAAGAGAATACATTTGCATAAAACTGGGCTCTTGAGCATCTAACTTTTTATTTTTTGTGTGTGTGTGAAATTTGAAGTAATTCGCTTGAAATCGATATGCAAATCTTTGATCTCTTCATCCCTCAATATTCTCCGGAGATGGTGTGTTTTTTTATTTTTTATTCTCCATCTCCATTATGAGATAGAACCCGTCATGTCCATAGATACTATTAGTTTGCAGTTATTGAGTTAATTTGTAGGTTATTGGCGTTTTGAAGCTGCCCATCGGCCACACTTAAAGCCCGGCGTCTGGAAGAAAATGCCTCCAGCCTTCAGTCAGAGACAGGCTGCTGGTGTGGATTTAGTCACCGTTTTGTGCACAGTGAGCGACAGCTATAACCACGTCCTACCGCAATGACTGACAGCCAGCTCATTACAGAGCCGGCTTTTAATCAGTGCCAGGGCATGGTTACATTCGCCATACAACTACATACTGAATGGTGACTAAAGCAAAGTCTCTGCGACTATAAAATCCAAGGCTGCTGGGAAAAATAAAGTTAATTTTTTCCCAGTAGCCAGGCTTTCAGGGCGGCGGACGCACAGTTTAGGAACGTAATTGACCTGCAGATTGACCTCATATCCACACATTACTAGCATTTGGGGATGTGACTGGTTCTTTTTAAGTGAGCTGAGAAATTGTAATAGAGTAGTCCTGAGATGATCACACATCTCCAAGGATCCAGAACGGCAGCACACGACCACTTGTCCTAATAGACATTTCCGCCGCCACTCCTCGATGTGATTATGAGCTGTAATCCACATGTTTTTAGACGCCTCGTTTTCTCATAGATGAAAGCTTTCCTTTTTTTCATTCGGATGTCTCTAGTTGCTTTGTTTGTAGATGAGTAATGTCTTCTGGCTTGAGCTCAGTTCTGAAGAACTTTATTTCCAAATATAACGGCAAGTAAAGCAAACAGGCTATTACATATTTGGAAATATTTAGCCCTGAGGTCTGCAGTAGGATGGATGATGTATTATTCAAGGGGTAAAGTCTGTCTGCTGAGAGGACATGGACGCTCAGCGCTGGAATATAGTTGTTGATTATATATACAGTGGGGAAAAAAAGTATTTAGTCAGCCACCAATTGTGCAAGTTCTCCCACTTAAAAAGCTGAGAGGCCTGTAATCCGTATCATAGGTAGACCACAGCTATGAGAGTCAAAACAAGAAAACAAATCCAGAAAATCACCTTGTCTGATTTGGCAAGATTTTTTTTGCAAATTGTGGTGGAAAACAAGTATTTGGTCACCTAAAAACATGCAAGATTTCTGGCTCTCACAGACCTGTAACTTTTTCTTTAAGAGGCTCCTCTGTCCTCCACTCATTACCTGTAGTAATGGCAGCTGTTTGAACTTATCAACCTCAAACAGTCACAGTCCAAACTCCACTATGGTAAACACCAAAGAGCTGCCTCTTTTATTTATTTATTTCACTGTGTTCACTGAATGGGTTAACTAGTAGGACAGTTTTATAGAGTGGGTCATTCCCTACACAATGTTATTAAATTTGTGCTAAAAAAAAAAAAATTGCATAAAAGTATTTGAAATAAGTTTTTTTTTTTTTTTTTTGTTCTTTATTTGGATTTTTAAAAATATTTTTTACTTTTTAATAACGTCCCACTATGAAACATAATCTTTATACTGACTGACTGCTGGTCTAATACTCTGCTTTGCTTCTGCACTGCAGGGCATCAGAGCAGCACCTGACTTGCAGGGGAAGAGGTGGGTCAGCTCCTCCTCTTAGTAGGCACTCACAAGCCGCCTTCCCTGCATGGCCCTGAATGACCTTGTGGCCATCTTGTGGCGGGATCACCATGAGGACCATCAGCACAACACAATCACATTGCCTTGTGCTGATGGGAGCAGACAGGGAGCTCCCTCCCTCTGCAATGCTCCTCGATGTCACTGTCACTATTGACAGCGGCATCAGAGGGATTAAAGGTCTGTAATCGATGGACATTGCTGCAGGTTGTCAGCTCTCACATAGAGCTGACATCTGCACCCAATCACCACAGCAGTCAGCGTGAGCCCGCACGATTGCAGCGCCGTACATATATGGCATCGCGGGAGAAACGTCCCCGCAAGCCACAGTATATGTACGGCGCACATCTGGAGGGAGTTAAAATAGGTGCAGAAATTCTGCAGTGTCAAAAACGCACCAAAAGCTTACTGTAGAAATTTAGCTTTATAAGCGGACATTCAGTTCCTGAAATTAGGTAATGCTTATACTGATTCATTAGCCTACAACAGTGCAATTTCCTTGTAACTTGTATATCATAACTGGTCGTTACACGATTTAGTTGTGCGTCATTTTTTATTTTTTGTCTCCAAAGTTGCTGTAAAATCGTTGCATATTTACTCCACTTTTGGAATATTGTGTGAATCCCAGCATGATCACATCATGTGAACATGCTCTTCGAGGTATGTTTGCACATTGTATACTTGTGGATTTTCTTATAGAAAGATCCACAACTATCCCATTCATCAGAAACGACCCCATTCAGATGAATGAAACAGATTTTCAGTTGCAAAAAAACTCTGTAGCGCCTGAATTCACTCTAAATTCGTCTTCCCATGTGTGTAAACTCTGCATTTTTTTTTCCTACTATGTTCTCTTCTGCAGGTGTTGTCCCCAAAATATACAGTACTAAAATGCAACAATAAAAATCGCTAATAAAACTTGTACAGTATTCGGGGAAATCTTAATGAGCTCTTACTCTGCATCAGTGCAAACACAAGTGACTTCTTCTGGAGCATCAAGGTTTCCTTGTGTCTTTTTAGGAGTTTGTGTCCTCGGATTTTTTGTTCGTGCTAAATATACTGTATAGGGCAAAAAAATCATGCTAAATCTAAGCCGACACCAAAAACCTGTGCGCTAACATATAGAATTGTAATTAGAGAGCTCAATCACGCCTAGAGAGTACCGGGTACTCGCCTAACCAAGTCCATGAAATTTGGAAGAAAAAGACACATAGTGCCACTCAGAGGTCCTATTAACCCCTTCACCCCCAAGGGTGGTTTGCACGTTCATGAACGGGCCAATTTTTACAATTCTGACCACTGTCCCTTTATGAGGTCATAACTCTGGAACGCTTCCATGGATTCCGGTGATTCTGACAATGTTTTCTCGTGACATATTGTACTTCATATTAGTGGTAAAATTTCTTTCAAATAACTTGTGTTTATTTGTGAAAAAAATGGAAATTTGGCGAAAATTTTGAAAATTTTGCAATTTTCCAAATTTGAATTTTTATGCCCTTAAATCACAGAGATACGGCACACAAAAAACTTGATAAGTAACATTTCCCACATGTTTACTTTACATCAGCACAATTTTGGAACCAAAATTTTTTTTTGTTAGGAAGTTATAAGGGTTAAAAATTGACCAGCGAGTTCTCATTTTTGCAACACCATTTTATTTTTACGGACCACATCACATTTGAAGCCACTTTGAGGGGTCTATATGATAGAAAATACCCAAAAGTGACACCGTTCTAAAAACTGCACCCCTTAAGGTGCTCAAAACCACATTCAAAAAGTTTATTAATCCTTTAGGTGCGTCACAGGAATTTTTTGAATATTTAAAAAAAAAATGAACATCTAACTTTTTTTCACAAAAAAAATAATTCAGGTTCAATTTTTTTTATTTTACCAAGGGTAACAGGAAAAATTGGACTGCAAATGTTATTGTGCAATTTGTCCTGAGTACGCTGATGCCTGATATGTGGGGGGAACCACTGTTTCGGCGCATGGCAGAGCTCAGAAGGGAAGGAGCGCCGTTTGACTTTTTCAATGCAAAATTGGCTGGAATTCAGATCGGACGCCTTGTCACGTTTGGAGAGCCCCTGATGTACCTAAACAGTGAAAACCTCTCACAAGTGACCCCATTTTGGAAATTAGACCCCCCAAAGAAATTATCTAGATATGTGGTGAGAACTTTGAACCCACAAGGGCTTCACAGAAGTTTATAACGTACAGCGGTACAATTAAAAAATAATATTTTTTCCACAAAAATGATCTTTTCACCTCCAATTTTTATTTTCCCAAGGGTAACAGGACCCTAAAAGTTATTGTGCAATTTGTCCTGAGTACGCTGATACCCCACATGTGGGGGTAAACCACTATTTGGGCGCATGGCAGTGCTCGGAAGGGAAGCAGCACCATTTGATGTTTTTGGCTGGAATTGAGATCGGACACCATGTCGCGATTGGAAAACCCCTGATGTACCAAAACAGTGGAAACCCCCCACGAATGATGCCATTTTGGAAACTAGACCCCCCAAGGAACTTATCTAGATGTGTGGTGAGCACTTTGAACCCCCCAGTGCTTCACAGAAGTTTTTAACGCCACGGCGTGAAAATCAAAAATTCGTATTTTTTCCACAAACATGATCAATTAGTCCCCAATTTTTTTATTTTCCCAAGGGTAACAGGAGAAATTGGACCCAAAAGTTGTTGTCCAATTTGTCCTGAGTACGCTGACACCCCATATGTGGGAGAAAACTACTGTATGGGCACACGTCGGGGCTCGGAAGGGAAGTAGTGACGTTTTGGAATGCAGACTTTGATGGAATGGTCTGCGGGTGTCATGATGCCTTTGGAGAGCCCCTAATGTACCTAAACAGTGGAAACCCCCCACAAATGACTCCATTTTGGACACTAGACCCCCCACGGAACTTATCTAGATGTGTGGTGAGCACTTTGAACCCCCAAGGGCTTCACAGAAGTTTATAATGCCCGGGCATGAAAATAAAAAAATTGTATTTTTTCCACAAAAATGATATTTTTGCCCCCAATTTCTTATTTTCCTAGGGGTAACAGGAGAAATTGGACCCCAAAAGTTGTTTTGCAATTTGTCCTGAGTAGGCTGATACCCTACATGTGGGGGTAAAACACTGTTTGGGCGCATGGCAGAGCTTGGAAGGGAAGGCGCACCATTTGACTTTTTCAACTCAGAATTGGCTGGAATTGAGATCAGACGCCATGTTGCATTTGGAGAGCACCTGATGTGCCCAAACAGTGGAAACCCCCAATTTTAACTCCAACCCGAACCCCAACACACTCCTAACCCTAATCTCAGCCCTATCCCTAGCCCTAGCCCTAGCCCTAACCCTAACCCTAGCCCTCACCCTAATGGGAAAATGGAAATAAATACAATTTTCTTTTAATTTTATTATTTTTCCCTAACTAAGAGGGTGATAACGGGGGGTTTGATTTACTATTTATAGTGAGTTTTTATGTTTGGCGGCTGTCGCACGCTAAAAGACGCTTTTTATTGTAAAAAGTTTTTGCATCACCACATATTGAGAGCTATAATTTTTCCGTATTTTGACCCACCGAGTCATGTGAGGTAGTATTTTTTGCGGGACGAGTTGACGTTTTTATTGGTACCTTTTTCGGGCACGTGACATTTTTTGATCGCTTTTTATTCCGATTTTTGGGACGCAGAATGAACAAAAACCAGCGTTTCATGAATTTCTTTTGGGGGGGTGCGTTCACACCGTTCCGCGTGCGGTAAAATTGATAAAGCCTTTTTATTCTTCGGGTCAGTGCAGTTACAGCGATACCTCATTTATGTCATTTTTTTATGTTTTGTCGGTTTTATGCAATGAAAACTATTTTATATAAAAAATTATTTTTGCATCGCTTTATTCTGCGAGCTATAACTTTTTTATTTTTTCGCTGATGATGCTGTTTGGCAGCTTGTTTTTTGCGGGACAAGATGACGTTTTCAGTGGTATCATGCATATTTATATGCGTCTTTTTGATCGCGCGTTATTGCACTTTTTGTTTGGCGGTATGATAATAAATCATTTTTTGCTTCGTTTTTTATTTTTTAAGAGGTTCGCTAAAGGGGTTAACTAATGGGACAGTATTATAGGGCAGGTCGCTACGGATGCGGTGATGCCTAATATGTGTACTTTTATTGTTTTTTTGGTTTTTTTTATTTCCAAAAAATGGATTTATTGGGGGGAATTTTTTTTTTTTCTAATTTATTTGGCGATTTTTTTTTTTTTTAAATTATCTTAACACTTTTTTTTTAACTTTATTACATAGTCCCAGGTGGGACATCTCTGTCCTGTGACAGATCGCTGATCTGTCACATCACAGATCACTGTGACAGATCAGCGATCTGTCACAGGCACTACTGCAGACTTCCTCATGCCTGCGCTTTGCAGGCACTGAGGAAGTCCGCTCCCTGCAGGGCCACGAAAGCCCCCGTCGCCATCTTGGATTCGGGGGCCTGCAGGAAAGGAGCCCCCCGCTGCTGTGGGGGCTCAGGGAAGCACGGAGGGAGCCCCCTCCCTGCCGTTGCTTCCCTTTAACCCCCGGTACACCACGATCATGTTTGATTGCGGTGTGCAAGTGGTTAACGTGTCGGGGGGGCGGTCCGTGACTGCCCCTGACACATTGTGCCGGGTGTCAGCTGTGATAATCAGCTGACACCCGGCCGCGATCAACGGCGCTCACCACGTGGGCCATTTCGCCCCTGTCTGCGCTTCAACGGGTGCACTCATGGTGGAGCGCGGACATGGGTGAAATGGCCGTTGTCCATCCCATGTGCTTCACTCTCCCCTGTGGTCAGTTTTTACATGATGCCTTTAATAAAATGGTGAATTTTAAGAGGGCTGGTGAGTGCCACTATGTTTTTCTTTTCTCTCAACCATATACACTACCATTAAAAAGTTTAGGGTCACTCAGAAATTTCCTTATTTTTTAAAGAAAAGCACAGTTTTTTCCAATGAAGCTAATGTTAACAATGCATAGTGTATTTCTGAATCATTTAATGTGGTAAATGACTATTCTAGCTGCAATCGTCTGGTTTGTAATGCAATATCTTCATAGGTGTATAGAGGTCCATTTCCAACAACCATCACTCCAGTGTTCTTATGGTACTTTGTGTTTGCTAACTGTGTAAGAAGGCTAAAGGATGGTTAAATACCTTTGAAAACCCTTGTGCAAGTATGTTAGCACAGCTGAAAACAGTTTGGCTGATTAGAGAAGCTATAAACCTGACCTTCCTTTGAGCTAGTTGAGAATCTGGAGCATTACATTTGTTGGTTCCATTAAACTCTCAAAATGGCCATAAAAAAAGAACTTTCATGTGAAACTCGACAGTCTATTCTTGTTCTTAGAAATGAAGGCTATTCCACGTAGGAAATCTTCAGTTTCTTGGCAATTTCTCACAACGGTGTGTACTACTCCCTTCAGAAGAAAGCACAAACAGGCTCTTACCAGAGTAGAAAGAGAAGTGGGAGGTCCCGCTGCACAACTGAGCAACAAGACAAGTACATTAAAGTCTGTAGTTTGAGAAATCGATGCCTCACAGGTCCTCAACTGGCAGCTTCATTAAATAGTACACACAAAACGCCAGTGTTAACTTCTACAGTGAAGAGGCGACTCCGGGATGCGGTCCTTCAGGGCAGAGTGGCAAAGAAAAAGCCATATCTGAGACTGGCAAATAAAAGGAAAAGATTAATATAGGCAAAAGAACACAGACATTGGACAAAGGAAGATTGGAAAAAAGTGTTATGGACAGACAAATCCAGGTTTGAGATTTTTGGATCACAGAAGAACATTTTTGAGATGCAGAACAACTGAAAAGATGCTGGAAGAGTGCCTGACGCCATCTGTCAAGCTTGGTGAAGGTAATGTTATGGTCTGGGGTTGCTTTGGTGCTGGTAAAGTGGGAGATTTGTACAAGGTAAAAGGGATTTTGAATAAGGAAGGCTATCACTCCATTTTGCAACGCCATGCCATACCCTGTGGACAGCGCTTGATTGGAGCCAATTTCATCCTACAACAGGACAATGACCCAAAGCACACCTCCAAATTATGCAAGAACTATATAGGGAAGAAGCAGGCAGCTGGTATTCTATCTGTAATGGAGTGGCCAGCATAGTCACCAGATCTCAACTCCATTGAGCTGTTGTGGGAGCAGCTTGACCATATGGTACGCAAAAAGTGCCCTATCAAGCCATACCAGCTTGTGAGAGGGGCTTCTGGAAGCATGGGGTGAAATTTCTCCATATTACCTCAGCAAATTAACTGCTAGAATGCCAAAGGTCTGCAATGCTGTAATTGCTTTTATCAAAGAATGTTCCCTTTGCAGCAAAGTTTGAAGGAGAAAATTATTTTTTCAAATAAAAATATTTTTATTCGAACCTTGACAATGTCTGGACAAGATTTTAAATTCATTTGGCAACTCATTTGATTAATAAAATTGAGTTTTCATGGAAAACACAAAATTGTCTGGGTGACACCAAACTTGTGAACAGTAGTGTATATTTAGACTCTTCGTTTTTACGTCTGCAGATTTAGCCCGCAAAAAAAGATAGAACTGAACTTTCCTTCCTAATCCATATTGCTCAACTCTTTTAAAGCAAGTAGAACGTAATATGATTGGCCATCTGCCCTTTTTTTTTTTTTGCAAGATTCATACGGACTCTGTAGCCTATGGCACTCGCGGCCACCGACTTGTCTACCAGCTTCTCGACAGCGACATTGCAAGTGATCAGAATGACTGATGAAATTATAGCTGTGTGTACATTTGGCCCGGCTAATCGTAGTGTTTGCACCTGCTAAACTATTGGCCATTACATGTCCAGCACAGCTGTTCCGCTCCTATAAATACCGGGAAATTCCTTCACGAGCCGCACAACCCCATTTACTGGTCTAAGATGTCGAAGGCCTTTATTTATGTGTCGTAGTGTTACAAGCGGAGTCTTAAAAGGTCCAAGAGCGGCAGCTGTAGCGTAAAAGTCTGAACATGAAAGGATAATGTGAGACTCGCACTGTGAACAGCAGCGCCATATGCCGCGGATTCTGACCCAAGTGTCCTAGTGTAACCGTGTGATGATCTACTAGGCATGATTCTGTCAGAGACACCGCACTGCACTTGCTCAAAGAGCCAGTGCGCGTGTCCTGAGAACAGAAGCAGTGCTAAAAGATACCTGTGGAGTGTGCAGCAGAGGTGACCATGCGTGCTTCAGGCTAATAGTGTCAGGGTCAAGTCAGCGCTGGAAAGTAAAGATGCATAGGACCTGCGGACACTGAAACTGAATAGTCTGCAGGGGACCTATGGACATGTGACTGCAAGGGGGCGGGGCTTAGCGTCCTGTATTCAGATAGGACAGGACACCATACAACAACTCAGAGTCAGGCAAAACAGAGGTCACAGCAGTACGGGCAAACGAGGTACAGGAGGGACGAACAGACGGGTAGTCAGACAGAGCCAAAGGTCATACACAAGAGGGCGACGTGGTACCAAGGGGACGAGCAGAGAGAAGTCGGGTCACAAGCAGAGAGTCATACACGAGAGGTAGCGCAGTACAAGAGGGTCAGGCAGAACTCGTAACAGGGACAGAACCAGATCACAACCGAACAAGCAAGCAAGATATCAGGCACAAGGCACACGTATACAAGAGGTCACTTAACTCAGCCGAGGGCAGGAGTATAACTGACACCGGACCCAGGTCCAGTGAACACTAAATAGCCTCCTGCTGCCAGAGAGAGGCAGCACAATTAACCCATAGTCTAACCAGGACGGGTCAAAGCGAAATCCCGTCCTGGATCATGACAGATTCATATGGAAAATGCTTGGGATACTCTTACACCTAGAAAAAATGGAGGCAGAGGTATGAAAACTGCTGAAAAAAGAAAAAAAAATGTTGCCCATAGCAACCAATTAGAAATTAAAGTTAATGGTACATCTTTCATTTTTCAAGTGTTGTGACTGGTTTCTATAGGCAACATTGAGGCCCCGGAGTAGATTTAGGAAAGTGGTTCCTATGAGCCACACTGATTATTTCAGAATGGCTTATTTCATAACTTATTTCGTAAATCTGTTTTGGGGCCTAAATATTGCCAATAGCAACCAATCACAGCACAGCTTACACGTTTCAAAGGTGCGGTCTGAAATGAAAGCTGCGCCGTGATTGGATTTGGTTGTTGTAGTCAACGGACATGTTTGACTTTTTAAAAAATTTTCAGAACTTTGCTCTTGCTTCTCCTAGGTTTTTTGTGTACAGTATTTACTGCAGGTTTTCACAATTGTCTCACTAATCTGTTACAATAAAAAAAAAAAAAACTAACGTCAAACACGCAAGGGAAAAGATTTAATGTGTGAAAAGTAATTTGAAACTTTGTTGGATTTTTTTTTTGGAAACGATTAAAAAAAAGTGTGTGCGGAAAAACTCAAATTTGTCTTACCCATTGTGTTCACATGGTACACATTGTTTTAGCGTTTTTTTACTCAAGCTTTTCCAGACTGAAGTCAATGAGACTTGGCGGCAGAAAAACTGCATCAGAAAACGCACATAAAACCACACTAAAAAGAAAAAAAGCAAGTTAAAAAAAATCTATTTATTTAACAGAGAGATTTTTTCACTATGGTCTGGTATTAAATGATACAGTGCAATCATACTTTATAAATTAACTTTTCGCCACTTTTTTTTTTCCAAATTACAGCAAATTTTTTTATTTTTTTTTGCCTCAATTTTCCAAACTTGCCGCAAATGTGATTTTAGTCCCAAATAATGACAGAAATACAACTTTCAAGAGAAATCCATGGGTTTTTGTTAAGGTTTCCAGATCTGACTGTCAAGTTACAAAGCTGCAAGAAAAACGTGTAAAAGATTTTTGAAGTTGTTTCTTTTAGTTTTTTGAGCATCTTTTTTTTTTTTTCTAAGTTTTGATCAGATTCCAAAAGTTACCTTTTTTTTCTTCCAATTTCTTTTTCCTAGCGATGAGATATTGAAAACCTCATTGTAAAAAAATTTTTCAAACGCTTTATTGTATGAACAGTGAAATGTGTATTTCCTTTGAAATCAATAAAAAGGTTATCTGAAATGTTTTTTGCAGATTTTGAAGTGAATGCGTTGTCTAGTCGGCATGTGACTTCATATACGCAAATCACATTGCTTCCGGTGATGGAGAATCCTGACTGTGAGCTGTAAGGGTGGACAAGTCTGCAATCGCATAGTGACTGCAGACTTTAACTTGGACAACCCCTTTAAATTGACACCATACAATGGGTCAATGTTCCTATGATTTGCCATAGGGTTTAGTTTTTTGACTATTTGCCAAGGTGCCGCAGTACAGGAAGAGCAGATATAATTGTGGGGGTGTAAAAGAGGCTGAAAACATCGGTCACGCAGGAATTTCATTTTTCGGAGGTCTGGGCACAGGGCCAGAGTGGGTCCTCTATGAATGTATGTTGAAAGCCCCTTAACATTATATGAAATGAATAAAATATAGATGATACCACCAGATATATCAGACAATAAGGCCTTACACTATAATAATAATACATTTTATTTCTATAGCGCCGACATATTCCGCAGCACTTTACATTTCAGAGGGATTTGTACAGACGATAGACATTACAGCATAACAATAATCACATAGATTATAACAGATACCAAGAGGAATGAGGGCCCTGCTCACAAGCTTACAGGCTATGAGGAAAGAGGTAGACACGAAAGGTGGGTGGTAACAGTTACCCTGATTGTATGGACCAGCCATAATGTTAAGTGTGTAACACTCACTTATATAGCACCTTTAATTCCACAGCACTTTACAGACATTATCACTGTTCCCATTGGGGCTCACTATCTATTTCCCTATCAATATGTCTTTGGAGTATGGAAGGAAACCGAAGAACCCGGAGGAAACCCACGCAAACACAGGGAGAACATACAAACTCCTGACTTTTGGATATGGGACGGACCCCCACTCCATCTTAAAACCACCATAACTACAGTAAACCTAGGCACTAGAATAAATACACAAAACACATTATTTTGGTTTTCAAAATGGCCACAGCTTCATTTAAATCACAGAATTAAACAATCACAGTAGGAGTCAGGTGAAGTGCTAGTACATTGGGATTCACAAGTACTGTGATATCCCCAGCTGTCTGCATATAGCACCAGGACAGACAGCCATAAAGGGGCGGCACGCCCTGGCTTGCCATTCAAGCAGAGCCAGTAAACTTTCAGGGCACCAATGACCCTATTATCCTCACTCCTGTGCTTAACCACTGTGCCCGCCCCGGATTGACGTTACCATTACAATGTTCTTGAGGCTGGCCACCAAAGCCGAGCCTGTTCACCACCATGAGGTTTTACATCCTCTATTAGTTACAATGAGTCCACCTTAACTTGTCTGCAACTTCCACCTGACTCCTAAACCGCCACCAACGAGGCCATTTGACACCTTAAATGGACTCAACCCCCATCAACCATGCCTAATAAAGCCATCAACCAGTTCTACATGCTTTGAAAAGACTGTGCACACAAGTAACACAATTCCAGGGCTACGACAGATTAATTTTATCGATGCACCTCTACCAAATTATGATCGATAATACGGTAATTAAAGCAAAATAACAGTCTGTAAACATCCTGCAGTCAGGATCCCATCATGGGGAATATGAAAAGTAAGCCATAATAAAGGGGGTAGCCACAGTCTGAATACCTGTATAATGACATCTCTCATTCCTCAAAAAACTATTATACTGCATGTAATGTAGCCAGCTCTAATGATTCACCAATTCACAGGTTTTGGTTCTAGAAACCACCAGTATACAGTAGCTGTGCAGTGCAGGAATAATTTCTTAAACCCTCTTACTACTAGTAGTACCCAAAAAGTGAAGAGTATGTATAAAGAGAAAGATACTATAAATAAGGAGTAATTAAAAGCCATACACAATATAACATCAACATTATAACCAACCAAGAAATAACTTTTATAATATGGACATAGTAATTGAAATAAGCCTATAGCAGAATAGTGACCATAGGCATTATTAATAACCCTGCCACGTCATTGTTCATTGCTTTTCAGGCACTTGATAACATTTACCTTTAACTGCTCCCACTGGGTAAAAAGGCTTCGAGCACAGACCTATTGCCCTTTGTGTTAATGTACTTACTTTACCCTTAGCCGCTCTCCCTGGCTCAAGGGCATCAGGAATAGGCATATTGCTTTTTGTGTTAATGCACATGATTTCACCCTTAGCCTCTCCCACTGACTCAAGAGCACCGGGAATAGGCATATTGCCCTTTATGTTAAAGCACATGATTTTACCCTTAGCCACTCCCACTAGCTCAAGCGCACCAGGAATAGGCATATTACCCTTGGTGTTAATGCCCTTGATTACATTACCCTTAAGCCCCCGTTAAACACTGCGATATCGCTAGCAATATCGCTGTAAAGTCACCGATTTTGTGACGTTGCAGCGATATTGCTAGCGATATCACTACATGTGATACTTACCTCCGACCGGCTCCCCCGCTGGTTATTGCTGATCGCGCGAGAAGCTCCTGGATCATTTCTCGTCGGGCGCTTCCTGCTGGGCTTCCTGTGGCGCCGACGAGCGAGGCGTGGACGCGGGCAGGAGGACATCAGGATTGCCGCGTCTGACAGGTAAGTAGCGACCCCCGTCCCCTGCTATGTCGCTGGTGAGATCTGCCTGTGTGGCAGCTCACTAGCGACCACTTAGCGATGCACCAGCGATCCATATCGTTGTCGGGATCGCTGGTGCATCGCTATGTGTAACGGTACCCTTAGTCGCTCCCTCTGTCTGAAGGACACGCAGATTAGGTACATTGCTCTCCAGTTTAATGCCCTAGCTTACTGCATTGTCCAGACGACAACCTTGAAAGAAACAGGAGTTGGACAATATAAACAGTCAAAATCCATGGCTCAGCATTCTCAAGTCACATGAAAAAAAAGAGAGAGGGTCCTTGAAGCTACAGATTGTGTTGAAAAACATACCTATCCTTTTTTTCTTCTCCCCTCCAGCCGCTGTTCCTGGCTTGGAGGAGCCAATTTAATCTGTAGGCGTGCAAAATATGATTGCCATGACTCCAGGGGCTTTACCCTAACAGGGTCTTATAAAATATAGAATGGCTCTGGAGACCAAGGGGCCACACCATGATGGTCACCCCTCCACACCAGGGGGCCATACCAGAGATGGTTGCCTTTTCACACCAGAGGGCTATACCCAAGATGGTTACCCCTCCATATCAGGGTGCCATGCTTGAGATGGCTACCCCTCCATAATAGGGGGTCATACAGTGATTAACACCTATCCAAACCAGGGGGCTATACCAGAGATTGTTACCCCTCAACACAAGGGGCCATACCAGAGATTACTCCTCTACACCAGGGGGTAATACTGTAATGAACACCCCTCCAAACCAGGGGTGCATACCTGAGATGATTACCCCTACTGACCAAATTATAAGAAACTTCAAGGACCCACTAAAAAGGAAAAACAAACAACTGTTTTTTTGTATTATATAGGTAGTTAGCCACAACAGACTTTATTAAAACAAATATACAATGAAACTTCAAAGCATAAATAATAACACGCTGGGAGGAGTTCTTGAAGCTCCCAAAATCTGGTGATTATTACCAAACCATAACTGCAAGGGTTCCAATGTTACTTGAACTTCCTGGGGATCTGACAAACCCTTGCCAATACACCTTTCCACATTTCACCAGATCCAGAACCATATTAAATTCCAAAAGGAGGAATTCATGTCCCAATGGATCCCCCAGACCAATTTTTAACAATCTTTAAGGACCCCCCCTCCCTCCAACTGCACAAGATGCGGGATAAGTGAAGATGAAAATATCATGTAAGTTTACAACCAAGGTATACAACTGGTTGATAGTGGAAAATCTCCCATCATAGGGTCAGATATAGTCAGTGATGGTCAATGCTGTTATATACTGTAAAAATCAATGAGAAGAAGCCGCCTGCTCCTCTACAGTAGTTAGACAGACACGGCTTTCAAATCACCAACTACACATAAATAGTAAGAGATATAATATGTAGGTCAAGTATAAGCTGCCTGCAGCCATAGGTGTATGTGTAGAAGACTGCAAGTTCTGTATCCCAGTCAGTCAAGTTACGTACATACAATAGTTGAGACAGGGCTAAAAACTGGGCCCATGATGTATCCTCTAGAGCAGGGGTCCCCAACCTGTAGCTTGGGAGCCACATGTGGCTCGCGGTCGTCCCATGAATTGTGGCTCGCGACTGTCTGCCAGCTTGATGCCTTAAGTCCAGGTCTAGCAAACAGGTATGAAGTGTGCATCTCAAAATGGTGAATTTTGGGAGTAGCCCTGCACAGAAGTGCAGATCTGGATGCACATTTACTGGTCTTGGGGGTTTAGAGATGTTTTAGGTATGGTACGCTGGAGGATGGTACTACCTGTAGAGAAGGTGCTCAAAGCTGGATGTGACAGTGTATTGGGAGTCAGTGATGGGATAATACTGAATGGGAGTATTGTGGGAACCCCTGGATCTCAGTGTTCTGCTTTGGAGTGATTTATGTGGAAAAGCTTTGGTTAATTATCATCATACCTGTAGTGGGGCTTTGGTTGACACTACTTTGAAGGAGATGGGAGCTGAATGTGGCTCTCAAGGTCAGAAAGGATGGGGACTACTGCTCTAGAGTAAGGTGCAGCATCACACTAGGAGTGCCCACTCGCCACCCCACCATGTGCTGAGATACTCTCCGAATAATTATTTGACATCTGATAAAACATATATATTAAGGCTCCAGGTAATCCACACAGGCCTGTGCTAGCCACGATGTTGGGTAATATCAAATAAGCACTCGGTGGGTATACACCGATCATGCATCATATGAGGGGGGTACAATATACAGAAACAGGATGGATATATCAGGCAGGACAGCATGTAAAATCAGAGGACTAAAGGCTGCCATAGCTACAGACATAAAGCACTAAGCTGGAAGTCATGTCCAGATTATATGTACAGCCAGGAAAATGACCTGGAGACACAGGATCTCTATACCCAGCATGATCCATATATAGCAGAGTGAGGAGTGATAACCTGTACCACAGGTCTGTTTACATAAGTATACAGCACATTTGGATGAAGCCTGTACACAGATACCACATATACAGTGATAGTAACCTGGTTGCACTGGGTACAGGTCACCAGACTCCATAACTGGGAAGGGGGGATAATCAGCACACAGCAGGATCAGTATACACTGCACTAACATGAAGTGCAGCCTCATATACCATCCCCATTACTGCTTGTCAATGCTCTGTCCTATCATACATATACCCAGAACTCATGAAGACTCTGTATAATACAGCAGTAATGTGATACAACAGCCATGTCTGCAAGGAGGTCACACAGGCGCTGCCTCTGCAGTGTGTGAGGTAAAATGTTGCAAACACATGAAGGAACATGGCAGCTACATGAATTTCTGAGGTAATATTGCTCCCATATATGACGCAAGAGCTGATACTACACGGGTACATGATATCTACCCGAAAAGAGAAGAGACTAGGAGTATCAACCAGATAATAAAAAGTACAAAATTTTATTGACAATAACAGACACAATAAAAAGTGGCATAAGATACAGAGGCAAAGGCACATGGTGTCAGAGAACTACCTGTCAATGTGCACAAAAATCGGCTGGGAACTGAGATGTATCCTATGTAAAAGTATAACATACAATAATGATGCTTGGTAACAAACGTGACCAATGTCAGGACTCTGTCAGGACTCTGTCAGCATCGGCAAACTGCCACGCCGAGCAGGGTAACTTACCCACACTATGGGAGAGCGCGGGGTCCAATACAGTAGTGACGGTTCAAGCAGACAGGACCTGCGGCACAAAAAATAGTAAGGAGTCCCAGGACCTAGATCATGTGACTGCAGGGGGTGGGGCTTAGCGTCCTACTGCTGCAGATGATGTAATGTACCTACTGCAGGGAAATTGTAGAAGAGGAGAGGAAAATGCAGGTCAGACAAGCGAGGGTTCGTACACGGAGAGGTAGCGCAGTACAAGAGGGACAGGCAGAACTCGTAACAGGGACAGAACCGGGTCAAAACCAAACAAGCAAGCAAGATATCAGGCACAAGGCACACGTACGCAGAAGGTCAGCTAACTCAGCCGAGGGCAGGAGTATAACTGACAGTGGACCTAGGTCCAGTGAGCATTAAATAGCCGCCCTCTGCCAGAGGCAGAAACAATTAACCCCTGTCTGACCAGGACGGGCCAAAGACAAAGCCCATCCTGGATCATGACAACCTATATGTTGAATAGTCCTTGTAGGGTAAAATATACCCAAGAAGAGGACAATAGCAAGTAACATCAATTATAAATATGCAACATCATCTTAGATGATAGTAGATCGGTAGGTTATTATAGGTGAGATATTCTTTGTGCACAGATATACAGGGTGGGCCATTTATATGGATACACCTGAATAAAATGGGAACGGTTGGCGATATCAACTTCCTGTTTGTGGCACATTAGTATAAGGGAGGGGGAAACTTTTCAAGATGGGTGGTGATCATGGTGGCCATTTTGAAGTCATCCATTTTGGATCCAACTTTATTTTTTCCAATGGGAGGAGGGTCATATGACAAACTTATTGAGAATTTTACATGAAAAACAATGGTGTGCTTGGTTTTAATGTAACTTTATTCTTGCTTGGTTTTAACGTAACTTTATTCTTTCATGAGTTATTTACAAGTTTATGACCACTTATAAAATGTGTTCAAAGTGCTGCCCATTGTGTAGGATTGTCAGTGCAACCCTCTTTTCCCACTCTTGACATGCTGATGCTTCCCCCCTCCCATATACTAATGTGCCACAAACAGGAAGTTGATATCACCAACCATTCCCATTTTAATTTAGATGTATCCATATAAATGGCCCACCCTGTAGGTAGCAGCAGGCCCAATGCACATTTCGCGTGGGCTTCTCACTGTGCTCCTTCCTCTTAAAGCAACAACACTGTTACTTAAATCTACACCGCATACAAAGCTGCAGGAGTTAAAGGTCCACCCCTCCCAAAGTCATGTCCTCCTCCGCCTAGTGCTCTGGTGGTTTCTTTACAGATGCTGTCTTTGGTGGGATTGGAACCTCTTTAAATTCTAGACAGAATTTATAGTAAAAAGTTAGCATATACTGTAACTTGGGATAACCCCTTTAAAGTTATAAAAGACTGGGTTTCCTTTCATTTATAAAACTCTCATATTTTCACTTGGGATCCTTATCAATTAGAAGGAGTGGCAACAAAGAGAATCGAACTGCAATACTAACTAAACTATTTGTGTGTGTATGTGTGTGTGTATGTATGTATATATTTACATATAGGTGCTTCTCACTAAATTAGATTATCAAAAAAGTTAATTTCTTTCAGTTCTTCAATACAAAAAGTGAAATTATTATTTATTATTATAGCGCCATTTATTCCATGGTACATGTGAGGAGGGGTATACGTAATACATACAAGTACAGTAATCTTAAACTATACAAGTCACGACTGGTACAGGATGAGCGAGGACCCTGCCCGCGAGGGCTCACAATCTACAATCTTGCATTGCATAAACCCCCCTTTTTGTGTGGTTGGTCTTGGTGATGGTCTGGTGAAAAAATATTGGGGATACTCGACGATGGAAGTCGGTATCGCTTGGCGATGAGATGGGGGGGCACTCGGCGATGGAAGCCGGGTGCACGTTAACGGTGTGAGAATTCGGGCACCCGGTGGTGGAAGCTGGGCGCATGTTAACGGACGAGGTAACCCCTTCCCTCGGTTTACGGTGCTTCCGAGACAAATAAAAAACACGGCTGGGAGTAAGGCTGGGGGGGAAGGGGCAAGGCCATGGTAAATCACCAGTTTTTGCTAACTTTGAGGACCTCACCAAGTGTCTTTAACTAATTAATAAATTGGCTGCTGTGGCCGTTATAATCCAAAAACAGTGGTTGTGGCTTATTATTTGATCAGGAAGGGGGAATGGGAAGTCACAGGAAATCGACCTTCCAGGGTCTAGTAGCCTCCGGACACAACATGTAGTGGGAGGTGGGGGCATGACACTGGAGGGAGGAAGTGACCTATTGATGATGCAGGGAAATAGGATAGGGAAGGGGGAGAATAAATGGGGGAGACTGACTGAAGGTAGCCAATGGAGATGGGGCTAGGAGAGGGAGGAAGTGACACAGGCAGAGGTGGGTGTACAGGGATAAAAGAACAGAGCAAAGGGATTTGTTCTCTCCAGCCACGGGCATCATATTATATAGTCATTACACACAGAGTGATCTAGTTCATGTGTTTATTTCTGTTAATGTTGATTATGGCTTAAAGCCTAAAAGTCATTATTTCAGTAAATTAGAATAATTGACAAAAAACTCCTGCAAAGGCTTCCCAAGCATTTAAAAAGATCCCTTAGGCTGGTTTCACATTTGCGGTTTTTTGCGCTGGAAAAAACGCATACGTGCACATGCGTTTTTTCCCCTATATTTAACATGGGTGCGCATACCTGCGCTCTGGCATGCGCACGTATGCGATTTTCATGCGCTGCGTTTTTTTGGGGTGTGCGTTTGTATTTTCCAGACGCAGCATGTTGCATTTTTTGGCCCTGCAAAAAAGCGCATGCGCACGTATGCGCACGTTTTGCGCTAAAAATGGCCATTATAGCCTATGGATGCGCATACGTGCGCATTGGCATGCTTATGTATGCGTTTTTTTGCACATGCGTTTTTTTTAACATTAGTTTAGACAATGGAATTTAGGGGTTTGGGTTAGAGTTAGGGTTAGTTAAGGGGTTTAGGGTTAGGGTTAGGGTCAGGGTCAGGGTTAGGGTTAGGATCAGGGTATGGTTTGGTTAAGGGTTAGGGTTAGGGTCAGGGTCAGGGTTAGGGTTAGGATCAGGGTATGGTTTGGTTAAGGGTTAGGGTTAGGGTCAGGGTTAGGGTTAGGATCAGGGTATGGTTTGGTTAAGGGTTAGGGTTAGGGTCAGGGTTAGGGTTAGGATCAGGGTATGGTTTGGTTAAGGGTTAGGGTTAGGGTCAGGGTTAGGGTTAGGGTCAGGGTCAGGGTTAGGGTTAGGGTATGGTTTGGTTAAGGGTTAGGGTCAGGGTCAGGGTTAGGGTTAGGATCAGGGTATGGTTTGGTTAAGGGTTAGGGTCAGGGTTAGGGTTAGGGTTAGGGTATGGTTTGGTTAAGGGTTAGGGTTAGGGTTAGGGTCAGGGTCAGGGTTAGGATCAGGGTATGGTTTGGTTAAGGGTTAGGGTTAGGGGTTTGGTTAAGGGTTAGGGTTAGGGTTAGGGTCAGGGTTAGGGTTAGGGTATGGTTTGGTTAAGGGTTAGGGTTAGGGTTAGGGTTAGTAAAGTCATGGTTTGGGTTAGTGTGAGGGGCCACCTAATGTTTGGAAAAAACGCAAACGCGGTAAAAACGCACTAAAAACGCTTACAAACACATAAAAACGCTGCGTTTTTTTCATGCATGCTCATAAAAATGCTTGAAAAAAACGCAGCAGTTGTATGCTTTTGTATGCGTTTTTTCAATGCGTTTTTTTGCGGGAAAAACGCGCTGCAAAAAAAAGCAAGTGTGAAACTAGCCTTAGTCTGTTTCAGTAGGCTCCACAATCATGGGGAAGACTGCTGACTTGACAGATGTCTAGAAGGCAGTCATTGACACACTCAACAAGGAGGGTAAGCCACAAAAGGTCATTGTTAAAGAAGCTGGCTGTTCAGAGTACTGTATTCAAGCATATTAATAGAAAGTTGAGTGGAAGGAAAAAGTGTGGTAGAAAAAGACGCACAAGCAACTGGGATAACAACAGCCTGGAAAGGATTGTTAAGAAAAGGCCATTCAAAAATTTGGTGGAGATTCACAAGGAGTGGACTGCTGCTGGAGTCATTGCTTCAAGAGCCACCACACACACACGTATCCAGGACATGGGCTAGAAGTGTCACATTCCTTGTGTCAAGCCACTCATGGCCATTAGACAACGCCAGAAGCATCTTACCTGGGCCAACGAGAAAAAGAACTGGACTGATACTCAGTGGTCCAAGGTGGTGTCTTCAGATTTAAGTCAATTTTTGCACTTCATTTTGGAAATCAAGGTCCCAGAGTCTGGAAGAAGAGTGATTGTGGGAACTTCAAACTAGACCTCAAGCATTTTGGATTGTGGCCTCTCCAGTGATGGTTTGGGGAGCTAAATAACCTGCTGGTGTACATCCACTTTGTTTTACCAAGACCAAAGTCAGCGCAGCCGTCTACCAGGAAATATTAGAGCACTTCATGCTTCCCTCTGCTGACAAGCTTTTTGGAAATGGAAATTTCATTCTCCAGCAGGACTTGTCCACTGTCCACACTGCCAAAAGTACCATTACCTGGTTTATAAACAACAGTATCACTGTGCTTGATTGGCCAGCAAAGTCGACTGACCTTATATCCATAGAGGTATTGTCAAGAAGATGATGAAACACCAGATTCAACAATGCAGATGAGCTGAAGGCTGCTATCAAAGCAACCTGGGCTTCCATAACACCTCAGCAGTGCCACAGGTTGATTGCCTCCATGCCATGCAGCATTGATGCAGTAATTAATACAAAAGCAGCCCCGACCAAGTATTGAGTGCATTTACTAAACATACATTTCAGTAGGCCAACATTTTGGATTTTAAAATAATTTTTTCAGCTGGTGTTCTAAAGTATTCTAATCTACTGAGATAATGACTTTTGGGTTTTAGTTGGCTGTAAGCCATAATCATCAACATTAACAGAAATAAACATGTGAAATAGATCACTCTGCAATACTTCTATATAAGGAGTTTCACTTTTAGTTTTGAAGAACTGAAATAAATTAATTTTTTGATCTAATATAGTGAAAAACGTGTGTGTGTGTATGTATATATATATATATATATAATATGTATGTATGTGTAATGTCTGTAAAGCGCTGTGGAATTAATGGCGCTAAAAATGAGTAAAATAAATATACCGTATGTATAATATATTGTGCCACTCAGGCAATTTTTTTTTTCATGGATGAAGACAAATCACTTTATCTACTTTCAAATCTGAAATTTAGACTTACTAGACTTCTTCATGAATACAACTGATCACTGGTTTGCACAAGAATGGATTTCTAGTACCATCTTAAAAAGGATTTGCATGCCACTAGGATATGACATCACTTAATTTTCCATAAAATTCAGTGGATGTCCATTGCAATTATCCCTTCATTCCCCTAATTGGTGTGAGTCCACCCTTTAAAATCCTCATGGATTAAGTGCATACCACAACATAAACCCGTTGTAGATCCATGGTTTTTCATTTATCATATGTTGGTGCCATTCTCATGGAGACATGTCTTTTTTTTTTCTGGGGTAACAGGCTAAATTAACTCCTGTATAGATTAAACCCAGTTATAGTCTGGCCTAGGACAGTTTGGCTCAAGCCAGAGAATACCCTGGGGGATATACTATACCCGGCGGAGTAAAATATCCTATGTCAAATTATACCACTCTAGGCTACATTATAACACTCTATTTTATGAGCCCTTAAAAATGGCATCTCAGATCTCTCTTTTACAATAACTTAAAACTGTCCTACACGTAGTGGAAGGTATTTGTGTTAATCACATGAAGTTTGATCTGACAATACAGAGGGACTGGTAAAGAACCTAGAATGCAATTGTAACTTGATCTGGTCACTTCACTGGTTTTCTCACCCTGTCTGAGCATGATATAGAGAGATCTGAACACTTTTCAACCAGACACAGCTGCCTTTAATACGTAACTACTGAGAAGTGCGGTAGGATTCTTTACCTCATTATATCTTTGTGGAACTCAAATATTTTTACTGATTTTGAAGATTTTCTGGATCAAGTAATAAGTCTGTGTTTAGTGTGTGTGTATATATATATATATATATATATATATATTCACACACGTACACGTGTACACACACACCTGTACACATACATTGCTTGGTTTGAACAGTCATTTTGTGCCGACAAACCAGTTCAGAGGCCCTCGGTCCACACTTGGTGTGGCCAAAGAACTCTGTGCTCTTTCCCATCTACCTGTTTTCCATGCATCTCCATCTGCCTCTGGTTTACTTGTATATCCAAATAATTGAGCCTAATAAATGGCACTTCAAATAGACTAAATCATCAAACAAGCAAAACGAAGTTACGCCATAAAATGTTCAGCCTTTATTACTGCATAATAGCAAAAAATAAAAAAAACATTTAAAAGGAGATACATATCCAATACATCCTTACAAGGTTGATATTCCTCACCCCCCTGAGACGAAGCTAGAGCGAAACGCGCGTCGGGGACCTCCGTCCTTCAAGGTTATATGATTCCTATGCACTTTGCACTTTCTCTTTTTTCTTTTATAGTCAACGGTCATTACTGCCATGGCACAGTCTGCGCACTATGTGTATTTAGGCTTACGTCTGTCATGGTAGCACAGGCATCATTTGGTTTAACGCTGCCTTAAATTGTCTATTTGCCATTGTGCTATATATATTTCTACATTAATTTCATCCACAGTTGCTAGAGATAGCTCTTAGGCAGTGCTGTATCTATTTATTTTTACCAGTACCTACCATGACAGCATAAGCATTGTTTGGCTAGATGTTACTTTAACTTTCCACTGTGCCATTTTGTGCTATCTTGGAGTGTACTCTGTGCATCATGTATATATCAAACTGCAGTTATCATGGATTGTTAATTGGACTGCCGGTCATATTTTGGCCCTTTGAAGAATTCTTTTGATAATCATATATTGCACTAAGTATAAAAGGGATTTCTTCTCATCAATGCATAGGAGTATCACTATTATGCAAGGCTTATATCATTATTGTAGCACTTAGCCATATTTATTATATTCATGAAGTCTGCAGAATGGTGTTGTACATGTCTATCAACCTTGTAAGGATGTATTGGATATCTATCTCCTTTTAAATGTTTTTATTTTTTTCGCTATTATGCAGTAATAAAGGCTGAACATTTTATGGCGTAACTTCGTTTTGCTTCTCTGGTTTACTTGATTGACAGCTCTGACTTTACATATGTGAATGACAGATGAAAAACAAGTAGGTGGGAAGGTGCGCTGAAAGTTTTAACAGTCATTTTGTGGTGCCAATCCAAAGCACAGGCACTTGGTGCACCCTTCATGTGGCTAGAGTCCCTTCAAAAATTAAATACTGTGGTTTAAAATGTGATGTTTTTTTTTTGCTTTTTTTTTCATTTTCTCTTTCTGACATGTCTTTCTGATTTATTTGTAGAAAATCCGGAGAGGGCCGCTTTGTATTTCGTATCTGGAGTATGCATCGGCCTAATTCTGACACTAGTTGCTTTAGTGATGAGGATATCCTGTAGGACAGACTGTAGGAGGTCATCTGTGAAGAAGAATCCCAGGAAACAGGAGAGTGACAGTGACACCAGCGACAGCGATGACGACTCTGACACCACTTCCGATCTCTCCGCCAGGAGGCACAGACGCTTCGAGAGGACTTTAAATATGAACGTTTTTACGTCTGCAGAAGAACTTGAGAGAGCACAAAGGCTTGAAGAAAGGGAACGCATCATTCGTGAGATTTGGATGAACGGACAACCAGACATCCCAGGGACAAGGAGCCTCAACCGTTATTACTAGGGTTTCTTCTCTTCTTGGAAGAAACTGGGATTAACAATGGGAAACTTGTATTTTCTGACAGACAGGAAATGCAGTGGAAGCAATTATTTATGAGTTCAAGCTGAGCAGTTCCTCAGTGTTCAGATCCTTAACACAACAAAAACCTGACAATTATTCCTATTGTCCACGAGAACAATTGACAGAAGATCACTACCGGTAATCCGGTTGCTGGATAAAACAATTTATAGACCTCTGGTGATGTGAGAGTCTTCATTGAGACACTAGTGATGTCCGAGGCTGGTCCTTGATGACTCTCAATGTTCTCCATTTGGGATATGTTACCAGCATGGACAATAGAACTATACAATGCAGGATACTTTTGGGCATTTTTCTTTTCGGTAGAACAACCAGAAAGACAAATTGTTTCTTGCAGACAGAATATATTCTTGTCTGTAATATTTAATAGATGTATGAAACCTTTCTGTTCTTGGCAGCATTTAAAACTGACACCTCAGGGATGAAGTACTGTTGTATTTGCATAAGCTTTTATGGTCAGCAAACAGAATTCCTTTCAGAGCTGGATTTACAATTTAGGAGCTTTCGGGCAATTTTTGAATGCCGGCAACAACTCTGGTTAAATCAAAAGTTCAAACTAAAGATGGCTGTTCACTAGTGATGAGCAAACGTGTTCTGGATAAAGCCAGAGCAAGCTCGGATAACGTGATATCCGAGTATCTCGGGCGTGCTTGAGTAATATGTCAGAGTCCCTGTGGCTGAATGATTCACGGCTGTTATCATCCGATATCCTATCTGTTTATCTGAGCGTATTCTCTCATCACTACTGATCACATTGCACTAGGCCAAAGTAGAAGGCTTGCTTATTTTAATAGGCCAACACCCTAGGAATTCCTAAATGGCAGACGTCAGAGGCAACAAGGACTGGGCAATTTGGAATCCAACATGACCAATCCTTTGTTTTACTCTTGAAAAAAGCCACTGCCAAAAGTCTCATTGCAGTTCCCACTCTACTGCCGATTTCAAAATTGCTCATAGCTACCATAATTACTTTTATTTTAAAAGTCCCTTTTAATGGTTTTAGCCTAATAGTAGCTTACCAGGCCATCCGTTAATCAAGCAGCTGCAGTATAGCCTCATTCAAGCACTATTGACCCTACAATACCTTCTAGACCGGCTCAGGTTTGTGAGAGTCCTTAGGTGATAGTCAAAGTGGCCCCTCTCTAAAGGTGTCCACACACAATAGAACAAAGTTGGCCAAACCCACTAAGTTTAGCTGGACTTGCCAACTATCTCGTAAAGAGGGGGAACGCTCTACTCTATCCTGACAAATGGTATTGGGTGAAAGAAGGATCGGGTGTTGAAATTCATTCCCAATGCATTTGTTCTCGAGAGAGATAGGGGTATGCTACCTTATTTCTTTATTTACCATTTCAAAATTTGAAACTGGCAAAGTAAAAAGAATTGAAGAAAAAATAAATTCAGTCTTGACCACATTCATGTACTACTATATATTCGAAAATTGTGAAATCTAGATGGTGCAAATTTATTGATTGGCCAGTTTTATGGATTGCTCTAGAATTTAAATAATATAGGAAACTAGAGTAACCGTCAATAATACACATGAAAATTTTGGAATTTTGTTATATATCTTATGCTGCTTTCATTCTCAATTCATAGGTAAAATCCAGAGGTGAAATGTAAATCCCAAAGTCTATATTCAGTGAAGACTGATTTTCCAATTACTGTGCTAGGCGGTGACATTTGATGCTATTAAAACCCTATAGAGAGGGGAGAGGAGATAAAGGCACAAATATTAAGCTGCAAGTTTTCCTTAAACAGTTCATGTTCTTCCATAGACATTAACTGTTTCAGGAGAACTTGCAGCATAATGTCTATGGAAGAACATTAACTGTTTCAGGAGAACTTGCAGCATAATGTTCTTCTATAGACATTAAGCACCAATTCAGGAGAACTTGAAGCATAATGTCTATGGAAGAATATGCAAATTACCTATTCAGAGCGAGAGAGAGGGGATTTGAACTCTATAGCATCATCTGTTGGAACTCCTGATCCTACAAGTCACAATCGACCCTTTAACGAGTCTTGCAATATGACTTGGGATAAAAGCCAAATCAGAATCTCATTTTGCAGACACGGTGTTTAGAGGCTCTGGAATGGGGTCTAAGGGATAACGTTTCTCCTTGTGGAGAGTGACATACTGGCTCTGGCATGACAAGGTAGGGAGGCTTATTTGCCATGCAGTGCTCCTCTGGGAAATCTATGGAAGAACAGTAACTGTTTCAGGCGAACTTGCAGCATAATGCCTGCCTTTAGCTCCTCTTCCCCTCTCCATAGAATTTTAAAAGCACCAACTGCCATCTCCTGAATTCAGCCCGAACGATCAGTCCTGGAGGAGAGAGAAGCAGATTTCTCAAATAAGATATATTACAAAGTTTCTTATGTTCACATGTACTTTTGATTTATCAAAAAACACAGAAAAACTTAGGGGGACTTTTAAGGGTAAAGTTTTAATGATGTTCCAAATAATAAATCCAACTCTGTTTCTATCTTCATTCCTATATTTAATATAGACAGTCTCCCTGTGGCTGTGGTGACCCTGACCTAGGAGTGATGTCAGGTAACAACCTTGGAGAGGTTGAACTGTTTCGATATACATAAATATATAAGTATTTGGGAAATGCTGCACAATCCATGTGCCTTATCGACGATCTGTTGTCCGGCCGTCTCCTTAATGAATGGCAATGCACAATAATTTTTTATATATTTTATTAAAGGAACAAAAGACAAAATTTGTATGTGGAAAACAAAGGGAGACCAACTGTGATGAACAAAATAAGCAAATAAAACAACTTTTTTAATTAAGAAGTAATACAAAATATACGGTATATTTTTTTTAAAAATGCAGATACTCATGGGGTTCTCCGCCTAACATGGCTATGTACTTAGGCAGATATGGTGTATGGTCAACTTTGAGCAGTTGAATGACGCTTGTGTCTCCTTCTCTACTCAGGACAACTTATTTCTTTGTTAGATGCTTGATGGGTCATCTATATTATAGCAGAGACAGACAGATAGGGGCCCCTGTGCAAGAACAGTACCTGGGCCCTTTGCAGTCCAATAGTTCATCATAATGCACAATTCCTCCTGCTTTGGAGATATGTGGCGCTCTTACTTTTTAGCCCCTGTTCGGCTTCACATGCTGCACCCATTATGGGTCCGCCCCTGTAGTAAAGGTTTCAACATTCCTCTTATACAGTGTGTTGGGAGTGCAAAATCTTTTCAGACAATCATGGAGCCTCTTCAAGGCAGAAATCAAGCAGAAACCAGTGATTCCATCAAACTGTAGGACTGAAACCCCCTTCAGCACTCTAGAGCACCAGGGATGTTGGCATTATCTTACTACCCCAGCCCATTAGAACTATTATAATTTATTCCTTCACTACCTTCCACCAGCAAGGGATGTGACCATAAATGGTTGCTCTACTTTTAGATTACTTTATCACATTGCTAATCACCTTACTTTTAAAATGTTCTAAATTTTTTATTTTTTGATTGCTCTTACTACCCATATATCCCTCCAATGCACCGGCCACTAGGTGTTTCCCTTTCATCTAACTTGCTGCCCTCTGCCTGCTCCTAGAGATGGATTATGCTTAACTACAGAGACAATCTGATATTACAAGTGGTGTTGGGGCTTTCTTTCTACAGGAAGTGGGGGCAGGTCTTTCTTTCTCTACAAATAGTGGGGGCAGGTCTGTCTTTCTCACAGTACAGGAAGTGGGGCGTGTCTTGCCTTCTTGCACTAGAGGAAGTGGGGGCAGGTGTCTCACACTACAGGAAGTGGGGGCAGGTCTATCAAGCTGCAGGAAGTGGGTAGAGCCTATCTTTCTTTACAGGAAGTGGGGGTCTGTCTTTCTCTTGCTACAGGAAGTGGGGGCAGGTCTAGCATGCTACAGGAAGTGGGGCGAGTCTATTTTTACAAGAAGTGGGGGTCTAGCTTTCTTGCGCTACAGGAAGTGGGGGAAGGTGTCTCGCACTACAGGAAGTGGGGGCGGGTCTATCAAGCTGCAGGAAGTGGGGAGAGCCTATCTTTACAGGAAGTGGGGGTCTCTTTCGTACTACAGGAAGTGGGGGCAGGTGTCTCGCACTACAGGAAGTGGGGGCGGGTCTATCACGCTACAGGAAGTGGGGCGAGTATATATTTTTACAGGAAGTGGGGGTCTTGCTGTCTTGTGCTACAGGAAGTGGGGGCAGGTGTCTCGCACTACAGGAAGTGGAGGCGGGTCTATCAAGCTATAGGAAGTGGGGAGAGCCTATCTTTAAAGGAAGTGGGGGTCTCTTTCGTACTACAGGAAGTGGGGGCGGGTCTATCACGCTGCAGGAAGTGGGGCCAGTATATATTTTTACAGGAAGTGGGGGTCTTGCTGTCTTGTGCTACAGGAAGTGGGGGCTGGTGTCTCGCACTACAGGAAGTGGGGGCGGGTCTATCACGCTACAGGAAGCGGGGCGAGTATATATTTTTACAGGAAGTGGGGGTCTTGCTGTCTTGTGCTACAGGAAGTGGGGGCAGGTGTCTCGCACTACAGGAAGTGGAGGCGGGTCTATCAAGCTATAGGAAGTGGGGAGAGCCTATCTTTCTTTACAGGAAGTGGGGGTCTGTCTTTCTTGTGCTACAGGAAGTGGGGGGTCTGGCTTTCTTGCACTACAGAAAGCGGGGGCAGATCTTTGTCTTCTGCTCCCTGTTCTCCTGTCTGTCATTCTGCACACAGATATAACATTGAGGCAGACTTTCATTTTCAGGCAGGCAAGTTATTAGACCGTAACAGGAGCAATACATATTGGGAAAGGAAGGCGGTTCTTGGACTTATCGTGGTGGCAGAAGGCTGACCAAAATTTGTCCACTCAAAAAGAATGGATGGCAAGTTGGGGCATGAGAATAGTGTTAGTTGCTAAACTTATTAAATTGGTGTGAACAAAAGGCAGGTTTAAAGGGACTTTGTTCACACAGAATGACTGTTCAAACCAAGTACAGGCACTCTGTGCACCTATGGCATGGCCAAATATTTAATTTTACGTTCTGACCTACTTGTTTTCCTCAACGCCTAGCTCTACTTTGGGAACATCTAGCAATTTTATTACCTGGTAAATATTTTGCAGAAATACTACTTTCTTCTTCAAGAAAATATTCAAAGGTTAGACAACGCCTTTAAAACTGAAAGAAATATTAAATATGCAAAAATCCTCTTCAAATATAAAATATTTAAAATATTGACACCTATAACTTTGGGTGAATGAAGGCTAACACATTGTGCTTGCACAGGGGCCCGGCGTTGACACTGTTTGACCTTGTACTAAATAATTAGCAGAAGTCTGAATTTAGCTTTGAATGGAAATGGAGAAGAAACTCCTGAATAATCGCAGGTATTTAGTACCTTCTATTCCTTGATGTATGAAGAGCGGTGACTGTGAGCGCTGTATGGAAAATAATAAGATATTGAATGAAGAACAAGCTGGACCAGTTGAGACAGAAGTGTTCAGGATGTGAAGATGGCAGTTCTCCCGGTCGGTATTGTGCCGGGGCGCCGTGTTTATAGCCTGGGGGCTCACAGGCTTTGTGTAACGTACAAAGCCGGAACCACACATTCTAGAAATGTCACGGATATAGAGATGTAAGAAATTCTTCCCTTGTCATTGCCTTTGTGTACTTTTAACGCAAGCATTTTCTTTTAATAATGGTGCCCTATTGTACAAAACAACCCCAATGATATACATACAAGATCATCATAAAAACACAATTTTTTTTTAGCCGTGTGTGTTCCAGTAGATATTTTTACTTCCTATAATACAGACACTACTTTTTTTTGATTATCTATGTTTGATCAGTCGGGGTCTGATAGGATAGGGATAGGTCATCAATGAAAAAGGAGTGGACAACCTCTTTAACGGTAGTTAAGTACTTAGGCGAACTCCGGATATTTTCTGATGACTCATTACTTTTTAACAAAAATCTAAATTTAAAATAGGTCCTCTTCAAAGTAATTGTATTATAAAACATTAAAAAATATTTCTACGTTTTCATAGAAAATGAAAAATTGACACTTTAATGTCAAACCCTTTTTTAGTCCTGCCTTTAATAACACTTCTATATACAGTAGATAAAAATCTCTATATGCAGTAGATAGAATCCCACCATTCACAGTAGGCATTATCAGTCATTCTACAAGAAGGGGAAGAGGTGAGCTGTGATATCACCTATTGCAAATGGTGGATTCTGTGTTGTTACAGCTTACCGCCTCCTCCTGTATAATGACTGATAACACCTCTATATATAGTAGATAACACAGGATCCACCATTCACAATAGCTGATGTCACAGCTCACCTCCTCCTCCTGTGCAATGACTGATAACACCTCTATATACAGTAGATAACACAGGATCCACCACTCACAATAGGTTATCACAGCTCACCTCCTCCTCCTGTACAATGACTGATAACGCCTATATACAGTAGATAATACAGGATCCACCATTCACAATAGGTGCTAGCAAAGCTCACCTTCTCCTCCTCCAGTACAGTGACTGATAACGCCTCTATATAAAAATAAAGTAAGTGAGAAGGTGAGCTGTGACGACACAGGATTCACCATTCACAATAACATCTCCTGAAGGAGAGCTTTCTATGCATGCTCTTACATGTGGAGGCACAGATATGAGCTTGGTATTAAGCCTAGCGGGCCGCGAGAAAGTTCAAATTTTTTTTGTCTTCTGATCTGAAAATTAAAAAAATACATTTTTTTTCTGAAGACCGTGAGTTTGGTATCCAGGTTCATCTAAAACATTTTCTTTTCAAATGACACATTCCCCTCAAATATACCCTTCCCCCCCCCCAGGCGCCTTTTGACACTGCTTCTGAACTACTTAGTATGTGGTGGCTCCTTTTACAGCACTTCTGTGGCTGGATGGTGAGACGTCCATCAATCTGCTGTAATGTGATTATACGGTGTCACAACTGGGTAAATATAGAGAAAGACAATCAAAACTACTGTATATCTCTGGAGGACACAATCTTTTTTTTATATATATAGCGCTAACATATATCATTGCTGTCCCCGATGGGGCTCACAATCTAAATTCCCTAAAGTCTTTGGAATGTGGGAAGAAACCGGGGTACCCAGAGGAAATCCATGCAAACACGGGGAGAACATACAAAATATACATTATTTCACACTGTGATTCTTAATGGTGCAACATTCCTAAATGTTACCCTAAACCCATCCCCGTTCATCTTAACTCTAATTTGTCAGCAATTTGCGTTCTTTGACCTCTGTTAGTCTTCCCAACATCTATTATTCACAAATGGATGACTTTACCCCCCCCCTGAACAGCTGGTGTTTAATACTTGACATCCCCCTTCTTCTAAGTGACACCTGTGGTAATATCCTATATCAATCACTTTGGCTTCTCCGGTGATGAGTATCGTCCTCTTCACCTCTGGCTATTGTGTCTAGTTTAGTTTTCCTTTCTGTATTAATTAGAAATCGAAGACTTCCTTTGAGTTTTTTTTTTTTTTTCCACAGGCCTAATATGTCCAGGCACCGTGTTAATAAGTATGGTGTCTCTAGGAGGGCTAGCATCCTCGACAAGCAATACTTCTAAGGAAATATATCTCCATAATCTGTGAGAAATAAAACGGATTTTCTGCAATCTTTGGCTTCCCATACTTCCGCACCTACTGTAATGACATGAAATGAATATGGACATACTATGTCTGACTGGCCCACCAGAAGACTGGATAATCTTCAGGTGGGCCCTGGCATGCGCTGCAGTACTGCAGCAGTTCACTTCATCCCAACTGCTCACCATCCTTCTCCATACACTCTGGGAATGTGGTGCTGCAGCTATATGTTGTGAGCTCATTTTCGGGTTTGCATCTGGCTTCTGGTGAGGGTTATGGAGCTGGCTGTGCTGACAGAGGAGTAGTGAGTTCTCTATCTGGACTCCCTCTGTTGGTGAAGGGAGGTAATGAAGCTGATCTAAATGGCAGAGACCGGCCACCTGAGGAAGAGGACTGCGATTGGACATCAGGAGTTTCTGATTGGATTTAAGGCAGCCGACTCCCTAGTTTCTTGCTGGTGATTTTTCCTGACTGTGGCTCCTGGTTTCCAGTTTGGTTCCTGCCTTCCTAAAGCTAAGTTTTCTCTGCTATTGTTCATATGAGTTTTTGTCTGGTTTACTTAGTTTTTGTGTTCAGCCAGCCCTGGCTGGGACTGGGCTGAATCTCCATTTTGTCTCTGATCAGTTGATCTCTTTTGCTCTGTCTTCAGAATACACCTGAGTGCTGATATAGTGATTTGAAGTCTAGCGACTTCAGGGCCTTTTTCTATCAGACGTGCTGGACATTCTTTTTGGCAGGGTTTTTTGCATGATTGCAGACAGCAGCTTTTCTTTCCTGTCCTTTCTAGTTAGCAAGGGCCCCATCGTTTGCTCAGCCTATCTTTCTACCTGTGTCTGTGTTTTCATCTTGTTTCACCGACAATACATGTTGGGGGCTGTCTATTGCTTTGGGGTCTGCTCTGGGGCAGTTTAGATTTTCCCTTTCTTTAGGCTTATTTAGTTCTCCGGCCGTGACGAGGCGTCTAGGATCATCGTAGGAACGCTCCACGGCTACTGTTAGTTGTTGTGGATAGGATCAGGGGTCTGCAATCCGCTAGTTACCAACCTCTCTGGTTTTCTGGGCTTAGCTTGCTTTTTGTTTTTTCCTCCTCGGTGACTCATTCATAACAGCTATAGCCCTCTTCAGACAGGAATCGGGTGCATGGACGAGGCAGAGTTCTGCTCGATCATCGCTTTTCCCGCAAGTTGTTAAATTTGGATTGCGATGCTGCTGCTATTATTCATCCAGACACTGACTGGTTCCATGACTGACAATCTGGGTTGGGATTGCTTTCCCCCTCCAGATCCACTGCCCCGATCTGTCTTAATAGCACAGCTCAAGTCATGTGCTGGACCATAAGGGTGGACTACTCGAGGAACTGAAAGAGAACCAAGATGGTGACTGAGCCTGCCTTATTAACATCGTGAAGCAGCATGTTACTGAGTTGAACTGGCCCACAAGGGGAGTTGATTCTCTGGTGAGCCCTGGCACAAGATCAGTACTGCAGCAGTTCAGTTAATGCTAGCTGTTTAAATTTCTTCTCCGTACAATCCGGGAAAAGCCGTGTTGTACGAGCTGCTAAATAGAATAAGAAACTATCAAATGGTAAAGCGCCGCATGGATAAATTATAATGTATAGGGGGATATTAGAAGCAAAAATAATTTGTCTTTTCTTTAGTTGAACTTGCCTCAAAGAAATGAGCCAGAACACATGTTGGTATAAGTTCAGTTTGTAGGTGCACGTTCATACTGTGGCCATTTAACAAACAGAACCTAGGATAAAAAAAGAAATGCACTAATACCCTGCATTAAGTAATTTAGTCATATATATATTTAAAAAATTCAAGGCAGCCCCAGCAAAAAAAGAAAAACACGGAACAGGGGTGCAGAGCCTCCTGAGCATAAACCAATCCTCCAATATACATACAAAAATGAAGACCGCACTTCCAAAATAGAAAATTTGAAAAATGTAATGGCCCATGGTGATGGCAACTTTTAGGTCCAATTGAGGACCTCTGGACCATGGCGCAGCCCTGGACAAGGCTGATTGTCTTCTTCAGTCAGGTAAACTATATGGTGGGTCTTCACTGGGCAATCTTCAGAATCTTCTGCTGTCCAGTAACTTTGGCATCTCTTGTACTGATCAGGCCATGAGGTTATGACATCATGCAACGCACATTATGGCATTGCGCAATAACATGACCTCACGGCCTAGTCAGCACAGAAGACCGCAAAGATGGTCCAGTGAACGTACCAAAGCCAGGCAAGGGCATAGTGAGTGTTACATTTTCTTATTTATTTTTTTAAACTCCTTCCAGGCCCCTTTAAATCCAGTAAAATGGTGGCCATGCAGCTGCCATTGTGCTGGATTCATTCTGGGAAATCCAATTGAATTCTGGCAAATCAAATGTCACAAAAATATATATAGTTTTACAGTATCGGATTCAATGTTCCTTCAAGCAATTTGGTAATTAGCCTGGGAACAAAAATACCAGGAGCTCCATCCACTCTAAGGCTGCTTAGAACACAAACCTCTCTTCCTGGGATAATTCTTGTACCAAATTTTAAAATCTCCAGTATATAATTTCAGAGATGGATGATGACCTGCATCTACTCAGCATGCTGCTGCTGCCTGGAACAAATCAGCCATTAGAACAACATCATGAATTCTCAGAAGTAAATGAGGCATGTCCTTCTTCCTGAGACCCTGGTGACTTTCTAAAAAACCAAGAACTTGCAGTGTTTCCAGAGCACATCTGGTCTTTGTTCATAGAAGAAAATATAAGAGGCTGATGGCCGGAGGGCGGTAGTGCAGGTCGCCTACAAAGTCATTGACTTTTTATCCAGTAACCCAATTATTGGTTGTGAGTATTTGTAGCATGAGATCTGCATGGACCACGTAGGCTCTAGGACATCTGCAGCTTAAACAGAAGCAGAATTCTATTCATATTTTATTTTGTATATATTTATTCTTTTATTTCTACAAAAGTATCATAGAATCGTAGAGCTGGAAGGGACCTCCTGGGCCATCTACTCCAACCCCCTGCTCAAAGTAATATTAAATCAAATTGAAAGGAAACTGAAAAGCCTTCCGGTAGGAAGTTTTGGGAGAAGACTCTCACCGAGAACAACATGTAAATAATAATACATTTTATTTCTATAGCGCCGACATATTCCGCAGCACTTTACATTTCAGAGAGGACTTGTACAGACGATAGACATTACAGCATAACAATAATCACATAGATCATAACAGATACCAAGAGGAATGAGGGCCCTGCTTGCAAGCTTACAGTGTGAGGGAAGAGGGGAGACACGAAAAGTGGGTGGTAACAATTGCCCTGATTGTATGGACCAGCCATAATGTTAAGTGTGTAACAGTACAGACACAGAGGGCTAATGGATGCATAAAGCATGTGGGAACATGATGCGGGGAACCAGGTTATGGTAAAACCTTTGGCTGTGCCACTCAGGGATAGATTAGGTTAATGTGTTGAGGCTAGTGTTGAGCATTCAGATACCGCAAATATCGGGTATCGGCCAGTTTGATTTGATTCAGCCAATGAGGAATCCTCAGAAGTGTGGGCACATCCTGCTAGGCATGTTAACTAATGGCATGGCTGTGATTGGCTGCTGAAATGATTTCATGATGCACTATAAAAGCTGCCGCCGTCGCCATTTAGGGTTCACTCTGCTGTGAATTCAGTTAGGGACAGGCTGCTGTTCAAGACTCTGAGGGACAGTTAGAGATAGCGATTTGCTATATAATATTGTGCTTTACCCAGGCTACATTATCAATCACTGTACAGTCATGGCCAAAAGTTTAGAGAATGACACAAATATTATATTTTCACATGATCTGCTGGCCTCTGGTTTTTATGTGTGTTTGTCAGATGTTTTTATCACATACAGAAATATAATTGCAATCATATGAGTAACAAAAGGTTATATTGACAGAATGAGTTAATGCAGCAAGTCAATATTTGCAGTGTTGACCCTTCTTCAGGACCTCAGCAATTCTCCCTGGCATGCTCTCAATCAACTTCTGGATCAAATCCTGACTGATAGCAGTCCATTCTTGCAAAATCAATGCTTTTATTTTGTCTGAATTTGAAGGTTTTTGTTTGTCCACCCGTCTCTTGATGATTGACCACAAGTTCTCAATGGGATTAAGATCTGGGGAGTTTCCAGGCCATGGTCCCAAAATCTCTATGTTTTGTTCCCTGAGCCATTTAGCTATCACCTTTGCTTTATGGCAAGGTGCTCCATCATGTTGAAAAAGGCATTGTTGATCGCCAAACTGCTCTTGGACGGTTGGGAGAAGTTGCTCTCGGAGGACATTCTGGTACCATTCTTTATTCATGGCTGTGTTTTTAGGCAAGACAGAGAGAGCCCATTCCCTTGGCTGAGAAGCAACCCCACACATGAATGGTTTCAGGATGCTTGACAGTTGGCATGAGACAAGACTGGTGGTAGCGCTCACCTGGTCTTCTCCGAATAAGCCGTTTTCCAGATGTCCCAAACAGTCGAAAAGGGGATTCATCAGAGAAAATGACTTTACCCCAGTCCTCCGCAGTCCACTCCCTGTACCTCTTGCAGAATATCAGTCTGTCCATGATGTTTTTTCTGGAGAGAAGTGGCTTCTTTGCTGCCCTCCTTGAGACCAGGCCTTGCTCCAAGAGTCTCCGCCTCACAGTGCGTGCAGATGCACTCACACCTGCCTGCTGCCATTCCTGAGCAAGCTTTGCACTGCTGGTAGCCCAATCCCGCAGCTGAAACACTTTTAAGAGACGGTCCTGGCGCTTGCTGGTCTTTCTTGGGCGCCCTGGAGCCTTTTTGGCAACAAGGGAACCTCTCTCCTTGAAGTTCTTGATGATGCGATTGTTGACTGAGGTGCAATCTTTCTAGCTGCGATACTCTTCCCTGTTAGGCCATTTTTGTGCAGTGCAATGATGACTGCACGTGTTTCTTTAGAGATAACCATGGTTAACAGAAGAGAAACAATGATGCCAAGCACCAGCCTCCTTTTAAAGTGTCCAGTGGTGTCATTCTTACTTAATCATGACAGATTGATCTCCAGCCCTGTCCTCATCAACACCCACATCTGTGTTAATGGAGCAATCATTGAAACGATGTTAGCTGGTCCTTTTAAGGCAGGGCTGCAATGATGTTGAAATGTGTTTTGGGGGATAAAGTTAATTTTCTAGGCAAATATTGACTTTGTAAGTAATTGCTGTTAAGCTGATCACTCTTTATAACATTCTGGAGTATATGCAAATTTCCATTAGAAAAAATGAAGCAGTAGACTTAGTAAAAATTAATATTTGTGTCATTCTCTAAACTTTTGGCCATGACTGTAGCTTTCTTTTGCCTTGCAGCGCTGTTCACAGCTGTCTGCAAGGTCTGTGTGAGTGCAGCTCATGCTGTAGTGTGTCCTGCAGCCACCTCTGGTTGTAGGCCTCTCAGCGTGCGTCACTGCCTCATATTTATTTTTGTTTTATTGATGCTCATTTTTCATTAATTCTCCTATTAGTGTGCATCCATCCGTATCTATCTACATTGGTTGCAAACACTATAGGAGTAGACAGCGGAGCCTTTCTGCAGTATTTCAGTGCTAGTGCCCAGTTCTCTGCACTGTTCACGGCTCTCTGTGAGGTCTCTGTGTGTGAGTGCAGCTCACGTTGTAGTGTGTTCTGCAGCCACCTCTGGTTGTAGTCCGCTCAGCGTGCGTCACTGCCTCATACATAGTCCCTTTTTTGTTTTATTGCAGCTCATTTTTCCTGATTTTTTTCTACTATTAGTGTGCTTCCATCCATATCCATCTACATTGGTTGGTTGCAAACACTATATAGGAGTAGATAGAGGAGCCTTTTTTCTGGCTTGTGCCCTGCAGCCGCAGCCAGATTAATAATAGACTATTTTTTTGGAGCCTCATCTATTGCATTGTAGATTACCTTCCTGCATTGTAATAGCTCCAAAAAGTTTGTGATACTATCGCTTTCATATCTTTGGTCACATCCTTTTTGTTTTTTTGAAAAAAAAACAGGTAAATAAAGTTCACCAAACACTCTACTAGACAGTTGTGTAGGCCACATTAGCTCATGTTAAAGTGTAGTCCACACACTTTATAAAATTAGTGTTTCTTATACCTGTTAGCAGCTGTTGAGGAATAAGCACACTAAGCCCCCCCTTTGTACTTTTCTGCCTATCTTTATCAGTCTACCAAGATGAAGAAGGCAGGGAGTAAGGCACGTGGTTGTGGGTGTGGAGTTTCAGCTGGGAGAGGACGTGGGGATTCTGTGCCTGCTGCAGGCACCAGTGACTCAGCATCCCCCAGTTTTACCAGGCAACAGTCCTTTATGCGCAGCTTTGTAGGATCTCTCCGTACCCCACTGCTGCGGGACGAACAAATTGAAGCCGTTGTCGGATGGATGGCAGCTAGTGCATCGACTTCAATTACTTCCACATCCTCTCGGAGCAAAGCACTGAAGAGCATCCATCTGTCTCTTCACCACCTGCCAAATTGCCCAGGCAGTCAGAGCCCTGGACAGGAGCCATCTCTACTTGTGTTCTCTGAATCTCTTGGCTTGGAAACAAGGGGCCAGCCAAGGAGCATTCTAGAATGTGAAGAAGAGTGAGTATGCAGTGATGCGCAACTGCTTTGTCCCTCTGAATCTGAAGAGGCGGGTGGGCCAGTGCCTATGGTCAGCACACCTCAGTACGCATCAGATGATGAGACTCAGGTGCCACTTTCTGGTGCGTACTGTGCTGGCGAGACTACCCAGGAGAAGCAGGTGTTTGAAGAGGGGAGTGTAGATGATGAGGTCCTTGAGCCATCATGGCGTGAGGAACAGGAAGGTGGTGGGAGCAGCTCTGAGGAAGAGATTCCTCGAATGGCCAAAACAGGAGGTAGAGGGAGGGGGCAGACTTGGTTGCCTGTAGCCTCCACTTCGGCACCCGTTAGGAGCATTCCTCTTTCAAAAGGCAAAACGGGCGCTCCCAAGACTTGCAGTGCGTGGTCCTTTTTTGACACAGTTGCAGATGACATTTGCTTTGTCAAATGCAAGCTGTGTCATCAGAAAGTCAAAAGAGGGAAAAGTGTCAGCAACCTCAATACCACAAATATGTGGAAACATGTGCGGACCAAGCACGTGGTGGAGTTACAAAGACACACTGAAGACGTAGGCCAACCTACAGCACCACCTACCACTTCTTCAGCTCGTGTTGTAGCCTCTTACTCCTGCTCACACACAGCTGGTTCGGCTTCCTCACAGGATCGCTGTTATGGTCGGCGGAACGCACCAGATATAAAATAATAAGAGGTGCGTTCGCCGCCCGGGGTCCACCTTGCGGTAGTTGGTAAGACCGCTGCTGGGTAATGGCAGATGCACCAGAAGGAGACGTAGTGCGCACGGGTTAACGTCACCCGAACGCTAGGAGCGGCTCTGTTCAGACACAGTCGCTTGCCAGAAATATATGCAAAGGCGCTGGCCCTGTTATCACAGGAGTAAGCATGTGGCGTCGCAGCCGCGAACACCAATAGCTGCTGTTAATGCAGCGCAGCGGCAACTATAGCCGCAAGCGTCGGCGCCGGGAACCGGGCACCGACGGACGCTAGTGTAGGCGAGGGAGCACTGTGGCGTAGCTTGCGACTACCTGGTGCTGACCTAAGAACACACTCTGTCACCAATCGTATTATCCGAGGGAAGGGGTTTCATAATGAGTCAGCCACCAGTTCATGCATCCATCACCATTCACACACATAGCAAGATAAGTCTACACTAGCGCATCGCCGAACCGCCCTGCGGGCTTTTTATAGCGATGCGCTTCCGGAACCTTCCATTAGCTTGGGAAGGACCAATCAGATCCAACGCAGGACCTGAGCATGTGACCCCTGCTCTCCAGTGAGAGGTCAAGTAGCACGGCATGAAGACTTAGCCTCAGGAGCGGTTCCCTGCAAAGCAGGTTGCGCTGCCATTGCTGCACCAGAGGTGGCAGCAACATCCAGGCTGTCAGAGCGAGTCTGAGCAGCAAGCCTGGCTCGCCGTGTTTGCTGAGCAACACCTGGAGCGGTCGAGGAAGAATGGGAGACTGCAGGATGTCTGGCTCTGGATTCCCGCTGTGCAGTGCCAGGAATCTGACACCTAACAATCGCCATGGAAGAACCTCTGGCACTGTTGTCCAGAGACCCAGTGACATTCCACCCACAGCAATATGTTCCCTGTCATCCTCACATTCCCAGGCCACTCTACAGCCATCGGTAGCACAGGCATGGGAGAAAAGGCAGCCACTCTCAGCAAACCATCCCCGAGCATAGGCTCTGAATGCTGGCATTGCAAAACTACTGGCCCTTGAAATGCTCTCATTCAGGCTGGTGGAGACTGACACCTTCCATAAGTTCATGGCATTGGCAGTCCCACAAAACACCGTGCCCAGCCGCTTTTATTTCAGCAGGCAAGCCATCCCTGCCCTGCAAAAGCATGTGAAGGGAAAAATTAAACATGCGCTACTAAACGCCGTCAGTAGCAAGATCCACCTGACCACCAATGCGTGGACCAGTAACCATGGACAGGGACGATACCTTTCCCTCACTGCCCATTGGGTCAATGTTATGGAGCCGGGTACAGATCTGGAGAGTGGCGCTGTACATGTTCTGCCAACTCCAAGGATTGCAGGAATCCAGTCTGTACACATTGACTCCTCCTCATACTCCAGTTCCTCAGAATCAGCGCTGCAGGAGCCATCACGGTCTACCTCCACATGGACCCATGAACGCTTACCCGATATGAGCACAGCCATGGCCAAATGTCAACAGGCCGTACTGAAATTTATTTCTTTGGGGAATCGAAGCCACACAGCGCAGGAGCTCTGGAATGCCATCAAGCAGGAGAGCGACGTGTGGTTTGTGCCAGCGAATCTTCAGCCAGGCTTGGTAGTGTGTGACCATGGCCGAAATCTGGTGGCAGCTCTGGGCCTAGGCAACCTCACTCACATCCCATGTCTGGCACACGTGCTGAACTTGGTCGTGCAGAGATTTCTGAGGGACTATCCAGATCTTGCTGCACAAGGTCCGCATAGAGTGCGCTCACTTGCAGCGTTCCAGCATGGCAAGATCGTGCACTGCAGCTCTGTAGCGCCGATTCCGCCTTCTGGAACATCGCATCATATGTGACCTACCCACCAAGTGGAATTCAACGTTACATATGTTGGAGCTGTGGTGTGAGCAGCAGGCAGCAGTAATGGAGTACCAGCTGCATCAGGCGCAAACAAGTCACACTGTGCACCACTGAGTGGGCCTCCATGAAGGACATCTGCCACGTTTTGCGTGCCGATGATTCCACGCGGATGGTGAGTGCAGATGATGCACTAGTCAGCATGACTGTCCCCCTTATCTGCCTGCTTCAAAAAACACTGCAAGCACTAAGGGAGGAGGTTTTGGAAGAGGTGGAGAAATAGGAGTCACAAATGCCATCTGCTTCTGGACAGTCTGCGCAACGTGCTTCCTCACAAAGGCCTAGGCAGGGGACACTTTGTGAGGAGGATGAGGAGGAGTCAATGGAGGAGGAAGACATCTCTCCAGAGGAGGCAAGTACACAATACTCTAGTAGTCAGTATGCACAGCGAGGGTGGGGTGAGGCAGAGCAAGCAGAGATGACGCCTCAAGCAGAGGACAGCATTTCTTGGGCAGTTGGGAGTCTGCAGCACATGGTTGATTTCATGCTGCAGTGCCTAAGAAACGATTGCCGCATCGCTCACATTCTCAACACGGCTGATTATTGGGTGATACACCCTCCTAGATCCTCGTTACCGGGACAACTTACAAAGCCTCAAAACACCATTGAACCGGGAGCGTAAAGTGCGGGAGTACCAAGACACACTGGTGCATTCCATCGTGTTTTCCATTCCATCCGAGAGCACTGCTGCTAGTGCTTTACAAAGCAGCTCTGTGCGTCGAGGCAGTGGAGGAAGCTCTGCACAAAGAGGGAGCAGAGGCAGCACCTCAGCACAAAGCAAGACCAGTATGGCCCAAATGTGGCAAAGTTTTGTGTGCCCGCCACAAATGTCTACACCATCACAGACGGCTCCAGTCAGCAGGAGGCAACGTTTCCGTCAGATGGTGACAGACTACAAGTCTTGCCCTCTCAGTGTACTCCAAGATGGCTCTTCCTCCTTCAAGTTTTGGGTCTCTAAGCTGGATACATGGCCAGAGCTTAGCCAGTATGCATTGGAGGTGCTGGCTTGCCATGCTGCCAGTGTATTATCAGAACTCGTCTTTAGTGCCGCAGGTGGTGTACTAACAGACCGTTGCACGCGACTATCCTCCGATAACGTTGACCGGCTTACTTTTCTCAAAATGAACAAGGCCTGGATCTCGCTGGAATTTGCCAGTCCTCTTCCAGAATAAACAATTACCACTACTAGTAATGGGAATGTGGACAGAGCAGGAGACATTGCCGGACACACATCAGGGGATCAGCTGACGTTACTGAACCCCAGTAACACAGGAACAAGTGTTGATTGTGCAGACGGCACTTCTGAGCAGCAACTGGCGGTGTTAGAGGCCAGGGTAAATACTAGAGACAGAGTGGAGCCAGAGGCCTAATTGGAGCATGTTTAAAATAAGTAGTAGTCTACAACAGATATTAACCTTGATGAAATTAGGCCTCAGCCTACACCCTGATTGACCCTGGGCTCCAACATCGACTGTTATGAGCGAGTCACCGTAGGAGGCAAAAGCAGAAATACAAGCTAAGTCCAGAAAACCAGAGAAGTTGGCAACTATCAGATTGCAGACCCCTGAACCTATCAACACAACTAGCAGTAGCCGTGGGGGGTTCCTACGAAGCCCTAGACCCCTCGATCACAGCCGGAGAATTACATAGGCCTAAAGAAAGAAAGGGGAAATCTAAACTGCCCCAGAGCAGACCCCAAAGCAATAGGCAGCCCCCAACATATAATGACGGTGAAACAAGATGAAAATACTAACACAGACAGAAAGATAGACTGAGCAAAGACGGGGCCCAAAACTACCTAGATAGGAAAGGACAGGAAGGCTGCTGTCTGCAATCTGCCAAAACCCTATCAAAGACATAAGCCAACAAGCTGATATGAAAAAGGCCCTGAAGCAGCTAGGCTTCAAAAACTAAATCAGCACTCAGGTATTTTCAGAAGACAGAGCTAAATGAATTCAGCACACCCCAGCAGGGAATGGCAGAAATCCAGAAAAACAAAGCAAAACAAAGTCAAAGCACAAAAGCAAAAGGCCGAGCAGCAAACTTAGCTTTAGAGGAGCAGGAATTCAGACTGGTCTCCAAGGATCCCACAGAGAAATCACCCGCAGGGCAGTAGGGCGTCAGCAGCCTTATATCCAGTCCGCAACTCCACTCAGCCAGTCATCATCATCAGCCTCAGGTGTTTGATAATCAGGCTCACTACCTTTCTTTACCAGAAGAGGGAGTTCCTCGGGCCTCAGTAATGAAGGGGAAAATGAACTCAACAATCGACAGTTGCTGCTCAGAAGTGCCGTCTGCACAGTCAACATATGCTCCAGTGTTACTGGGGTTCAGAAATATCATCTGATCCCCAGCTGTGTGTCCGGCAATTTCTCCTGCTCTGTCCACACTCACACAACTACAGATTTTAAACTTGCTCCAATTAGGCCTCTGTCTCTGTTTATAGTATTTTCCCTGGGTTCCAGCACCGCCAGCTGTTTCCCGGCATTGTCTTTGGAACAGGTTTTCCCTCCTGCCCAGCCTGGTGCCAGCACGCCTGCTGTTTCCGGGTAGTGTCAATGTCACTTTGCCACCAATACGTTGTCCTGTCGTGTTGCGGTCGGGTTAGCCGAGTCTATGGTGCCTGCAGTTTATGGGCTTCCTATGTGGGCTGTGGGATCTGGCAACAAAGGCTGGTTCCGTAGTGCCAATAGGACAAGCACCCCCTGTAGGACTGTGGGTTTCGGTAAATGCGGCCAGCTCGCGGCCTTGCAACTTTGCTTTTCATGGGTACCTTCTGCTACCCATACGGGTTCCAGCACAGTCAGCTGGTTCTCGGCAGTGCCTTTGGCACGGGTACTCCCTCCTGCCCAGCCTGGTTCCATCACGCCTGCTGTTTCCGGGTAGTGTCAACGTCACTTTGCCACCAATAAGTTGTCTTGTCGTGTTGCGGTCGGGTTAGCCGAGTCTATGGTGCCTGCAGTTTATGGGCTTCCTATGTGGGCTGCGGGATCTGGCAACAAAGGCTGGTTCCGTAGTGCCAATAGGACAAGCACCCCCTGTAGGACTGTGGGTTTCGGTAACTGCGGCCAGCTCGCGGCCTTGCAACTTTGTTTTTCATGGGTACCTTCTGCTACCCATCCGGGTTCCAGCACTGTCAGTTGGTCCTCGCTAGTTCCATTGGCTCTTGTGGCTTCTGCTACCCATCCAGGTTCTAGCACAGTCAGCTGGTTCTCGGCAGTGCCTTTGGCTTAGGTGCCTCCTTCTCGGTATCAGAGTTCCAGCAATGTCTGCTGGTCCTTGGTAGTGCTTTCTAGCACTGGTACCTCCTGCTTAGTAACCGGGTTCCAGCACCGTCAGCTGGTCCTTGGTAGTGCCATTGGCTCTTGTTCCTTCTGCTGCCGCTCCGGGTTCCAGCACCATCAGCTGGTCCTCGGTAGTTCCATTGGCTCTTGCAGCTTCTGCTACCCATCCGGGTTCCAGCACCGTCAGTTGGTTCTCGGCAGTACCTTTGACTTAGGTGCCTCCTTCTCGTTATCAGAGTTCCAGCAACGTCTGCTGGTCCTTGGTAGTGCTTTCTAGCACAGGTACCTCCTGCTTAGTAACCATGTTCCAGCACCGTCAGCTGGTCCTCGGTAGTGCCATTGGCTCTTGTTCCTTCTGCTGCCCCTCTGGGTTCCAGCACAGTCAGCTGGTTCTCGGCAGTGTCTTTGGCACAGGTACTCCCTCCTGCCCAGCCTGGTTCCATCACGCCTGCTGTTTCCGGTTAGTGTCAACGTCACTTTGCCACCAATAAGTTGTCTTGTCGTGTTGCGGTCGGGTTAGCCGAGTCTATGGTGCCTGCAGTTTATGGGCTTCCTATGTGGTCTGCGGGATCTATCAACAAAGGCTGGTTCCGTAGTGCCAATAGGACAAGCACCCCTGTAGGACTGTGGGTTTCGGTAACTGCGGCCAGCTCGCGGCCTTGCAACTTTGTTTTTCATGGGTACCTTCTGCTACCCATCCGGGTTCCAGCACTGTCAGCTGGTCCTCGCTAGTTCCATTGGCTCTTGTGGCTTCTGCTACCCATCCAGGTTCCAGCACAGTCAGCTGGTTCTCGGCAGTGCCTTTGGCTTAGGTGCCTCCTTCTCGGTATCCGAGTTCCAGCAATGTCTGCTGGTCCTTGGTAGTGCTTTCTAGCACTGGTACCTCCTGCTTAGTAACCGGGTTCCAGCACCGTCAGCTGGTCCTTGGTAGTGCTATTGGCTCTTGTTCCTTCTGCTGCCCCTCCGGGTTCCAGCACCATCAGCTGGTCCTCGGTAGTTCCATTGGCTCTTGTTCCTTCTGCTACCCATCCGGGTTCCAGCACCATCAGCTGGTTCTCGGCAGTACCTTTGACTTAGGTGCCTCCTTCTCGTTATCTGAGTTCCAGCAACGTCTGCTGGTCCTTGGTAGTGCTTTCTAGCACAGGTACCTCCTGCTTAGTAACCGGGTTCTAGTACAATCAGCTGGTCCTAGGTAGTGCCATTGGCTCTTGTTCCTTCTGCTACCCATCCGGGTTCCAGTACCATCAGCTGGTTCTTGGCAATTCCTCTGCCTTCTTGTACCTTCTGCTACATTTCCAAGTTCAAGCTTTTGGAAATGGTTTTTGGTTATCACTCTGGATCTCTCTGATGACGACCCTGAAGACGACGACCCTGAAGACGACGACCCTGAAGACCACCCCGAAGACTACGACGACCACGAAAACGATGACCCTGAAGACTACCCGGAAACCACCCCGAAGAAGACCAAAAAGATGACCCTGAAGATGACGACCAAGAGGACAAAGAACATGAAGACAACCACCAAGATTCAGAACAACAAGAGACAGAAGACCAAGAAGCAGAAGACCAAAAAGTAGAAGAATGAAAAGCAGAAGAACAAAAAGCACAAGAACATTAAGCATAAGACTAAAAATCAGAGCAAAAGATATTATCTAAATTATAAGCAGAGAAGAAGACTAAGCAGTGTATCGGGGTGAGTCCGTTCCTCCTCGTGGTGCCCCTGGAAAATGCCTGCTGCTGCAGACCTAACTGAACGCGGACAAATCCTGTAGTAAATCTTTTGACAGGCAGAACAGAAGGTGTAATCTTCAAACTTTTATAGATGATAACTACAGGAATGCCTGTCACAAATAAGAAAATGATGAAGAAGAAGAATAGGAAGAAGATGAAGAAGTAGAATATGAAGAAGAATAATAGTTGAATAAGAAGTATATGAAGAATGTAAAAAAAAGAATAATAGGAAGAAGGTGAAGAAGAAGATGAATAAGGTGAAGAAGTTGATGAAAAAGATGCAGCTGCTGAGGATCATGAAGGAGAAAGTGTGGGAGAAGTAAAAAAGAAGGTGAAGAGCATGGAAGTAGTGAAACATACATATCTGACAAAATATAAAAAAGGTTAACATAGTCAATATCTTTTTAACTCCGAACGTCTTTAAAAAAAAAAAATTATTCCTGCTATTCCATTTGATTGGGCTAAACCTCTATGCCTTTAATGTCTCCTCCACCTCCCCCAATACATTCTACATTATTATTAGTTGTTTTTCTTTATGTAGAATTAACCTACAAGGAAAGAAAGGGTTTATTTTAATTACGATATTTCTGTCCCATTGACTTGAATTGGCTTCCGGTATCGGAATCTGCGATATCCGATACTTTTTGGGTATCGGTCCGATCCAATCTGATCCGATATTTCACGATATCGGATGGTATCGCTCAACACTAGTTGAGGCGGTAGGCCAGTCTGAATAAATGCGTTTTCAGGGCACGCTTAAAATTGTGTGGACTAATCGTATTGACCTGGGAAGTGCATTCCGAAGAATTGGCGCAGTACGTGTAAAGTCTTGGAGACGGGAGTGGGAGGTTCTGATTATTGAGGATGCTAACCTCAGGTCATCAGCAGAACGGAGGGCGCAGGTAGGATGGTATACTGAAACAAGGGAGGATTCTTTACTGTAAGAGCAGTGAGACTAAGAATTTTTTACTGTAAGAGGAGTGGGACTTTACAATATCATGTGGCAGAGTTCCAGTGGTTGATTCACTACAAACTATGAGGGTGATCTTGATGCCTTTCTTGAAAATTTCAGGTTATGGGCATTAGATTCTGTTCATAGGATGTGGATCCAGGGAACTAGTCTGATTGCCCCATATTAGGAGAAAAAAAATATTTCACGACTCCACAGATGAAAATTCTTATCTGCCTTATGGTTTTGTTTTTGTCTTTTTTACTTCCTCTAGATAAACCTTTTGGGTTATAGGTTGAACTTGGAGGACTTGTGACTTCTTTCATCCTGAAAACTATAAAACTATAGTACAATGCCTTGTCTTCCAGTCTAGTGTGTGTCTCCGCTGTACTGGCACCTGGCAGGAAGATTTGAGTTCGGTTGGCCGCCATGCCCATTAGAGTAGCCATCCACAAATGGCTAATGGACTGGCTTAATTTAAAGCTCACTGTTCCCTGCCTTATTGTATTATTAGGTGGTCTTAGCCTCCAACGATATTACAGAAACTCCATATACTGTTTAAGGAGATAGACAGGACCGCGGGTACCTGCATGCCGGGTCCGGAACTAGAACGGCTGCAACCTTTGTTCCCAGGGGGAAGCCTGAGTGAGGCAGACCTTCCCCTGCAGCCTGAGGGAAGCCTGAGTGGGAGGGACCTTCCTGAAGACCCAGAGAGGTGGGGAGAGCCAGAAAAGGGCGCGAAGCAGAGGAATAAAAGGAGAAAGCGCGTGAAGCAGAGCAGTCTGGCGCCAGTGAGGAGCAGTGCGGTCTGCTTCCCCCACCGGAGAGTATTGGTGTGGCAACGGGCCATATAGAAGAGAAAGCTGTGCAGAGCAGAGTCGTGCCAGCAGAGCAGAGTCGTGTCAGCAAAGCAGAGTCATGCATAACCGTGCACACAGAGCAGAGCTGAGCCGGGTGTTGCAGCAGCAGCGAGAGAGAGAAGTGCTCCGTCCAGGGAGCACCAGCCCCACACAGACCAGCGACCGCTTTCGCCTGCTGCCAACCACGGGGACCAAAGAGAGAGAGACGTGCAGTGTGTGCCCGGTGACCGACATAAAGCCAGGAGCCAGACACTTCAGGATCATGAGTACCGTGTGTGTGCCGCCTGAAGGGGACCTGTAGCCTGACCGTAATCTACACCCTGACTGTGCTACTAAATCTCGTCCCCTAGACACTTGCGACTTGACTATTGTGTACTTGCAGGGCCACTTTGGGCTCATACAGGACTGTGGCCCTAACCGTTGTATATCCACCACAGTATATGGACTAGGGGCAGTGGAAGGTACCGGAGACTGACCACTGTCACCAGAAGACGGGGTATTGTTGTGTGCTGGACCCCTTCATTAAGGACCCCGCGTTGGCCATTGCCAGCGTCATTGAGTTTGTAGTAGGAGCTGCCATTCGGGAACTTCCTTACTCTTGGTCTAACGAACTGCCAATATTTGAACCGTTGTTCTTCACCTCAAGTTATCCTTTGTCTTTATGTACTGTTTGCCTCCCCTGTTTAACCCTTTACCTCTCTGGGTGGAGTATTCCCCTGTAAATAAACCTGTTAACCCTTGTTCTGCCTGTGTCCCGTCACTGCATCCCGCGTTCTTGCTCATACCTTTACACTTGGCGTAGTCGGCAGGATGCAGTCTACGGGCACAGGGGTGGCAGACCAAGCGGTTGGGGGAGCTCCAAGGGCCGGTATACCGCTGGGGAAAACTTTGTGCAATCTCCCCAAGTTCACAGGAAGCAATGTTCTGTTATGGAGCTGTCATGATCCTGGCTGGATCTGACAGTTTAAATGCACAAATTGAACTTTTTTTCCTTTGGCTTGGTGCCAAGTGGGTTGATTGCCCCTGGTGGCCATTAGAATTATTACACGTGGTGTCGTTCATTCTAAGTTGCCCCGGTGGTGGTGAGTGGTATCGCACTTTAGTTCTTTGGTTAAGTGCACATGATTAGGTAACAGATGTGAATGCTCTATAAATGAGTGTCAGGTGTATCATTCACGGTTGGTGATATTGTGTGTTAGTCATTCACAAGGAAGTCTGGGTGAAAGAAGGAGCTGAACATGAGTCCTGCGCAGCCCAGCCAGAGGGGATGAGTGCAGCTATGTGGTCTGTAGGAAGGGCTGGCATGGCTTAGTGGAGTCGCAGTTTATGGTGTCGGCAGGAAGTGCTTGCATGGCTTGGTGGAGTGACGACTATGGAGAGAGTTGCACTCAGCATGCGGGACTTGGTTGCTGAGAGCTGGACTCAAGCATGCTTGACTTTTTGGGCAGGAGCTGAACTCATCTTTGGGACTCTGTTACTGGACTTCTGCAATTGGTGGTGGACTCTGCTCCAAGGCTGCACTATGGTGATGGATCCGGGTGGAGGAGAAGATGCACACAGGTGGTGGGCTCTGTTGCTTGGAGCGTACGCAACAGAGCAAAGCTAAGTGGTGTTTCCCCTGTATTGTCATTTTTCCTCATGTGTGTTTTAGTGCAGTGGTGGGATTAGTTTCCGCACCGACCAATTCCCTAGTGAGGGTTTAGGTCAGGACGAGCTAGGGTTTTTAGGTTCCTGTTGCGCGCCCGGTGCGGAACCGGCATAGGGAACGTTAGGAGTGCAGGGACACTGGCTCAGGGGAGCTCAGGAGGTCTCGACTTCCCTATTCCCTATCGCAGGGCCCACCATTGTTAATGTTTCCCTTATTATTTAAATTTGCCTTACTGGAGGCGGGGTTTCCAGACTTGTATATACGTGTAATGTCTAAATTCGCCAGTTGGAGGCGGTGTATCCAGCTGCACATGTTTATTATTTAAATTCGCCCCACTGGAGGCGGTGTATCCAGGGTCACGTGCGTCACATGGGTTCGCCTTGCGGTACTCGCTGCGTCCAGACACACGCGTGACCATGACAGGAGCTGGACTGAGCGAGTCAGGGGGATGATAAGGATGTACCCCATGACTCCTGCGTTAGCGGCGGAGGTTGCCCTGTTGGCTCTAGACGGAGAGGCCAGGGATTCCGTCCTGCTACAACCTCTCCATGAGCGAGACACCTTTGACAAAGTATCGCAAATACTTGGAGACACATGGAGACCCCACAGATGTAGAGTAGTTACGCATGCGCTTATTTAGGCATATTCAAAGAGAGGGGAAGACTGTGACTCAGTACATGAATGTGCTACAGGAATTACACACTGCAATTTTTAAGAAAGACAGCATAGGCATAGGACTCCCCGACACAGTGCTGCGAGACCAGTTGGTGACAGGCCTGAGAGATGTGCTGCTTGGGTGGGCGTTGCGTGAGCGCCTGCGAACTAACCTGCACGTGACTTTTGCAGAAATAGGGGCAGAGGTGCCCATAGGCGAGCAGGGGGTTGCAGCCTTGACAGAGATTGTCCGGCGTTGCAGAGTACCCAGGCCAAACGAGGAAGAGCCGGCATGGTCCCGTGAATTACAGCAGGGAATACAGAAAGTATGGGAAAAAGTTGAAAAACTGGAGGAAGCTCTTAGGCTGTCTTGGAGTCCCGTGCCATACCCGAAGGTGACTCGCAGCAAAACCAAAAGGAAGTCAGGGGAGAGGTGCTGAGCATCAGAGGTACCCCAGCAGTTGTCCCAAGGATTCCTCCCAGTTCATGGAGTGAAGAGCAGATGCCAGTGAGATATGCTTCCCGCCGAGGTTGACAATCAAGACCAAACCGCCCACCAGACAGATGCAGATGAGGGTGTTGGACATGTGGAAGAATAGGACACCTGTCCAGAAGTTGCCCTACCCAAGACAGACGATGGGAAATGTTTGCTCATCCCTCCGAAGGTCCTGCGAGTTGGAGAGAACGCTGCCCCTGGGTACGGCGAGAAGAGAGCAGCCGCATCCAGAGCCAGACAAAGCCATGACGGCAGGTGCTGGGAAGAGATGGAGAAGTGATCGACTATCTACGGTGAGGTGTCTGCGCTGATCAGGGGTGTGGAGGCGGGCCAGGTGGAACTACAAATAGGGTCTGAAGGTTCAGTCTGTGAGACTAAGCCTGAAGAAGAGAAAGAGCCAGATGTCCCTGATACTCCCACGGTTCCTGTTTGCAAGAAGGAAGAATCACCTTGTCCTCTGAAGTGGACAGTTTCCTGGCCGTCTGCTCAGGGGACCCTGATCCGATGGAAGACCTGCAAGGTGCCCCTGAGGTACTCTTTCCAGAAACGGTGAACCATGAAGAGGAAGAAGGTCCTAAGACATTACCTCTGGAAGCTCTAGAATATGAAGAGGTGAGTCTGGTGACACTCCAAACTGGATCCAAGGGTGCCGTCCGTGAAGACCAACCCAAAAGGGAAGAAGAGGTGTCTAATCGAATGATCCACCAAAGCCTGTTGTGTCCCTGCCTGTTTTGGGAACCTGTAGAAAGGGAACAAGTGTCAGGTGTTTCCCAGTATGCCCACTTCCACGATTCCCATTTGTGAATAGGAAGAACCACTGGCTTCGCTCTCTGAAGTGGAAAGTTCGCCGCCCGACAGCCTTGGAGATCTTCACAGGTTGGAAGAAGCAAAGCAGCCGGGTGAGGCAGAGTGTGTGGTTGAAAAGCAATGGGACAGGACGCCCGCAGTTTCCAGCGAGGATGACAAAAGGTCCGGTCTTCATAGTCTTAATCCATCCAATTTCAGTCCTGATGGGAGTGTGCCTGTCAAAGAGAGGGGGTGCTTTGGAGAACAATTGGTAGTACTTAGTCCTCAGACTGAGGGGTCTGAGCAAGAAGTCTCTAAGGTTTCCGAAGAGGAGAAGGAAATGGACGAACCATCTGCTGGCAACGAAGCTAAGAAAAGGAAAAAGAAGAAGAAAGGTGTGAAAGTGACTGATGTTGCAGATATGTTGGATGAGACTGAAGAGCTGGACCCCATTATTAAGGACACTGCATTGGCCATTGCCGGCGCCATTGAATTTGCAGCAGGAACTGCCGTTTGGGAACTTCCTTAGCCCTGGTCTAAGGAACTGCCGATATTTGAACCATTGTTCTTCACCTCAAGTTATCCTTTGTCTTTTATGTACTGTTTGTCTCCTCTGTTTAACCCTTTAACCTCCCTGTGTGGATTATTCCCCTGTAAATAAACCTGTTAACCCTTGTTCTGCCTGCATTCTGTCACTGCATCCTGCGCTCCTGCCCATACTTTTATAACTGCACCCACCTCTCACCAATTGACCCCTTTTTGACATCAGACATCCGTCCATGTGACCTGATCCTATTTGACTACATGGGTGGTGTGCGGTCGATCGCCTCCTGGTGTCAGCTGATTCTGACAGCTAACACCCAGCACTAAGTGCCAAGAGCCATCACAGACCACTCCCTACACTTTAACCCCCAAAATGCTGCGATAAAACACAATCACAGCATTCCATGTCCCGGCAGAGGGCTGACAGCCCCTCTGACTTTGGACTGGAGACCCCGCGGCGTGACGCGAGGTTCCGATCATTGCCATGGTGACCAACTGTCATCATCACATCTGGGTCACCAGAACTAGGAAACATGCTGATCATGCGCAGTGCATGATCAGCAAGTCTCTCTGTAAGTGCAGAGCTGACTGCTTCTACAGCATGGAGATGCAGCAGCCTCCCCATGCAATAGAGAGTATCAGCCTGCAAAAAAAGATTGTCCCATAGTGGGACAAAGTAAAAAAAAAAAAAAGTATTTTTTTTAAATAATTCTACAAATATTTTTAAAAAACCAAAAATAAAAAAACCAAAAGATAATGTATCTACAAATAAATATTTGAATGAAAAATATATAAACAATAAAAGTACACGTATTTGGTATCGCCATATCCACAATGACCCATCCTATAATACCATCCCACTAGTAAACCCCTCTAGTGAACACCTTAAAAAATAAATAAAAAACAAGGCAAAAAACAATGCTTTATCATTCCGCAGAACAAAAAGTGGAATAAAAAGCGATAAAAAGATGGATACAAATAAACATGGTACAGCTGAAAACTTCATCTTGTCCCACAAAAAACAAGCTGCCATTCTGCTCCATCAGTGAAAAAAATCAAAGTTATATATCTCACAATGGGATGCAAAAATAATTTTTTTCTATAAAAAACAGTTCTTGTGTAAAAGTGCCAAAACATAAGAAAACAATATAAATGAGGTATCGCTGTAATAGTACTGACCCGAAGAATAAAATTGCTTTATCAATTTTACCACACACAGAACAGCATGAACTCCTCCCCCCCCAAAAAAAAAAAATCCTGAATTGCTGTTTTTTTTTATTCTACCTCCCAAAAATTGGAACGGAAAGGAATAAAAAAAAAATGCCATGTGGCCGAAAATCGTACCAATAGAAACGTCAACTTGTCCTGCCTAAAACAAGCCATAACATTATGCTGTCGGACGAAATATGGAAAAATTATAGTTCTCAAAATGTGGTGATGCAAAAACTCTCTTTTGCAATAACGAGTCTTTTAGTGTGTGACAGCAGCCAAACATAAAACCCCGATATAAATCTGGTATCGCTGTAATCACATCGACCCAAAGAAAAAAATTGTCTAATCACATGTACCGAACAAGAAAGGCCGGAGCAAAGCCGTCCCCCCCCCTCCACGGCATGGACGGAGGCCGACACGATGATGGTTTGGAGGGGGTAGGGTATAATTAAAGGGATGGATGTTAATGTGGCCGTATTTAAGGATGGGATGTGGGTGAGGCTGGCTAGTTCCTGCTCTCGGGGGTCAAGATTGGTCAGCACCACTTACCATGTCGGACGTGGAGCCAGCCCTGGAGAGCTTAAGGGCTGCAGTATTATCGTAGCTCCGGGGCTGGCTTGAGGCGCAGGTGGCCGGGATCATTGGTGGGAGCGTGGGGCCGGCTGTTGAATCTTCACCCCAGGAGTGGTGTCACCAGTGGGTGCGGCCTTCAGAGCGGCTCTCTCCTGATTCTACTTCCCGGACCTCCCGAAGGTGTAGAAGCCCCTCCGGGGACCCTCCAGGCCAGGAGCCCTTAAGATTGTAGGCCAGAAGTCTCCGGCCTGGGAGGAATCCAACTGCCAGGCGGGGTCCGGCGTGTTATGATTAGGTCACCGAGGAGGATAGCTGGGGAATATGCTGGGCAACCAGAAAACCAGAAAAGTTGGTAACTAAGTGGATTGCAGACCCCTACAACTAACAACACAACTACAATTAGCTGTGGGACGTATCTATGATGCCCTAGACGCCTCGGCACAGCCAAAGAGCTAACTAAGCCTAAAGCAAGAAAGGGGAAAGTTAAACTGCCCGGAGTAGAACCCCAAAGGAATAGATAGCCCCAAAACATATATTGCCAGTGAGACCAGATGAAGTACAGACACAGGCAGAATGATGGGGCACAATCTGTCTAGATAGAACAGGACAGGAAAGTAATGTCTGCAATCATGCAAAAAACCCTAAGAAAAATCCAACATGTCTAATATGCAAAAATTCTGAGGCCCCACGACCTCTCCCCCACTAGATCAGAATTCTGGTGTGAACTTGAAGAAAAACAAAAGATACTGATATAACAGGGGACAAGCCATACTGAACAGATTGACGTAAGTTGTGGCATATGGAACGGGGTCCAGCACAGGTCCCAGCGGGGAACAATGCTGAACCCACACAGCAAACAGAAAGCAGAGAAAAGCAAAAACTTGATCAAATGCAAAAAGATTCCAGCAAACAAATAACTTATCTGAACGATGCAGGACCAAGCAGAGGGCAAGTGGACTTCAAAATGCACAGGAAGAAATCCAAATCAACAGCAACAACTGAGGGAAGCCTGCTCACTTAAATCTTCCCAGTCTGTAACACCTGACCTCCAATCATCCTCCTAAGGTGATTGACTTCTGTCAACTCGACCAGCTCCATTACCCGCAGCAACCACCAGAGGGAGCCCAAATTCAGAAGTCAGGTCTCAAGTGTTCACAACATGGCGGCGGTGACTAGGCCTTCGCCTCGTTCTGGTTTGGGGGTGGAGCCGGCGCGCACCGGGCAGCAAGTGAGGCCTAGCAATACAGGGGGTCACTGCGGCGAGGCTCCTGATGGGAAGCCTGCTTCCACAGCTCTGAGCATCAGCGGGACCAGAGTGAGCACTACAGCATCAGGCAGTTCACACACGAGGCAGAGTGAACCGGCCCTTTCATTCTCCTCTGCAGGGTACTCTCCTGCTCCTGGGGGAACAGTCATGGTGGCTTCTTCTCCTGGACAGGCTGTGGCTGAAGGGGGCCTGTGCTCTGCGGGGTCATCAGTGCAGGCTCATCTTAGTACAGATGGACTTTTGTCAGGATCCCCTTTCCCCTAAAAGGATTTGTTTCCCGGGACGCTGTCAGTTGCGAGGACACCGGGTCTCCATCATTGGACACCTGAGGACCTGGTAGGCCAGGGCAGTGTGGTAGATGGAGGTCTGGACCCAGAATTTCCATCTGGAGGGCTCACAGCTCCATCGTAGCCCGGTGAGTATGACTCTATGTCTGGTCCTGTCTGCAGAGTTTGTCTTCTCTGGTTTGAAGTGGCAGTCAGGTGGGGGAAGCTAGTGCTAAATGTGGTGGTGGAGGTCTCAGGGGGATTTGGATAGTGTAGGGGTTAGGGACGTCCTGGCTAATGTGTGGGATTTACTTGCATGGTTGGAACGTGGGTTGGTGACACCTGGGCATTTAGCGGTATTGGTAGGTCCATGGGTTAGTGGCTTTGGTTGCCCAAGCAGGGAGGTGGAGGTGTCGGGTAGGAATGCGGATTCAGTGTCTGTGCAGACAGAGAAGGAAAGGAGTGCAGAATAAATTTGGAAGACAGGGCTCATGGGGAGGTGTACGTGTGTTTTGAAGGACCATTGGGGCACACCTTAAAAAGGAGGTCAGAGAAAAGATCTGGAAGGACGAGTACGCCAAGATTTTTTCCCTTCTTCCTTTAGAGAAATTTAATTCGGATAAGGGAAAAAAAGATGACAGTAAGAAGGAGGAGAAGTGCAGGTGCTGGCTGATCCCTCAGAGGTTTGTCAATTGGCTCCAGGCGTTTGCCATTTTGGCAAGCGTTATAGGGGAAAAGGCGCCGGAGAATTGCTGCGCTTTATTTAGTTCCATGGATTCTATGGGTGAGACACACAGGGTTTATGGGGGCAAGCGTGACTCAGGTACGATGAGCAGTTCCGGCAGAGGAAGGCCATTCGGCCTGTGATTAGCTGGGATCAGAAAGATTGCGGTTGCGGGTCATGGCACAATATAAGTTTGGCCACCCCTTTCACGGAGAGGATGGGAACACCGGCGAAGTCAATAATCAGCCTGGTACATCGGGTCGGGCAGGTCAGTCAGGAGGGCAAAAATTGGACTTATGCTGGCAGTTCAATGATGGCCTGTGTAAGTTTGGGGCCAACTGCGAATTTAAATACCTGTGCTCGCACTGCAGTTGCTCCTCTCATGGGGCTGCCAAATGTTTCAGGAAGGGCAAGCCCAAAGAAGGGGGAGGTAATACGCAAGGGGGAGAAACCGATGAAGCTGGAAAAGATGGTCTCTTCTCTAAATAGATATCCGGACAAGGGCAAAGCAGACTTTCTGCTTTCAGGATTTCGGGACAGTTTTGTTATTCCGGCTCCTGCTTTTGCTATCCCTCGGGATCCCAAGAATCTTTGGTCAGAGGTGTTGTACAGGGATGTGGTTTCAAAGAAATTGGTCAAGGAGGTTGCTTTGGGTCATATGGCAGGTCCCTTTACTGATCCTCCTTTTGAGGATTTGGTAGTTTCTCCACTGAGGGTTGTGCCTATGAAGGAGTTGAATAAGTTTTGGCTAAATTATCATTTGTCTTATCCTCGGGGGATGTCAGTGAATGACTGTATTGACCCGGAACTCTGTTCTGTGGTTTACGTGTCTTTTGATGATGCCACAAGCTGGGTTAGGAAGTATGACAAGGGGGCTCTCATGGCTAAGACAGATATTGAATCTGCATTTTGGTTGTTGCCGGTTCATCTGGATAGTGTTAAATTGCTGGGTTGTTATTGGAAAAGGTTTTTTTTTGTAGATACAGTTGTGGCCAAAAGTGTTGACACCCCTGCAATTCTGTCAGATAATACTCAGTTTCTTCCTGAAAATGATTGCAAACACAAATTCTTTGGTATTATCTTCATTTAATTTGGGGAGGCCAGAGAGTAGGAGGTTGCAGTAGTCAAGGCGGGAGATAAGAGCATGCACTAGTGTTTTTGTGGTTGAGGAATGAGCGTATCCGGGAAAAATTTTTGAGTTTGAGGCGGCAGGAGGAGGCGAGGGCTTGGATATGTGGTTTGAAAGAGAGCGCAGAGTCGCGGATCACCCCAAGACACAGAGTGTGCGGGATTGGGGAAATGAGCAGCCGTTGACATTGATGGATAGGTCTGGTGGAGGGGTAGAGTTAGATGGGGGAAAGATGATGAATTCTGTTTTGTCCATGTTCAGTTTGAGAAAGCGAGCAGAGAAGGCTGAGAGAGCAGACAGACATTGTGGGATTTCTGACGCTCATTCCTTTCCGAGCCCTGCCATGCACCCAGACAGTAGTTTTTTTTTTCCCTCATATGGGGTATTGGCGTACTAAGGAGAAATTGCACTACAAATTGGATGGTGAAATTTCTCCTGTTACTCTTATTAAAATGCAGTATTTTGTGCTGAAAACTTATTTGTGGGAAAAATGTGATTTTTTTTATTTTTATGGCTCAACAGTATAAACTTCTGTGAAGCACCTGAAGGTTCAATGTGCTCACCACACATCTAGATAAGTTCCCCAAGGGGTCTAGTTTCCAAAATGGTGTCACTTGTGGGATATTTTCACTGCTTAGGCACATCAGAGGCTCTTCAAATGCGACATGGCATCCGCCAATTGTTACAGCAATTTTTTCATTCAAAAGGTCAAAAGTCAAATGGCGCTCCTTCCCTTCTGAGCTCTGCCGTATTCCCAAACAGTGGTTTCCTCCCTCATATGGGGTATTGGTATGCTCAGGAGAAATTATACAACAAATTTTGGGGTACCAATTTTCCTGTTTACTCTTGTCAAAATAAAAAAAATTGGATCTGAAGTCAATATTTTGTGAAAAAAGTGAAGTACATGAATGGTTAATAAACTTCTTTAATGTGGTTTTGAGCACCTTGGGGAGTGCAGTTTTTAGAATGGTGTCACTTTTGGGTATCTTCTTTCATATAGACCCCTCAAAATGATGTCATATATGATTTTGTCCCTAAAAAAAAAAAATGGTTTTATAAATTTTGTTGTGAAAATGAGAAATCGCTGGTCAACTTTTAACCTTTATAGCTTCCTAACAAAAAAAAAAAATTGGGTTCCAAAATTGTGCTAATGTAAAGTAGACATGTGGAAAATGTTATTTATTAACTATTTTGTGTGACATCTCTCTAATTTAAGGGCAAGAAAATTCAAAATTTTAAAATTACAAAATTTTCCCAATTTTTGCCAAATTTCAGGTTTTTTTCACAAATAAACACAAGTCATACTGAAGACATTTTACCACTATCGTGAAGTACAATGTCATGAAAAAACATTCTCAGTCACCGGGATCCGTTGAAGCGTTCCAGAGTTATAACCTCCATAAAGTGACAGTTGTCAGAATTGCAAAAATTGGCTTGGTCAATAACATGTAAACCACCCTCGGGGGGAAAAGTGGTTAATGTAATCAGCAAGTAACATCTAACAGGCAGCTTAGACTCAGGTAAATTGGCTCATTTTTACTTTCAAAACTGAAAAAGGGGCACAAACAGAGTATGGCAAAACAGACTGTACCTAAGTCTTCAGATATGGGTCCGCCAAATTAAATCTGTCTCGGGTAAAGGAAAACCTAGCTACAACTTTGACATATCTTTAGAAACCACGCCAATTTTCTTAATTTACAAACTTGGCTGAAACTCATAACTTTTTTACTGTCAAATAGTTGCACAATGACGGTTTTTCAGTTGACTCAGTCAGCAATATAGTGCAACACATAGGACGTAGAAGTCAATGGTGAAACCTTTTTAATAAAACCCAATCACATGTATTTTGGGGTAAAGATAATTTTTATGCAAAGCTATAGACATGGCTATAAGGCTGTAGACATGCAGAGAGAGACATTCTTGATATGCCGAGGTCAAAAAGCAGTAATCCTTGGCCAGACATGTAGAATGGGGAATTCACATTTGGATACCCCCCCTGAATATATGGCAGGGAAGTTGAGGTCAAGGGTGACTTATTAGTAAGAGCCTTGTTTCGGTGGAACATGGTCATCATTATTTTCTTTGTCCCCATTCATTTGTCATTTCAAAGCTATGAAAACCAACGATCCTAGAGTTATTGTCCTTATTCCTCAGAATGGTGGTTGGAAGGAAACATAAAAATTAAGTTTTCAACTTTCATCCATAATTCATGACCTGATATGACTATAACACAGTACTTATCATGACTGCAACGTTCAGCTGCTCACTAATCTTACAGCTTTAGAGCTCGAGAAATGTCTGTAGTAAATACTGGAAATTACTGAAGTGTGAATAGAAATTTGAAGGAAATACAGCATTTGTCCAGAACTTATCCTCCAGGGTGCAGCTGCCTATGGCAGAATGTAAACACGTTAACACTCCATTCGACTGTCAGGAATGCCGTATACTTGGCGAGTGAAGAAACTTATAAGCCTCGATTAGTTAAAGCGAAAAACATCAACATTTATAGATCCACAAAAAAAAAATATATACCCAGGTGCAGTTGCACAAATGGCCATACTTGAAAACTCTGTCCACTTTAGTTAAATATTGAAATACCTTATTTGGATTAAATCTGTCCCTTCATTTATTGGTATTACTTTCCAATAGCACCAATAATGATACTTTAATAATAATAATAATAATAATAATAATCTTTATTTTTATATAGCGCTAACATATTCCGCAGCGCTTTACAGTTTTGCACACATTTTCATCACTGTCCCCGATGGGGCTCACAATCTAAATTCCCTATCAGTATGTCTTTGGAGTGTGGGAGGAAACCGGAGTGCCCGGAGGAAACCCACGCAAACACGGGGAGAACATACAAACTCCTTGCAGATGTTGTCCTAGGTGGGATTCTAACCACTGAGCCACCGTGCTGCCCAGCATACCAGTCACTTTTCTCAATTGGACAAACAAAAATCTCTACCTATCATATGTGCACAAGATAGACCTTGAAGGCAAATAGACACCTTTGATAAGAAAAAAAGGTTGTTTTTTTTTACATGTTAATCGTTTGTAGCATGAAAAAAAGGTTTCATAATTGTTCTCTTGTTGGAGTGTTTCAGTAATATAGGCTGGATGTGAGCTCTGTGTCTCTTGCTGTAAAGTAGACTGTTTATGAACTTTGTGTCTCTACCAGTAATATAGGCTGGATGTGAGGTTTCGGAGTCTCCTCCAGTGATATAGGCTGGATGTGAGACCTGGGTGTATCTCCCAGTAATACAGGCTTGAAGTAAGGTTTATGCAGTGTCGGCGTCTCTACATGCGGTCTCTCCACCTGCAGAGATGTCAGCATACTCACCGCTGCGGCCCCTGTCCTGCTCTGTCGCCTCCTTCCTTGTCAGAGGATGCTTGTGGTGCATGCACCGCTCACAGGTCCCAAGGTGCTATGTTTAGGGCATGCACATGTGTGCACACTTCCTCTTTCTTTAAGGGTCTGTGCGCATTCCCCTAAAGTTTCCCCAGCCAATAGCTGGAGGACACTTATGAGTCACCGGAGGAGGAAAAAACAAAAATGCAAGCCAAGTCCAGAAAACCGGAGAGGCTGGCAGCCAACGGATCGCAGACCCTTGATCCTATCCCCACAACTAACAGCAGCCGTGGAGTGCCCCTACGGTGATCCCAGACACCTCGTCACAGCCAGAGAGCTAAATAAGCCCAAAGAAAGAAAGAGGAAGTCCAAACTGCCCCAGAGCAGACCCCAAAGCAATAGACAGCCCCCAACATGCACCGTCGGCGAAAACAGATGAAAACACAAACACAGACAGAAAGACAGGCAGAGCAAATGATGGGGCCCAACTAACCAGATAGGAAAGGACAGAAAAGGTGCTAGTTGCAATCCGCAAAAACCCTACCAAAAATGTCCTAACACGTCTAACAAGAAAAACGGCTCTGAAGTCACTAGACTTCAAAATCCCCACATCAGCACTCCGATACATTCTGAAGACAGAGCAAAAGAGATTCAACCAATCAGGAACAAAATGGAAACTCAGCAAAGCCCCAGCTGGGGCTGGCTGACCACAAAACCAAGCAAATCAGACAAAATCTCATGGAACAATAACAGAGCAAAACTTAGCTTTCAGAAGACAGGAACTGAACTGGAGGCCAGAGCTCAGAGCAGAGAAATCACCAGCAACCTTACAGGGCGTCGGCAGCCTTATATCCACTCAGATTCCGGATGTCCAATCGCAATCCACCTGTTCAGATGACTGGTTTCTCCCATCCAAATCAGTTTCACCACCTCCTTTCACCAGCAGAGGGAGTTCATCGGACAAAGGTGAACGAGAAAATGAGCTCACAACAGAACACTATTTTAGGCACCTCCTCCAAATGGAGGTGCCTGTGCAATGTTGTAAGTTTGTTTCCTAACACTCTTGAGTTCTCAGGTCCCTGTATGCTGCACCTGCCAGTTCTCATCTCATTATCAGCCGGTCCCGCTGCACCTGCCAGTGCTCATCTCAACATGAGCCAGTCACGCTGCACCTGCCAGTTCCTCATCTCAACATCAGCCGGGTCCGCTGCACCTGCCAGTGCTCAGCGCTACATCAGCTGGTTCTCTTGCACCTGCCTCATGCCCATCTCTAAATCACCTGGTCCAGTTGCACTTGCTAGAGCTTATCTATCCGTCAGCCGGGCCCCTTTGTCTGTGGTTCCTGTCCTCTTACTCCGTCTGGTTGAGTCTGTTGGTCATTCCCTCAGGTTGCCTCAGCTACCTGTTCCTAGGGGATCAGCTAACACCTACCCAAGGTCAGTCCTATAGTAGCACTTGGATAACTTCCCTTGTCTCTCATCGGATCTCAGTATTATATGCTGAGGTGTATCCGTAGTCAGATTAGGGGAGGCTCCTAGTCATGCCCCTCCAGGTTTTTCTAGGGCTCCGGCACAGTGGTTACACCAAGCCTAAATCTAGCCTATATTAATGGGAGAGACACAAACTAATAGTTTGGGTGGTGGGTCTTTCTCAGTAATATAGGCTAAATGTGAGCTCTGTATGTCTCTCCCAGTATTTTACGCTGAATGTGAATTCTGTGTGTATCCAATGTGCTGCTGTCATCATTAGCATATATTAGCACAGCTTCTATGCTGAACTAATTTCCTCATTACATATTTTTTCCTTTTTCTATGTTTTCTCTGGACAAAGTATCTAAAGCCTTGGAAGGAGCAATCTCCACATTGTGAGATCTTTGTACTGCCTCTCACTCCTTCTGCTGCGATCTCTAAAACTGAGACAAATGGGAGTTAGGGAGGCAGAGAGCCATCATAACCAGGTGCAGGAGTTCTGATAGTACTTTTGCAAAACTGATACAAGTCTAATGACTTAAAGAAATATTGAAGGAGTAAAATATAAAAAATATTTGGAAAGTTGCTTAATAGAAATGGGCAAATGTACTCAGTGATACTCGGTTATTACTCGGGTATCATGGTGCTCGGATGCGCTCGTTACTTGGCGAGCAATGGGTGGTGCTTGATGAAAAACTCAAATCCCTGCCGGCATCTTTGGCACCTATTACACAGCGAATAAGCATGCGAGGATTGCCTGTGAGTCACTGTAATACTGTAGCCATCTTGGTTGTGGCATTACTGTGATTGGCTGGTCATGTGACATCAGAGGTTATTTAAGGACAGGCGCCACTCGTGGCTCGGCCCACTGACGCCATTGAACAGCTCTGTGCCACTTCGTATTGGAGGGAGAAAGTGCTTGTCTGGGACTGTGTGTGCAAAGTATGACGAATCAGACCTGTAGTGCTGCTACTGGTGCCGAATCTGAGCCATCATACTAACAGCCCTTAAAAGGGCTAATTGTTTGCAGCACATACAATCTGCATTTAGCCGAGGGAGAGAGAGTCGCAGGAACAGGGAGAGTGAAAGAATTCAGTCTGTAGACAGGGATTAGGTCTGTCCACAAATATACAGCTGCAGATTTTTTTTTGTGGGGGCTGAAAAAATTTAATGTATTTTGATCCATCAAAAATTACACGCTTTGAGGTCCTTTTTGTATTATATAACACACCCAAAAATTGCTGAAAGATTTTCCTGGGGTTCATTTCTTAGCCATACACTCTTCACATTTCTGTGATCTCTAAAAATGAGAAAAAACTTTTAAAAATGTTGTAGCCTTCCATTTCTCAGACAATGCAGTCTGTGAACATTTCTGTTATCTTTAAAACTGATAAAAAGCACTGAAACATTATTCGGATTGAATTTGATTGTCATCCATATACTTTTGTGTTCTTTCTGTTACATTACGGTGGAGTAAACAGCACCAGCTTTAGTTGCTGCAGGTGACCAATTTTTTTCTTTTATTAAAAATAAACTTGGTTTCAAGACACATAGTAGTTACAAAGTACATAAGGCGTGTGTTAAGGATTGGGGAAGTGGAAGTGCTGATGATGGTGCACTCAGATCCCGAGACGTGGGGCAGGTGCCTGTTGCTGGAGCACAGGAAACACGCTCATCCATGACATAGGTTCCTGTTCCCCTTTGCAGGGTGGAATGGTACAGCATTTCTGAAGCAAGAGCAATGCAAACAAGTAGATATCATAATGCTTCCAGCAGGCTTGGCAGCATCACACAGTCTTCCACACGGTCCAGTCTCACCAGCCTAAAGTCTGGATCACTTAATCGTCACCGTGATCCTCCTTCCTCCCACCATGTTGAGTCCAAGGAGACTAGTGATCCAATACCAGGACTCTCTGAGGAGCTCTTTACAACATAATTTCTTGATTGTGGACTCCCAACCTGCATTCTCCAAGAGGGACCGGAGGATATGCTGTTTAGCGATGCACAAACCTTAGAGCAGCCACGGACACAAGAGCATGATGGTGGGGAAGGGGAACTGCAAATTTGAGATGAGGAGGAAGTTGATGATGAGACACAGTTGCCGCTCCACACTGCACATGCTGGCAAGTCTGTGAGTTGAAGAGGTCAGTGGTTGAGTACCAACTACAACATACCCGTCTGCATTCTGCTCATCCTCTGCACATAATAGAAGAGTGAGCATGGATGTCTGACATTTGTGCGGTTCTCCAAGATTTTGAGTACTCCACAAAGATGGTGAGCTGCGATTATGCCATAGTTAGCTTAACTTGGCACAGAAGCGGGATAGTTGAACAGTTGCTGCTCAAAATTAAAGATGAAGATTTGCATGTTGACCAGGTGGGGATGGAGGAAGACATAACACAGAGATATTGTAGCCTGCCCAGCCTCATCTCATCGTCTCAGCACTGATTGGCTGTCAATGAGAAGGTGGACACTGAGGAGGAAGAAGAGGATGAACAGGAGCTTGTAATGAATGAGTCACCGTAGGAGGCACAACGTTTAGCAAAATCCAAGTCCATTAGGTTTAGCGCTGCTCCTGAATCCACAAAAGCCTTGGTGGAAAATGTGGACAGGGAGCAGATCAGAGTAATTGCCAGAAGAAACTTAGGTTGAACACCACCAACAGAAAACGTGTGTGCAAAGCGTTTCTCTCGTTTAGGACAAACAGAAATAATATGCGAGGCATCTCCACAGAAAAAACACAGCTTATTACGCCTTCTGAACTCCTGATGTTGCGCCCTAGACAAAACTATCACATTGCATAGGTTCAGACGTCTGTTCAACCGGTGGCAACACCTCTTGTGCAATCCTGCGTTCACATAAACGCCGATCAACCTGAATGGCTAATGACATAGAATCGTCCAGACCAGAGGGAACAGGAAATCCCACCATAGTATCTTTTACGGCTTCTGACAAACCCTTCCGAAAGAGAGCAGCCAAGGCATTATCAATCCAGGTAGTAAGGACCGCCCACTTTCGGAACTTTTGACAGTACAACTCTGCAGAATCTCGACCCTGGTTCAATGCCAACAGGGTCTTTTCAGCCTGATCAATAGCATTAGGTTCGTCATACAACAACCCCAAGGCTTGAAAGAATGCGTTCACATTAGTCAGAATAGGATCATCTGGTTTCAAAGAAAACGCCCAATCCTGGGGATCGCCACGCAGCAAAGAGATGACAATTTTAACCTGCTGCGCGGAGCTCCCTGACGAGTTAGGCTTCAAGGCAAAAAATAATTTACAATTATTTTTGAAACTCAAAAATTTAGATCGATCCCCAAAAAATACATCAGGTGTAGGGATCTTTGGTTCAACAGCATGCGAACGAGCAAGGTAGGCGGAAATTCCCCGCACTTCCGCAGCGAGCTGCTCCACATGATCAGACAATTGCTTTATCTCCATTGAGAGAAAAAAAATTCCCCCTACGGCCTCAGAGATATAGAGGAAAGAATATACACACTTTTTTTTTTTCTTTTTTTAAACACAATTGTTTCCTGCTATTGAGTACCCTAGGATCTGCGGTATGGCGGGTGATTCTGTTATGAATGAGTCACCATAGGAGGCAAAAACAGAAATGGTAGCTAAGTCCAGAAAACCAGAGAAGTTGGCAGCTATCGGATTGCCGACCCCTGAACCTATCAACACAACTAGCAGTAGCCGTGGGGGGTTCCTACGATGCCCTAGACCCCTCGATCACAGCCGGAGGACTATATAGCCTAAAGACAAAGGGAAATCTAAACTGCCCCAGAGCAGACCCCAAAGCAAAAGGCAGCCCCCAACATATGACGGTGAAGCAAGAAGAAAGAACACTAACACAGACAGAAAGATAGACTGAGCAAAGACGGGGCCCAAGCTAACTAGATAGGAAAGGACAGGAAGGCTGCTGTCTGCAATCCGTGAAAAACCCTATGAAAATAAGAGCCAACAAACTGACAGTGAAAAAGGCCCTGAAGACGCTAGGCTTCAAAAAGGCTGTGTCAGTACTCAGGAATATTCTGAAGACTGAGCAACCGGCAAAAGGAGATTCAGCTCACCCCAGCAGGGAATGGCAGAATCCAGAAAAGCAAGGCAAACAAAAAACAAAACACAAATGCTAACAGGCAAAGCAGAAAACTTAGCTTTAGAGGAGCAGGAATCAGACTGGTGTCCTAGAAGTCCACAGAGAAATCACCCGCAGGGCAGAAGGGTGTCGGCAGCCTTATATCCAGTCCGTGACTCCACTCAGCCAGTCATCATCATTAGGGTCAGGTGCCTGATAATCACGCTCATTACCTTCCTTTACCAGAATAGAGAATTCACCAGACCTCAGTGACGAAGGGGAAAATGAACTCACAACAGGAGCTGGTCGCTAGCGCAACAGAGGCTAGTAGCCACATTACCTTTGTCCAGTCTCTCCTATGTGTATGGGTCGAGAAAAGTAATAAGGAGGAAGAGAGGGAGGGGTAGATGGAGAATCTTCATCATGGAGGAGACAGGGAAGTGTTGGCTGTTTGGCTCTTGGCACATATGTCCGACTTTATGTACTGCTGCCTTTCCCGAGACCATTATAATGTAATAAATCCAATCTTTACATCAACAATGCCTTCCCTGATGAAGCCACCACTTTGAGTGGCGATGCGTGTGGGGTTAGGATCGCTCTTCCTTATCACTCCTTGGTACAGGTCTTCAACATCCGTTTCAGATATTTTATCTCTTATCTCCCTATAGTTGTGTCAGCAGTATTTACTACCTATACATACTTTGAGTAATTTTTGTATTGGTATTTTTGATTGCATGTGATTATCTTGTTGCTAGAGTTGAGCGACTTTTGGTTTTTTAGGGTCGCGTTTCGTTTCGTGAAACCCGACTTTTCCAAAAGACGGGTCGAGCAAGATCGTCCGATTATAGGGAAAAGTCGGGGTCGTCCCGAAACACGAAACCCAATGTAAGTCAATGGGGAATAAAAGTCGGCAGTGAGAGGAGGACAGGAAACACACCTACAGTGCCCATTTGAATGCCAAAAGCATCAATTCTTCTTACTTAAGCTTGTCAACCTTAATTAACTTCATAATACAAGTTACGCACTGAAAAATGGGGGTTATTTGGCTAAAGTTGTGGGGGGGGGGCTGGCTCCAGGTTTTCATGTGCCCTGGGCGAAAGAGCGCCCCTTTAACACATACCACAACTCATCATGCTCCGATACGGCAGAGAAATAGCGGTATAGTACAATGAAAAATACTTCACTTTTTACATCTCATGACAAGGCCCATCTATTTCTCCATACAGAATCATTGGTCCCATATAATGTTTGAAACAGTATATGATGAGCTCCACATAATGCTACAGTATATGTTGGTCCCCATGGATGAAGCTCCACTGTCTTATGGGCCCAAATAATGCTCCAAACATAATGGGCCCCATTTCTAATGCTCTAGTGTATAATGGGCCCTGTAAATGCTGCTCCAGTGTCTGATGTCCACCTTTGGAATGTTCCAGTGTATGGTGGGCCCCATCTATCATTCTCCAGAGTATAGTGCTCCCCAAATATTGCTGTCCCAACATTGAAAACAATCAAATAAGTCTCCTCGCTAGGGAATCCCTGTACTAGTCTGGACTCCTCGTCGTCCCCATCTTCCAACTCACTGCACAGTATTTCAACCTTGCAAGTGCTGTGATCCTGAGCAAGCAGGGGGGGCACACTCGTTGGCGACGGCACTGGCACAGGGCCTCTGATAGTACGGTGGTGTGTCTGAATGCGGGTGGGCCGAACCTGCACTTTCATCTGCAGCTTCCTCTTTGTCACCGTGTAAGATGGAACTGTATATGGGAAGGGTAACCTGAGTTTCATCAGGGTCAGATTCAGGCCGTGTAGCGTGCGAGGGGAATGTAGTGGTCTGGGTCAATGTACCAGCAGCTTCATCGAGCAGTGGCTGGGCATCAGTGCACTTGTGTCGCCCCCAGGAGTACGGTCACCACAGTGGCATTACCTTCTTCCTAGGGAGTGTGATGTCATGCCCTTACATGTCCGTGGCTGCATGTGCGCTACACTGAAAAGGCCAGCGTTTGTCACTTACAGGTGCAGATAACCCGCTGAACAACGATAGTGATGGGGATCACTGATTACAATTATTACCCGCGAACAATGATTTCCCAGTAAGTGCAGGTCAACTGCAGTTCCGGAATTAGGCCTAACCGTCATTCCTGAAAAAATGAAAAACTTACGTGTGCAAACCACAGGTGCTGTAGCTTGCTTAACAGCTCGCCAGCCGTTCTCACGCCCAGTATGGATTACACGTGATTGCACAAAGGTTAGAAAGGGTACCGTATCCCCAGATAACATGTATGGATAGCGTACACATTCAAAATATATGTCTCAGGAGGCAGGCTCAGACGGTGTTAGGCCCAGTATGGATTGCACAAAGGTTAGAAAGGGTACCGTATCCCCGGATAACATGTATGGATAGCGTACACATTCAAAATATATGTCTCAGGAGGCAGGCTCAGACGGTGTTAGGCCCAGTATGGATTGCACGTGATTGCACAAAGGTTAGAAAGGGTACCGTATCCCCGGATAACATGTATGGATAGCGTACACATTCAAAATATATGTCTCAGGAGGCAGGCTCAGACGGTGTCAGGCACAGTATGGATTTGACGGCCCAGATTACACAGCGGAGGAGCAGGGAGAGGTAAAGATTGCAAATGCTGGGGCCCTGCCCAAGCAAGGGGGGCCCACTCGTGGGCGTCGGTACTGGCACTGGGCCCCTCATAGTACAGCGGTGTGTCTGACGGCGGGTGTGCACCACCACCGTCAGAGACACTTGATTGCACTATGAGGGACCCTGTGCCTGTGCCCGCGCCCAAGAGTCGGCCTACCCACCTGTCCAGGGCAACGGCACTCGCACGGTGTCGTGCGCTAGGTGGTGACCCCGGCCATGGGGGGGAGGCAGCACAGTTAGGGAGTTTTAGAAAGTGGCATATGTTGATGTTGGACATTCAGCTGATGTAAAAGGCGAAATAGGTCAAGTCCCAGGAAGAGGTGGACCAAAGCAAGCCATTTTTCTGTCACCCTATGTGTCATCAGGGGAAGGTGGGACAAAATCCTTGGAAACCCATGCATGGTTCATTTTAATGAAGGTTAGATCATCCACATTTTGGGTTGACAGACGGGTCCTTTTTTCTGTCAGGATTGATCCAGCTGCACTGAAGACTCTTTCCGATAGCACACTTGCAGCTGGGCAAGCGAGCTCCTGTAAGGCATATTGGGCCAATTCAGGCCAGGTGTCCAGTTTAGCGGCCCAATAGTCAAAGGGGAATGACCTGTGTGGGAGAACATCGATATGGGAGGAGAAGTAGTTTGTAACCATAGTTGACAACTGCTGTCTCCTGTCACTTTCCATCGATGCAGTATTACCAGTTGTGTGAGCGGTATTTGAAAAATCAGTCCACAACATTGTCATGAAACCCCTGTCTCCAACACCACTTCTGCTGTGTGCACCACGAACACCTCTGCCAAGCTGCCCTCGGCCCGTACGGCTCGTGTGAGAACCATCACCGCTGCTGTGTGCTGGGAATGCCTCAAGCAACCGATTTACCAGAGTTACTTGTTTATTAGCCAATATTAGGTCAAGGTTCTCCTGTGGCATGATGTTTTGTAATTTGCCTTTATAGCGTGGATACAGGATGCTGGCCAACCAGTAGTTGTCATCGTTCATCATTTTGGCAATGCGGGGGTCCCTTTTTAGGATCCGCAAGAATAATCTGACATGTGGGCCAATGTTCCCGGTGTCAATGATGCACTGCGAGTGCTGGTTGGAGCACTTTCTGGCAAATCCACATCCCTCCAGTCACGCACAAACCCTGTACCAGACCTTGCCACGCCAACATTTTCACTTGCCCCACGAGATGCATCCTCCTCCCCTAAGTAATCATCCCCATCATCATCCTCCTCCTCCTCTTCTTCCTCCACCTCGTCCAGGAGAGGTCCCTGAGCAGACAATGGCTGAATGTCATCAAGGATTCCCTCCTCCTCTTCCTCCTCATCAACATTGGCTGCAGACGCCTGCTCCTTAAGGTGCGTCAAAGTTTGCATGAGCAGACTCATAAGTGGGATGCTCATGCTTAGGATGGCGTCGTCTGCGCTTACCAGCCGTGTGCATTCCTCAAAACACTGAAGGACTTTACAGAGGTCTTTCAGCTTCGACCACTGCACACCTGTCAACTCCATGTCTGCTCTCAAAGTGCCTGGCCGTGTATCCTCCCACAAATGCATTATGGCCTGCCTCTGCTCGCACAGCCGCTCCACCATGTGCAGGGTGGAGTTCCACCTTGTTGCAATGTCGATAATGAGGCGGTGGTTGGGAAGGTGGAGCAATCGCTGCAGCTTCTGCATACGAACGGAGTGTACAGGCGACCGGCGGATGTGCGCGCACAGTCTTCGCACCTTCTGGAGCAGGGCTGTTAACTCTGGATAATTTTTGAGGAAGCACTGCACCACCAGGTTCAAGGTGTGAGCCAAGCAAGGTATGTGGCTGAGTTTTGAAAGGGCTATGGCTGCCACAAAATTACGGCCGTTATCACTAACTACCTTGCCTGCCTCAAGATGTACACTGCCCAGCCATGACTCAGTTTGTCGCTTCAAGTAGTCGGCCAGCACCTCGGCGGTATGTCTGTCGCCCAAACACATCATCTGCAACACAGCCTGCTGACGCTTTACACTAGCTGCTCGATAGGGGGACACATCGTGTGCAACAGTGGCAGCTGCAGATGGAGTGCTCGTACGACTGCGCTCTGTGGACGAGCTTTCGCTTCTGGAGGAGGAGGAGGAGGGTGGAACGCCTACAGCCAACTGTTTCCTATACCGTGGGCTAGGCAGCACTGTCCCACCATCGCTGTCCCCTGTGGACCCTGCATCCACCACATTAACCCAGTGCGCAGTGATGGACACGTAACGGCCCTGGCCATGCCGACTGGACCATGCATCAGTTGTGAGGTGCACCTTTCCGCTCACTGACAGCTTGAGTGCATGGACAAGGCGGTCTTTCACATGATGGTGGAGGGCTGGGATGGCTTTGCGAGAGAAGAAGTGGCGACTGGGTAGGTCATAGCGTGGTACTGCATAGGCCATGAGTTCGCGGAAAGCTATGCTTTCCACCAACCGAAAGGGCATCATCTCAAACGAGATTAGTTTGGCAATGTGGGCGTTCAAACCCAGTGTACGCGGATGAGAGACTGAGTACTTTCTTGACCTACTCATAGTGTCTGGGAGGGTGAGCTGGACTTGAGAGCTGCATATGGTGGAAGTAGCGGTGGACAGGGCGGACTGAGAGATGGTTGATGATGGTGATGGAGTTGGTGTTCTTTCTGATGGCCTAGAATCAGTCTTTCGTTGATATAACAGTGGGATTCCCTGACTGCTGTGGCCTTGCAACGACACCTCAACATTTGCTGCTGTGCTAACCGGTGGGCTTACAGTGGGGGAAACAATGTAGCGTTGATGACTACCTTCGTTGTGATCAGTTGCACATGTGGCACTTGAGGTTTGGTGTTGTGTCCACGCTTGCAAGTGCATGCTGGTTAAATGTCTAAGCATGCAACTGGTAATCAAATTTTTCAGATTTTTCCCTCGGCTAAAGGTCTTTGCGCACTTCTTACAGATAACCTTGGCCTGATCATGAGGATTTTGTTCAAAAAAGTGCCACACTGCACTCTTCCTACTTTGGCAGACATTTTGCGGCCTAGCACGCTGTGATCTTTTGACCCTCTGGACAAGCTGTCCAGCAACTCTTTTGATGTTTGGAACCTGTCTTTGGAGTGCTCCGGGCCTGCCAGATAACAGCTGTTGCGATGTCGATGTCTGCTGTGGATGCTCCTCATCTGAGCTATTGGAAGCAGCACCCTGTTCCCCCAATGGATGCCAATCTGGGTCAACAACTGGGTCATCCATCACCTCCTCTTCTATGTCATGTGCACCTTCCTCTGTGTCACCGTGTATGGTGGTATAGTGTGCGGGAAGGGGCACCTGAGTCTCATCAGGGTCAGAATCTGGCTCTGTACACTGCGAGGACAATGTAGTGCTCTGAGTGAATGTACCAGCAGAATCATCCATCAGCGGCTGTGCATCAGTGCACTCCATGTCAGATTCGTCTTGGCCTGGGTAATTCAGCATTTGACTTGATAATCCAGGCATGGTATGTGAAACCAGCTCCATGGAGTAATCAGTAGTATGGCCTGCGTCATCCTTCAATCTTGGTTGGGGTGAAGGACACAAGGAAAGGTGTGGTTCATGAACATGAGCCTCCAATGACGACTCAGTGCTTTTACTTTTACAACTGAAGAAGAGGAGGCGATAGAGCTGGAGGCTGAGTCAGCAATGTAAGACAAAACTTTTTCCTGATGCTCTGGCTTTAAAAGCGGTTTGCCAACTCCTAGAAAACTAAGCGTTCGAGGCCTTATGTAGCCAGACGATGACACAGGCTCAACACCTCCTGCATTCGGTCCTATTTTGCTCTTGCCACTACCATCAGATCCACCACCAACACCATCATTACCAGCTGCCAACCCCCCGCCCAATTCCACGGCCTCTTCCACCAGCCTTCCTCATTTTTGGTAGAAATGTAGACAAAATCCAAACAACTATATAGTATGTAAAACAAGGTACAAGGTGTCTATAGGACAGGGGAGATTTTGAATTTCTGCACATACTTTTGGACACTGGACACTTTTGGATTGTGTGAGGCCCACTGATATCTGAGCGCTATGTGACAGGCTCGATGGCATAGCTGTGACCTAAGTGACTAGAGGATAAGTGAGATTTTGAATCTCTGCACACACTTTTGGACACTGGACACTTTTGGATTGTGTGAGGCCCAATGAATATCTGAGCGCTATGTGACAGGCTCAATGGCACAGCTGTGACCTAAGTGACTAGAGGATAAGTGAGATTTTGAATCTCTGCACACACTTTTGGACACTGGACACTTTTGGATTCTGTGAGGTCCAATGAATATCTGAGCGCTATGTGACAGGCTCGATGGCACAGCTGTGACCTAAGTGACTAGAGGATAAGTGAGATTTTGAATCTCTGCACACACTTTTGGACACTGGACACTTTTGGATTGTGTGAGGCCCACTGATATCTGAGCGCTATGTGACAGGCTCGATGGCACAGCTGTGACCTAAGTGACTAGAGGATAAGTGAGATTTTGAATCTCTGCACACACTTTTGGACACTGGACACTTTTGGATTGTGTGAGGCCCACTGATATCTGAGCGCTATGTGACAGGCTTGATGGCACAGCTGTGACCTAAGTGACTAGAGGATAAGGGAGGTTGGATTGCTTTTAAAAAAGCAGTTTGCGGAGCAGTGGGTAAACAGCAATGCCAGCCTGTCAGGAAGCCTTAAAAGGCAGCCCAACAACCAACACCACTGATACACCACAATATAGCCTCCCCTTGCACTGCACACACAGTGACTGGTGTGTTGTGCAGGCCAAATTGCTAGCAGCAGAAGCAGTTTTTTGGTCTTCTTCCCTGCCTAACACTCTCCCTACAGAATCAGCAGCAACCTCTCCCTGTACTGAGATCGGCAGAAGTAAGATAGCGGTCGGCGTGCACGCCCTTTTATACCCCCCGTGACGCCCACCAAAGCAAGCCAATCACTTGCATGCCCTTCTGAAAGATGGTGGTGACCCGTGCCTATGTCATCACGTTGCCCACAGTGTCCGTGGATCCTGATTGGCTGAAAAAGAGCGCAAAACAAACTTTTGAAACGCGACTTTGGCGCGTAAGTCGCCGACCTCGTGGCCGACCTCATCCTAGGGTCGGGTTTCGTTTCATGAAATCCAACTTTGCCAAAAGTTGGGGACTTTTGAATTTTTTCGACCCGTTTCGCTCAACTCTACTTGTTGCACTTTATATATGATTGGGAACCTTGGCTAATTTGTATCTCTAACATTGTACATATTGCATGCTTCTTTTGGGGTACCTATCTAACATGAGTTATGTACTTAAGGGCTCCTTTATATGGTGGATGAATTGGTTTGCTGACTTTTTGACATCGAGCCAATATAAGGATTGGATTTACTACATTATATTGTTGTCCTGAGTACCTGTAGAGCCATCTATGCCTTAGAATTGTTTTTAAAATGTCTTGTTTGATTTGTTTTTGTGAATCAAATATTTACTTGAATTTGGCAATCCCTGTCATTACATACTGTCTTTTTCTCTTACATTTTTCATGTACCCTTTCTGTATGTGACAGGCTGATCCCTGACTTTTGTGAGGTGGTGCCCTATTTTCGCATGACCCTCACGTTACATTCATATTAGCCAAAAAATGAGTACTGGTTGTTCACTCTGCTAGACCCATGTTATAAGGAGAACTTTGCATCTCTTCTTCCTGAGGTGGAGAGGTCTTCTAAAATGATGCTATACCAGAAGGCAATCATTGAAAGCATTTTGCAAAAAATCCCATCAGACAATGCTAGAGTCAGGGAGCAAGCTACCTTGCAAAACCAGCGAGGTACACAGTAGAAGCAGGGCCTGATGACTGGACATTTTTGACACGGAGGTAAAAGTTTTTAAAGATGGCGAAGGAATACCTGGACAACCAAATCAGCATAGTTCCTAGTTCCTCTGCAACTTTCAACTATTGGGTCTCAAAGCTTGACACCTGGCATGAGCTGTCCCTCTATGTCTTGGAGGTGTTGTGCTGCCTTCCCACTAGCATCTTGTCTGAGTGGGATTTTAGTGCCACCAAGTCATAACAGACAGGCGATTTCGCTTGTCAACAGACAATGCAGACAGGTTCTCTCTGCCCCCCTTGGTCAGTAGGAAGGTCTGGCTCACTCAGGCTTCCCCCAGGCTGCAGGGGAAGGCCCGCCTCCTTCAAGCTTCCCCCCGGGAACAGTGGATGCAGCCTCTCAAGTTCCGGACACGGCTCGCAGGTACCCACTGTCTCTTCATCCCCCCTACACTCCTCCTCTCCTTTAGCTCGCCTTTCCATGGATGAGAAGTGTTTGTACTCTTCTATGTCCTCATGAAGTGGGGCAGATGACAACAGTTTGACCATATTTTGCCAAAAGAAATTGTCCCATGCATCCCTTAGAGATGAATCTTCAGCATGGTAACACGAAGCACTCGTAACTTCAGGTAGTGTGGGCGAAAATGGGAGTCCGTCCAGGTTCCATGGAGCAGCAATCTTTGGGACCTATTCCTCTTCTGAGTCAACAGCTGTTGGAAGAAATGTCTCAGGTGCATTTTGTTTCTCTTCTTTTTGGTCAGAATCCCTTGAGCTAGTAGGCGGCAAACTTTCCACTTCAAAGAATCGAGCTGGTGGGTCTTCCTCTTCACAATTGGGAACCATGGGATGGGCGTTTCAGGGACACTTGACACTAGTTCCCTTCCTTTGGGATCTTGTAACAGGCAGGCGCGCAAAATGCTTCAGTGGACCATAGGAGTAGACACCTCTACTTCCCTTTCGGGTTTGCCTTCACGGATAGAACCTCCGGATCCAGTTTGGAGTGTCGCCAGACTCGCCTCTACGCGCTTGAACAGCACGGACATCTCACCGTAGATAGTAGACACCTTCTCCATCTCTTCAGAGTCAGACAGACATGACGTCTGACGCCAAGTGCGGTCTCCCTCTCCATGCTGTACCATTTCTCCCAGGGGTGGCGTTCTCTCCATTTAGCGGGACCTTTGGTGAGATGAGCTGATCTTCTCGGTCATCTGTCTTGGGTAGGGCAACTTCTGGATAGGTGTCCCATTCTTCCACACGTCCAACACTCTCTTCTGCATCTGTCAGGTGGGTTCTTCTGTCTGGACCTTCGGCCTCTGCGGGAAGCATATCCCATCTGTGATCGCTCTTCACTCCACGACCTGGAAACAAAATTTGGGAGCAACTGCTGGGGTACTTCTTATGTTCCGCACCTCTCCTCTGACTTCCTTCTCCTTTTGCTGCGAGTTACCTAGGGGTATGGCTTTAGACTTCAAGACAGCAGTAAGAGCTTCCTTCAGGCTTCCGATTTCTTCCTATATTTTCAGCATTCCTTGCCATAATTCGTGGGACCACTTCAGTTCTTCCTCGTTCAGGGTGGATACCTCGCAGCTCCGGACCATCCCTATTGAGGCTGCAATTCCCTGCTCACCTCTGCCCCAATGTCTGCAAAAGTCATGCCCGAGTTAGCTTGCAGGCGCTCACGCAAAGCCCACCCAAGCAGTGCATCTCTAAGACCCATCACTCACTGGACTCACAGCACTATGTCAGGGGGTCCTACACCGATGCCCTCCTTCCTAAGAATTGCAGCATGTATCTCCTGTAACATGTTCATGTACTCCACCACGGTCTCCCCCTCCCTTTGAACATGGCGGAATAAATGCATGCATAACTCCCCTACGTCCAAGGGGTCTCTGTGTCTCCTCTAATATTTGCAACACCTTGTCAAACGTGTCTCATTCGCTAGGGGGTCGTAGCATGACTGAATTCCTTGCCTCTCCGTCTAGAGTCATCATGGCCACCTCCACCTCCAATGCAGGAGTCATGGGGTACATCCACATCATCCCCCTGACCCGCTCAGATCAGCTCCATAACAGAACATTACTCCCTATGAACTGGGGAGATTACTCAAAATTGTCCCCAGCGGTATACTGGCCCTTGGAGCTCCCCCAACCGCTTGGTTTGCCACCTTGGCGTCCGGAGACTGCATCCTGCCGACTACGCCAAGTGTAAAAATTGCAGGAACGCGGGGACGCAGTGATGGATGGGAGGCAGAGCAAGGGTTAACAGGTTTACTTACAGGGGAATACTCCACGCAGGGAGGTAGAGAGTTAAACAAGAAATTCACAGTTTAAAGGCAAAGGGTATTGTGAAGTGGAAAAACAACATTACAGACAATGGTACTTCGTTAGCACATGCGTCAGGAAGTCCTTAAACTGCAGTTACTGCTGCAAACTCATGACTTATGGATATGGGACGGACCCCCACTCCATCTTAAAACCACCATAACTACAGTAAACCTAGGCACTAGAATAAATACACAACACATTATTTTGGTTGTCAAAATGGCCACAGCTTTATTTAAATCACAGGATTAAAATAATCACAGTAGGAGACAGGTGAAGTGCTAGTACATTGGGATTCACAAGTACTGTGATATCCCCAGCTGTCTGACATACAGAACCAGGACAGACAGCCATAAAGGGGCGGCACGCACTAGCTTGCCATTCAAGCAGAGCCAGTAAACTTTCAGGGCACCAATGACCCTATTATCCTCACTCCTGTGCTTAACCACTGTGCCCGCCCTGATTGACGTTACCATTATGTCCTTGAGGCTGGCCACCAAAGCCGAGCCTGTTCACCACCATGAGGTTTTACATCCTATATTAGTTAAAATGAGTCCACCTTAACATGCATGCAACTTCCACCTGACTCCTAAACCGCCACCAGAGAGGCCATTTGACACCTTAAATGGACTCGACCCCCATCAACCATGCCTAATAAAGCCATCAACCTTTTCTACATGCTATGGAAAGACTGTACACAAGTGATAGAAATTAAAATTCCAGAGCTCTGACAGATTAGTTTTATCAATGCCATGATACCAAGTTATGATAATACGGTAACTACAGCAAAATAACAGTTGCTAAACATCCTGCAATGAGGATCCCATAATGGGGAATGTGGAAAGTAAACCATAATTAAGGTCATAGCCACAATCTGAATACCTGTATAATGACATCTGTCATGCCTCAAAAAACTATTATACCGCATGTATTGTAGCCAGCTCTAATAATTCACCAAGTCACAGATTTTAGTTCAAGAAACCACCGTTATTTACAGTAGGTGTGCGGTAAAATTTCTTAAACCCACTTACTATCACTGCCCGAAAAGTGATGAACATATCAATAGAAAGATATTATAAATAGGGAGTAATTAAAAACTATACACAATATAACATTATAACAGACCATAAAATAACGTTCAGAATATCTGGAAGTAGTAATTTAAATAAACCTAGAGCAGAAAAAGTCTACAAAGGCATTATTAGTAATCCTGCCACGCCATTGTTAATTGTTTTTCATGCACTTGATAACATTTACTATTGACCTCTCCAACTGGGTCAAAGGCATTGGGAATAGGCATTTTGCCCTTTGTGTTAATGCACTTGATTACTTTACCCTTAGCCGCTCCCCACTGGCTCAAGCGCAACGGGAGTAGGCTTACTGCCCTTTATGTTAATGCACTTGATTATACCCTTAGCCGCTCACATTGGCTCAAGGGCATCAGGAATAAGCATACTGCCCTTTGTGTAAATGCACTAGATTATACCCTTAGCCTCTCCCACCAACTCAAGGGCAACGGGAATAGTCATATTGCCCTTCATGTTAATGCACTTGATTACTTTACTCTTAGTTACTCCCACTGACTCAAGGGCACACAGATTAGGTACATTGCTCTTCAGTTTCATGCACTAGATAATTGCATTGTCCAGATGACAACCTTGTTCTCTTCTCCCCTCCAGCCGCTGTTCCCGGCTCAGAGGAGCCAATTTATTCTGTAGGCATGCAAAATATGATTGTCATGACCCCAGGGACTTTACCCTAACAGGGTCCTATAAAATACAAATGCTTTTGGAGACCAGGGGGCCATACCGTGATGGTCACCTCTCCATACCAGGGGGCCATACCCGAGATGGTTACCCCCTCCACACCAGGGGGCCATACACGAGATGGTTACCTTCCACACCAGGGGGCCATACCTGAGATGATTGCCCCTCAAAACCAGGGTGCCATACCTGAAATGGTTACCCTTCCAAACCCAGGGGGTCAGCGGCCAGTTTATTAACAAATAACAAACATTTACAATAAGTATTAAATACATTATCTTATACGACATGAGGGGGGGGGGGATCTTGGAGCCCCAAAAATTCTGGCTAAATATTTGGCAAAAACACAAGACCTTAAAACTCCACGTTACCCTCAGCCATAAACCATCAGCTCGAGGGCACCAAACATCCCATTCCGGGAAGTCCAACCACCAAAAGCTCCCGGGTAAAACCCCATCCAGAGCCTTAACCAAAAGCCAGATCCACCAAAACAATTTTTAACTGTCCAGAATTTTAACTTCTAATTCCTTTTCGCTGATTCAGCGTCAACTCCAAGAACCCCACCCCAGAGGTCCATACTTAACATGGTTACCCCTACTGACCAATTTATAAATAGCTTCAAGGACCCACTAAAAGGAAAACAAATAACTTTTTTCTTTAATTTTTAATTCATGTTCTTATTAAAATAAACATAAAATAAATATCAAAGCATAAATAACATTAACACACTGGGGGGGGGGGGGGGGGGGGGGGGGAGTCCTTGAAGCTCCCAAATCTGGTGATTACCAAACATAAAATGTACCAACAATTACTCCCAGCCGTTACCCCACTAGCTCACGAGCACCATAGCCACAAGGGTTCCAATGTTCACTTGAATTTCCTGGGGATCCGACAAACTCTTGCCGAAACTCCCCTCCACCTTTCACCAGGTCCAGAACCATATTAACTTCCAAAAAGTGGAATCCATATCCCAATGGATCCCCCAGACCAATTTCTAACCAACTTCAAGGACCCCCCCAACCACCAGGCTCCAAGTAATCCACTCAGGCCTGTGCTATCCGCCATCTTAAGTAATATAAAATAAGCACTTGGTGGGTATACACTGATCCCTTTTTTTCTTATAATTATTATTCACGCCTTTATTAAAACAAACATACAATAAAACATCAAAGCATAAATAATATTAACACGCTGGTAGGAGTCCTTGAAGCTCCCAAAATCCGGTGATTACCCCTCCGTCAGGCGCAATAGATCTGACAGGCACACAGTAATTAGTTTCACTTCTCTCTCCTTGCCCACTTATCAGAAAACCCCACCCCTCCTAGTTATCTCCTGACTCTACAGGCTCTGTGAAACCTGATATCACAGTGACTCAGCAGACCTTCTAGTGAGCAGATATCAACACTTTGGCTTCTCAGGCACATTGCGCCTGATTTCAACACAAATTGAAAGGTTAGTATTTTCTTTTTTTTATTCATCACGGTTGTGTATTTAGCTTGTTTTATGAAGGATTAATGCTAAGTTAGTGTACATAAGTACTGTCTTCTTAGACAAAAGGAGGGTGGCTTCTAAGGCACATTGCGCCCTAACACATACTCATTCTCTCTTGCTTCAGATTTTCTGCTGCAATGGCCAGAAAATAGTATGATTCATCTAAACCCCTTCATTTAGAAGAAATGAAGATTTTTTTGTTAGAAGATGATGAGGAAGAACCAGCAGTAACTGAGGATTTAGAGGAATCTAGTGACATTTCATCTGAAGATGAGGTAGCAGAATGTAACACTGATTCTGGAACAGAGCAGGATGGTGATGACACTGATACAGAGGAAACAGACACAGATCTAGCTTATTATTTGGGCAAAGATAAAAATACAAAGTGGAACAAAAAGGCACCCAAGAACAAACAGCGCAGAGAATCCCACAATATTATTACACACCTTCCTGGAGTTATTGGAAGTGCTAGAAAAGCTAAAACTGCAGTGGAATGTTGGAGTAATCTAATTACAGATAGCATGTTGGAAACTATTGTTCGGTTCACTAACCAGTATATTGACACAATCAAAGAGCAATTCTCCAGAGAGAGGGACATCAAAAACACTGATGTGATTGAACTCAAGGCATTTATTGGCTTGTTATACCTAGCTGGTGCTTTCAGAGCAAATAGGCAAAGTTTGGAGGAGCTGTGGGGGACAGACGGTGATGGCATCGAAAAATTCAGCCTTGTGATGAATCTGAAACCATTCAAAGTCCTGATCCGTTGCCTCCGTTTCGATGATCGAAGTACCCGGACAGAACGAAAAGGTTATGACCGGCTTGCACCAATTCGGGACATATTTCAACAATTTATTATGAATTGTCAAAAAAGCTATTGCCCGGGGCAAAACCTCACTATTGATGAGATGCTTCCAGGTTTCCGTGGAAGATGTGGTTTTCGGCAATATATACCATCAAAGCCAAACAAATATGGAATTAAAATTTTTGCCATGGTTGATGCAAGGATGATGTACACTATGAACATGGAAGTTTATTGTGGAAGACAGCCACCAGGTCCTTTCAATGTGAGCAACAAGCCTAGTGATGTGGTAAAGAGAATTGCTGAGCCAACGTTTGTATCTGGTCGAAATATCACTGCTGACAACTGGTTTACTGACTTTGATCTGATTGATTTTTTAAAAACGAAAAAGCTGTCATATGTGGGAACTGTTAGAAAAAACAAAAGGCAGTTGCCGCCAGATTTCTATATACAAAAGGCAAACAACAGTATAGCACTATGTTTGGGTTCAGTAATGGAAAGATTTTAGTTTCTTACATCCCACGCGAGAGGAAAAATGTGATTTTGGTCTCTTCATTACATAATGATTACACCATTGATCCAGAGTCTGGGGAGCTAAGGAAACCAGAAATCATAACTTTTTATAATTTGACCAAAAGCGGCGTTGACACTGCTGACCAAATGTGTGGCAATTTCAATGTAAGTCGAAATACCAAACTCTGGCCGATGGTAATCTTCTTTACAATGCTGAATGTGGGTGGCATCAACTCACAAGTAATTTACCTCGGTAATGAACTTAAACAAATGCGCAGAAGAATGTACCTAAAACAATTGGCTAATGAACTGGTGAGTGGAGAGCTAAGCCTAAGAAGTACAAAGACTGTTGGAATGCCCCTTGCCCTGCAACACCGGTTGAAGAGATATCGTCCCAAGGACGTTCCAGAACAAACACCGACTCTATCACCTTCTAAAAGACGCAGTTGTACTACCTGCTCATTTGTATCTGGTTTCAGAAGGCTTTCTAAATATGACTGCAAAATATGTAAAGAATCAATCTGCCTTTCCCATGCAACTTTCGTCTGCCAGCCTTGCTTTTCTAAGTGTACCTGTGCTGCTTCTGCTGCAATTGAAACCACTGAAGATGAGTAGAAAATAATTAAGTAACATCTAAGTGCAATATCCTTTAAGTTTTTTTCCATAATTTTATATTTAATCAATAGTTAAGTAAAGATAACTGGAGCCTATTTGGCGGTACTACCGAAAAGTGGTACTTTTAGTTTTAATAAGTTTATGGTTAATAAATGTTTTTTTTTGCATCTGATTTGGTGTAATCTCTTTTAATACATTCCTATGAAGGTCACTGACTACTTCTATAGTCCTGAAATTGAAATATGTAGCTACTATAGGTGGTTTTCTGACCTGTGCTTGTCAGGCACATTGCGCATGAACTGAGGAGAATCTATATTGCGCCTGATGGAGGGTTACCAAACATAAAGTGAACATAAAATGTACCAACAATTACTCCCAGCCGTTACCCCACTAGTTCGGGAGCACCATAACCACAAGGGTTCCAATGTTCACTTGAATTTCCTGGGGATCAGACAAACCCTTGCCGAAACTCCTCTCCATCTTTCACCAGATCCAGAACCATATTAAATTCCAAAAGGAGGAAACCATATGCCATTGGATCCCCAAGACCATATTTAACCAACTTCAAGGACCCCTCCAACCGCACAAGATGTGAGATAAGCGAGGGTGAAAACCATGCAGGTTTACAACCAAGGTATACAACAGGTTAATAATGGAAAATATCCTATCGTAAGGTCCAGAAATAGACGGAGATGGGCAATGCTGTAACAATAAATGAGAAGCCTGCTCCTCTACAGCAGTTACAGACAGACTCTAATCACCAGCTGCGCATAAATGGTAAGAAATATGTAGGTCTAATATAAGCTGCCTGCAGCCATAGGTGTGTGAGCAGAAAACTGCAAGTTCTGCATCCCAGTCAGTAACTCTACTACATACAATTACAATAGACGAGAGACAGGGCTGAAAACTGGGCCCATGATGTGTTTTCCAGAGCAATGTGCAGCATCACACTGGGAGTGCCCACTCACTGCCTGCCATGTGCTGTGTTATTAGTGCCCACTCAAATGTGCCGAGTTACTCCCCGATTATTTATTTTACACATGATAAAACATAATCCATTCAGGCCTGTGCTATCCACCATCTTAGGTAATATAAAATAAGCTTTGGTGGGTATACTCTGATCATGCCACATACGAGGGAGACAATATACAGAAACAGGATGGATATATCCGGCAGGACAGCATGTAACACAAGAGGACTAAAGGCAGCAATAGCTACAGAAATCAAGCACTAAACTGGAAGTCATGTCCAGATTATATGTACAGCCAGGAAAATGACCTGGAGACACAGGATGTTTATACACAGCATGATCCGTATATAGCAGAGTGAGGAGTGATATCATGTATACAGACCTGCGGTACAGGTTAAGTACACAGCACAGGGATGGAGCCTTTACACATCTACCACATACAGTGAGTAACCTGGTTACACGGGATCTGCACACCCAGCCTCACAGTATGTAACAGAGATGAGGTCACATCCAGATCATCAGACTCCATAACTGGGAAGGGGGGATAATCCGCAGACAGCAGGGTCAGTATACAGTGCACTGACATGAAGTGCAGCCTCTCATCATCATACATATACCATCCCCCGACTGCTCCTCTCACCAGTGTCTCTAATACAAGTGACTGTCCAGCTCCACCATAGTAATGGCAGACACTATGTGTCCCTGCTCTGTCCTATCATACATAAACCCAGAACTCATGAAGACTCTGTATAATACAGCAGTAATGTGGTATATCAGAAATGTCTGCAGGGAGGTCACACAAAAGCTGCCTCTGCAATAAGTGAGGGAACATGGCCGCTACATGAATTTCTGAGGTAATCTTGATCCCAGAGATGATGTAGGAGCTGATACTACACTGGTACACACTACACAATGTCTGAGGTGAATGCAGAGTAGTCTATCAAACATGTCTGCAGGGAGGTCACACAGAAGTTGTCTCACAGTCTGTGAGGAAAATGTAGCATGCACATGAGGGACATGGCAGCTACATGAATTGCTGAGGTAATATTGATCCCATACATAATGTAGGAGCTGATACTACACTAGTACATGATGTCTGAGGTGAATGTGCTCCTATCATCTGTCGTGTGAGGTAATAACCCCAGTATTATACTCCCTGAAACTGCAGACATGCTTCCTCCTGTTCATCCTGTGTAAGAAAGAGGGAGAGACACAGATTTCCTGTTCTATATAAGCCTCACCCTCCTCACAGTGACCCCCCAGGCACAGACATACTGGGCTTCTTACTCTGAAAGCAACATCACTCTTGCTTAAAATCTACACCACTATACCGAAAAAGCTGCAGGAGTAAAGGGTCCACCCATCCCCAAGTCATGTCCTCCTCCGCCTATGGCTCCAGTGGTTTCTATAGCGATGGCAACGGTGGGCACAGTGTCTTTTACAAAATTATGCTGTAGTCATTGGTCCGTCTTCTGGTGGCAGTGGTCAGTCTCCGGCACTTTCCACTGCCCCTAGTCCATATTCTGATGTGGCTAGCAAAAGCACAGTCCACAGTCCTGTAGGAGCCCAACGTGGCTCCTAAACTATCTTCACTGGAGAAGTCAGATCACAAATGTCAGGGCAACTGTCTGCTGACAATGTCAAGCATCAGAGCATCTATCTGCTGACGTCAGGGTGCAAGTGTCAGTCTCGTATACGGTCACTCTTGGGCAGCGCGTGTGCAGTACTCACGGTCATGTAGTGTACAGCACCCGGTTCTCTGGCAGTCACTGGACACGCACTACATGTCCCGCTCTCTGCATGGCACTGGTGCTCCCAGGATGGAGCACTTCTCTCTGTGGCTGCTGCAACACTTGGCTCGGCTCTGCTCTGTGTGCACGGCTCTGCATGGCTCGGCTCTCTGGTTCTGCTCCGCATGGCTCTGCTCCGCACGGATCTGCTCTCTATGGCTCTGCTCCGCACAGCTCTGCTCCACTCTCTGGATTTCTGCTGGGCACACTGCTTCCCTCAGGATAGCAGTCCCTGCTCGTCTGGTCATCGGCAGCACTGCCTGTTGCAGTGCCGGTACTCTGTATTGGGCTGGGGAACGGAGCGCACCGCTCACCTGACTGCGCGCTGCTCTGCCCTGGTGCTAAACTCCCTTTCTTTGCACACTTTCTCTTAATATCCCTGCAACGAACGCTGCATGCCATTTTCAAGTTCTGTCGCCCCCCTTGGTCAGGAGGATGGTCCACCTCACTCAGGCTTCCCCAGGCTACAGGGGAAGGTCCGCCTCCTTCAAACTTCCCCCCCAGGAACAGTGGATGCAGCCTCTCAAATTATGGACCTGGCACGCAGGTACCCACTGTCTCTTTGTCCCCCCCTACACCAGCAAAGTAAATAAAGAAACCTGACATATCATACACATGTTGAGTATCTTTGACTTGCAGATTTGGTGAAGAAAATAATCTGCAGCATGTCAATTCTCTGTGCGTTTTTCACCATTGACTTCAATCAAAACAATCAAAAACACAGGCAATATCGCACCAAAAAATGCACGTCTGTGCAGGTTCGCTTTTCCTGTCAAGAGATGCAGAAATTTTACTCAACCTGTGCACTTACCCTTATCGGTATTACATTGCTTACTAGAGTTGAGCGATACCGTCCGATACTTCAAAGTATCGTATCGGATGGTATCGGCCGATCTTTAAAAAAAGTATCGGTATCGCCGATTCCGATACCGGAAGTCCCATTCAAGTCTATGGGACTTCCGGTATCGGAATAAGAAAAACCCTTTCCTGCCCTTGTACAGCCTCTCTGGGGTCTGTACGGGCCTTTCGGGGGGCTGTGCCGGCCTGCCAGGGGGTCTGTGCAGGCTCCGGTGGTCTGTGCCGGCCTGCCGGTGGTCTGTGCAGGCTCCGGGGGGCTGTGCCGGCCTGCCGGGGGGCTGTGCCGGCCTGCCGGGGGGCTGTGCCGGCCTGCCGGGGGGCTGTGCCGGCCTGCCGGGGGGCTGTGCCGGCCTGCCGGTGGTCTGTGCAGGCTCCGGGGGTCTGTGCAGGCATCGTCCGATGGGACTACAAGTCCCATCGGGCGATGCCTGCTACCATGATAGTGATTGACACATTAGCCAATGATGGGACAGTAGTAGTCCCATCATCCGGCTAATGTGTTAAATGTAAAAAAAAAAAAAAAAAAAAAAATTACATGCTACATACATACAACATGCATACTACATACATGCTACATTCATACTACATACTACATACATGCTACATTCATACTACATAAATACTACATGCAACATACATACTACATGCATGCTACATACATACTGCATGCTACATACATACCACATATATACTACATACATACTACATGCTACATACATAACACATATATACTACATGCATGCTACATACATACTACATATATACTACATGCATGCTACATACATACTGCATGCTACATACATACTACATACATACTACATATATACTACATGCATGCTACATACATACTACATGCTACATACATACTACATATATACTACATGCATACTACATATATACTACATGCATGCTACATACATACTACATGCTACATACATACTACATGCTACATACATACTACATATATACTACATGCATGCTACATACTACATGCTACATACATACTACATATATACTACATGCATGCTACATACATACTACATGCATGCTACATACATACTACATGCTACATACATACCACATATATACTACATACATACAATACATTCATACAATACATACATAGACATACAGTACATATAACATAGAGTAACATACTTACCAATACTTTTCACATTGTTCCCCGAAGCCATTGTCTTTTCTGGGATAAATATTAACATAACAAACCACAAAAATACTCACCCACGATCCGAAGCAGTCCACGAGTGTGTCCCACGACGATCTTGGGTAGAGAACTGCAGCATCAGATGATGCTGCCGTTCTCTACGGGCTGCAGGAATCCAATGACGGAAGGTAGGTATCCTTCCGCACTGTATTCCTCCGCCACTTAAAAAAAAAAAAAGTCCCTAGTCTCACTTTATGCCATTGCTGTGTGGGAAATTCCCACACAGCAATGGCATAAAGTGAGACTAGGGACTTTTTTTTTTAAGTGGCGGAGGAATACAGTGCGGAAGGATACCTACCTTCCGTCATTGGATTCCTGCAGCCCGTAGAGAACGGCAGCATCATCTGATGCTGCAGTTCTCTACCCAAGATCGTCGTGGGACACACTCGTGGACTGCTTCGGATCGTGGGTGAGTATTTTTGTGGTTTGTTATGTTAATATTTATCCCGGAAAAGACAATGGCTTCGGGGAACAATGTGAAAAGTATTGGTAAGTATGTTACTCTATGTTATATGTACTGTATGTCTATGTATGTATTGTATGAATGTATTGTATGTATGTAGTATATATGTGGTATGTATGTAGCATGTAGTATGTATGTAGCATGCATGTAGTATGTATGTAGCATGCATGTAGTATATATGTAGTATGTATGTAGCATGTAGTATGTAGCATGCATGTAGTATATATGTAGTATGTATGTAGCATGTAGTATGTATGTAGCATGCATGTAGTATATATGTAGTATGTATGTAGCATGTAGTATGTATGTAGCATGCATGTAGTATATATGTAGTATGTATGTAGTATGTATGTAGCATGCATGTAGCATGCAGTATGTATGTAGCATGCATGTAGTATGTAGTATGTATGTAGCATGCATGTAGTATATATGTGTTATGTATGTAGCATGTATGTAGTATGTATGTAGTATATATGTGGTATGTATGTAGCATGCAGTATGTATGTAGCATGCATGTAGTATATATGTAGTATGTATGTTGCATGTAGTATTTATGTAGTATGAATGTAGCATGTATGTAGTATGAATGTAGCATGTATGTAGTATGCATGTTGTATGTATGTAGCATGTAATTTTTTTTTTTTTTTTTTTTTACATTTAACACATTAGCCGGATGATGGGACTACTACTGTCCCATCATTGGCTAATGTGTCAATCACTGTCATGGTAGCAGGCATCGCCCGATGGGACTTGTAGTCCCATCGGACGATGCTTGCACAGACCCCCGGACATCAGCACAGCCCCCCGGCAGGCCGGCACAGCCCCCCGGCAGGCCGGTACAGACCCCCACAGGGTGCACAGACCACCGGCAGGCCGACACAGCCCCCCGGCAGGCCGGTACAGACCCCGGGCAGTCCACACAGCCCCCCGGCAGGCCGGCACAGCCCCCCCGGCAGGCCGGCAGAGACCCCCGGAAGGCCCGAAATGACGGCGCATCATGATGCGCGCACACACCGCGCATCATGATGACGTCAGGCCGTCAATCAACTGAACTTCCGATTCCGATGCCGAATTCCGATATTGAAAAAATATCGGAAGTCGGTATCGGAATTCCGATACAGCAAGTATCGGCCGATACCCGATACTTGCGGTATCAGAATGCTCAACACTATTGCTTACCCATAGACTATTCCGTGGTCTGGAGGACATTTCCTTGGTATGTAACCCTTAACGTGCATAGTCTTTATGAGTCTAGGAGACCAATATGAACAGAATGTGAATGAGGACTCCTTTAGGGTGTATCTGAGTCCCTTATTTTTGGCAGTTCTTGCTTCCATCATAAAATAAACTGAAATTTCTTTTTTTTTTAATAAAAAAAATAAATACATTTTGGTTTACTTAACCCCTTTACCCCAAAAAAGTGGTTTGCACTTTAATGTCCTGGCCAGTTTTTACAATTTTGATCAGTGTCACTTTATGTGATAATAATTCAGAAAAACTTCAACGGATACTAGTGATTCTGAGGCTGGTCTCACACTAGCATTTGATCGCGCAGCGCATTGTGCGCTATCGGTCGCACGCGCAATGTTCCCCTATCTTTAACATGGTGATCGCAGGATCTTGCGAATGTACACGCTCATCAGCGTTTAGCGTGCGCTGCGCATTTTACAGGTGTGCTCCTAGATGCGCTGAACACTACATGTTTTGTTCCGCCTACATACTTAAAAAAATTGCGCGCGCACGTGTGCACCCAAAAATAGCCTTACAGTCTATGTGATCGCTGACGAGTGCTTGGCACCACGCACGTCATCGCCTTGTGCGCGCATGCGCTTTGAGTAAACAATGTCTAGACACTTGTCTAAAACTCCCCCTAAACAAGCAACATTGTTTTGGAGGAGTGTAGATAAAAGAAGGTGTCTTCAGGGTCAGACAATTACTCTACAGACAGCCTTGCAGAGAGCAGACAAAAACCCAGAAGAGCCTTCCAAGTGTGGATTCAAGCTTCAGAAGCCAAAATGTGGGTATTCTTCAACATAATGTCTGTGTCCTGTACAATTTTATAATGTACTAATGTTTATTTTGTCTTCATTTCAGCATGTCTTCTTCTGGATCGGTCTGTTCGCCATCTCGGCAAGAACTGGCCCAAGCTGATCATGAGGTGAGAATCTTGCTGCCTTTGGGTAAGTATAGCTGCCTCTAGAAATGTGTTTTAATTTTTTTATTTCTTTACAGACATCAGACACGGGCAGTGAAGATGGAGTGCGGGCGCGGTCTGAGCGGGAGCAGTCTGAGCGGGAGCAGTCTGAGCGGGAGCAGTCTGAGCGGGAGCAGCGTAGTCAAGTCGTGGCGAGGAGATGCAATGTGAGTATATAGTGTGCCTTTTTTTTCTGTCTTTGTTTTCATCTTTTATCTTGCTTCTTCTCTGTTTCTTTTTCTATCTTTTTCATTCTCCAAAATTACAAACATTCTAATATATTTCTATTTTTCTAGGTTCCACAATGGGATGAAGAAGTCTACATCGACAACGAGCACCTGATCCACCTCGTTGAGGAGCGTATCCCGTTGTGGGACAGCCGTGACCAGCAGTACAAAGACACAGTGGTGACCCGGCAGCTCTGGAATGAGGTGGCCGCAGCGATGATGGATGGCTAGGACAGCGCCTCTGTAGCTTCAAAAAGGGCGTTCAGTAAGTATAAAGATGCTCTGTGATACTGCATTGATTTATGGTCCTGATGTTGCTGGTGTTTTTTTGGCAAGATATATTCTTGCATTAAAAACACCAATGCCATGTGGCACACTGATTGATTTTGGTCTTCAACTGCTGCATTGATTTATGATCATCATGGTGCTGGTGCTTTTTTGGCAAGATATATTGTAGTGAAAATTTCAATCTGTTGTGTGTGCTGATAATTAAGTTGCCTTAAGTGCATTTTATAATTTTTTTTTTCCCCAACAGTAAACAAAGTACGCACACGTTGGCGCTCGATGAAGGACCGCTTTAACACTGATGTTCGTGCTGAGGGACAGGTTCGGAGTGGTTCAGCGGCAAGGCGCAGAAGAAAGTACCGCTACTATCGAGAGTTGGATTTCCTGAGATCGGTCCTTGCCAGCAGAGCGTAAGTATTTTTTTGTTTTGTTTTTACTATGTGCTTTTCAATTCAACAGGTGATGCTTCTTGTAAATACATGATACTAATGTTTTCCCTTTCTTTCCACAGCACTTTGAGCAGCACCCTGCAACCTGTCCCGGGAGCGGTTCTTCATCGATCGACCTCGGACCCGTCCCAGCCATCCGACATCCAGGAAGCATCTTGCAGGTCAGCAACACAGACAGCTGGTGACCAGGAAGCTGGTCCATCAGGTGTTCCCCTGTCCCAGGTCTTTGTCACTGGTTATGCGGGCACTACCCTCCAGTGGCAGAGGTCCTCCGTCAGGCCTGTCATGCCCGAGTTCATGCACTTGAGCGAGGCCTTTCAGGCCAGCCTCAAGGCGCTGTCCGCCAGAACGGAAAGCGGTTTTTCCCTGATGGAACGTGGTTTTAACCACATGGAACACCGCTTCCACTCTGTCGACCAGCGCCTTGACCGTCTGGAGGCTGACCTCAACAGACCGGCGCACCATTTTTTCAGTAAAATTGAACAGGGCATGGTGGAACACCTTAGTCCTAAGCAACAGCTGAGTGTGTTACAGGCCTGCAACACTGCTCACTTGCAGACTATGCAGCAGAATCGGTATGTTCAGCAGTCAGTGGTGTCATTTCCAACAGTTCCACCGCTGACTCGCTTTACCACACTACCGACTTCTGCATACCACTGCACGGCCACCTGCATTCCCAGCGAAGCCGGACACCACTACACCACCCCAAGTCTGAGTGCTGCTGGACACTCCTCCGCCACCACCACTATGTCAAGCGCTGCTCCTGTATGGAGCACCACCACCGCCAAAGCACCACCAGCTTGGAGCCAAACCACCACAGAACCTGCTTGGGCCACTGACACCACCAGTCAACACCAAAGGAGCACCACCAGCACTCCTCAGCAACAGAGCACCGCCAGCACTCCTCAGCAACAGAGCACCGCCAGCACTCCTCAGCAACAGAGCACCGCCAGCACTCCTCAGCAACAGAGCACCGCCAGCACTCCTCATCAAAAGATAACTGCCACCAATTCTCCTCCTCGGAGTCCCCAAAGAGCTTTGGCTGAAATCCCAGACAGGCAGCCTTCTGCTCGGAGCACCGACCCATCTTTCTCCCCTTCTAGGTGCACCGCCACTGCCACTTCCAGCAGCAAAGTGGGGATCCGCATTCCCTTTTTTACAGGGCAACGCCACAGTTCACCCTCACCAGGCGGTCAACAAAAGTAAGGCGTTCACAGGCTGCCAGTCGGTCCGGGCAGGATATTCCTGCGCCAAAGAAAAATAAAACAAACAAACTAAAAAAAAAAAAAAAAAAAAAAACCACACCTTTGTTCGTCCATCCACCCTCTCCTCCTAATGTCTCTCAACATGCCTCCTTGTCCATTCCAGAGCTCCCTTACCCCAGTACTTTCATCGCCCCTTCTCCTACAGCCCCTTCCTCAACCTCCAGTCGTTCCTCATCTCTCCACACACCAAAAGTATCCCAAACTTCCCACAAACGTCATTCCTAATAAATTTTTTTTTTTTTTTGTTACAAAATAAATGTGCACTTGTGCTTTCGCAAAATCTGGATTGGTTACTGTGTCTATCGCCAACTACACACACTGCGCCGTACACACACTGCGCTGTACACTTAGCGTTTTTGCCACCAGATATCTCCATTACTGACATGTTTCTTGTGTCAGTCTTGGAGATATGTGCTGTCAACGCAACAAATCGACATGACTTGTCTTTTCCACAGCATTCTCTACATTCTTGCAATATTGCACGGTTCCCCAACTCCAGTCCTCATGGGCCACCAAGAGATCATGTTGTATGGAATCCTCTTTTTATTTCATTACAGCATGATCTGTTGGTGGACCTTGAGGACTGAAGTTGGGGAACCTTGCTGTATCCAGTCTGTGCAATATTACACGAATGTAGAGAGTTACCTACTCAGGAGTATTAGTGAATTCATGATGCACAAAACACAGCATCATAAATTCACTGATACACCTGGCTACTTGCTAATGGTATTGGGAGTGTAAAAAACAGAGAATGCACTCAGTACAGGTATCAAAACAGTTTTTTTTATTAACATACCAACAACATGCAATACATTTTTTTTTTTACACCATTTGCTCTTGACATTCCACCCGTGCTACATCAGAGTTGAAGTAGGCCGCAAATTGGTCCCTCATTTGGCCAACTTCAACGGATGACCTGAGAGGGTGCCGTGTAAATCCTGGCAAAGGATTAGGAGCAACATCATCAAGATCAAAGTTCAGGTGCTCTCGAGAAATTACAAAATTATGTAGAACACAGACCTTGACCACCTCATCCACTGTTTTCAGTTTAAGATTAATAGCTGTGCCAAGAATGCGCCATCTCAATACAAGTATACCGAAGGCACACTCTACTATTCTCCTGGCCCTGGTCAGCCTGTAATTAAAAATTTTTTTTTGTAGGTCCAAGTCCCGGCTGGAGTAGGGTTTGAGGAGGTTATGGCACATGTGGAACGCTTCATCACCAACCATTACAAATGGCTGTGGCGGACCTTCGGTGTTGGGAAGAGGACGTGGCATGGGGAAATCGAAGTTGTTGCCATACAACCTCCTGCCCATGTCCGATGTCTTTAAAGCCTGGGAGTCATTCCCACCGCCAAATGCCCCAATGTCCACTGCAATAAACTTACAGTCTGCATCCGCAATGGCCAGCAGTACAGTAGAAAAGTACTTTTTGTAGTTATAGAACTCAGAGCCTGTTCTTTTGGGCTTGATAATTCGGATTGCATACAGTCCAGAATTTTTCGGCGATTTCCAACCACTTTGCTGCAGTGGGCATGGGCATGAATTCGGGACAAAGAACGTTCCAGAGTGCCCGGCAGATGTCCGCTACAATTCCAGACAACGTGGAGATTCCAATCCGGTACTGGAAGTGCAGTGACGAGAGGATCTCTCCAGTAGCCAGGAATCTGTAACACAAAGAAAACAATAATTAATATTTGTGTATACGTAATTTTTTTTTTTTTTTTTACACACGTTTAATTAAAAAAACAAACAAAAAAAAAAATTCTGCAGCCTTTGGTTCAATACATGCCATGAAAAAATTACCGCAGCTTTTATTAGTTAACGACATGGCAGACCAAGAAAAATCAGCAGCCATTGGTTTATGAAAACTACGTACCTTAATGTGACCAGGAGCCGTTCCTCAGGAGTAATCGCACGCCGGAGCTGCGTGTCCTGTCTCCGGATGACTTCTTTTACCCGACCAAGCAAATAGTGAAAGGTTGCTTTGGTCATCTGGGTATAATCCGTAAATTTCTCCGGGTTTGGCTGGAGCTTGCTGTAGAGGGTGTGGTACGCTCCACGGCTCTCTCGGAGTTCAATAATGGGATGTATCCACATACGCCGCTGCTGCCATCTTCGCTGCCACTCTCTCTCCCTGTGTTCATGACAAGCAATGGCATAAGCCTGAGCCATCCTCATGTCCAGATCCAAGTCAAAGTAAAAGCTCTTCCAGCGCAGGCAGATCCTTGTTTCTCAAGTCAAATGCAAGCAAATGTGAATAATTAAGCTGTAAAAAGGGGCTATATAAAGAATTTCCATAAGACACGCCCACTGCTGTCCCATTGCTTGAGTGTGCTGCAAGAATTTTTTCTCTAGTTTATTGTGCATAAAAAAATGCAAACGCATGAAAAACGCTTACAAACGCATAAAAACGCTGCGATTTTTTGTCGTTATGCGCACAATAATGCTACAAAAAATGCAGCATTTACAAGCGTTTGTATGCGCTTTTCACACGCATTTCATGTGTGCTCCAAACGCAGCTCAAAAAAACGCTAGTGTGAAACTAGCCCGAGACTGTTTTTATTTGTGATATATTGTACTTCATAATAATGGTAAAATTTCTTCAATTTGACGACCGTTTATTTGTGAAAAAAATTGAAATTTGGCAAAAATTTGGAAAATTTAGCAATTTTAAAACTTTGAATTATGCCCTTAAATCAGTCATACCACACAAAATAGTTTATAAACAACATTTCCCACATGTCTACTTTACATCGGAACATTTTTTTAAAAAATATATTTTGCTAGATGTTAAAAGGGTTAAAAATTGGCCTGCGATTTCTCATTTTTACAACAGAATTTACAAAACCAGTTTTTTTTAGGGACCACCTCACATTTGAAGTGACTTTAAGGGGCTTATATGACAGAAAATACCCCAAAAATACATCATTCTAAAAATGTTACCCCTCAAGAGGCTCAAAACCACATTCAAGAAGCTTAATAACCCTTCAGGTGCTTCACAGAAATTTTTTGAATCTGGAAAAAAAACCAATGAACATTCAACTTTTTTTCACAAAAAAATTTTGACCTCAATTTTTTTATTTTCACAATGGTAACAGGAGAAATTGCTCAACAAATATTGGGTTCATTTTTTCCTGAGCATGCCGATACTCCATATGTGGGGTAAATCCACTATTTGGGCGCACGGTAAACCTCGGAAGGAAAAAAAATGCCACTTGACTTTTTGAATGCAAAATTTGCTGGGACAATTCGTAAACACAATGCCGTGTTTGGAGAGCCCAGCATGTGCCTAAACAGTTTAAAGCCCCCAAAAGTGACCCCATTTTAGAAACTAGATCCCTCAAGGGATGTATTTAGCTATGTGGTGAGCACTTTGAACCCCCAGGTGCTTCACAGAAGTTTATAAAGTTGAGCCATGAAAATAAAAAAATAAATAAATCACATTTTCACCACAAATTTATTTTAGCCACAAATTTTGCATTTTTATAAGGGTAACAGGAGAAATTGCACCATACAGTATGTTGTGCAATTTCTCTGGAGTACGCTGACACCCCATATAAGGGGGAAAACTACTTTTGAGGCACAGTGCAAAGCTCTGAAGGGAAGAAGCGCCTTATTGGAGTTCAGATTTTGCTGGAATGGTTTGAGGGTGCCATGTCACATTGGCAGAGCCACTGGAGGTGCCAGAACAACAACAAAAAAAAAACCATACGTGAACTCATTTTACAAACTACACCCACCAATGAATTCATCTAGGGGTGCAGTGATCATATTGATACCAAATGTGCCTCACAGAATTTTGTAGCATTGAGCGGTGAAGAAATAATAAATTACATTATTGCCATTAAAATCATGTTTTAGACCCAAGTGTTTAATTTTTCTAATACCCTACATGTAATCAGGAAATGCTTTTCAGGCACAGTGCAAAGCTCAGAAGGCAAGGAGCCCCAGATTTTACTGTTATGGTTTGCGGGAGCCATGAAGCACTGGGAAAGCCCAGAAAAGCAAAACTCCTTCCATGAGAGAACCGAATCTATACCTCTCAACAAATTCATCAAGGGGTGCAGTGATTATATTGACACCACAGGTTTGTCACAGAATTTTATACCATTTTGCAGTGAATAAAAAATAACTACATTTTTACCACCAAAATTTTGATTTAGCCCCAGATTTTAAATTTTCACTCAAGAAGTGGATAAAAATGGCACCAAAATTTGTCTAGCAATTTCTACTGAACATGGCAATACCCCATATGTGGATGTACAGTACTACTTAGTCACACTGAGACTCGGGAGGAGCGGAGCGTTATTTGCCTCCTGCAGTGAGAATTTTCGTAGAACAGTTTTCGGACTCTATATTCAAAGCCCCCAAGTGCTAGAAGTTTAGAATCCTCCCTCAAGTGACCCAATTTTGGAAATTATAACTCTCTGGGACTTTATCTACAGATGTAGTGATGATTTTGACTCCATCGGTGTTTTCCAGAAACAGGCAGCATTGGATGTTGCAGGCAAAAATTGCAAATTGCCGTTGTAGAGACCAATTCGCTGTAGTGGCCAGAACATTATATACAACCCATGCTTCTGAAGACACATACCTGTAACTTAGGTATACATGTGTTAATTTCCTGATGAATAAGTAACTTCTACTTTGAAACACATTGAATAAACCACCATCTTTTATTTAATCAAATCTGGATTAATGCTTTATTCAGCAGCGTGGATAACATACACATTCCACTATACTCTGGCATTTCTGGAGCGATTAGCGCCCACCTAATTTACAGGTGCCAAACATGTGGACTCTGTGGTTTAGGCACATTGGGACTCGGAAGGGAGTGGGCATTTGGGTTTGAGAGCGGAGAGTTTGATGAATTCTTTTGGAGGGTAAGGAGCCATTTCGCTTTTCCAGTGTCTCTGTACTACCAGTTACGTAGAAGTCACCTATATTTCTGTTAGCAGAAGACAAACCTGAGTGGGGGCTTGCTTTTATTGGGAAGATTTTACATAACGTTTGGGATCACATATCCTGTGCTCTACACTGAGCACTTACTTTGGGGTTTCCATCTAAATCTGATCACTGCCTCATTATAGTGAAGGGATCCCTCGGGATTTCATCTGAATCACGTCAGTTACTCTGGGCCCTGTCTGGCATCTGTTCTACGTTGTCCTTTTCAGAAGTGCAGAAAAATTGGGCTCACTGCACTTTTATGCAATCCTAAAAAGATGGACACCACCGGATCATAGGTCAGACGGCGTTCACAGTGCCTCCATTTTCCTTATTATAGGGAATCTTCTGGAGGTTACATGTGAATCATTTATTTCAGAGATTTACATAGAAACCCCAGTGTAGCCACTCAGCATAAAGTGCAGGGTAGTTGTGAGCTGAGTATTACTGTGTTATGAAGGAGTCACCGAAGGAGGAAAAAACAAAAATACAAGCTAAGTCCAGAAAACCGGAGAGGTTGGTAGCTATCGGATTGCAGACCCCTGATCCTATTCACCACAACTAACAGTAGCCGTGGGGGGTTCCTACGGTGTCCTAGACCCCTCGTTCACAGCCAGAGAACTAAATAAGCCTAAAGAAAGAAAGGGGAAGTCTAAACTGCCCCAGAGCAGACCCCAAAGCAATAGACAGCCCCCAACATGCATTGTCGGTGAAAAGCAGATGAAAACACAAACAGACAGAAAGACAGGTTGAGCAAACGATGGGGCCCAACTAACTAAATAGGAAAGGGCAGAAAAGATGCTGGCTGCAATCCGCAAAAAACCCTACCAAAAATGTCCCAACCGTCTGAAAGGGAAAAGGCCCTGAATTCGCTAGACTTCAAAATCACTATATCAGCACTCAGGTATATTCTGAAAACAGAGCAAAGAGATAAACTGATCAGAGACAAAAATGGAGCTCAGCCCGTCCCAACAAAGGCAGGCTGAACACAAAACACGAAGCAAACAGAAAATCTCATGGAAAAATAAGAGCAATAACTTAGCTTTCAGTAGACAGGACTAACTGGTTGCAAGAGCTCAGAGCAGAAAGGATCACCAGCACCCCTGTAGGGCGTCAGCTGCCTTATATCCACTCAGTGATTCCGGGTGTCCAATCAGGCTCCACCTGTTCAGATGACAGGTTCTTCTCAACCCAATCAATTTCACTACCTCTCTTCACCAGCAGAGGGAGTTCATCAGTCATCAATGGTGAAGGGGAAAATGAACTCACAACATACTGTGATTTTTGGGCGGTAGAATGAACAAATAGACAGCAGATGAAGAATTGGTTTAACTTATACTGCATGAGAAACATCGTAAAGAATAAGTGATTAGGCGACATTACTCTTCAGGTCGATGTGATTACAGTGATACCAGATTTATATCAGGTTTTTATGTTTAGCAGCTGTCACACATTAAAAGACGCTTTTTATTACTGCATCCCCATATTTTAGGAGCTATAATTTTTCCATATTTCAGTTAACATGTGAGGGCTTGTTTTTTTCGGGATGAGTTGACATTTTCATTGGTATCATTTTCATTCACATGACAGTTATTGATCCCTTTCTATTCTGATTAGAGATGAGCAACTATGCCTCTGGCAGGGTGGAGTCAGGTTTCGGACCACCCGACTTTTCCCAAAGTCGAGTCGAACTAAATCGGCAAAAGTCGGAGTTCCGACCGAAACCCGAACCCAATGCAAGTCAATGGGGAATAAAAGTCGGCAGTGAGTGGAGGACAGTAAACACACCTACAGTGCACATTTCAATTGCTAATGAAATCAATTCTTATTACTTAAGCTTGTCAACCTTAATTTACTTTATAATAATAGTAACGCATGAATTTACTTTATAATAATAGTAACGCATTGAAAACTGGGGGTTAGTTGGCTAAAGTTGTGGGGGGGTACAGCCCAGTTAGGGAGGTGGAAAAACTGACATATCTTGAGGTGTAGGCCAGACATTCAGCAGCTGCAAATGAAGGAATTGGAGAAGTCGGAGGAAGAGGAAGACAAAGCGAGCCATTTTGCTGGCAACCTATGTGTCATCAGGGGAAGGTGGTACAAAATCCTTTGAAACCCAGGCATGGTTCATTTTAATGAAGGTGAGATCACCTACATTTTGGGTCAACAGCCGGGTCCTTCTTTCTGTCAGGATTGATCCAGCAACACTGAAGACTTTCTGATAGCACACTACCAGCAGGGTCTGATAGCACTCTACCAGCAGGGCAAGCGAGCTCCTGTATGGCATATTGTGCCAATTCAGGCCAGGTGTCCAGTTTACAGGCCCAGTAGTCAAAGGGAAATGAACTGTGAGGGAGAACATCGATAGGGGAGGAGAGGTAATTTTGAACAATAGTTGACAACTGCTGTCTCCTGTCTGTTGCAATCGATTCAGTATTACCAGTCGTGTGAGCGTTACTCGAGAAATCAATCCACAACATTGTCATGAAACCCCTGTCTCCAACACCACTTCGGCTGTGTGCACCATGAACACCTCTTCCATGTTCCCCAGTACGGCTCGTGGTAGAACCTGCACCACTGCTGTGTGCTGGGAATGCCTCTAACAAACGGTTTACCAGAGTTGCTTGTTTGTTCACCCATATTAGCTCTAGGGTCTCCTGTGGCATGATGTTCTGTAATTTGCCTTTATAGTGTGGATCAAGGATGCTGGCCAATCAGTAGTCATCAACCTTCATAATTTTGGCATTGCGGGGGTCCCTTTTTAGGATCCGCAAGAGATAATCATACATGTGGACCAAAGTTCCAGGTGTCAATGATGCACTGCCAGTGGTGGGTGGAGGAGCACTTTCTGCCAAATCCACATCCCTCCAGTCATGCACAAACTCTGTACCTGACCTTGGCAAGCCAAAATTTTCTCTTGCCCCCTGAGAAGCATCCTCCTCCCCAAAATAGTCATCCCCCTCATCTTCCTCGACCTCGTCCAGGACAGTTCCCTGAGCAGGCAATGCCTGACTGTCATCAAGGATTCCCTCCTCCTCCTCCTCCTCCGCTGCAGACGCCTGATCCTTAATGTGCATCAAAGTTTGCATGAGCAGACGCATAAGCGGGATGCTCATGCTTATGATGGCGTCATCTGCGCTTACCAGCCGTGTGCATTCCGCAATACACTGAAGGACTTTACAGAAGTCTTTCAGCTTTGACCACTGCACACCCGACAACTCGATGTCTACCCTCAAACTGCCTGCCCGTGTATCCTCCCACAAATGCATTACAGCCTGCCTCTGTTTGTACAGCCTCTCAACCATGTGCATGGTGGAGTTCCACCTTGTTGCAATGTCTATGATTAGGCGGTGCTTGGGGAGGTGGAGCGATCGCTGCAGCCTCAGCATGCGACTGGAGTCTACGGGCGAGCGACGGATGTGCAAGCACAGTCTTCGCACCTTATGGAGCAGGGCTGGTAACTACGGATAATTATTTATGAAGCACTGCACCACCAGGTTCAAGGTGTGAGCCAGGCAAGGTATGTGTCTGAGTTTTGCCAGGGCTATGGCCGCCACAAAATTACGTCCGTTATCACGGACTACCTTGCCTGGCTCAAGATGTAGACTGCCCAGCCATGACTCAGTTTCTCACTGCAAGTAGTCAGCCAGTACCTCCGCGGTGTGTCTGTTGGCACCCAAAGACATCATCTTTAAAACAGCCTGCTGACGCTTACCACTAGCTGTTCAATAGTGGGACACCTCATGTGCAACACTGGCAGCTGCAGATGGAGTGCTTGTGCGACTGCGCTCTGTCGACGAGCTTTCGCTTCGGGAGGAGGAGGAGGGTCAAACACCTACAGCAAACTGTTGCCTATACCGTGGGCTTGGCAGCACTGTCCCACCGCCGCTGTCCCCTGTGGATCCTGCATTCACCAAATTCACCCAGTGTGCAGTGATGGACATGTAACGGCCCTGGCCATGCCTACTGGCCCATGCATCTGTTGTGAGGTGCACCTTTCCACTCACTGATTGTTTGCGTGCATGGACAATGTGGTCTTTCACATGCAGGTGGAGGGCAGGAATGGCTTTTCTAGAAAAGAAGTGCTGACTGGGTAGGTCATAGCATGGGACAGCGTAGGCCATGAGCTCTCGGTACGCTGCACTTTCAACCAAACGGAAGGGCATCATCTCTAATGAGATCAGTTTGGCAATGTAGGCGTTCAAAGCCAGTGTACGCATATGAGAGGATGAGTATTTTCTTGTCCTACTCAGAGTCTCTGCTAGGGTGAGCTGGACTTGAGAGCTGCATATGGTGGAACTATCGGTGGACATGGCGGACTGAGAGGGTGTTGGTGATGGTGGTGGTGATGGCCTAGATGCAGTCTTTCGTTGGGAAAACATTGTGATTCCCTGACTGCTTTGGCCTTGTGACGACACCTCAACATTTCTAGCTGGTGGTGTGCTAACCAGTGGGCTTACAGTGGGGGAAGTGATGTAGCGTTGCTGGCTACCTTCAGTCGGAGCAGGTGCACATGTGCTACCTGAAGTTTTGTAGTCCGTCCACGCTTGCAAGTGCATGGTGTTTACATGTCTAAGCATGCAACTGGTATTTAAATTTTGGAGATTTTTCCCTCAGCTAAAGGTCCGTCCACACTTCTTACAGATAAATCCTATTGATGAGGCAAAGGTTTGGTCAAAAAAGTGCCACACTGCACTCTTCCTACTATGGGAAAAAATTTCAGGGCTTGCACGCTGTGCTAATTTGACCGTCTGGACAAGCTGTCCTGAAACTCTTGTCTTTTTAACACGTTTTTGGACTGCTACGGGCCTGCCAGACAACCGCAGCTGCAATGTCGATGCCTGCTGTGGATCCTCCTCTTCTGAGCTATTGCCCGCGTCACCCTCTTCCCCCAATGGATGCCAATCCGGGTCAACAACTGGGTCATCCATCACCTCCTCTTCAATTTCATCTGTACCTTCCTCTGTGTCACCATGTAAGATGGTATAGTATGCGGGAAGGGGTACCTGAGTTTCATCAGGATCAGAATCTGGCTCAGTAGATTGTGAGGGCAATGCAGAGCTCTTGGTGAATGCACCAGCAGAATCATATAGCACTGGCTGTGCATCAGTGCACTCCATGTTATATTCTTCTTGGACAGGGGAATTCAGTATTTCACTTGATAACTTAGGCATGGTATGTGAAAAGAGCTCAAGGGAGTAATCTGAAGTGTGGGTTGCCGCATCCTTCACTTTTGGTGGGGGTGAAGGACACAAGGTAAGGTGTTGTTCCTGACCAGGAGCCTGCACTGATGACTCAGTGCTTGCAGTTTTTGAAACTTCAGAAGAGGAGGCGATAGAACTGGAGGCTGTTTCGGCAATGTAAGCCAAAACCTGCTCCTGATGCTCCGGCTTTAAAAGCGGTTTACCTACTCCCAGAAAAGGGAGCCTTCCAGGCCTTCTAGAGCCAGGCGATGATGCAGGCTCAACACCTCCTGCCTTAGGTGCTATTGTGCTTTTGGCACTACCAGCAGATGCACCACCATCACCATCAGTACCAGCTGGCCCCCCTGCCCACATCCGTGGCCTCTTCCACCATACTTCCTCATGTTTGGGAAAACGTACCAAAAATACCAGCAGATATACTGATATATATAGGGGAAAATTTAAATCTCCATATTTATTTCCGGAGTCACACACAGATGCTCTCTCAGTATGGATTTCACCGTAATAAGAACAGCAGATATATGGTACTGTATCAGAAGCCTACAGCTATATGCGGTGTAGGGAAAAATTTAAATCTCCGCATATATTTCCGGAGTCACACACAGATAGTCAGCATGTATTTGTCTGTGATACCAGTCGGCACACGGTAGTGTGTGAGGAGCCTACAGCTCTATACTGTGTGGGAAAAAATGAACGGTCGGTAACTGTGCAGAAAAAAAAAAAGAATAAAAAGCAGTCTGCACAGCAAATGTACACACAGCAATACAGCTATCAGGCAGCCTAATAACCAGTGCTGCTGCACACAAGAAAATCCTCCCCTGTCACTGCACACTAACTGTACAGCACAATTGCTATCAGCACAAGCACATAAGACCGTCTTATATCTTTACAGCCCTAACTCTCTCCCTACTGATAAACAGCAACCTCTCCCTACTGATAAGATTGGCAGAAGTAAAATGGAGGTCGGCGGTCAGGGCTTTTATAGACACTATGACGCCCCCCCAAGCAAGCCAAACACTGCAATGCCTTTCTCTACGATGGTGGTGGACACTGCCTGTCATCTCGTTGCCCACAGTGTACGTCCTTGCTCATTGGCTGAAAAAAAGGCACCTGCAAGCATTCTGGGAAATCCAACTTTGGCGCTCGTTTTGCCGACCGCTTGGCCACAGTGAAAACATGCCCCCACCACTCCACGAACCGTACTCAACACTGTATGAAAACTAGTTCCTCCTACTTGCATGGGTTTATCTGGAAGTTTGGCACGCACGGGGCAGGCTCTTATGAAATGACCAGGCTTCCCACAGGAAAAAAATACCCCCACACCATGGTGACCCGCAGGCAACCCCTTTTTAGCACCAACAACTCCGAGCTGCCTGGGTTCCTCAGTCCACACTGGTGTGTCCTCCTCTTCAGAGAGGACTATAGGGGGCATATTAGGTGCATGTCTCTCCCTGAGGCATCTGTCCACCCGGATGGCAAGGGACATGGCGGCCTCCAGCGACCTGGGGGCGGCTAACTGCACCATAGTATCCTGCAACTTTGGAGACAGGCCCTGCACAAAATGACTCCTAAGTGCAGGGTCATTCCACTGTGTGTCAGTAGCTCACCTCCTGAACTCTGAGCAGTACTCCTCAGCAAGCCAGACTCCCTGTTTAATCCTACAGAGTCGGGTTTCCGCAAGGGAGACACCATCAGGATCCCCATACACTAGCGCCAATGTTGCAAAGAACTCGTCCACAGATCATAAGGATGGTGAATCGACCGGAGGGAGAAGGCCCAGGATTGGGGATCCCCCTTAAGAAGGGACATAATGATTCCCACCCATTGCTCCTCACTCCCTGATGAACGAGGGCGAAGCCTGAAGTATAATTTGCAGGCTTGCTGAAAAACCAAGAATTTATCTCTCCCTCCAGAAAACCTGTCAGGGAGGGATATCTTGGGTTCTGGCTGAGCCTGCACCTGAACCAAGGCCCCAAACCCCACCAACTGCTGCAGCTGATGCACCACCTCACCACGCAACACCCTAATCTCATCAGCGAGGGGCTGAAGCAGTTGGGCAGAGACCTGTATGTGGGTCATGGCTCACCAGAAAAATTTGGTAAGGGTTGGTGATAATGTCACGGAGTGACCAGTCCTCTGTGCCGCAACCCGCAGGATGGCACTAACACCAGGACACACAAGGAGAACACCGGGGAAACAGTTACAGTGGTGGGCCCTGCAATAGGGAACGGGGACATGGAGACCTCCTGCATTCCCCTGAGGCAGTGTCCCTGAACACTCCTAACGTTCCCTATACAGACTATTCACCTGTTGCCGAGCAGGATACCTCAATCTCTAACTCGCCCTGCACCTAACCCTTACTAGTGAACTGAATGGTGCAGACACTAGTCCCACCGCTGTAATAATACACACAAGGAAAATGCAACAAAACAGGGAAAAGACACAACTTAGCTTTGCTCTGTTGCAATTGCTCCAAGCAACAGAGTACGGCACCCAGATACAGCTTCCACCAGAATAGCTGCTAATCTAAAGCTGTGGCTGAGCTGCAAGGAACTCCTCTCAATAGCTCCTCTCTCCAACAGTGATTAATCTTTATTTTTATATAGCGCTAACATATTCCGCAGTGCTTTACAGTTTTGCACTTTTGGAATTTAGAATGTGAGCCCAATCAGTATGTTTTTTGGAGTGTGGGAGGAAACCGGAGTACCCGGAGGAAACCCACGCAAACACGGGGAGAACATACAAACTCCTTGCAGATGTTGTCCTTGGTAGGATTCGAACCCAGGACGCCAGCGCTGCAAGGCTGCAGTGCTAACCACTGAGCCACCGTGATTGAGAACACCTGATACTCCTATATAGGTAGGAGCCAGGGTAATCACACCTGCTTGGTAATTTACATGTAATAACCCCAGTAGCCACCGGGGGCAAAACCAGAACTAAAGCAACTACAGTGCAATAACCCCAGCAGCCACCAGGGGCAAAACTAACCTTACGCCAAAGGCTTTAAGGAAAAAAAAGGTTATCTGTGCTAAATCTGTCACAATCTAACATGGATCATGACACTATGTTGGACCATTCATTTTAATAAAAAAACAAAGAAAAAAAAGCTAAATTAGCCAATACCCTGTAGTAAGTAAATAATAACAAGGTGCTTAGCTAACACTACATGCCAACGTGACAAGATGTACCCAATCGGGGCGGTCCTTATCCAGTCTCTAGCATGAAAACCTCACCTTGTGTCAGCCAATCTCAATGTAGATGAGGGCAGAGAAGGACTCAGGCCCGACTGTTCAGACACCTGTCCATGTGAAGCTATATAGAGAAAATACTTAGCTCAAAAGGAAGGGGGGCATACCTATGTTTGTACAAAGTACAAGAGACGAGAGCAAAATCAAAGAATGAGCCGGAGCATAAGTTTGTATACGTGCAATGTGTAAGATCACGTTCACACTGTGCAATTTCACAGACATAATCCAAGAAAAAAACCAAAATGAGCATATACCCTGTGGTAAATAACTAAGTACCCTGCATTATTTACTTGTACTGTTACTATTTTCTTAACACTATTTTGACCAAAAAGCGTAAAATCCATCCCACCGCGACAAGATGCACCCAAACGGAATGGTCTTATACTCTAGTATTAAAACTTTACCATGTGTTAGCCGTCCTCCATGTAGATTTCTGAATTCATTCATTTTAATAGACAGATGCGTGACCCAAAGCTCACCTATTGATACGTGCACTCAGTCTACTTTTACTTGCTCATTCTTGAAGTGCCAGTCGATGAATAAGTTTGAAGAGACTCTTGAAAAACTACTTGAATTTCATAAGAGTACAATTAATCTGTGCTCTTAATGTGAAAAATTAGACGAACTTGTACTATATGCTTCATGCTTATTCTTACTTGCCCTCTACATTTTTGTATGCACCAGTGCTTGGCTGTAAGAAGACTATTAAGTGGGGGAAAGTAGAAAGTCCCTGTAAGATTAACACTTGCCATTGTTGTGTTTATGTATTAACTTAGCATTTTAAGTAATTTAGAAAATTCTTTTAAAGGGGATATCCAGGACTTTTTTTTTTTTTTTACTATGGATCTTAAAAACTAAGAAAAAAAAATTAGGCAGATAGTTGCTAACTACCAGCCTGTTGTGCCCTGCACCAATCTCTGCCAGTGCAGATCACTTCAGCCGGTGATTCTGTGACTTTGCTTTCTTCCGCTCTGCTCTGTTGGCGGGGTGTGACTGCCGACGTCATGCTGATTGACAGCTGTCTCCTCTCTGCCCGACTGTGGGGAGCTGGCTGTCAATCAGCATGACGTCGGCAGTCGTACCACGTTGACGGAGAAGCCTGGTAAAAGAAGATATCCTTTGCTGGCATGGAGCAGCTGAATCGCCGGTAGGAGCAGTCAATGACGACTCTGCCAGTGCCAGGTAAAACAGGCAGGTACGGTAGTTAGCAACTTCCTGCCTGTTAGATTTTAAGCCCATAAATAAAAAAAAAAAAAAAAGGTTACCTAGGAGTATTTTTTCAAGTTTTTAACATAAAACCAGATTGACTCTTTAAATAAGAAGATAGAATCTCCTGAAGTCAATGACTTGAGGTCCTGGTTATTTCTGGATGTTCTCTTCATGATGTTTGAGTGGCCCCATCATGTTGCTGCTGCCGCTGCCTCCCTTGCAAAAAAAAACAAAAACCTGTATGCTCACCTCAGTTGCTGCCCCCTGCTCATCAGCATTGCGCTCTGCAGTGACTGTGCAGGCAGAGAGCGATAGCGCTCTCTGTCCTGAATGTCACTGCAGAGTACGCAAGACAGCAGAGCGCAGGGACAGGTGACTATGCCCCCCAACCCCCCCTTCATACTCACCGGGTCCTGGCGTGGTACCCGCTCATTAAATATGCGCATATTTAATGAGCGGGTACCATTTGACCGCTGAAGCAAGAAGAGAGCAGCGCCGACAACATAGAACAACAAGCAGGGGAGCTGCAGAGAAGGGTGAGTATGATCTGACACCCCTGCTCCCCCCCGGTATATGACTGAATGGGCTGAAAATCTCGGCTTATACACGAGTATATACGGTAACACCCCCACCAAAAAAAAACAAAATAAAAAGTATTTTGTTATAGTTCCATTAAATTACATGGGACTGTGTGCACACAGACAAGAAATACTATTATGTGAATATGTTTTAGCACTTTCCCGAGTGGACCAGTTTTCATTTCTGTACTTTCATTATTTTCCTCCCTTTCTTCCAAAGGCCATAACATTTTCATTTTTTAGTCGCTATAACTGCACAAGGTTTTGTTTTTTTCAAGATGATGCTTTTCAAAAGGATAACTCAATTTTACCATGTAGTGTAATGAAAAAAAGGGAAAACAAATCAAGTGCTGTCAAATGTTGAAAAAAGTGATATTCTGCCATTATTTTGGGGTTTTGATTATATGGCTTTAATTGGGAAGTAAAAATGATCTTAAAAGCAGTCAAATATTTATTAAAATATATAAATGTACTCACCTGGAGAATCACTGTTTAAAGAAGTTTACAAAGATAAAGGTGACATATGGCATTTTATTTTTTTTTACAAAGACATTTTTTTAATTTTCCCATCAATGAAGAACTTACTTGTTTGCTGGATTGCTGATATAATTATTGGTAATACTTCTATGAAGTCACAGGATGGTCTTCATATGATTACCAAGATTGTAGCAATGGAGGTCTTCAGTAGGTTGTATGGCCTCCCATTGGCACATTGAGTGAAGATGCCCCTTACCCAAATCAGACACTAAGGTAATTTGATCTTTGTGGTCTAAGTAGTTAAAAGGCAGCGATCGGGGTTAGTTGTTACTGCCAGGGGATAATACCCACCATGTTGGCTACCCAACATCCACCATACAAAGTAATAAGATGGCTCTAATATGGGCAAGTCCATAGGCTGTTGTGGTATTCCATCAAAACCCCTTGATATTTGGTTTACAAAAATTACAGAATGAATGGGTTATGTCCATGGTTGATTTGTCAATTACAATATGACCTTTGAGGGTCTTAGTCCTCCTCATGTAACTTGCCCTTTTCTACTTACCCTGTTTAATTCTTGAATCCAGACATAATTTTATGGTGCTGGTGCCAGTGATCTGAATAGTTTATAAGCCAAAGGAATGTACGGAATTGGGAACCCCCTGAAGCCATCTATGGCTTGCCTGTGATAACCTGTGACCTGACCCGTGACTGATCTCCATGTTTTCCAGGGTGTAAATGCCCTATATAGTTTATGGATTGTATTTGTTTTCACACACAACCTCTGTCATGCATAAAATGCTCCATGACCTTTCCCACCGCTAAGTATAGGGACCCCATGGCTTACAGTTACCTTGTCATATATCAGCTCGAGCTGTCACAACAGAGGTTCAAGTGTCCAAGTGTAGTAGAAGGCCTCCGGTCAGCTCAGGGCTTGTTCCTAAGCTGCCAAAAGACCCTAATTTAATAGCACAAAAAATCCTCCAGGTTAGATTTATAGGGGTAGTGATTGTATTAGGTGGTTCTGCTTCCGAAAGCACCTCGACTCCTCACCCAACTTTCCTTCCCTCTGAATGTGTTAAAAATTTTCCAATAAAGTTCTTTGAAAAAGGTGGTTCTGCTTAGTCATGAGTTAATACGACACTGCTTATTTTTAGGCCACGTTAAACTAGTTCTCTACCAATTACTAGGAAAGTAGATATTCAAATAATTCTACTCAATAAGACAGCAACCCTAAAAGGGTAGACCTATAATAGGAGAGTTTTCCTTCATTCCTTATAGAGGAAACAAATTTTGCTATGAATTTTCCACAAAAATTGGGTTAATATAATGAATCCAATTTTTGGAGGGTATAAAACAATAAATCATACTCTTTTACTTGGCCCTCTCTTCCATATCTGTCCGGCCGTCAAAGCTCCCTGGCCACTCCTCCAATTGTTGCTCTTCAACCTTCTCTTCATTCCAGATCTTCCCGTGCTGTTGCTGACTGTGCCTCACGTGCTTGCATAAGAGTGATACACATCAATGATGTTAACATCGAGTATTGCGCCCCATATGACCAAGTGGGGCCTAGTCAACAGCAGCAGTGGAAAAGCCAGAAAGAGGAGAAGGCCAAAGTGGAGCGATCAAAGTACCGGCCTGGAAGCAGCAGCAGTGGGACAGGTATAGGTAGGGCCAAGGAGATGCAAGTATTATAGTTATCAGCTTTTTTTTTTTTTAACCCTTTCCGCTCATATTTGATTCACACTAAATTCAGCAGATGCAAATTGAACCTCCCCTTCCAAATTGATCGAATCTGCCCAAATCCAATTTTGTGAGATTCGTACAATGCTTCTTATCTTTAATAAAAGGGCACGAGAAAGTTTTCAGGGCAGCACGGTGGCTTGGTGGTTAGTACTGCAGCCTAGCAGCGTTGGAGTCCTGGGTTTAAATCCCACTAAGGACAATATCTGCAGGGAGATTGTATGTTCTTCCAGTGTTTGGGTGGGTTTCCTCCGGGTACTCTGGAATGTGAGAGAAAACCAAAGACATACTAATAGGGAATTTAGATTGTGAGCCTCATTGGGGACAGTGATGATAATGTGTGCAAACTGTAAATCGCGGCGGAATAAGTTAGCGCTATATAAAAATAAAGATTATTATTCCTTTTAGAGGAAAACTAATTAGCATACTATTTTTTTTTTTTTTTTAAATCTCCCAGGAAACATTACCTGGCCTGTAAGACTCCCTATAACACATAGCAGTTTACATGATGAGAGACTATATCCGTAGATCTTTGCTAAATAGAATCAAAGTATACCGTATATACTCGAATATAAGCCGAGATTTTCAGCCCAATTTTTTGGGCTGAAAGTCCCCCTCTTGGCTTATATTCGAGTCATATACACCAGGGGTTCGGAAGGGGAGGGGGGCGGGGGTGTCAGGTCATACTTACCCGTCCTGACGCTGTCTGTTGAGCCCCCAGCTTCTCTGCGTTCTCTCTTACTGCCTTCAGCGTTCTCGTGGTGCCGCTCATTAAAACTCATGAATATGCGCATTTCATGAGTTTTAATGAGCGGTATCACGTGACCGCTGAGCGCAGGAAGAGAGAACGCGGAGAGGCTGGGGGCTCAAGAGACAGCGTCAGGACGGGTAAGTGTAGCGATACTCGCTTGTCCTGCGTCCATGGTTGCTTGCTGCGGTCATCGGTCAGAGACTTCAGACAGCAGAGGGCACGGTGACGTGGTTAGTGCGCGCCGCGCCCCCTGCAGTCTGAACGTCACTGACCGATGACGTGCAGATAGCGGTGAGCAGCCATGGACGCAGGACAGGTGAGCAGTGACACCGGCACCTGACACCCAGCGACGGAGAGGTGAGAATGTCATTTTTTTTATTTTTACATGCAGCAGCGGCAGCACATGGGGGCATAATCTATGGAGCTTCTTCTGGGGTCAGCATATGGGGGAACAATCTATGGAGCTTCTTATGGGGGCAGCATAAGGGGGAATAATCTAAGGAGCTTCTTATGGGGGCAGCATAAGGGGGAATAATCTAAGGAGCTTCTTATGGTATCAGCATATGGTGAAATAATCTATGGAGCTTCTTATGGGGGCAGCATATGGGGGAATAATCTATGGAGCATTTCCCACCCTAGGCTTATACTCGAGTCAATAAGTTTTCCCTTTTTTTGTGGCAAAATTAGGGGGGTCTGCTTATACTCGAGTATATACGGTAGCTAATAGCAGATAGTTTGGCAAGACAAGTGCCCCCACAAGGAAAGCAAATGAAATATGGGCTGATGACTGATAAAGATTCCCTCATTCTGACTCCATAACTAGGCTGTGAGTGTGGGGCTCTTGAGACACTATTTCTATGACTGTCTGTATGTACTAGTACTCACACCAAGAACTTCATCAGATAGCTTCAATTTGATTGCAGATTCACATATGAAGATTCCAGAAGTTTTATTCTCAGGCTGAATTATTCTATTATGCACAATAGTAACAGCAACCACTGCAGCAGGTAAAAAGACAATTCTGGACTAGAGATGTACAAGGATGAACCTGGAAAGATGGCTGACAAACACTAACTGGAGAAGGAGGGAGGTGCTACGAACATCAGAGCTAGGCTACAGGAATGGAGATGGGACAAACTTCTACAAGGCAAACCTGATTGCATAGCAGTATAGCAGCAATGATATTACAGTGCTGTATGATTCCCAAGTCATAGAACATGGCATTGATGAGGGGGTCGGCTGTTTGGGACCCCCATTTTGAAAACCAAAACAGAGAGGTGATGAACTGAATTATCTCCATGTGATATAACATTTTCTCTGCAGAGGCCAATGCAGGTGGTATTCCTGGGTGGTCAAGGCTTTTCCTAGGAAAATGAGCATTTGTCCTGGGTGCAAACTTGCCTAATGAGGGGGCCTCTGTGCTTCAAAAGCTTGCAAACATAAGTTGGTTGACCCTTACATCTTGACGGTTGTAATATGCGCTATCAACTTTGTGCACCTCATGTGCAATCATCTTTTTAAAATGAAAAAAAAAAATCTATATAGAGGGCCTTGGGTCCAAATCGCGCCAAGGACAACATCTGCAAGGAGTTTGCATGTTCTCCGCGTGTTTGCGTCGGTTTCCTCCAGGTTCTCAGGTATTCTCCCACACTCCAAAGACATACTGATAGGGAATTTATCATCGTTGTCCCCGGATGGGGCTCACAATCCAATGTCCGTAAAGCGCTTTGGAATTAATGGCGTTATATAAGTGAGTAACATAAATAACTGTATATATCCATTCTCTACATCAGCTCAAATAACACTTTTCGGAATGAACTTTCCCGTCTCGTTTTCCAGCCCATTCCCCTTTATTGCTCCATCATTTCTAGTAACTATTGTGTAAACCTACAAGAAAAAAAACAAAAACCAAGGTGGTTTCCTGCGAGTTGGACTTAAATAATGGGATAAGGGTTAAAGATTTGTAAAAAGCCAGAGCTGACGGAGCTTTTCATGCCTCCTTCTGGGGTCAGTCACCATATGTCTCAGCACAGATAAATCACACACAGGTCTAATATCCTTCCAAGAAGTGTAATGTTTCCTGCAGACTGAGGAGCCGTGTTAACCCTTGTGTAGTCTGAGCCGCAGGATTGAGAGAAATGCTCAGATGCAGATACAATTCCATGTGTTTGATTCCACTTATTTCTGTAAAACGGATGAATAACTGGAAAGGACAGAATAGAATATTGTCATTATAGGCTTCTACCCTGAGAAGTTGACGTGTCTTAACACCCGAAGATGATCCTTTTTCTTTTCTTACAAAACACATATACAGGACAGAAATATTTACTAATATCTATTGAAAAATGGAACTTGAAAACATCATAAATAATGGTGAAGATCAGCAGGCAAGAAAATAAGGAAATGATGAATGTGAACATGAGTGCTGCTTTACATCACCAACATTTTCGACTGAATTTTACATAAATGTATACAGTGGGGGGAATAAGTATTTGATCCCTTGATGATTTTGTACTGACAAACACATGAACAGTCTATAATTTTAAGGGTAAGGTAATTGTAACACAGACAGAATATAAAATATAAAATCCAGAAAATCAAATTGTATAAACTATATAAATTTATGTGCATTTTGTAGTGAGAAATAAGTATTTGATCCCTCTGGCAAACAAGACAATACTTGCTGGCAAAACCCTTGTTGGCAAACAGCAGTCAGACGTTTTTTGTAGATGGTGATGAGGTTTGCGCACGTCAGGAGGAATTTTGGTCCACTCCTCTTTGCAGATCATCTTTAACCCCTTCCTGACATCAGACGTACTATCCCATCCATGGGACCCGGGCCCCTATGCCCATGGACGGGATAGTACGTCTACCACGATCAGCGGCGCCCATGTGGTGAGCGCCGCTGATCGCGGCCGGGTGTCAGCTGATTATCACAGTTGACACCCGGCACTGTGTCAGGGGCGGTCACGGACCGCCCCCGACACGTTAACCCCTTGCACACCGCGATCAAACATGATCGCGGTGTACCGGGGGTTAAAGGGAAGCATCGGCAGGGAGGGGGCTCCCTCAGTGCTTCCCTGAGCCCCCCACAGCAGCGCAATGTGCAGCGCTGCGGGGGTCTCTATCCCTACAGGCCCCCGAATCCAAGATGGCGACGGGGGCCTTCGGATGCCTGTAGGGAGCTGACTTCCTCAGTGCCTGCAAAGCACAGGCATGAGGAAGTCTGCAGAACCGCCTGTGACAGATCGCTGATCTGTCACAGTGATCTGTGATGTGACAGATCAGCGATCTGTCACAGGACAGTGATGTCCCACCTGGGACCATGTAATAAGGTAAAAAAAAAAAAAAAGTTTTAAAATAATTTAAAAAAAAATATTCCCCCAATAAATCAATTTTTTGGAAATAAAAAAAAAAGAAAAAAGAAAAGTACACATATTAGGTATCGCCGCGTCTGTAACGACCCGCCCTATAAAACTGTCCCATTAGTTGAAAAAATGTAACTTTAAACTCCAGCGGACAAAATCCAGGATGCAAAATTTTAAAAAGTTTTTCCTTGCATTAGCAAAGATTTTTATTATTAAAGTCCATCATAAAATAAATCCACACTTCTGGACAGTAGATAAATAGATTAGGGGAAGGGGGGGTTTAGCCTCTCAGACTACGCGTTTCGGCGAATTAACGCCTTCTACATGGTCAGAAACTCAAGTTTTAAAGAACCTGAATAAAGGACCAATGTTTTCTAAGAAGGGTGGCACTTCCAAAATTAATTCAAATTTTTTTCAGGTCCGAAATACAAAGTCAAGCGTGGTAAGAGAGGAGGGAGGAAACTCACCAAAAAGAAAAAGAACATAAATAGTCACAGTCAAAAAATTTTTAATCTCAGTTCATACACTTTGTCTATTAAAGAAGAATCCCTCCTCCAAAAAGGCTTAAAGTTTGCTCCTACCACAGAGCCTGTTCCGTTTAACTTACAGTATATGTGAGCATGAAAAAATTCCTTCGGAATTTGGCTTTTAAAAAATATTTTTTAAAAAGACAAATGGCTGGTTTCCATTCATCTGGTACGGCCCCCAGTGAGTATATTCATACATCATTAGCAAATCCTTCAGCATTTAATCCCATCAGTGAATACTCCAATGCTTTTTATACATTTGAGACACTGGTTTCTATGGACATTAGAAAAATGAAGAACAGAAATCGTAGATTTGTTCCTCAGAATCTTTCTGGAGAAGAAAGGAGGGCCTTAGTTAGCCTGCAAGATAATAATGACATTGTCATTCAAGGGGCCGATAAAGGGGGAGGTATTGTGGTCTTAGATCGCAAAAGTTACCATGAGGAATCATTAAGACTTCTCAGTGATAATGTCACATATCGAAAATTATTTGGTGATCCTACTTTTTACTTTGTTAAAAAATTGGATGCTCTGGCCCAAAGAGGTAAAGTTTTGGGTATTTTAAATAAAAAAGAATTCTGTTTTATTAATAATCGGACACCAAGTCTAGCGATTTTTTCCCACATCCCTAAGATCCATAAAAATCCCAGTCATCCACCAGGGAGACCGATAGTCTCTGGGATTAATTGTCTTACTGCAAATTTGTCAGAATATGTCGATACGCATTTACAACCTTGTGTGTCTAGGCTCCCGGCTTACTTAAAGGACACCAGAGATACTATCAAAAGTTTGGAATTGGTGAAGTGGGCTCACAATTGTTTTTTGGGTACTTTGGATATTAAGTCCTTGTACACTGTCATTGACCAAGAAAAAGGGTGTGATGCTGTTGATTATGAAGGAAGTAAATTTAAAATTTTTAACCCTATTCAAATATCGTTTATAGTAGATAGTATGAGATTCATTTTAAAACATAATTATTTTATTTATTGTAATCAGTTTTATTTGCAAACTTGGGGCACGGCTATGGGCACAAAGTTTGCCCCAAGTTATGCAAATTTATTTGTTGGAAGGTGGGAGGAGTCTAACATTTTTAATGATGGCCATTTAAGAGAGGGATTATTGTATTGGCGGCGCTTCATTGATGATGTGCTCTTTATTTGGCAGGGGTCCCAGACCAGTTTAGACTCTTTTTTGAAGGAGATTAATGATAATTCGTTTGGTTTAGAATTTACCTCTAATATCAGTTCCACCAATGTAAATTTTCTGGATCTTAATATTTTTGTGGAAAATAACTCGATCTTTACTAAATGTTACCATAAGGAGGTGGACTGTAATAGTTATATTCATATGAACAGTTGCCACCTCCCTTTGTGGCTTTCAAATATTCCAAAGAGCCAATTCATGCGCATTAGACGCAATTGTACTAAGGATAGTGATTTTGATATTGAAGCTAGTTTTTTACAAGCTCAATTTGTAGAAAAAGGGTATAATGCATCCAGTGTAGATCAGGCAAGACTTTCAGCAAAATCGGCTTCTAGGAGTAGGTTGATTAATGGAGAGAAACAGGTCTTGGCTACTCTGGATATTAAACAAGAAATTGGCAAATTACCCTTTATTACTCATTTTCACAATAATCCCAGAGTTTTCACTAAGATCATCCAGAAATATTGGCCTATTTTAAAGAAAGATAAATTGGTGGGTGAATTTTTATCTGAAAAGCCCAGGTTTGTTTATAGAAGGGCTCAAAATATTGGCAATTTGTTAGCACCCACCCAGAAAAAGGGTTTGATAAATGATAGCAAATTAAATAGGAAACATTCCAACATTATTGGGGGTTTTACTCCGTGTGGCAATTGTTCATGCTGTGTGCGTGTGAAGAACAAGAGAGTCACGCAGACGTCCTTTTGGAATATGGAAAAAACTGAGTTGTTCCAGATCAAGGACAATTTAACATGCCATTCTACGGGGGTTATTTATATAGTAAAATGTCCCTGCAATAAGTTTTATGTTGGTCGTACAAAAAGAAAACTCAAAGAGAGAATAAAAGAACATCTGGACAATATTTCTAAGGGATTTTTAGGACACCCGCTGTCTCGCCATTTTGTGGAGAAACATGGCAAGACAATTTTGGGGTCCACCTTTTTTGGTATTCAAAAGGTTCGAAAAAATCCGAGGGGTGGGGATTATATTAAGAGTATGTCGAGGGTTGAGTCTAGGTGGATTTTCACACTGGACAGTTTGGTGCCAAATGGGCTTAATCATGAAATTGAATTATATGCGTTGTGACCCATTTAGATACTAATCATTGCTGGAATTTTAATTATAAACCTATATATTTTTTGGGGGTATGGGGTTTGCATAATTCGTTATTGAACTGATTTTAAGTAGTTTGTATTTGGGTTTTAAATTATTCTATTTGAATAAAGTTTATTTATTGTTGTTTTTTATTATTAATATTCATTTTGAGGGCGCTATGCCACATAAAGGGATATGTTTGCGTCATTTTTTAGGTGGAGGCAGGGGTATTTAAAGTGTGGGCGGTAGTGCAAGATCCATACCTTTGAGGAAGGGGGACGGCTCCCCCGAAACGCGTCAGGATTGGCCCTTGCACATGTCCGTCTTGTACGGACTGGTGACGTCACCACCCACCATTCACGCCCCTCGCCGGCCATGCCCCTTGCTCACCACGCTACTGTCCGGCGGCGCCATCGGCCGTGGCTGTCTGCCGCTCAAGGGGACGCGCTCCTTTGCGGGGAGCTGTGTCTTTTTGCAAACGGGAGGACGCTCCTTGGTTTTGCTTGAGTCTATAGTTTTTTATCATTCCTGATTCAAAGAACAACACGATTAGCTTCAGCCTGTCTTCACAATAGTGAGTACTGTCTAGTTTCACTTTCAGTTTGTTTTATAAACCCACCACACAGCGTCTAAGCGCGGCCACTTCCAGTTTAGTTGTTTTGTTTTCTCAGTGGCAGACAGCACACTTTTTCTGCTTGGTGTGCCAGCAGCTTATTCATTTGACTGTGTGTTTTGTAGCGCCGGTGTGTTTTTTTCTTTGCACGTCAGGAGGAATTTTGGTCCACTCCTCTTTGCAGATCATCTTTAACCCCTTCCTGACATCAGACATACTATCCCATCCATGGGACCCGGGCCCCTATGCCCATGGACGGGATAGTACGTCTACCACGATCAGCGGTGCCCATGTGGTGAGCGCCGCTGATCGCGGCCGGGTGTCAGCTGATTATCACAGTTGACACCCGGCACTGTGTCAGGGGCGGTCACGGACCGCCCCCGACACGTTAACCCCTTGCACACCGCGATCAAACATGATCGCGGTGTACCGGGGGTTAAAGGGAAGCATCGGCAGGGGGGGGGCTCCCTCAGTGCTTCCCTGAGCCCCCCACAGTAGCGCAATGTGCAGCGCTGCGGGGGTCTCTATCCCTACAGGCCCCCGAATCCAAGATGGCGACGGGGGCCTTCGGATGCCTGTAGGGAGCTGACTTCCTCAGTGCCTGCAAAGCACAGGCATGAGGAAGTCTGCAGAACCGCCTGTGACAGATCGCTGATCTGTCACAGTGATCTGTGATGTGACAGATCAGCGATCTGTCACAGGACAGTGATGTCCCACCTGGGACCATGTAATAAGGTAAAAAAAAAAAAAAAAAAGTTTTAAAATAATTTAAAAAAAAATATTCCCCCAATAAATCAATTTTTTGGAAATAAAAAAAAAAGAAAAAAGAAAAGTACACATATTAGGTATCGCCGCGTCCGTAACGACCCGCCCTATAAAACTGTCCCATTAGTTGAAAAAATGTAACTTTAAACTCCAGCGGACAAAATCCAGGATGCAAAATTTTAAAAAGTTTTTCCTTGCATTAGCAAAGATTTTTATTATTAAAGTCCATCATAAAATAAATCCACACTTCTGGACAGTAGATAAATAGATTAGGGGAAGGGGGGGGGGGTTTAGCCTCTCAGACTACGCATTTCGGCGAATTAACGCCTTCTACATGGTCAGAAGGCGTTAATTCGCCGATACGCGTAATCTGAGAGGCTAAACCCCCCCCTTCCCCTAATCTATTTATCTACTGTCCAGAAGTGTGGATTTATTTTATGATGGACTTTAGTAATAAAAATCTTTGCTAATGCAAGGAAAAACTTTTTAAAATTTTGCATCCTGGATTTTGTCCGCTGGAGTTTAAAGTTACATTTTTTCATTTGAATTTTTCGTGGCTGGCTCCTGCTCTGGTCTCCGTGCACACTTTCTCCTGGATTGATATTGGATCTCACACACCGGGGTGTACAGGTAAGCTGGCTTTGAAAATCTGGAATTTTTTTGTATCCCATTAGTTAACCCCTTTAGCGAACCCCTTAAAAAACGAAGCAAAAAATGATTTATCATACCGCCAAACAAAGTGCAATAACGCGCGATCAAAAAGACGCATATAAATATCCATGGTACCGCTGAAAACGTCATCTTGTCCCGCAAAAAACAAGCTGCCATACAGCATCATCAGCGAAAAAATAAAGTTATAGCTTGCAGAATAAAGTGATACAAAAATAATTATTTTTTTTTATATAAAATAGTTTTCATTGCATAAAACCGACAAAACATAAAAAAAGACCTAAATGAGGTATCGCTGTAACCGTACTGACCCGAAGAATAAAACCGCTTTATCAATTTTACCGCATGCGGGACGGTGTAAACGCATCCCCCCAAAAGATATTCATGAAGCGCTGGTTTTTGTTCATTCTGCGTCCCAAAAATCGGAATAAAAAGCGATCAAAAAATGTCACGTGCCCGAAAATGTTACCAATAAAAACGTCAACTCGCCCCGCAAAAAATAAGACCTCACATGACTCTGAGTCAAAATACGGAAAAATTATAGCTCTCAATATGTGGTGATGCAAAAACTATTTTTACAATAAAAAGCGTCTTTTAGCGTGCGACAGCTGCCAAACATAAGAACCCGCCATAAATAGTAAATCAAACCCCCCGTTATCACCCCCTTAGTAAGGAAAAAATAATAAAATTAAAAGAAAATGTATTTATTTCCATTTTCCCATTAGGGTTAGGGCTAGGGTTAGGATTAGGGTTAGGGGTGTGTTGGCGTTAGGGTTGGAGTTAGAATTGGGGGGTTCCACTGTTTGGGCATATCAGGTGCTCTCCAAATGCAACATGGCGTCTGATCTCAATTCCAGCCAATTCTGAGTTGAAAAAGTCAAATGGTGCTCCTTCCCTTCCAAGCTCTGCCATGCGCCCAAACAGTGTTTTACCCCCACATGTAGGGTATCAGCCTACTCAGGACAAATTGCAAAACAACTTTTGGGGTTTAATTTCTCCTGTTACCGTTAGGAAAATAAAAAATTGGGGGCAAAAATCATTTTTGTGGAAAAAAATGATTTTTTTTTATTTTCACGCCCGGGCGTTATAAACTTCTGTGAAGCACTTGGGGGTTCAAAGTGCTCACCACACATCTAGCCAAGTTCCGTGGGGGGTCTATTGTCCAAAATGGGGTCACTTGTGGGGAGTTTCAATAGTTTAGGTACATTAGGAGCTCTCCAAAGGCAACATGACACCCGCAGACCATTCCATCAAAGTCTGCATTCCAAAACGTCACTGCTTCCCTTCCGAGCCCCGACGTGTGCCCATACAGTAGTTTTCTCCCACAAATGGGGTGTCAGCGTACTCAGGACAAATTGGACAACAACTTTTGGGGTCCAATTTCTCCTGGTACCCTTGGGAAAATAAAAAAATTGGTGACTAAAAGATCATGTTTGTGGAAAAAATATGAATTTTTTATTTTCACGCCCGGGCGTTATAAACTTCTGTGAAGCACTGGAGGGGTCAAAGTGTTCACCACACATCTATATAAGTTTTTTGGGGGTCTAGTTTCCAAAATGGTGTCATTTGTGGGGGGTTTCCACTGTTTTGGTACATCAGGGGTTTTCCAATCGTGATATGGTGTCCGATCTCAATTCCAGCCAAAAAAGTCAAATGGCGCTGCTTCCCTTCCGAGCTCTGCCATGCGCTCAAATAGTGGTTTACCCCCACATGTGGGGTATCAGCGTACTCAGGACAAATTGCACAATACCTTTTAGGGTCCTGTTACCCTTGGAAAAATAAGAATTGAGGGTGAAAAGATCATTTTTTTTGAAAAAATGATTTTTTAATTGTACGGCTGTATGTTATAAACTTCTATGAAGCCCTTGGGGGTTCAAATTTCTCACCACATATCTAGATAAGTTCCTTTGGGGGGTCTAGTTTCCAAAATGGGGTCACTTGTGGGGGGTATCCACTGTTTTGGTACATCAGGGGCTCTCCAAACGTGACATGGTGTCCAATCTGAATTCCAGCCAATTTTGCATTGAAAGACGGCGCTCCTTCCCTTCTGAGCTCTGCCATGCGCCGAAACAATGGTTCCCCCCAACATATCAGGCATCAGCATACTCAGGACAAATTGCACAATAACTTTTGCAGTCCAATTTGTCCTGTTACCCTTGGTAAAATAAAAAAAAAATTGAACCTGAAGTATTTTTTTTGTGAAAAAAAGTTACATTTTTTTTTAAATATTCAAAAAATTCCTGTGACGCACCTAAAGGGTTAATAAACTTCTTAAATGTGGTTTTGAGCACCTTAAGGGGTGCAGTTTTTAGAATGGTGTCACTTTTGGGTATTTTCTATCATATAGACCCCTCAAAGTGGATTCAAATGTGATGTGGTCCATAAAAATAAAAATGGTGTTGTAAAAATGAGAAAATCGCTGGTCAATTTTTAACCCTTATAACTTCCTAACAAAAAAAATTTTGGTTCCAAAATTGTGCTGATGTAAAGTAAACATGTGGGAAATGTTAGTTATCAAGTTTTTTGTGTGCCGTATCTCTGATTTAAGGGCATAAAAATTCAAAGTTGGAAAATTGCGAAATTTTCAAAATTTTCGCCAAATTTCCATTTTTTTCACAAATAAACGCAAGTTATTTGAATGAAATTTTACCACTATCATGAAGTACAATATGTCACGAGAAAACAATGTCAGAATCACCGGGATCCATAGAAGCGTTCCAGAGTTATGACCTCATAAAGGGACAGTGGTCAGAATTGTAAAAATTGGCCCGGTCATGATCGTGCAAACCACCCTTGGGGGTGAAGGGGTTAAACTATTAACATTTTGAGGCTGTCACTTGGCAACTCGGAGCTTCAACTACCTCTATAAGTTTTCTATGGGATTAAGGTCTGGAGACTGGCTAGGCCACTCCATGACTTTAATGTTCTTCTTTTTGAGCCACTCCTTTGTTGCCTTGGCTGTATGATTTTTGTGATTTTCTTGCTGGAAGACCCAGCCACCACCCATTTTTAATGCCCTGGAGGAGGGAAGGAGGTTGTCACTCAGTATTTTATGGTACATGGCTCCATCCATTCTCCCATTAATGTGGTGAACTACTCCTGTGCCCTTAGCAGAGAAACACCTCCAAAACATAATGTTTCCACCTCCATACTTGACAGTGGGGATGGTGTTCTTTAGTTCATAGGGAGCATTTCTTTTCTTCCAAACACAGCGAGTTGAGATAGTGCCAAAAACCTCAATTTTTGTCTCATCTGACAACAGCACCTTCTCCCAATCACTCACAGAATCATCAAGGTGTTCATTGCCAGACTTCAGACAGGCCTGCACATGTGCCCTGTTGAGCAGGGGGACCTTGCGAGCACGGCAGGATTTTAAACCTTTACGGCATAATGTATTATCAATGGTTTTCTTGGTGACTGTGGTCCCAGCTGCCTTGAGATCATTAAAAAGTTCCCTTGTGTAGCTTTAGGATGATCTTTCACCTTCCTCATGATCAAGGATACCCCATAAGGTGAGATTTTGCAGATCGATGTCTATCGACAGTCATTTTTTATTTCTTCCATTTTCTTACTATATTATATTATATCAACAGTTGTCTCCTTCTCACCCAGTATCTTACTTATGGTTTTGTAGCTCATTCCAGCTTTGTGGAGGTCTATGATCTTGTCCCTGACATCCTTAGAAAGCTCTTTGGTCTTGCCCATGTTTTAGAGGATAGAATCTGACTAATTGAGTCTGTGGATGGGAGTCTTTTGTAAAGTCGACTATGTTTCACATTTGCATATGGAGGAGCTGCGTACTTCCTCCGTGAAGCTCAGCCCACTGCTGCACCTCCTCCGGTCAGCTCAGCCTACTTCTGCATGAGTCCTGCGTACCCTATCTTTAACATTGGGTGCGCAGGTCGTGCAGATGTCTCCACATGCATTGTTTTGACGATGCGGTGACCCGCGTTGAACGCAGCATGTTGGAATTTGAAGCGGTCACCGCATCGTCAAAACGACGCATGCGGAGGCATCCGCATACATCCACACGACCTGCGTACCCAATGTTAAAGATAGGGTACGCAGGCTGCATGCATAAGTATGCGGACATAGGCAGAGCTGACTGGAGCTTCACAGAAGAAGTCCGCAGCCCTCAGCTCCTCCATGTGCAAATATGAAACTAGCCTTAGACAGCTGTCTTTAATGCAGGTAACGAGTTGATTAGGAGCGTCTAACTGGTCGAATAACTATATGACAAACAATGGTAAAGCAGAGCGAGTGGAGAGACACAAAGGCACCCCTCGAAAGGGGAGCCCCATGCACGTCCACCAGCAATGCTTAGATGTCTGTCAGATAACAATAGATGTAAAAACATTTAGATGTTTCATAAGCATCATGTATTCACAAATTTATATTATTGCCTTAGAACTACTATTTATTATTTATCGTCTATTATTTATTATTCTTTATCCTATATAGCGATATTTATTAGCATTGGATTTACCTTAAAGACGCTTGAGCATGTTTCAAGGTCCTACTATTGTTGTTTTTTTTTTGCAAGGCGCGTGTGCTCTATTTCATCAGCGTAGCATTAGCCGTCAATATAAGGCCTCTACCATGCTAGAACCATGTATTGATCTTTTACTATTGTCATATGTTATCAGATGATACCAGAGGGCGCCCGCCCGCTCTATATATGTGTGGTCAAGTCTGTTTGGTTCTTGCGACTGTGCCGTATTTGATTCTCAGGTCTCGGTCCTGATATATCCCTGGCGCCTGCGCTCTCGTCTCCTCCCCTGTCAGCTTTTTCATTACTGAATCAGCTGCAGTCTCCTCTTTTGACACATGTGCAGTTATACCTGCTTGATATTTATTCAAACTGCGCCTGCGCCGCCTCCTGACTTCCAGGGTTTGGTTTCGATTTCATCTTGGCGCCTGCGCATTTGTCATTTCTGGACACCAGCTCAATGCACGCCGTACTAGTCTACCATATGTAAGTGCTTTACTTTAATTTTGTGGCATATAAAAAAGACGTCACCCGTGACTAGGACTTGCCTCCATCACCCCTGAGGAAGCCACGCTAGAGGTGGCGATACGCGTTGGGTATCATCCCCTCTCCTGGTATTAGATCTTGCGGGCACATGGCCTTACTTTAAGACCTCTATTTGATTTATCTTTATGCATTCCACAGACATTATATATGTTTGCTTGTCTCTTATTTTAGAGACACTTTAGCCCTTGTCTGAGGCTTCAGCTATTTCTTGTGCATATATTTATTATTTTGCATGTATTCATGTGCACTTGGAGGCCTTCCTTGTCTCCCTGGAGGCACCACACTTTATGGATCATTTAGACAGCCTACTTCTGGTAATGTGAACCATATATTTGGTCTTTACTTTTGTGCTATTAGGTCCATTTGTTCCATCTTTATGTTATATATAGTGTTTAGTGCACTCCATGTTTTGCCATGCTATACATTCTGATATTCTATTTTGGGCACTGCAAACCATACATAGGCTCAACAATTTTTTGTTCAAACCCTCATTTTAATATATAGGGGCTTGTGTATCTATGGTCATCTGTGGTCACTTGCAATTAGATATATTTGTTCCATTTCCATGTTATACATAGTGCTTAGTGCACTCCATATTTTGTTGCACTACACAGCTTTTTCATCTAGTACATGGTTCAAATAGGTCTCTTTATATGTATGTATTTACATCTCTATGCATCATTATTCAGTAGGTCTTTGCCCAGCACATTGGAGGGGGTCACTATCAGGTTCCCATTTTAGAGCCTGCTCTTTGGGAGTTTTTTCTATGGCCAATTTGCCTTGGCCTTTTTAATTGTTTTTAAATTCATTTTTTGTCACTTGTGTGTGTCTTTGTATGCTAACTAGTGTTGAGCATTCCGATACCGCAAGTATCGGCCGATATTCACTATCGGAATTCCGATACTGAGTTCCGATACTTTTAGCATATCGAATACCGGAATCAGAAGTTCCCATAATGCTATGAGCCAGTTTGATTTGATTCAGCCAATGACAATCCTCAGGAGTGTGGGCACATCGTGTTAGGCATGTAGGCATGTTAACTAATGGCATGGCTGTGATTGGCTGCTGAAATGATGTCATGATGCACTATAAAAGCCGCCGCCATTTCGGGTTTACTCTGCTGTGAACTCAGTTAGGGACAGGCTGCTGTTCAAGACTGTGAGGGACAGTTAGAGATAGCGATTTTCCAAATCATAGTGTGCTTTACCCAGGCTACATAACCCACCACTGTAGCTTTCTTTTGCCTTGCAGCAGTGTTCACAGCTGTCTGCAAGGTCTGTGTGAGTGCAGCTCACGCTGAGTAGTGTGTCCTGCAGCCACGTCTGGTTGTAGGCCGCTTAGCGTGTGTCACTGCCTCATACATATTTTTCTTTTTTTGCTGCTCATTTTTCATTCTCCTATTAGTGTGCACTGTGCATCCATCCGTATGCATATACGTTGAATGCAAACACTATAGGAGTAGACAGCGGAGCCTCTCTGCAGCCTTTCAGTGCTAGTGCCCAGTTTGCTGCACTGTTCACGGCTGTCTGAGTGCAGCTTGCGCTGAGTAGTGTGCCCTTCAGCTACGTCTGGTTGTAGGCCGCTCAGCGTGCGTCACTGCCTCACACATTTTTCTTTTTTTGTAGCTCAATTTTTATTCTCCTATTAGTGTGCATCCATTCGTATCCATATATGGTGGTTGCAAACACTATGAACAGCAGACCCTCTCTGCAGCCTTTCAGTGCTAGTGCCCACTTATCTGCACTGTTCACGGCTGTCTGAGAGGTCTGACTGTGTGTGAGTGCAGCTCACGCTGAGTAGTGTGTCCTGCAGCTACGTCTGGTTGTAGGCCGCTCAGCGTGCATCACTGCCTCACACATTTTTCTTTTATTGCAGCTCATTTTTTATTCTCCTATTAGTGTGCATCCATCCGTATCCATCTACATTGGTTGGTTGCAAACACTATATAGGAGTAGATAGAGGAGCCTTTTTTTTGGCTTGGGCCCTTCAGCTGCAGCCAGATTAGTATTACCCTATTTTTTGAAGCCTCATCTTTTGCATTGTAGGTTACCTTCCTGCATTGCAATAGCTCCAAAAAGTTTGTGATACTATCGCTTTCAAATCTTTGGTCACATCCTTTTAGTTTTTTTTTTTTTCCAAAAAACAAAATAAAGTTCAAACACTCCATTTGACAGTTGTGTAGGCCACATTAGCTCCTATTAAAGTGTAGTCCACACACTTCATAAAATTAGTGTTTCTTATACCTGTTACCAGCTGTTCAGGAATAAGCACACTAAGCCCCCCTTTGTACTTTTCTGCCTATCTTTATCAGTCTACCAAGATGAAGAAGGCAGGGAGTGAGGCACGTGGGCGTGCAGTTTCAGCAGGGAGAGGATGTGGGGATTCTGCAGGGAGAGGACGTGGGGATTCTCTGCTTGCTGCGGGCACCAGTTAGTCAGCATCCCCAATTTTAGCAGGCAACAGTCCTTTATTCACAGCTTTGTAGGACCTCGCCATACCCCACTGCTGCGAGAGGAGCAAATTGAAGCCGTTGTCGGATGGATGGCAGCTAACGCATCGACTTCAATTACTTCCACAGCCTCTCAGGACCAGAGCACCAAAGAGCAACCATCTGTCTCTTCACCACCTGCCAAAGTGCCCAGGCAGTCAGAGAGCCCTGGACAGGAGCCATCACAGTCTCTACTTCTGTTCTCTGAATTTGTTGGCTTGGAAAGAGGGGGCCAGCCAAGCAGCATTCAAGAATGTGAAGAGGGAGTATGCAGTGATGCACAACTTCTTTGTCCCTCTGAATCTGAAGAGGCGGGTGGTCCAGTGCCTATGGTCAGCACACCTCAGATGATGACGAGACTCAGGTGCCACTTTATGCTGTGTACGGTGCTGGCGAGACAACCCAGGAGAAGCAGGTGTTTGAAGAGGGGAGTGTAGATGATGAGGTCCTTGACCCATCATGGCGTCAGCCACAGGAAGGTGGTGGGAGCAGCTCTGAGGAAGAGATTCCCCGAACGGCCAAAACAGGAGGGAGAGGGAGGGGGCAGACTTGGTTGCCTGTAGCCTCCACTTCGGCACCCGTTAGGAGCATTCCTCTTTCAAAAGCCAAAACGGGAGCTCCCAAGACTTGCAGTGCGTGGTCTTTTTTTGACACAGTTGCAGATGACATTTGCTTTGTCAAATGCAAGCTGTGTCATCAGAAAGTCAAAAAAGAGGGAAAAATGTCAGCAACCTCAATACCACAAATATGTGGAAACATTTGCGGACCAAGCACGAGGTGGAGTTACACGGACACACTGAAGATGTAGGCCAAAGTACAGCACCACCTCTTCAGCTCGTGTTGGGGCCTCTTCCTCCAGCTCACACACAGCTGGTTTGGCTTCTGCACAGGATCGCCAAGGAAGAACCTCTGGCACTGTTGTCCGGAGACCCAGTGACATTCCACCCACAGCACCACTTTCCCAGTCATCCTCACACTCCCAGGCCACTCTACAGCCATCGGTAGCACAGGCATGGGATAAAAGGCGGACATACTCGGCAAACCATCCCCGAGCACAGGCTCTGAATGCTGGCATTGCCAAACTACTGGCCCTTGAAATGCTCTCATTCAAGGTGGTGGAGACCGACACCTTCCGGAACTTCATGGCATTGGCAGTCCCACAATACACCGTGCCCAGCCGCTTTTATTTCAGCAGGCAAGCCGTCCCTGCCCTGCAAAAGCATGTGGAGGGAAAAATAAAACATGCACTACTAAACGCCGTCAGTAGCAAGGTCCACCTGACCACCGATGCGTGGACCAGTGACCATGGACAGGGACGATACCTTTCCCTCACTGCCCATTGGGTCAATGTTGTGGAGCCGGGTACAGATCTGGAGAGTGGCGCTGTACGTGTTCTGCCAACTCCACGAATTGCAGGAATCCAGTCTGTACACATTGACGCCTCCTCCTACTCAAGTTCCTCAGAAACAATGGTCTTGCAGGAGCCTGTTACGACCGATATGAGCACAGCCAAGGCCAAACGTCAACAGGCCTTACTCAAATTAATTTCTTTGGGGAATCGAAGCCACACAGCGCAGGAGCTTGGAATGCCATCAAGCAGGAGAGCGACGTGTGGTTTGTGACAGCGAATCTCCAGCCGGGCTTGGTAGTGTGTGACAATGGCTGAAATCTGGTGGCAGCTCTGGGCCTAGGCAACCTCACTCACATCCCATGTCTGGCACATGTGCTGAACTTGGTCGTGCAGAGCTTTCTGAGGGACTATCTGGATCTTGATGCACTACTCCACAAAGTCCGCATAGAGTGCACTCACTTGCTGCGTTCCAGCACGGCAAGACCGCGCCTTGCTGATCTGCAGCGCTGATTACGCCTTCCGGAACATCGCATCATATGTGACCTACCCACCAGGTGGAATTCAACGTTACATATGTTGGAGCGGTTGTGTGAGCAGCAGGCAGCAGTCATGGAGCACCAGCTGCATCAGGCGCAAACAAGTCGCACTGTGCGCCGGTCACACTTCAGCACCACTGAGTGGGCCTCTATGAAGGACATCTGCCTCGTTTTGCATGCCTTCGATGATTCCACGCGGATGGAGAGTGCAGATGATGCACTAGTCAGCATGACTGTCCCCCTTATCTGCCTGCTTCAAAAAACACTGCAAGAATTAAGGGAGGAGGTTTTGGAAGAGGTGGAGGATGAGGAGTCACAAATGCCATCTGCTTCTGGACAGTCTGTGCTACGTGGTTCCTCACAAAGGCCTAAGCAGGGGACACTGTGAGGAGGATGAGGAGGAGTCAATGGAGGAGGAAGACATCTCTCCAGAGGAGGGAGGTACACAATGCTCTAGTCAGTATGTACAGCGAGGGTGGGGTGATGCAGAGCAGGCAGAGATGACGACTCAAGCAGGGGACAGTGTTTCTTTGGCATGTGGGAGTCTGCAACACATTTCATGCTGCAGTGCCTGAGAAACGTCCGCCGCATCGCCCACATTCTCAACACGACTGATTATTGGGTGTACACCCTCCTAGATCCTCGCTACCGGGACAACTTACAAAGCCTCATACCACCGTTGAACCGGGAGCGTAAACTGCGGGAATACCAAGACACACTGGTGCAGTCCATCATGTTCTCCATTCCACCCGACAGCAGTGCTGCTAGTGCTTTACAAAGCAGCTCTGTGCGTCGAGGCAGTGGAGGAAGCTCGGCACAAAGAGGGAGCAGAGGCAGCGCCTCAGCACAAGGCAAGACCACTATGGCCCAAATGTGGCAAAGTTTTGTGTGTCCGCCACAAATGTCTACACCATCACAGACCGCTCCAGTCAGCAGGAGGCAAGGTTTCCGTCAGATGGTGAAAAAAGTATCGAGTATCGCCGATTCCGATACCGGAAGTCCCATTCAGGTCTATGGGACTTCCGGTATCGGAATAAGAAAAACCCTTTTCTGTCCTTGTACAGCCTCTCGGGGGTGTGTACGGACCTTCCGGGGGTCTGTGCCGACTGCCCGGGGGTCTGTACTGGCCTGCCAGTGGTCTGTACCGACTGTCCGGGGGTCTGTACCGACTGCCAGGGGGCTCTGCCGGCCTGCCAGTGGTCTGTACCGACTGTCCAGGGGTCTGTGCAGGCTGCGGGGGTCTGTGCAGGATCGTCCGATGGGACTACAAGTCCCATCGGGCGATGCCTGGCTACCATGACGGTGATTGACACATTAGCCAATGATGGAACAGTAGCAGTCCCATCATCCGGCTAATGTGTTGAATGTACAAAAAAAGAAAAATGCATGCTACATGCATGCAACATACATACATACAACATATATGCTACATGCATGCAACATACATACATACAACATATATGCTACATGCATGCAACATACATACCTACAACATATGTGCTACATGCATGCAACATACATACCTACAACATATATGCTACATGCATGCAACATACATACCTACAACATATATGCTACATGCATGCAACATACATACCTACAACATATATGCTACATGCATGCAACATACATACCTACAACATATATGCTACATGCATGCAACATACATACCTACATGCAACATACATACCTACCTACCTACATACCTACTTACCTACATGCATGCAACATACATGCATATATACACACGCATCTATATGCATATATACACACGCATATATATACACACACACACATATATATATACACACACACGCATATATATACACACACACACACACACACACATATATATATATACACACACACACACACATATATACACACACACACACACATATATATATATATATATATACACACACACACACACACACATATATATATATACATATACACACACACACACACAGTCATATGTTAAAGTTTGGGCACCCCTATTAATGTTAACCTTTTTTCTTTATAACAATTTTGGTTTTTGCAACAGCTATTTCAGTTTCATATATCTAATAACTGATGGACTCGGTTATATTTCTGGATTCAAATGAGGTTTATTGTACTAACAGAAAATGGGCAATCTGCATTTTAACAAAATTTGACCGGTGCAAAAGTATGGGCGCCCTTATCATTTTCTTGATTTGAACACGCCTAACTACTTCTTACTGACTTCCTGAAGCACTAAATTGGTTTTGTAACCTCATTGAGCTTTGAACTTCATAGCCAGGTGTATCAAATCATGAGAAAAGGTATTTAAGGTGGCCACTTGCAAGTAGTTCTCCTATTTGATTCTCCTATGAAGCGTGGCATCATGGGCTCCTCAAAACAACTCTCAAATGATCTGAAAACAAAGATTATTCAACATAGCTTTTCAGGGGAAGGATACAAAAAGTTGTCTCAGAGATTTAACCTGTCAGTTTCCACTGTGAGGAACATAGTAAGGAAATGGAAGAACACAGGTACAGTTCTTGTTAAGCCCAGAAGTGGCAGGCCAAGAAAAATATCAGAAAGGCAGAGAAGAAGAATGGTGAGAACAGTCAAGGACAATCCACAGACCACCTCCAAAGACCTGCAGCATCATCTTGCTGCAGATGGTGTCACTGTGCATCGGTCAACAATACAGCGCACTTTGCACAAGGAGAAGCTTTATGGGAGAGTGATGCGAAGGAAGCCGTTTCTGCAAGCACGCCACAAACAGTCGCCTGAGGTATGCAAAAGCACATTTGGACAAGCCAGTTACATTTTGGAAGAAAGTCCTGTGGACTGATGAAACAAAGATTGAGTTGTTTGGTCATACAAAAAGGCGTTATGCATGGAGGCTGAAAAACACAGCATTCCAAGAAAAACACTTGCTACCCACAGTAAAAATTTGGTGGAGGTTCCATCATGCTTTGGGGCTGTGTGGCCAATGCCGGCACCGGGAATCTTGTTAAAGTTGAGGGTCGCATGGATTCAACTCAGTATCAGCAGATTCTTGACAATAATGTGCAAGAATCAGTGACGAAGTTGAAGTTACGCAGGGGATAGATATTTCAGCAAGACAATGATCCAAAACACCGCTCCAAATCTACTCAGGCATTCATGCAGAGGAACAATTACAATGTTCTGGAATGGCCATCCCAGGCCCCAGACCTGAATATCATTGAACATCTGTGGGATGATTTGAAGCAGGCTGTCCATGCTCGGCGACCATCAAACTTAACTGAACTGGAATTGTTTTGTAAACAGGAATGATCACAAATACCTTCATCCAGGATCCAGGAACTCATTAATAGCTACAGGAAGCGACTAGAGGCTGTTATTTTTGCAAAAGGAGGATCTACGAAATATTAATGTCACTTTTATGTTGAGGTGCCCATACTTTTGCACCGGTCAAATTTTGTTAAAATGCAGATTGCACATTTTCTGTTAGTACAATAAACCTCATTTGAATCCAGGAATATAACTGAGTCCATCAGTTATTAGCTATATGAAACTGAAATAGCTGTTGCAAAAACCAAAATTGTTATAAAGAAAAAAGGTTAACATTAATAGGGGTGCCCAAACTTTTACATATGACTGTGTATATACACTCACTGGCCACTTTATTAGGTACACCATGCTAGTAAGGGGTTGGACCCCCTTTTGCCTTCAGAACTGCCTCAATTCTTCGTGGCAGAGATTCAACAAGGTGCTGGAAGCATTCCTCAGAGATTTTGGACCATATTGACATGATGGCATCACACAGTTGGCGCAGATTTGTCGGCTGCACATCCCTGATGCGAATCTCCCGTTCCACCACATCCCAAAGATGCTCTATTGGATTGAGATCTGGTGACTGAGGAGGCCATTTGAGTACAGTAAACTCATTGTCATGTTCAAGAAACCAATCTGAGATGATTCGAGCTTTATGACATGGCGCATTATCCTGCTGAAAGTAGCCATCAGATGTTGGGTACATTGTGGTCATAAAGGGATGGACATGGTCAGCAACAATACTCAGGTAGGCTGTGGCGTTGCAACGATGCTCAATTGGTACCAAGGGGCCCAAAGAGTGCCCAGAAAAAATTCCCCACACCATGACACCACCACCACCAGCCTGAACCGTTGATACAAGGCAGGATGGATCCATGCTTTCATGTTGTTTACGCCAAATTCTGACCCTACCATCCGAATGTCGCAGCAGAAATCGAGACTCATCAGACCAGGCAACGTTTTTCCAATCTTCTACTGTCCAATTTCGATGAGCTTGTGCAAATTGTAGCCTCAGTTTCCTGTTCTTAGCTGAGAGGAGTGGTACCCAGTGTGGTCTTCTGCTGCTGTACCCCATCTGCCTCAAAGTTCGACGCACTGTGCGTTCAGAGATGCTCTTCTGCCTACCTTGGTTGTAACGGGTGGCAATTTGAGTCACTGTTGCCTTTCTATCAGCTCGAACCAGTCTGCCCATTCTCCTCTGACCTCTGGCATCAACATGGCATTTCCGGCCACAGAACTGCCGCTCACTGGATTTTTTTTCTTTTTCGGACCATTCACTGTAAACCCTAGAGATGGTTGTGCGTGAAAATCCCAGTAGATCAGCAGTTTCTGAAATTCTCAGACCAGCCCTTCTGGCACCAACAATCATGCCACGTTCAAAGGCACTCAAATCACCTTTCTTCCCCATACTGATGCTCGGTTTGAACTGCAAGAGATTGTCTTGACCATGTCTACATGCCTAAATGCACTGAGTTGCTGCCATGTGATTGGCTGATTAGAAATTAAGTCTTAACACACAGTTGGACAGGTGTACCTAATAAAGTGGCCAGTGAGTGTGTGTGTGTGTATATATATATATATATATATATATATATATATATATATATATATATATATATATATATATATATATATACACATATACATACATACACACACACATATATATGCACACACACACATACATATATATATATATATATATATATATACACACACGCATACTACACACACACACATATATACCACATGCATGCAACATGCATACTACATGCATGCAACATACATATATACTACATGCATGCAACATACATACTACATATATACCACGTGCATGCAACATTCATACTATATACACTACATGTATGCAACATACATATATACTACATACAATACATTCATACATATATACTACATGCAATACATTCATACAATACATACATATAGACATACAGTACATATAACAGAGTACATACTCACCATCACTTGTCACTTTAATCCCTGAAGCCATTGTCATCTGTGGATAAAACAACAAACCACCAATATACTTACCCCTGATCCGCAGAAGTCCACGAGTGTCCCACGTCAATCTTGTGTGGAGAACAGCAGCATCAGGAAACCAATGTCGGGAGGTAGTAATCCTTCCACACTGTATTTCTCCGCCACTGTAAAAAAAAGTCCCTAGTCTCATTTTATGGCATTGCTGTGTGAGAAATTTCCCACGCAGCTTTTGCCATAAAGTGAGACAAGTGACAGTGGCGGAGGAATACAGTGCGGAAGGATACCTACCTCCCGTCATTGGATTCCTGGAGCCCGTAGAGAACGGTAGCATCAGCTGATACTTTTTTTGATATCGGCCGATCCAATCCGATTCGATATTTTTCAGTATCGGGTGGTATCGCTCAACACTAATGCTAACAATAAAATAATTATTTTTGATATTTTGTCATATTTTGTTGATTTTGGGGTTGATCGAGTCCATGGTACACACTTCTTTTCTCTCTTCTTTTGCATTGATTCTTCAAGTGTGTGGACAGCAGTTCCCCGTAGATAGTTTGTAGTGCCCTCAAGTCCTTTTGCCCCATCAGGCAGAAGTAAGTCACTCACAGATATATCTAAAGTAGTATATATATTTAGAGAAAACGTTGTTTCACCATATCATATCCACAAACATATGCATTTCTATGCAATACAACAAGTAAAGCTCATGTACATGATAATTGCCTTATAGAATATGATGTCCAGGGACCCATCTCACCAGACGCACGTTTCACATTGAAATGCTTGTTTAAATGCATACTTTATTACTTGATAATGCTTTTGGTATTTATTTGGCCTATTTAGTAGCTTTCTCTTCTTTGGTATCTGCTTTTGCCATATACTCATATCCTACTGGATAGGTCAAAAAGTGTTTTTATTCCTAAAATGTACAGAAATCATTTCCTTCTGAAGGCAGCAAAATGCTGCCGTTTGTTATGTCTGTGTCAGACATCACTGGTGGGGAACAGAAGAGAAACATTACCAAGAATGAAAACCACAGCACATGTCACATGTACAGCTAAACAGCTCTCCAAGAGTGAGATCCTGAGCAGCTCCTAAAGCTCTTGTGTCATCTCCACCATGCTCTTTTATACCTAGCACTTTCAGGTAGAGGCATAGCTAGGGGTCCAGAAAAATGAATCAGAGAGGTCCCCTAACCAGGTAACAGTGTTTACAGCTATGGTCGCACACCCTAGTCATAGTGACTACAGGAGAACCTCAGCAGATGACTGTTAAAAAAAAACAAACAAAACAGAAAGACCTCCACAGTTTAGCGCCACTGTAGGGTCAGTGGGCCGGGCAGGGGGGTGGTCCCTCTGTATACCGCGCAGTGATGTACAGACACAAGATAGAGGCAATTTTCGGGTGCAACAGGTCCAAGTTTATTTTCCACCGTCCGACTGACGGCCCTCACAGCACACCGCAATATCTTTCTCACGGCCCTCCGTGTCCAGGGCCGCTTCACACACCGTACTTTACACCAGGGACGTATTTCTACATACCGCCGCCTTTTTCACTCTGTGACGATCCTGTCAGCTCAGTCACTGTGGCCGCCTTAGGCCCGTACACCATCAACACTTTACTGGTCAGTTTTGTCGTTCCAAATACGGTGTCCTTCACCCCGTGACTCGTCTATACTGCGGTTCTTCCTGTCAGGACCACCCTCTGACGTTCTCTCTCCTCAGTACCCCTAGTTTGGTTTTCCTCACAATGCACAAACTGTCATAGTCCTCCTGTCACTGGAGCTACCCCTGGGGACTGGAACTTTCTGGAACCCTCCTTCAAATTTATATCTTTCCTGGTTCCCTGTAACTCCGCCCCCCATGACCAACGGTTTTCTAAGCCCTAAGGTGATGTCAAGTCCTTTGCTCACACTCCTCCTTGCCCTCTAATGGTCAACCCAAGGTACTGCACGTCCACTACACTTTCTCAGCTGTTTCCCCACTGTAGTAACTGACACCTGTCTAAACTGTGCAAACCTTCCTTTCTCTATTCTGACAAGTCCATCCATCCAGTCACCTTCCCTACACACTCCCCCTTCCTTTGTCTATTGTCGTCCTCGACAATCGTAATCCCTGCCTTCGTCGTTCTGAAGCTTCACCTACACTCTGTTGTCGGACCAGTTGTTGGGTCAAACCCACTACCCGCGGGGGCCAAACCATACTGGGAGCACCATGCTCTGAGCAGCCTACTGCTACTCACCAGCGTGCACGCCACATGACGTCTTTCAAATTGGGCTAGGTACACCCATATTCTATGGCATGTACCTTCCCCTACTCTCCCCTTCTGTCACCTTCCACTGTCCGGTACGCCATGATCGAGGCCTCACACCTACCAGATCATTGCCGGCGTCCACCTTCCTCCTTCAGGGGTGTCCGTGGTGTTGGGGACCTGACCTAGGATGGCTGTCTTTCTCACGTCTCCCATCTCTTACCTTTCTTTCAGTTACATGTCATGGTCGGCGTCTCGGTCTCCCAGACCTTCTCGGCACATAGACCCCCTTCGGATCTCACACTACCCTTTGGTCTCTCAGACCTTCTCTTACCCGGACCTGTTGTATTTACTTGTGCACATTATACAACTTTACAATATCACAAGTACCCCATTTTTTATATTTTTTTTTCATTTTTCTTTGCTTTTAAAACCAACATATGACAATAAAAACTTCACATGTTCTCCTCCCCCCTTCCTTGGACGTGGACACTCTTCTTGACATCCCCACTTTGCCAGGCTTAATACCAAAACTAAAAACCCAAACTTTTATATTAAACTTTTTTTTTTTTTTTTTTTTTTTTTTTTTTTTAAACTCAGACGCAAACTGTCCTTGTGATTTGCACAACGGTGCAACGAAATTTCGAAAGTTCAAACCACTTCCTAGTGGCCGGCAGCAAGGGGCCCCACAGCCGTGGAGCTCCTGGGATGTAGGGAGTGTCCGCAACAGTCCTCTTTATGGGGGCTCGTGTTCTTCTGGCTCAGCAATCACAGCTACCGCGTAGTAGCCGCGGGGACAGTACTCTTTGTAGTACGACACCAAGTCCCCCTCTTGTAGAGCCCGGCCGTGACGAATAGAGGCCACATTAATATAGACCTTCTGGCCGGTAGCTAGATCGCATATAAACCCATACCCTTTGGCAATGTTAACATACACCAGCCGTCCCTTAGACCTCTTAGCCGCCATTCCAGCCTCTCCCCCTGCATGGACCTGGTTCCATAACTCCCGCTCCCAGGCCTCCTCCTTCCTTATAACCTCTGCGACCCAAACAGAGGGCACACTACAAGCTCGGGAGTCCGGTGGGCGGGACTCCGCCAAAGATGGGAGCGGGGCAGAGGCGGCTAATGATGTTGGTGGCCCAGCAGCCGCTGGGGCCGGGTGGCAGATGGGTGCGGCCATGCTCTTAGAAGATTGGGCCAAAGGGCCTGTCACACAGGCCGCAGTCGATTCCAGTGCCGGCATAGCAGCCGCATCTGCAGGGTAGGCCACACCTGAAATTCATCTGGAGCCGGGGCAGCGGCCGCCTTTGAAGATGCGGTCGCTAGCGGTAGAGGGGATGCAACGGTGTCTTCTTCGGTCAGGCTCCGCACCGGCGACACCGGGCGTGGCGCCGCCGGTTGGAGTGCTTCTGGACCAGGAGCGGAGGCCCTGCTCAGTTCTGCGTGTATAGTGGGGCCCTCCTTGGCCGGGCTCTCGGGGACACAGGATGCCGCTCACTGTGGCCGAATGGTGGGGGCCGCTTGTGGAGCCACTGTCGGGGCCGGGGGAACTCTCACCTTCCTCGGGGCCATGGCCTCCGTCTCCTCATCACACGGCTCTTTCCGCAGTCTCCGCTCTTCATCCTGCCTTCCGGCGGGGCTGGCCTCCAGGCTCAGGGGCTCCACAGGGAGGCTCTCCGCCGGTAACTTAGGTGGCAGCTCCTGGTGGTTCCGCACGGGCTCCACTCCTTCACTCACCATGCAGCTGCCTGTTCGTGGCCCTGAGGGGAACATTTCCTGGCGTGACTCGACCTCCCGGCGCCACCGCCACTCTAGGCGCCCGATGCTCCGACATCCACAGTGTCTCATATCGTCCGATGGGCAGCACTCGAATGGTGCCAGACAGCCGCTGCCAAACTTTTTCCCTGTGCCACTCCCTCTGCTGGGTGGGCCGATGGCAGACCTTTCCACTCACTTGTCAGGGTCCAGTACATGGGAGCGCTGGCCTCCTGGTACACATCGCTGGCTCCAGGGGTACGTAGGAGGGGGCCCCAGTCCATTGGGATCAACAGCAAACACTTGAAACTCTCCTCTGCACTGAAGCAGCACCGCCATCTTGCACCAGTCCTGGTACCTCCCCGGATCTTCTGCTGGCAACGCAGATACGCCGCAGCGCTCCCAATTTGTAATCCACAGGTGGGTAATTTGCATTCCACAGGTATTTGTAATCCAAGCTGTGTAGTCCAAGTCTTTCTCCATTCTTTAGGGCAGGCCTGCCACAGAAGATGACGTATTAGCGGCGGCGATCCTACCGACTACGCCAAGTGTAGGGTCGGTGGGCCAGGCTGGGGGGTGGTCCCTCTGTATACCATGCAGTGACGTACAGACACAAGATAGAGGCAAGTTTTGGGTGCAACAGGTCCAAGTTTATTTTCCACCGTCCGACTGACGGCCCTGACAGCACACCGCAATATCTTTCTCACGGCCCTACGTGTCCAGGGCCGCTTCACACACCGTACTTTACACCAGGGACGTATTTATACGTACCACCCCTTTTTCACTCTGTGACGATCCTGTCAGCTCAGTCACTTTAGCCGCCTTAGGCCCGTACACCATCAGCACTTTACTGGTCAGTTTAGTCATTCCAAATACGGTGTCCTTCACCCCGTGCCTAGTCTATACTGCGGTTCTTCCTGTCAGGACCACCCCCCTGACGTTCTCTCTCCTCAGTCCCCCTAGTTTGGTTTTCCTCACAGTGCACAAACTGTCGTAGTCCTCCTGTCACTGGAGCTCCCCCTGGGGACTGGAACTTTCTGGAACCCTCCTGTCAAATTTATATCATTCCCAGCTCCCTGTAACTCCGCCCCCCATGGCCAACGGTTTCCTAAGCCCTAAGCTGATGTCAAGTCCTTTGCTCACACTCCTCCCTGCCCTCTAATGGTCAACCCAAGGTACTGCATTTTCACTACACTTTTTCAGCTGTTTCCCCACTGTAGTAACTGACACCTGTCTAAACTGTGCAAACCTTCCTTTCTCTATTCTGACAAGTCCGTCCGTCCGGTCACGCTCCCTACACCACTTTACATCTTCCATATCTGTCTATCACCCTACCCTAGGCCTCCGTTCTGCTAATGAACTAAGGGGCCCGTCACATTTAGCGATGCACCAGCGATCTCGACAACGATACGACCCAGTCAGGATCGCTGGTGCATCGCTAAATGGTCGCTAGTGAGCTGCCAAACAGGCAGATCTCAGCAGCGATGCAGTAGCGGTCGTTACTTACCTGCCAGATGCGGCGATGATGACGTCCTCCGCCCACGTCAACGCTTCGCTCGTCGGCGCCAGCAGGAAGCCGCCGCCGAGAAATGGAACACGCCGATCTCGCGCGATCACCGATAACCAGCGGGGGAGCCGGTCGGAGGTGAGTATCACATGTAGCGATATTGCTAGCAATATCGCTGCTGCGTCACAAAATCGGTAACGCTTTTGCGATATCACTGTGTAAAGCCCCCTTTAGTCTAACATCCTCAATAATCTGAACCTCCCACTCCCGTTTCCCAGACTTCTTGCATGCTGCACCAATTCTTTGGAATGCACTACCCAGGACAATCCCATTACTCCCCAATGCTCTCGGTTTTAAGCACTGCCTAAAATGGCATTTCTTAAGACTTTCCTATCATCTTACATATCTAAATATTCCCATTTTGCCGTTCAAAATTTTCTTACTAATCTGGTACCTCATAACATCTGTTTACACACATGCATTTAATAGCCCTCTGGACCTGTACTTGTACATACAATACAAGCACATTTTACCATTTACCTTTCCTGCCTCCCCCTATTTCCTCAGATTGTAAACTTGCGAGCAGGACCCTCACTCCTCTTGGTATGTGTTACTTTGTAATCTCTGATATTGCCTGTAAAAGTCCCCTCTGAATTTTAAAATGCTGCAGAATATGTTGGCCCAAAAGAAATAAGTATTTTAAATCACTCCCTATTGTGCATCCAATGTGCCTACCAAAACGCTAAAAAAGGAAACTAATAATCACCTATTGCGGCTCCCATGACGAATGGTGCTATGCTCTACCTCTTCTTCCACTGCAAACTCTGGGCCGATGCAGGTTGTGAGGTGAAGTGATGCCAAGCAGGGAACATCAAGAAGCATGATGACAGCGACCTGAACAGTCAAGAAGCTTACAGCAGCCCACCAGAATACTGATATTGCTGCTGATATTGTTGCCAGATGCTGAATCATCCTAATGATGCGGCACGCTTGTGATGTCACTGTCTTAGGTGGCCACCTGAGCCAACCTATGAGGTCTGGGTATTCAGGTTGAAGTGTGCACTATAATGAGTATATAGATGGCAAGGGGCCAGATACTGTTTTTGCATAGTTTATTACCACTGGTTAGCACTCTGCAGCTCCAGTCAGAGGTGTCGATTGATGTCAGTACTACTCCCAACAGCTGACGCCTGCAGTCGCCAATAACAGCAAAAGCAGTCTTGCCTCATGTTAATATTCATCAGCCAGCATCTTCCCTATAATTAGATAAATTAAAAAAATGGTGTGGGTTCCCTTGTATTTTTGATAACCAGCCAGGCAAAACTGACAGCTGCCGGCTGCAACACTCAGCTGTCATCTTTAGCATGGCTGGTTATCAGGAATAGAGGGATCCCCACACAGTTTTTTAAATAATTTTAAAAAATGACATGGGGTTCCCACCCCCATTTCTGGAAACCATTCAAGCTAAAGCAGACAGCTGGGGACATCTAACAGATGCGTCTTTTATGTGACAGCTGCGGGCTGCCATTTTTATGCTGGGGGGGCAATATCCATGGCCCCTTAACAGCCTGAGAACACCAGCCCCTAGCTGCCTGTTTTAGCTTGGCTAGTTGTCAAAAATGGGGGACCCCACAGCTTTTTTTTTTATTATTATTTATGTCAATAATTTAAAAAAAGGCATTGGGACCCCTTTATTCTTGATAACCAGCCATGATAAAGCTGACAGCTGAATGTTGCAGCCCGTGACTATCAGTTTTGCTGGTTGTCACAAATACAGGGGAACACACATCATTTTGCTTTCTATTTATTTATAGCGCAGGGACATGAATTCTTCCATCAGCCACCACCTGCTCTCACTGTTAAAAGCGATTGCAGACGTACGCTGATGAGAGTTGCAGTCCCATCAGCCGACACTTGACTGGAGATTAACCTTTTACAACTCTGCCCGTCTCTGCTCTTGTGGATTATAAATCTGCTACGCCTGTTGCCATAGATTCAGCTCTCCGGCTTCATCTGCTTACATGGTTCCAGTTTTCTCCTCCTGTTGCCATTCTGCCATCACAGCTTCTGTAGTTTCAGCTGGATCGCCCTCCTGCACCAACATCATCAGTCCATGCTGCATCACAGTTTCTCATCTGTAAACAGGTATGTGGATGCAACAGTCACTATTGGGCTTGTTACCACCATCTAAAAAAAAAAAAAAAAGGAGGAGCCTGCGCCGCTTAAGGATAGAACGCATAGCATGAAGTGCATATGCACATAATATCTAACTGTATTCAAAATGTGATATTTGGCAAAAAAATTTGTCAATTCAATTGAGCCACCCCGCCTCGCCAAGGCAATCTCATGTGGGCGTCCTACTCTATGTTTTTAATAAACACTGTGCCATTACGGCCTCCTAAATACATTAAAAGCAAGACCACATTAAGTGCAATCCGTACCTGAGCATTTCTGGATCGCTCCCATGAAGCCAGATAAAGCAAGTGCAGATGAAGGCCAACCAGGTCTGAATGTAGACATGTCAGGTTTAGCCTCCACACATTGCCTGACCAGGAAACATGGATGAAGGGTGATGCAGGTTCAAACACAGGTGCACAATTAAATAAAGCTTGGGGCAGGGTGGGGCTGCTGTGTGTGTGCACAGCAGCCTAGATCCATCACAGTGAACACAGAAAAAATGGCGAACATAACCAAGCGCGCACGGCAAAAGTGGTGGTCAGCCACATACCAACATACAAAAAAAAAAAAAAAAAAAGTGAGGAGCCAGCGCCGCTTAAGGATAGAATGCATAGCATAAAGTGCATATTCACATAATATCTAACTGTATTCAAAATGAGATATTTGGCAAAAAAATTGATCAATTCAATTGAGCCACCCCACCGCGCCAAGGCAATCTCATTTTTAGTGCAGCTGTTCTGCATTGTTGATCCTGGGGAAGGCAAAAAACCCACAGAGTAGAAGACAATTTTCTCTATAGGGAAAAAAAATTCCTTCCCCTAAGCTGGGTCAACCATCTACCTATAATGTTCTGTTATTCGTAACCTTCTATACTGTTACTCACAAGAAAAGCATCCATTCCTTTCTTACATTCATTCAGTGAGTTGCCCATCACCACTTCCTCAGGAAGAGAATTCCAGAGCCTCACTGCTCTTACCGTGAAGAACCCTCTTCTATGCTGGTGCAGAAATTGTCTTTCCTCCAAACGAAGAGAAAGCCCCCTTGCTCTTGTCACAGTCCTTGGTACAAACAGTTCATTGGAGAGATCTCTGTATTGCCCTCGTGATATACTTGTACATATATATTAGGTCTCCCCTAAGGCCGTGTTCACACACCGCTTTTTTTTCGCGGTTTTTCCCATGGATTTGCCAAAATATCAGCGGGAAAAATAAGCTTCCCATTCATTTCTATACATTTTCCACTTTTTGTGCACATTGATGCATTTTTTACCGCGAAAAAAACGTATCGTGGTAAAAAACGCAGCATGCTCCTTAATTTAGCAGATTTTTCTGCGCTTCCGATTTCCATGCTTTTGGAAAATGCGCAAAAATCGCAGTAAAAACGCACGGAAAATGCGCAGAAAAACGCGCGGTTTTCTGGGAAGGGAGTCAGGTTTTCTGCTACGTGTGCACTTAGCCTTAGTCTTCTCTTTTCTAGAGTAAATAGACCTAATTTTGATAACCTTTCTGGGTATTGTAGTGAACCAACTCCATTTATCAGTTTAGTAGCCCGCCTTTGAACCCTTTCAAGTTCAGTAATGTCTTTCTTGAGCACCGGCGTCCAAAATTGCACACAATACTCCAAGTGTGGTCTGACGAGTGATTTGTACAGAGGGAGAATTATGTTTTCATCTCGTGTCCCCAGACCTCTTCTAATGCATCCCATGACCCTATTTGCTTTGGTGGCAGCTGCCTGACACTGGGCACTCCAATTTAGCTTTTTGTTGACTAAGATGCCTAAGTCTTTTTCCATGTCTGATTTCCCCAGCAGTTTCCCATTTAGTAAGTAATTGTAGCACCTGTTTCTCCTTCCCATGTGCATAACCTTACACTTATCTGTGTTAAACCTCATTTGCCATTTTTTAGCCCAATTCTCCAATTTACTCAAATCTGTCTGTAGTTGTAAACTGTCCTCCTTTGTGTTAACTACCTTACATAGTTTTGTATCATCTGCAAATACTGATATTTTACTGTGTAAGCCATCCACTAGATCATTAATATATTAAATAGTAGGGGGCCCAATACAGAACCCTGTGGTACCCCACTAGTAACCGTGGCCCAATCTGAGTATGCACCATTAAGGCTGTGTGCACACGCTGCGGAAAAGGTGCGGATTCATCCGTGCGGATTTTGTACAATCCGCAGGTGAAACCGCAGGTCAAAAGACCTGCGGTTTTACCTGCGGATTGCTCTGCGGTTTTGCCCTGCGGTTTTTCATCTCCTCAATGGAGGAGATGGCAAACCGCAGGAGAATCCGCAGAAAGAATTGACATGTCAATTCTTTCTGCGGATTGAAAACCGCAGATAATCCGCGCGGAAAATTCCGCACCGTCTGCACTGCGGTTTTTGATTCCCATAGGGAATCATTGTACTGTACACCGCAGCAGAAACTGCTGCGGGTCCGCAGCGGCCAAAACCGCTGCGGAACCGCAGCAAAATCCGCAGCGTGTGCACACAGCCTAATAACCACTCTCTGTTTTCTATCACTAAGGCTAGTTTCACACTAGCGTTTATTCGACGCAGCGCGCGGTGCCGCTAAGCCCCACCCCCTGCCGGCTCCCTGCCCACCCTATCCGGTCATCGCCGCCTACTATCGCACATGGATGCTTGCAATCTGCTCACCCTATCTTTAGCATAGGGTGCGCAGATCGTGCGCTGGCCATGCGCTAGTAGGATTTTGGCGTGCGCTGCGCACTTTTGAAGGTGCGCCCGTGCGCAGCATGTTGCATTTCGGCGTGCATGGCGCACCTTCAAAAGTGCGCAGCGCACGCCAAAATCCTACTAGCGCACGGCCAGCGCACGATTTGCACACCCTATGCTAAAGATAGGGTGCGCAGATCGCAAGCGTCCATGTGCGATAGTAGGCGGCGATGACCGGATGGGGCGGGCAGGGAGCCGGCAGGGGGCGGAGCTTAGTAACGCCGTGCGCTGTGTCGTAATAAACACTAGTGTGAAACTAGCCTAAGCCAGCTACCTACCCATCTACGCACATTTTCCCCTAGCCCAAGCTTTCTCATCTTACTTACCAATCTTATATGTGGGACAGTGTCAAATGCTTTAGAGAAGTAGAGAAACACTTCTCTTATTAATAAGACACTTTGTACACCCATTACTCTGACCGTCTTTGTCCTCTGAAGCACTGTCCTGTTCTCCTGTGTCTCGCACTTCTACACCGAAAGTCACACCTTTCATGAACGCCCTTCAATGGCCTGGTCGTCTCTCTTTTGGCTGAGATTTCTTAGCTCTGGTCTCGTGTCTCCAGTCCAGGCTATCCAACTCTATTCGCTCAGCCCCAATGCTGTTTACTAGCTTCTTCTCTTGGTTTGGGTCCCAGGATGGTCACTCGTTTCCCCACTTGGATCTGATCACTCGTAACGGCGGCCAAAAGCCAATCTCGCTGTACCACACATCCATCCTTCTACAGGTTAAGGTGCGAATTCCTCTCCTTTACTGGGTCTTTTATAATTACTAACTATGCCACAGCTATTATTAATTATTATTTATACAGCACCATTGATTCCATGGTGCTGTACATGAGAAGAGGTTACATACAAATTACAGATATCACTTACAGTAATCAAACTAACAATGACAGACTGATACAGAGTGGAGAGAGGACCCTGCCCTTGCGGGCTTACATGCTACAGCTGACGGTGCTAATGTCAACCAGTCAAATTCAGGCTTTTGTTTCTCGGAAGATATCAGCTATCACCTGATCTGGTGTCTCCTTCAATCTCTTCCCAGAGGCAACATGCACTTCACTCTTTAGTTCCTGCTTTCCCTGTTCCTATCATATTTGAGCAGCAGATGGCGGTGTTCACTTGCAGACATTCTGTTAGGTATTAACTGTGCGAGTCTTCTAACATGTCACCTCCTTAGGCCTCTTTCACACTTGAGTTTTTTGCATCAGTTCAAATCCGCCAAAAAGTCAGACAAGCGGATCCGTTCTTAACTGATGTGAACGGATGGCACAGGATCCGTTTTGAGACGGATCCTGAAAATGAGGAAATTTAAAGGAAACGTTGCCCGGGAAGGGGAGAGAGAGAGAGAGAGAGAGAGAGAGAGAGAGAGAGATCTTTGAGGATGGTGACGGACAGCAACTTTTGGCGGATCCTCAAAAAAAGCGGATGCAACGGACAGCAATCCTTCACAATCCGCCATTATTGCAAGTCAATGGGGAAAAAAACGGATCTCAAAAAAAGATTGAGGATACGTTTTTTTCAAAACCTGGCGGATTGTGACTGATTGTAAAATACTGAAGTGTGAAAGAGGCCTAAAACATCCAACTCACTATGTAACATAACACTGCCCCAGAAAGGACTGGCTCAAAAGGCAATGTCTAGGTGTGACGCCCCCAGGAGTATGGTCACCACAGTGGCTTTGCCTTCCTCCAGGGGAGGGTAATGCCAGGCTTGGAAGCAGTGAAGGGTCTCTCTCGCAGTCAATCCGTACATGCAACACAGTTCCACTCCAGGCCAGCAGGGGGAACTCTGAACCAGGATTAAGGGGAGGGGTGCCCTCTGAGGGCCAAGAGGAAGGAGTGGTTAGTTAGTCTGCGGAGGGTGAAGTGTGCAGACGTGTGGAAAGAAGCTGGAGGTTGAGCTAGGAAGGAGAGCTCTCTCAGCTGAGAGCACACGAACTGGAGCCTGGTCTCCACGGCTGTACGGATACTAACGGTCCTACAGCAGATACCAGAGGAGTAGGAGGCTGTAAATGCCCTACTCCCATCTAAGACTTGAGGCACAACAGCAGCTTGGATAGAGAGCCAGGACTAGAGAGAAAGAGGAGTCCCCGAGAGAGGCTACAGCTGTCTGCCATGCAAGTAAGGTTCTTGAGAACATCTGACAGGAGGAACTCTAGAGTAACTAAGTACTGGAGTGCTTCACACCACAAGGCGCTAGGAAGGAGACTGCACAGCCCGTCTGAGAGAGAATCCCTTAGTTGCTTCCAGGCTATCCTGCTCCAATACCATCTGTAATCAGGACCCTGGACTGCAGTTATCAAGTAAAGGTACAGAAATTGCACCCCGCTGTGTCTTGTCTGCTTCCTACCTTTCCGGCACTGCTACATCACCGTGCCAACCATCTCTACACTGCCCTGGGACTACAGCCCTGCCTGTGGAGGGCTATACCATCACTGCTGCACCACACCATCTGTCCCAGCGGAGCTGTCTGCAGAGGTGGCTTAACATCTCCCTTGCCGAACACCACAGGTGGCGTCACAAACTATTCCATTCCATTAACTACATTCCCCCATTACTTGGCCGCCCAGGGCCACGGACCGGGTCACCGCTGCTGTGACACATCCCCCATGACACCGGCTTGGTACCGAGTACCCCACAGCCCTGGCAGGGCGACCCATAGGAAAACATGGAAAATCCATGCAGTTCTTGCCACTGGTATCATTTAACTCCTTGAACCCAGGGTTACATGGATTGCGTTAACAATAGTGTTATATGACTGAACCAGTCTACTGCCTACACCTTTTATATAGTTTGTAGTGTTTGCGTGGGTTTCCTCCGGTTTCCTCCCACACTCCAAAGACATATTGATAGGGAATTTAGATTGTGAGCCCCATCGGGGACAGTGATAATGTCCTTAAAGCACTGCGGAATATGTTAGCGCTATATAAAATTAAAGGTTGTTATTACTGCTCAGGACAGGTTTTCTTTGTTAGAAGGCTCCCCCAATAAAAAAAGAATTGCCAACTACTTGCAAATTTTTGTAACGATCATGAATAGATGGAACGTATTTCCACTTTCACGTATTTCCACTTTTTGTAAGAAATAAAAAAAAAAAGGTTGATTTTTTTCAAGAAGCTTTTAGGAACTTTTGTCGACTATTGTATTTGTAGTGATTTTCACATTCCCCCAGTACATGCTATTAAAGGGAATCCATCAGCAGGTTTTGCCATGTAATTTGAGAAAAGCATGATGTAGGTACAGAGACCCTGATTCCAGCAATGTGTCACTTTCTAGACTGCTTGGTGCAGTTTTAATAGAATACATGTTTTCTCTGTTGTAGAGGTAGCAGTGCTCAGAATACTGAGCTGTGTGTAATCGCACCCATATTCTGATTCCCACGTTCTTGTGTATACTGCTGCCTATCAGTGGTGGGGGCGGAGTTATACAGCTGGACTAGCTTGCGCGTGACACCTAGTCCTGCAGTGATTAATCTCCTGTTGATAAAACACTCAGTCTTCAAACTACAGCACACAGCCTAATAAGTGACATCCCTGAAATCAGGCTCTCAGCCCCTACTTTAAGTTGCTTTCAGATTAAATAGCAAAAACTTGGTGACAGATTCCCTTTAACGTTTTTATATCCATCTTAGCCTTTAGGATTCATTACGCTTTTTCTATGTCTGTAAAAAATGTTGGAGGTTTGACATTTAGGAAAAAAAAGGTCTAAAAGAAAAAAAAAAGAAAAGTTAGATTGACGAACCTGGAGAAACTTTTCTGGGAAGATTCAGCAGTGAGACTCCCTGTAAGCTGCTGGGATCTGCAGAAAGAATTATCAGGCAGCAAATATTGAAATCCCTACAGCACCACCTAAAGGGAAATGCATTCATTACACAGTTGCATTATATCAAAAGCCCATTGATTACAAAGGCATGGCTATTTGGAGTCCTCCAGTGAAATCTGCGCGTGTATTTCGTGAATCCTTGGTCTGCTCTGAGCCTGGATATTCTTGTCCAGTCCATGTCTGTGATGACTTCTGAGGTTAGTAACCCACATACTTAGATCTGCCTTTTGCAAACTGGACAACAGAATAACCAGTCAACATTTGACTCATAAAATGAGTTAGTGAGCAGGTCATTAGACAATGCAATAAGTCATAAAAATCGAACTAGTTTGCTATTTTGCTTAAATCAGAGCAGCCACACTCCAAAAAGGTCAGCAAACAAAAATATAGTTGTGTTCTGCTACCCTCTAGTGGGTAAAGGTAAGGACTGCAACGTAGATTTTGCTTTATTTATAGAAATCAGTGAGTTTGTAGATTTGCTCAGATTTGTTGTGGAAATTCGATTTTCTAAAATGTGCATTATGCTCCATTGTCTCTCTGGATCTCATATTACACATAATGACGCTCCCATAACAGATCAGTGTAGGAGGTACTTTAGATGTAGGGTACCGGAAAACCCCCAAAATGGTCCAGTAAAGACAAGATCAGCGAAGACGAGGGCAGGGTATGTATAGAATTTTTTTTTTTTTTTTTTTTTTTTTTTTTAAAACCCTTCCCAGCCTTTTGTAATCCAGCAATATGGAGAAATCGTAAAAAGAATGGATTTAGCCAAATCCAACATTTTGGCAAAATTTGAGGCTACTACATTATCTGTCTTTAACATGTAAAGTCTATGATATTCTTTACCCTAGCAGGCGGAGATGTCAGAGGCGCAGTGATTATTGCATTTTTGCTGCATTTTCTTAAGCCTTTTCCCCATTATTTGATGCATTTTTGGTGTAGATTTGAAGCGGTGTTTGTTAACGTGGCTTTTATAATACAGAAAAACTGATTTTGATACTTAAAATTCATGTAAAAAAAAATTGTGGTAACTTTATTTTAGGCTCCACATAGAAAAATAAGGTACCAAAACTGCACAGATCAGCAGTATTTGCGCACTTTACATGATATGCCATCCACTTTCCTTTGAGAACTAAACAGCAGAATTTGGTTAAAAAAAAAAAGCAGCAGAAAAATTCAGCATTTACGCAACATGTGAACACTGCCTCAATGTCCAAGCAAAATGGATGTGATTTTCTGAAAATTGCACCCTTGACCCTGTTGCAGTTTTGGTGCTTTTCTTCTCTTTAGGTTTCTATGTTGAGCCTGAAAAAAAAACAAACTTCTTAAAAGTGCATTGGAATTTTTTTTTTCTTAAGTGCAGAATCAAGGCTTTTCTCGACTGATTTTGCACCAAAAATGCATCAAATAAAGGGGAAAATGCATAAAGAGGCAGAAAAGATTAAATAATCAGGGAAGATTGTTATTGCATCGCGTAGTGCAGAAATCTGCAGAATAACAGCATTTACGATTTGTGCGATCACGGCCTCAATGTTCCATTTTTATTATCTTTATGGGTTTAATGGAGAAAACAAACTTGATCAATAAATGGCAAAAAATGGTGTGATTAACTTAATTATTGTGATCGCTGTTGTGCGAGTTGCTGCAGGGGCACCAAATATATTTCAATTTGATAATTTTTGATGTTTATTATCTGATATTTATTTACTGTTTAAAAAGCATTACAAATATTCTGTTTTTCATTTTTTTCCCCTATAAAATTAATTAAAAAAAACCGGATTACTTACCGGTAATACTCTTTTGTAGAGTCCACGACAGCACCCACTGAGAGAGGGGATCTGTCCCTAGGAACAGGAAACCTACAGAGATAAATGGGGTGGTCCCCCTCGCTCCCTCAGTTTGTATTACAGAGAACAACGGAGGAACCGCCATACATGTTTGTTAACACAATTCATCTGTCCTTATATATAAACAATTCTACGCTTGCTATAGCTTTCTACATTTTAAGTCCTAATTCTAATCTCCACCACCAAGGAGAAACACCTGTGAATTCTTATGGGCGGGAAGTGAGCGGGTGCTGTCGTGGACTCTACAAAAGAGTGTTACCGGTAAGTAATCCGGTTTTTCCTCTTCGCCACGACAGCACCCACTGAGAGATTTCCAGAGATAATCACTTGGGAGGGCACACCGTGTTAAGGACAGATCGACCAAAAGACAGATCCTCGGTAGAGGACAAATCTAGTCTATAGTGACTATAGAAGGTAGATGGAGAAGACCAGGTTGCAGCCTTACATATTTGCTCAATTGGGACGTTCGCCCTCTCGGCCCAGGAGGATGACATGGCTCTGGTAGAGTGCGCCTTAATACCCTGTGGAGGGTCCTCTCCTTTTGCTGAATATGCCATTGTGATCGCATCTCTGATCCACCTGGACAACGTGCCCGTTGTAACTCTAGCCCCCTTCTTGTTACCCTGGAAGGAGACAAAAAGAGACCTGCTCTGCCTCCAGGGACTGGTCCTATCCAAATAGGCTAGCACAGCTCTTCTAACGTCTAAAGTATGATATTTAACCTCGTCCTGTGTTGTTGAGTTCTCATAAAAAGAAGGTAGGCAGATCTCCTGAGATCTATGAAACTTAGTTGCCCGTTTGGGAAGGTAGGACGGGTCTGTTTTCAATACCAGTCTGTCCCATGTTACTGACAGGAACGGGGGGTCAACTGACAGGGCGTGAAGATCACTTACTCTTCTAGCTGATACTAAGGCCACTAGCGTAGCAGTTTTTAATGAGAGGCATTTCATTGATATTGAACTTATGGGTTCAAAGGGGGGCTGAGTGAAGGCATCTAAAACAAGACTAAGGTTCCATGCTGGTAGCTGAGGAATATGAACTGGCTCTGACCGCTGACAAGCTGAAATAAACCGGGTCACCCACCTATTACCTGCCACGTTGTAGTTAAACAAGGCTCCTAGGGCCGATACATGGACCTTAAGAGTATTTACTGAGAGCCTCAATTCCCGACCCTTCTGAAGGAATTCTAGAATGGCCATAATGGGCACTTCACCGGATAATTTTGCTGGGTGAAAGGCCAGGAATTTCCTCCACACCTTAGAGTATATTCTTGTTGTAGATACTTTCCTACTTTGCAGAAGGGTATTAATCAGGTTTTTTTGAGAAGCCTTTCTGCTTCAATAGTTCCCTTTCAAATTCCAGGCCGTTAGGCGCAGGGCTTTGACCTGTGGATGGTAGCAGGGACCTTGCGAGAGAAGGTCCCGGTGTAGCGGCAGAATCCATGGGTTGGTTATTGACATGGCTCTCAGCCATGAAAACCATGGCCTCTTGGGCCAAAACGGTGCTATCAAGATGACCCTCGCCCTCTCGTCTTATTTTCCTGATCACTGTGGGTAACAGAACCATTGGAGGAAAGGCATAGGCTTGCTGGAATATCCAGGGTGCTTGGAGGGCATCTAGTATGTCTGGGTTGTCTGCTCTGTAGAGAGAAGCGAACTTTTTTACCTGTCTGTTGGCTCTGGTTGCGAACAGGTCTAGCTCTGGTCTGCCCCATTTTGCCTCTATCATTTCGAAGATGTGGTGGCTGAGGACCCACTCGCCCTGATATGGGGTCTGGTGGCTGAGGTAGTCTGCTCGAGAATTGTCTACTCTTATGTGGAGCGCAGACAAGGAGTGAAGATGCACCTCGGCTATCGGAAAGATCTTTTCCGCGATAGACATCAATGGTCCTGATCGCGTACCTCCTTGCCGGTTTATATATGCCACTGCGGTGGTATTGTCTGACTGGATCCTCATGTGGGTGCCTCTTAACTGCGGGAGAAATTGAGATATAGCATAGTAAACTGCTGTTAGTTCCTTCATATTAGAGGAGCTTTCTGCTTCTTCCTCCAGCCACTGGCCCTGTACCATCACTTCCTCCAGGTGGGCTCCCCACCCCGAGGGGCTAGCATCCGTGGTGAGTACCCAAGAGGAAGTAACCCACCATTGAACTCCCTTTGATAAATTGGTAGGATCCAACCACCAATCTAGGGAGTTAACTTCGGGCGATAGGGATATCCTCCCTTCCAACCTCCCCTGCAATCTGTATGTCTCCTGTAAAATAGCCCACTGCAATTTTCTGGAGTGGAATTGGGCCCATTGCACCGCTGGAATGCATGATACTAGGGACCCCAGCAAGGACATACCCTGTCTCAATGATATTACAGGTTTTTCAGTGATGATCTGTATCTTATTAACTATGGCCTGCGCCTTAGCATCTGGTAGAAAGCATTTCTGACTTACGGAATCTACTTGCAGGCCTAGGAACTTCTGACAGGTTACTGGTTTTAGCCTGGACTTCTCCCAGTTGATTAGCCAGCCTAGTGTCTGTAAGGATGAGACATTATCAGCTATTCTTTTTTCACATTGGACAACAGAATTTCCCACTATGAGCAGGTCGTCCAAGTAGAGGAACAATAGGGGCCATAGATAGTCCGAACGGCATCGCCGTAAACTGGAATTGTTGAATCCGACCCTTGAACCAGACTGCTACCCGCAGGAACCTCTGGTGCCGCTGGTATATGGGGAGATGGTAATAGGCATCCTTTAGGTCCAAGACTGCCATATAGCACCTGGGGAACAAGAGTTTTATTGCTGAATTTATTGATTCCATTTTAAATGACCTCAGCTTCAAGAATGTGTTAAGCTTTTTTAAATTTATTATAGTCCTAAAAGAGCCATCTGGCTTAGGGACTAAAAATAGGGGAGAATAAAAGCCCTCTCCCTTTTCATCCCCCGGGACCTCTATCAGAACACGCTTAGTTAACAGCGTTGCAATCTCCATCTCCAGTGCTTCCTGTTGTGCTTGGGACTTCATAGAAGTCAATAGGAAGGAGTTCGGTGGATGCCGAACAAATTCTAGTTTTAGGCCCGATGAGATGATATCAATGGCCCAGGGGTTGGATGTAATCTTCACCCATTGGTGGCTGAATTTCAGTAGTCTGCCACCTACCGGTGTACTGGTACTAGCGGAACCTGTCTCCTCTGAAGGGACGTTTCCCAAAAAGGCTGCCCCTCTGTTTGGGATCCTCATTTCCCCAGCGGTCCTGAGGTTTGAAATCTTTTTTTTCCCGAACGGAGGCTTCCTATAGGCCCTCCTGTTAAGGGAATATACGGGTTAGGAAAACCTCTCTTTCTCTCCCCCGCTTTTGTTAAGATCTCATCCAATTGCGTGCCAAATAGGTACTTACCCTGGCAGGGTATAGCGCAAAGTTTAGTCTTTGTCTGCGTATCTCCTCTCCACCCCTTCAACCATAAGGCCCGCCGGCCCGAATTGGTTAGCCCTGCTGCTCTAGCAGATAATCGGAGAGAGTCCGCTGAGGAGTCAGACAGGAAAGCTGCTGCTCCCTTAATGAGGGGAATAGAGGAAAGGAGTTTGTTTTGGGATACTCCGCTCTTTATTTTCTCCTCTAGGTCATTCAGCCACACCAACATTGACCTTGCTATGCACATGGCTGCGATTGCGGGCTTAAAAGCTGCCGTGCATGCCTCCCAGGATCGTTTAAGAAAGGTATCTGTCTTACGATCTAACGAGTCAGCCAACGTCCCTGAATCTTCCACCGGCAGGGAGGGGCTCTCGACCAAGATGTCAACTCCTCATCGTCAAACGGGTATATGCTTTTTGACGTTAAGGGGAGGAAGGTTCTCTGACCCTGTTTCTCCCACTCCCTTTTTACCAGCTCTTTTATGGCTGGGACTACTGGGAATGCCCGGACCTTTTTCCGGGAAATGCCTGCGAACATCATGTCTTGCGGAGTCTTGGGGTCCTTACTCTCTGGCAACCCCATGGTATTTCGGACAGATTTAACTAGGTTATTAACACTGTCCGTAGGGAAACAAGTCTGTTCCTCCTCCGAGGAAAAGTATTCCTGGGATCTGAGTCTAGTTCTCCAGTTTCTGACGGCGATCCTGATGCCGGTGAAGCCATTCCTCTTGGCGAAACCATTCCTCTAGAACGACCCCCCAGACTACTGTAGCCGCCCAAGGCCCGTAGCTCCTCTCTAATTATAGCACGGATATCCTTTCTCCCTGAGGATTCTTCCTGTAGGGTCTCTTCAATACAAGACTCACATAATCTTTTAGGGTAGCCATCTGGGAGGGGCTGAGAACATAAGGCACACTCTATTTTTCGCCTTCTCCGTTCTCTTGGCCTAAAAGTATGGATCAAGGGAACGCCATTAGCTATAAGTCTGACTAAAAACACTCACCCGTGAATCTCGTCAGCAATTTAACGGCTGCGGGGTTCGCAATTCAGGCTGAGGTGAAGCGTGGGACAGTTCTTTCTCCTTCCGCTTTTTTTGTGGGCTCATTCTGTCTGGAATGTCCGCTGGACTCCCTTCTGGAGCTGCCACTTCTCCTGGTACTGCTGCTCCTTCTTGTAGTGCCGCTCTTTCTGCTGCCCTGTGGGGACTCATTCTGCTGGCTCTGTTGGAGCGAAACCGGGTCATCTATGGATGACATAGCTGCGCACCGCTGTAACATTACCGGTGCTTCTTATGCAGCTCACCGGTTCCGCCCCTCTTACACTTTTTTTTTTTTTTTCTCTCCTTTCAGCCATTTTTTTTTTCTCTTCTCCACTGCGCAGGCGCAGCTCTGTTGCCGCGATACCGCACTTTCCTGCCTCCCCTGACCCCGGAAGCTGATACTACACATCCGGGTCGCCTCAGTCTGGGAGTGCTGGCTACCTCCCGACCGCTGCCCCCGGACTCCAGGTATCTCCATACACGTTCTCAATCTGCGCTTTTCCTAGCGCCACCTCTAGCCCCCCTTGCTGTATCGGGGTCGGCGAACATCCCCGGTGCTGTAATGTGCCCCGTAATGCGTGCATATCCCTCTATGGGGATGGGGGGGCGTTGCTCTGCCCCTGCCCCATTAAGTGAGCCTCGGTACTCCCCACTGAGGCCTCACCTGCATTACCAGCTGGGGGGGACCTCATCTCTTCCTCCCGAACGCCGCTTCCAGTCCTGGGGCCCCCGCTGCTCATATCATGCACGCGGGCGGCTACCAGACCAGGTATCCTCTTCTGCGGGTTCCTTCTTAGGAACAGGAAACCAAACTGAGGGAGCGAGGGGGACCGCCCCATTTATCTCTCTGTAGGTTTCCTGTTCCTAGGGGCGGATCCCCTCTCTCAGTGGGTGCTGTCGTGGCGAAGAGGAAAAATCGGACTTTACACTAGTACATAGAGATACACTGCTATGTACAGATCTATCTCTATGTCCCTGCATTCTAAAAGTAATCTACTTGTGGGTTCAGAGCTTTCCATGCAGCTTCAAGTATACAAAATCTCCCATTCTGATTAGTGCAGGCTGTACATCTTAACTTTATCTGCTGCCTGCAATGATGGGGGTTGTGGTTTCGATTTCCGAGGAGACCATATTACAAGAAAAGAAAAATCGCATTTTTGGAATTGTCACTACTTTTTAATAATCTTATATGAAGAAAAAAAAATCTTATTTTTATTTCTCCCTCTAGAACACAGGGCATAGAGGTACACATCTGTATATCAGAGTACCCCGACATGCGAAAGGGTAGCAATGTTTTGGACTTTTGACTTTCAGGCTCCATATCTCACCATCTACTACAGCTTCCAATGTGAGACTACCATCATTTTATAGATTATCTTGGCTATCTCATCCATAAATTTGACTTGCAACTAGTGATGAGCGAATGTGCTCTCCACTACTCGTCACTTGCCCAAGTATCAAGGTATTCGATGTACTCGGCGAGCACCGAGCATTGCCGGGATTACTCGGCGGGAACACAGGTCCCCACCCAGCTTGTTTGGCAGACTTTAGAGACCCAATCATGATAGAGGGATTGTTGCCAGGCCGTGAAACGCCGCAGCCATCTTTGTTGTGGTCATGCAGTGATTGGTTGGCTGCATGCTTAATCAGGTGTATAAGACCAGACGCCACCCTGCTCGGCGCATTCAGCTCCGGATTTAGATAGTGTAGGGAGGAGCAGCTGCTGAGATAGGGTCATATTTGGGGATTAGTCAGCGTGGGGTCCACCATCCTAAATACTCACATCCAGCTAAATTAAACCAACAGTCCTAAAGATTAATTCCGGAGTATATAGGTTCCAGTGTTAGGTAGGCAGGGTAGTGTACGTCGCTCCATACACATCAGGGCAAGGCCTGCAGGCACTGTATGTGTATATACATATTGCTTACATCAAGAGGGTGCATTCCCTTCCCGTGTTCTGGTGCTGCTGCTGCTACCTTAGGATATATTGGTCGTATATACCTAGCCCCAGGTGTAATTGGCTTTGAAAATTTTTTGGCCAGGGTTAAGAGCTTTTTTTATTGCAAAGCAATCCGGAGCCCTTTTTTTTTTCCTCCATTTGTTTTTTGACACTACACAATACAATACAGCCAGATCCTTTTCCTAGCACAGAGTAAAAATCCAGCAATTTTAAAGGATCCCAAACATCCCTTGCACAGAGAAATATTTAATTTTTATGTGGTACGGTTGAGTACATTTTTTTAGTGTCTTACACAATTGGACACTATTTTGCGGAACCCCCCAAAAAACATACAGGCCACATATTTTACAGTGCGGTATATCTGTGACACGCCTCATCCATCCATCTGCTAAAAACTTTGGTCTTTTTTAGCCCTAAATCAATTTTTTTGCTGTCTGGCACTGTACTTCTATACAGCACTATTTAGCCAAATAATACAAAAATACAGGCCACACATTTGTCGGTGTGGTATCTGTGCGAGCTAATATCTGTACATGCTGAAAGTTTGGCTAGTTTACAGTGTTTTTTTTTCTCCTGGGTGTCACTGTACTTCTATACAGCACTAGAGTTGAGCGACTTTTGGTTTTTTAGGGTCGCGTTTCGTTTCGTGAAACCCGACTTTTCCAAAAGTCGGGTCGAGCAAGATCGTCCGATTATAGGGAAAAGTCGGGGTCGTCCCGAAACACGAAACCCAATGTAAGTCAATGGAGAATAAAAGTCGGCAGTGAGAGGAGGACAGGAAACACACCTACAGTGCCCATTTGAATGCCAAAAGCATCAATTCTTCTTACTTAAGCTTGTCAACCTTAATTAACTTCATAATACAAGTTACGCACTGAAAAATGGGGGTTATTTGGCTAAAGTTGTGGGGGGGGGAGGAGGGCTGGCTGCAGGTTTTCATGTGCCATGGGCGAAAGAGCGCCCCTTTAACTCATACCACAACTCATCATGCTCCGATACGGCAGATAAATAGCGGTATAGTACAATGAAAAATACCTCACTTTTTACATCTCATGACGAGGCCCATCTATTTCTCCATACAGAATCATTGGTCCCATATAATGTTTGAAACAGTATATGATGAGCTCCACATAATGCTACAGTATATGTTGGTCCCCATGGATGAAGCTCCACTGTCTTATGGGCCCAAATAATGCTCCAAACATAATGGGCCCCATTTCTAATGCTCTAGTGTATAATGGGCCCTGTAAATGCTGCTCCAGCGTCTGATGTCCACCTTTGGAATGTTCCAGTGTATGGTGGGCCCCATCTATCATTCTCCAGAGTATAGTGCTCCCCAAAAATTGCTGTCCCAACATTGAAAACAATCAAATAAGTCTCCTCGCTAGGGAATCCCTGTACTTGTCTGGACAGGTGCTGTAGCTTGCTTAACAGCTCGCCAGCCGTTCTCACGCCCAGTATGGATTGCACGTGATTGCACAAAGGTTAGAAAGGGTACCGTATCCCTGGATAACATGTATGGATAGCGTACACATTCAAAATATATGTCTATACAGCATGAGGCAGGCTCAGATGGTGTTAGGCCCAGTATGGATTGCACGTGATTGCACAAAGGTTAGAAAGGGTACCGTATTACTGGATAACATGTATGGATAGCGTACACATTCAAAATATATGTCTCAGGAGGCAGGCTCAGACGGTGTTAGGCCCAGTATGGATTTGACGGCCCAGATTACACAGCGGAGGAGCAGGGAGAGGTAAAGATTGCAAATGCTGGGGCCCTGCCCAAGCAAGGGGGGCCCACTCGTGGGCGTCGGTACTGGCACTGGGCCCCTCATAGTACAGCGGTGTGTCTGACGGCGGGTGTGCACCACCACCGTCAGAGACACTTGATTGCACTATGAGGGACCCTGTGCCAGTGCCCGCGCCCAAGAGTCGGCCTACCCACCTGTCCAGGGCAACGGCACTCGCACGGTGTCGTGCGCTAGGTTTTGACCCCGGCCATGGGGGGGGAGGCAGCACAGTTAGGGAGTTTTAGAAAGTGGCATATGTTGATGTTGGACATTCAGCTGATGCAAAAGGCGAAATAAGTGAAGTACCAGGAAGAGGTGGACCAAAGCAAGCCATTTTTCTGTCACCCTATGTGTCATCAGGGGAAGGTGGGACAAAATCCTTGGAAACCCATGCGTGGTTCATTTTAATGAAGGTTAGATCATCCACATTTTGGGTTGACAGACGGGTCCTTTTTTCTGTCAGGATTGATCCAGCTGCACTGAAGACTCTTTCCGATAGCACACCTGCAGCTGGGCAAGCGAGCTCCTGTAAGGCATATTGGGCCAATTCAGGCCAGGTGTCCAGTTTAGCGGCCCAATAGTCAAAGGGGAATGACCTGTGTGGGAGAACATCCATATGGGAGGAAAAGTAGTTTGTAACCATAGTTGACAACTGCTGTCTCCTGTCACTTTCCATCGATGCAGTATTACCAGTTGTGTGAGCGGTATTTGAAAAATCAGTCCACAACATTGTCATGAAACCCCTGTCTCCAACGCCACTTCTGCTGTGTGCACCACGAACACCTCTGCCAAGCTGCCCCCGGCCCGTACGGCTCGTGTGAGAACCATCACCACTGCTGTGTGCTGGGAATGCCTCAAGCAACCGATTTACCAGAGTTGCTTGTTTATTAGCCAATATTAGGTCAAGGTTCTCCTGTGGCATGATGTTTTGTAATTTGCCTTTATAGCGTGGATCCAGGATGCTGGCCAACCAGTAGTCGTCATCGTTCATCATTTTGGCAATGCGGGGGTCCCTTTTTAGGATCCGCAAGGCATAATCTGACATGTGGGCCAATGTTCCCGGTGTCAATGATGCACTGCGAGTGCTGGGTGGAGGAGCACTTTCTGGCAAATCCACATCCCTCCAGTCACGCACAAACCCTGTACCAGACCTTGCCACGCCAACATTTTCACTTGCCCCACGAGATGCATCCTCCTCCCCTAAGTAATCATCCCCATCATCCTCCTCCTCCTCCTCCTCCTCCTCCTCCTCCTCCTCCTCCTCCTCCTCCTCCAGGAGAGGACCCTGAGCAGACAATGGCTGAATGTCATCAAGGATTCCCTCCTCCTCTTCCTCCTCATCAACATTGGCTGCAGACGCCTGCTCCTTAAGGTGCGTCAAAGTTTGCATGAGCAGACGCATAAGTGGGATGCTCATGCTTAGGATGACGTCGTCTGCGCTTACCAGCCGTGTGCATTCCTCAAAACACTGAAGGACTTTACAAAGGTCTTTCAGCTTCGACCACTGCACACCTGTCAACTCCATGTCTGCTCTCAAAGTGCCTGGCCGTGTATCCTCCCACAAATGCATTATGGCCTGCCTCTGCTCGCACAGCCGCTCCACCATGTGCAGGGTGGAGTTCCACCTTGTTGCAATGTCGATAATGAGGCGGTGGTTGGGAAGGTGGAGCAATCGCTGCAGCTTCTGCATACGAACGGAGTGTACAGGCGACCGGCGGATGTGCGCGCACAATCTTCGCACCTTCTGGAGCAGGGCTGTTAACTCCGGATAATTTTTGAGGAAGCACTGCACCACCAGGTTCAAGGTGTGAGCCAAGCAAGGTATGTGGCTGAGTTTTGAAAGGGCTATGGCTGCCACAAAATTACGGCCGTTATCACTAACTACCTTGCCTGACTCAAGATGTACACTGCCCAGCCATGACTCAGTTTGTCGCTTCAAGTACTCGGCCAGCACCTCGGCGGTGTGTCTGTCGCCCAAACACATCATCTGCAACACAGCCTGCTGACGCTTTCCACTAGCTGCTCGATAGGGGGACACATCGTGTGCAACAGTGGCAGCTGCAGATGGAGTGCTCGTACGACTGCGCTCTGTGGATGAGCTTTCGCTTCTGGAGGAGGAGGAGGAGGTTCGAACGCCTACAGCCAACTGTTTCCTATACCGTGGGCTAGGCAGCACTGTCCCACCACCGCTGTCCCCTGTGGACCCTGCATCCACCACATTAACCCAGTGCACAGTGATGGACACGTAATGGCCCTGGCCATGCCGACTGGACCATGCATCAGTTGTGAGGTGCACCTTTCCGCTCACTGACTGCTTGAGTGCATGGACAATGCGGTCTTTCACATGATGATGGAGGGCTGGGATGGCTTTGCGAGAGAAGAAGTGGCAACTGGGTAGGTCATAGCGTGGTACTGCATAGGCCATGAGTTCGCGGAAAGCTGTGCTTTCCACCAACCGAAAGGGCATCATCTCAAACGAGATTAGTTTGGCAATGTGGGCGTTCAAACCCAGTGTACGCGGATGAGAGACTGAGTACTTTCTTGACCTACTCATAGTGTCTGGGAGGGTGAGCTGGACTTGAGAGCTGCATATGGTGGAAGTAGCGGTGGACAGGGCGGACTGAGAGAGGGTTGATGATGGTGATGGAGTTGGTGTTCTTTCTGATGGCCTAGAATCAGTCTTTCGTTGATATAACAGTGGGATTCCCTGACTGCTGTGGTCTTGCAACGACACCTCAACATTTGCTGCTGTGCTAAACGGTGGGCTTACAGTGGGGGAAACAATGTAGTGTTGCTGACTACCTTCGTTGTGATCAGTTGCACATGTGGCACTTGAGGTTTGGTGTTGTGTCCACGCTTGCAAGTGCATGCTGGTTAAATGTCTAAGCATGCAACTGGTATTCAAATTTTTCAGATTTTTCCCTCGGCTAAAGGTCTTTGCACACTTCTTACAGATAACCTTGGCCTGATCATGAGGATTTTGTTCAAAAAAGTGCCACACTGCACTCTTCCTACTTTGGCAGACATTTTGCGGCCTAGCACGCTGTGATCTTTTGACCCTCTGGACAAGCTGTCCAGCAACTCTTTTGATGTTTGGAACCTGTCTTTGGAGTGCTCCGGGCCTACCAGATAACAGCTGTTGCGATGTCGATGTCTGCTGTGGATGCTCCTCATCTGAGCTATTGGAAGCAGCACCCTCTTCCCCCAATGGATGCCAATCTGGGTCAACAACTGGGTCATCCATCACCTCCTCTTCTATGTCATGTGCACCTTCCTCTGTGTCACCGTGTATGGTGGTATAGTGTGCGGGAAGGGGCACCTGAGTCTCATCAGGGTCAGAATCTGGCTCTGTACACTGCGAGGACAATGTAGTGCTCTGAGTGAATGTACCAGCAGAATCATCCATCAGCGGCTGTGCATCAGTGCACTCCATGTCAGATTCATCTTGGCCTGGGTAATTCACCATTTCACTTGATAATCCAGGCATGGTATGTGAAAACAGCTCCATGGAGTAATCAGTAGTATGGCCTGCGTCATCCTTCAATCTTGGTTGGGGTGAAGGACACAAGGAAAGGTGTGGTTCATGAACATGAGCCTCCAATGACGACTCAGTGCTTTTACTTTTTACAACTGAAGAAGAGGAGGCGATAGAGCTGGAGGCTGAGTCAGCAATGTAAGACAAAACTTTTTGCTGATGCTCTGCCTTTAAAAGCGGTTTGCCAACTCCTAGAAAACTAAGCGTTCGAGGCCTTATGTAGCCAGACGATGACGCAGGGTCAGCACCTCCTGCATTCGGTCCTATTTTGCTCTTGCCACTACCATCAGATCCACCACCAACACCATCATTACCAGCTGCCAACCCCCGCCCAATTCCACGGCCTCTTCCACCAGCCTTCCTCATTTTTGGTAGAAATGTAGACAAAATCCAACAAACTATATAGTAATGTAAAACAAGGTACAAGGTGTCTATAGGACAGGGGAGATTTAGAATTTCTGCACACACTTGTGGACAGTGGACACTTTTGGATTGTGTGAGGCCCACTGATATCTGAGCGCTATGTGACAGGCTCGATGGCACAGCTGTGACCAAAGTGACGAGAGGATAAGGGAGATTTTGAATCTCTGCGCACACTTTTGGACACTGGACACTTGTGGATTGTGTGAGGCCCACTGATATCTGAGCGCTATGTGACAGGCTCGATGGCACAGCTGCCTGTGACAAAAGGGACGAGAGGATAATGGAGATTTTGAATCTCTGCGCACACTTTTGGACACTGGACACTTGTGGATTGTGTGAGGCCCACTGATATCTGAGCGCTATGTGACAGGCTCGATGGCACAGCTGCCTGTGACAAAAGTGACGAGAGGATAATGGAGATTTTGAATCTCTGCGCACACTTTTGGACACTGGACACTTTTGGATTGTGTGAGGCCCACTGATATCTGAGCGCTATGTGACAGGCTCGATGGCACAGCTGCCTGTGACAAAAGTGACGAGAGGATAATGGAGATTTTGAATCTCTGCGCACACTTTTGGACACTGGACACTTGTGGATTGTGTGAGGCCCACTGATATCTGAGCGCTATGTGACAGGCTCGATGGCACAGCTGCCTGTGACAAAAGTGACGAGAGGATAATGGAGATTTTGAATCTCTGCGCACACTTTTGGACACTGGACACTTGTGGATTGTGTGAGGCCCACTGATATCTGAGCGCTATGTGACAGGCTCGATGGCACAGCTGCCTGTGACAAAAGTGACGAGAGGATAATGGAGATTTTGAATCTCTGCGCACACTTTTGGACACTGGACACTTGTGGATTGTGAGAGGCCCACTGATATCTGAGCGCTATGTGACAGGCTCGATGGCACAGCTGCCTGTGACAAAAGTGACGAGAGGATAATGGAGATTTTGAATCTCTGCGCACACTTTTGGACACTGGACACTTGTGGATTGTGTGAGGCCCACTGATATCTGAGCGCTATGTGACAGGCTCGATGGCACAGCTGTGACAAAAGTGACTAGAGGATAAGGGAGATTGGATTGCTTTCAAAAAAGCAGTTTGCGGAGCAGTGGGTAAACAGCAATGCCAGCGTGTCAGGAAGCCTTAAAAGGCAGCCCAACAACCAACACCACTGATACACCACTATATAGCCTCCCCTTGCACTGCACACACAGTGACTTGTGTGTTGTGCAGGCCAAATCGCTAGCAGCAGAAGCAGTTTTTTTGTCTTCTTCACTGCCTAACGCTCTCCCTACAGAATCAGCAGCAACCTCTCCCTATACTAAGATCGGCAGAAGATGGCGGTTGGCGTGCACGCCCTTTTATACCCCCTGTGACGCCCACCAAAGCAAGCCAATCACTTGCATGCCCTTCTGAAAGATGGTGGTGACCCGTGCCTAGGTCATCACGTTGCCCACAGTGTCCGTGGATCCTGATTGGCTGAAAAAGAGCGCAAAACAAACTTTTGAAACGCGACTTTGGCGCGTAAGTCGCCGACCTCGTGGCCGACCTCATCCTAGGGTCGGGTTTCGTTTCATGAAACCCGGCTTTGCCAAAAGTCGGCGACTTTTGAATTTTTTCGACCCGTTTCGCTCAACTCTATACAGCACTATTTAGAAAGAAAAAAAAATTTTTCGTAGTGGTATCTCCGTGTCAGCTCATATCTGTGTATGCTCAAAGTTTGGCCATTTTAGGCCTGTTTTCCTTTTTTTGGCCTGGGTGTCACTGTACTTATATACAGCAGTAGTTAAAAAAATAAAATACAGGCCACACATTTTTCGGTGTGGTATCGCCGTGCCAGCTCATACCTGTGTGTGTTCAAAGTTTGACCAGTTTACACTGGTTTTCCTTTGTTTGTCCTGGGTATCACAGTACTTCTATACAGCACTAGTTAGCCTAAAAAAAAACAAAAAAAAAAAAAACCACAGCACACCCATTTGTCGTGGCAGCTCCCCAACAGGTCTCATTTCTGATTGTCGAAAAAATTGGCCATTTTAGACCTACACATTGGGTAAAAATGTGTTTAGCCTTCTCAGATTTAATAAGTATAACAGACTGCAAAAACAAAGTCCAGATAGGTAAAATTTTGTTTTTCCAGCACACGTATCACATACAAGTTGCCTCCCAAATCACCCTTTAGTAGTGAACGTGTATTTTAGTCCATTTACAATGGGCAAGGCACATGGCAAGGGACAGGGAAGTGGACGTGATGGTGGAGGCCGAGGCCTTGGATGCTGAAATTGGCCCACCAAAAACACCCACATCTTCTCGATGGACTTTAGTGTCCGAAGTCCTAGGGGACCGCGGCAAAACAGCACTATTAAAGCCCGAGAGGTGAAATGGTTGTTGGTTGGATAGTGGTTAACACTTCCAGTTACTTATTCACCACCAGCACCCTGTCTTCCACACGGTCAAGTCACAGTAGCTGTGAATCTGGGCCGCATATTTCTTACCCTGATCCTCCTTCCTCCCACCATGCTGAGTGCCCTGAGACAAATGATCCCACACTCTGACACTCCGAAGAGCTGTTCAGTTTTCCATTTGGAGAATCGTGCCTCTCGCCCGGTCCACTTGAAGCGGGTCAAGATGATATTCCATGTAGCGATGCACAAATCTTTGAGCAGCCACAGTCACAAGAGGAGGACTATGATGAGATCATTGCCAGAAAGTCAGGAGGAGGACCAGGGTGGGGAAGTGGAAGAGGAGGTGGTGGATGATGTAGTAACAGACCCACCCTGGCAGGAGGACATGCAGAGTGAGGACAGCAGCACACAGGGGGAGGTAGGCATGGCACCACTTCAGGCAGGAAGAAGCAGTTTGGTGGCTGCAGACAGAAGGCATGCAACCGTTCCCCGTAACACCAACCTGATGGAAGTTGCCAGTCCTACCGTTAGGGATTATCGGCAGAGTCTTTAAAAAATAACCAGACTCTGGAAGACCTAACAGGCCATTAGCAACACCTGTCATGTCAGCATCGGCATGGGTAGCAAAACTAACAAACTACAAGCCCTACCACCACCAGCATGATCAGGCACATCACAGCAAAGCACCTGACTTTTTTGGGCCCAAACCCATGCTGCAGGAACAGTGTCTGCTGGTGACACCACAGCTTCTTCAACTGTTGTGCGTGCAAGCCAATCCCCTGTCCATGGTGCATGCAAAGATGCCTCCTGCCTTGCACCTGCCATTGCCCACAGTCAAATAGCACCATCTTCAAGCACGTCCATGTCCTTGTCCCAGAACAGCCTTCAGTTATCCATACCCCAGTCATTGGAACGCAAGCGGAAATACACAGCTAAATGCCCCACAGGCCACAGTACTCAATTCTCATATTTGTCTGCTTGCAGTCGAAATGTTGCCTTTTAGGTTCGTGGAGATGGAAGCTTTCCACAACCTGATGGCGGCGGCCGTCCCATGGTACTCTGTCCCAGCTGCCACTTTCTCCCACTGTGCCATCCCAGCATTACACAAGCACTTGTCACACAACATTACCCGTGCCCTCAACAATGCAGTTACTGGGAAAGTACGCCTAACCACGGACACGTGGACAAGTTCTTGTGGCCAGGGACGGTACATTTTTGCTGACGGCACACTGAGTTAACATAGTGGAAGCCGGGACCCAGTCAGACTTTGGGATGGAACACGTCTTCCCGAAGCCAAGGATTACAGGCTCCATGTCAATCAGGGTTGCCTCCACTGTGTACAGCTCCTGCACCACCACCTCCTCCTCTTCAGCCTCCATGTCCGAAATGAGCACATCATTCACAAGCTGGAAGCACTACAGCACTTCCAAAGCAAAGCGGCAACAGGCTGTGCTGAAGCTAATTTACTTAGATGACAAACCACACAATGCTGAAGAGTTGTTGACAGCTCTGAAAGAGCAGGCAGATGTATTGGCTGACATCACTGAATCGCCAGTCAGGCATGTTTGTGTGTGACAATGGCTGGAACAGGAACCTGGTGGCGGCTTTGAGGCAAGGTGAACTGACATATGCCATGCCTCGCTCATGTTTTGAACCTCGTTCAACGTTTTCTAAAAAGCTATCCGGAGCTGCTGGTTAAACTACGCCGCCAGTGTGCCCATTTTAGGAAGTCAGCTGCAGCTTCAGCTGCCCTTGTCATGCTTTAGCAGCAATTGCAGATTCCAGCTCACCCACTGGTGTGTGATGTCCCCACTCGTTGGAACTCTACACTGCATAGGTTGGAAAGGATTTGTGCGCAGAAACGGGCAGTTTTTGAATACCAGCATCAACAAGGCCGTTGTTTTTCAGGTTTGAATCCACACAAGACCTCATGAGTGGACATGGATGTCAGACATATGTAGCATCCTCCAAAACTTTGAGGAGTCCTCCAAGATGGTGACTGGCGATGAAGCCATAATTAGCATCACCATCCCACTCATCTGCATTCTGAAAAGCACTCTGTTCACAATGAAAGAGAAGGCATTGCAGGCGGAGCATGAGGACATGGAAAAAGGAACCATACAGGGTGATTACACACAGCCCAGCCTCGTGTCATTCCAACGTGGATTGGTTGACAATGAGGAAGAGGAGGAACGGGAGCTACTTTCATGCGCTATAAGATGGAACTACAGCCACAACTGTCATACCATCTGATCAGCGTGGATGGTCTGAGGACAGGGAAGAGGAGGACACCTTGGTCAGTCGTCCTGTTAGTGATGACACGGAAGGCTTGCCTGTTACCAGTCTGGCATGCATGGCAGACTTTATGTTGTGCTGCCTTTCCTGTGATCCTCGTATTGTCAAAATATTGGGTACCAGTCATTACTGGCTAGTGACACTTCGACCCACGATACAAGGACATCTTTCAATTTCTTGTTCCAGAGGCAGACAGGTGTACCAAAATGGTGCAGTACCATTGGGCTATTGTTGCAGAATTAAAAAATTCCCATCTCAGAACGCTGGTGGCAGAGATAACAGTTCGTTGGCCAACCAAGTAGGACAGGTGACAGACATGTCCACTCCAGCAGAGGCAGGGGAACACTGGCAAAGTTGTGGGATAGGTTTCTAAGACCCTCTCATTGCCCATGCACTGAGGCGCGGGGTAATCTCACAAGGAATGCAATCTTCTCTAAGATGCTGAAGGAGTACCTTGCTGACCGGACCAATGTCCTCTGTGATTCCTCCATGCCTTTTAATTGGGTATCCAAGCTGGACACATGGCATGAGCTGGCTCTCTACACCTTGGAGGTCCTGGCCTGCCCTGCCGCTAGAGTTTTGCCGAGCGGGTTTTTAGTGTTGCTGGTGGCATCACAGATTAGCAAATTCACCTTTCTACGGAAAATGCAGACAAGTGATGGATTGGGTCTGACTTCGAAACCACCAAATGATGACAGCGAAGCTTAAACTCCAATGTAGTGTTTTTTGGGAGGTGTATTCCCATGCACCTCTTCACAACCAAACATGGGTACACACTTCCTGATTTTGGCTATTTGGTGCCCTCCTCCTTCTCACTGTCCACCATCACTTGAACATCAAGGTGAAAGTATTCAGTCATGCTCTGGCCACTATGTTTTTGCAAGGGTGTTATGATGCCCATCACCAAAATATAAAAGATTATGTACACCCCCAAGGGGAAATGTTTGCCAGCCCATACACTTAAGGGCCCGTTACACTAAGCTATAACGTCACTGGTTTTGTGACGCAGCAGCGATATTGCTAGCGATATCGCTATGTGTGATACTTTCCTCCGACCGGCTCCCCCGCTGGTTATCGCTGATCGCGCGAGAACATCCTGGGCTGTATCTAGTCAGCCACTTCCTGCTGGGCTTCATACTGTGGAGACAAGCGATGCGTGGATGCGGGCGGGAAGACGTCTTCATCGCATTGTCCGACAGGTAAATAGCGACCCACGACCACTGCTATGTCGCTGGTGAGATCTGCCTGTTTGGCAGCTCACTAGCGACCACATAGCGAAGCACCAGCGATCCTGACCGGGTCATATCGTGATCGGGATCGCTGGTGCATCGCTAAGTCTAACGGTACCCTAAGTCTATGGGCATTCCGAAACAATGAGGCCCGCTCCTAGAAATTGTGCCTATTTTTTAATCAGGCCTTCCTCCATGTCTGATCATCTACCGCCACTAGATCATAGAATCGTAGAGTTGGAAGGGACCTCCTGGGCCATCTGGTCCAACCCCCTGCTCAAAGCAGGATTCGCTAAATCATCCCAGTCAGATGTCTGTCCAGCCTCTGTTTGAAGACTTCCATTGAAGGAGAACTCACCACTTCTCGTGGCAGCCTGTTCCACTCATTGATCACTCTGTCAAAAAGTTTTTTCTAATATCTAATCTGTGTCTCCTCCCATTCAGTTTCATCCCATTGCTTCTAGTCTTTCCTTGTGCAAATGAGAATAAAGTTGATCCTTCTACAATGTGACAGCCCTTTAGATATTTGTAGACAGCTATTAAGTCTCCTCTCAGTCTTCTCTTTTGCAAACTAAACATTCCCAAATCCTGCAACCTTTCCTCATAAGACAGGGTTTGCAGACCGGTCACCATTCTGGTCGCTCTTTTCTGAACTTGCTTCAGTTTGTTGATGTCTTTTTTAAAATGTGGTGCCCAAAACTGGACACAATATTCCAGATGAGGTCTGACCAAAGAGGAGTAGAGGGAAATAATGACTTCACGTGATCTAGACTGTATGCTTCTGTTAATACATCCTAGAATTGCATTTGCCTTTTTTGCTGCTGCATCACACTGTTGACTCATATTCAGTCTGTGATCTATTAGTATACCCAAGTCTTTTTCACATGTGCTGTCACTTAGCCCTATTCCTCCCATTCTATATATGCTTTTTCTATTTTTATTGCCCAGATGTAGTACTTTGCATTTCTCCCTGTTAAAAACCATTCTGTTAGTTGCTGCCCACTTCTCCAGTTTATTTAAATCTTTTTGAATCCTCTCTCTCTCTCTTCTCTAGTATTAGCTATCCCTCCTAGCTTTGTGTCATCAGCAAATTTAATCAGTTTACCCTCAATTCCTTCATCTAAATCGTTGATAAAGATGTTGAACAATACAGGGCCCAGGACAGAGCCCTGTGGTACCCCACTTGAGACATTCTTCCAACTGGATGTGCAGCCATTTACGACCACTCTTTGGGTCCGATCACTAAGCCAGTTATGAATCCACCTAACAGTTGCCTTGTCCATTCCATACTTAGTCATTTTTTCAATAAGGATTGTATGAGAGACTTTGTCAAAAGGGTTTACTTGTTCCGTGGAGCTACAGCCAGTGTCCAATAATTAAGGGTTGGTGGTTAGACGGTGCGTAAAATACTTGTTCTGACAGAGGCCCTCCCCCCTGTTTCTTCCAAGGGGGATTGGAGTGCATATAACTTGGTAGCAGGGCAGGCCTTGCAGTCAATGCATAAGAAAACAAAATGGGTGTACAAAATGAATAATGTGAAGTGGCTTTTCATGGGCCCATACAGTACCTGGGTTCAAAGGCATATTGGGGTGCATATGACTTGGTAGCAGGGCAGGCCTTGCACTGAATGCAACATTTTTTATGGAAGCCCTCCTGGACATCTCGTGAATGGGGTATTGGGGTATTCTTGGCAGCCCATCCGCTCACTGCATAGACTAACAGTTTAGAAGACCCACTGTTTAATAATGGCCCTTTAAGCAGATTAATGGTGCCTGATGCCCCTGTAAAAATGGGCTCTGTGACTGAGTCCCTCCTTCATAAATGAAGCAAGATGTGTCTGCTTATGGGTCACACACCACATGGCCAGCTAGGGTTGGTAAATGTTACAATGACATTTCCCAGTGAATACATTTGTATTGGTTGAAAGCAATGTTAAAGTTGAAAAATGCTTCAAAAATGCTGGACTCGTTCTGTCCAAGTACCCAAGTATTTCAATTTGCGCGACTCGAGCAACGAGCACCCGAGCATTTTAGTGCTCGCCCATCACTACTTGTAACTATTTAGCATATGATTAGTTATGCAGATTCTGGTCTTGTCCCTGCATTGTTTTTTTTCGTGGTGGAAACCGCATCATCCATCAATAGCGGTCTCTTGGTCTAGAAAATTATGTCACTGCATCGCTACGATTTTGCTCTAACTCCTCAAAATTTTATTTTTTCTTATTTTGTAAACCTACTTTTGGCTTTCAACAGTGCCCAAGTCCTTTTCGGAATGCTCTAGATCAGATTCAAGCATGTCTTGACTAATATCCGATCCCAGGACTATTCTACAAGTTCCCAAAGTTGGTGCATACTGGGCGACTCACTTGAGTATGTATACAGCTTTTTCTTCAAGTCTACCCACATGTTTGATAGGGTTGAGGTCTGGGGACTATGTGGGCCAATACAGCAACTCTACTTCATTGTCTTTAAACCATTTCTTTGCCAAGCTCAATGTATGCTTTTGATCATTGTCCTGGTGAAACATTATTTTTCTTTTCATACCCATAGTACTCGAGTGTACAAAGCAACCTGTCTTGTTGGTCACTCACAGAGCTCAGTATTGAGACCACCATCGATCCTGGTCAAGGATTCAATGCATTTGCTTGTGAAACAACCCAATATCATCAGGCTTCATCCACCGAGCTTGACAGTTACTTCAATTTATCGATCTGTTAGCCTCTTTTTCCCCTATTTCTTCCAGACCCATTTGCATCCATCAGTGCCTAGTCTATTAGCTTTCATCTCATCAACTCCACAAGTGCAGAACAAGCACAACACTTAAAGGAACAGTATCTGTTTAGAATAGGGGTTTCAGGGTGAAGAAATGTCAGAGCTGGTCCACAGCACTGGTCCTGTGCCCCCCCTTCAAGTGACGCTGTGGGCAGGCTCAGGCCCTTGCAAACTAAGAAAACTGAGAACCTGTTACCTTATTGGTGAATATGACAGACAGCAACACTAGCTTCAAGATGCCAACGGCTGGTGGTTTCAAGTAGGGAGGTCCAGCCCTTCATGGGAGTGGACAGCGTCTGAAGGGATGAAGACGGAGTGCCCAATGCACCAGAGTGATAACTGCAAGGAGAAGGTGTGCAGGTTCTAAGGTACAATCCAGAAAAGGTGTAGCAGCAAGGAACGAGGTGTGATCCTGTCAGAGGCGGCTCACCGAATTAGAGATGACAGAGTTGGAGGGAGAGGGAGAGGGAGAGAGAAGGTAGTCGTCAAGTCATTAGTGCAACCTCGGGAAGGACAGAGCCAGTCGGTCAGGAAATAAGTAGGAAGTGACTGGCAGGTGCCATTTTGCCTACAACAGAGGATTGTAACTGATGCTCGAGACGTTACTCCAGTGATGAAAAATACAACAGAAGTGGGTCGCCCCTCACACCCAGGGCAGTGGGGTACTCTGTACCGGGCCAGTGTCCGGGGGAATGTGTGTCACAGCAGCGGTGACCCGGTCCATGGCCCTGGGCGCCCAATATCATAGGCGGTGATGTTAATGGTGTAATAGTTTATTTGGATAGTTCGTGACACCACCCGTGGTGTTTGGCAAGTAAGATGTTGAGCCAACGCTGCATGCAGATCTGCTGGGATTGATGGTGTGGTGCAGCAAAGATGATGTAGCTCCCCACAGGTGGAGCTGTAGTCCCAGGGCAGTGTAGGTGCAATGGATGAGGAGAGGCGCAGAATGGTATAGATGCTGGTATCCAGGTGTAGCGGTGCTGGAATAACTGGAGGACACCAGAGTATGCGGTTCCAAAGCTTTACTCACTGTTTGCAGCTCACACAACTGCCTGCCTTCACACTGTGTTCTTCAGGTCAGGGCCCCAGCCAACCTCCAGGCAGGATAGGATTCTCCCCTCCACACTCCGCCAATATGTACCTTACTGAACGACTCCTCCAATGCGCCTTTAGGTGCGAAGCACTCCAGTACTTAGAGACTAGGAACACCTAGAGAGGCATTCCAGGGTAACTACTTGTATGACAGACAGCTGTAGTCTGCTTTGGGGACTCCTCTCTGTGTCCCAGCTCACTATCCAGTTGCTGTTGTGTCCCAAGTCTATGATGGGAGTAAGGCGTTAGTGGCTCACTACTCCTCTGGTGTCTGTTGCCGGACATAAAGGTCCAATCAACCTCGGGGACCGTGCCACGGCCTTTGCGCTCTGGACATGAAGGGTTCTCTCTCTTTCTCAGCCTGCTTCCCACCGTCCTTCTATTCACCGTCATTCCGATCTGTTCTCTCTTATGCAATCTGTAGTCTCCAGTCTACGTCTCCTTCCTTCTGTTCCTTTCCCGTGCCAGCTGGCTCAGGTCACTGAGGCAGCTGCAGCACTCCTTCCTCCATCCCTTCTTCCAGGGATCCCCACTCCTCACCGAGTGGCTCACTCACTCCCTGACCTCCTGTCAGACTGACCTACTGACTGACCTGAAATCCTACACCTTCCCTCTCTTTCATATCTAACTCCACCCACCTCCCCAGCACCTCTCGTGTTACGAAGCCAGGGACCACAAAAGGCACCCTATGACCTTTCCAGCATAAAGCATGGATGGGTCCCTGCTGAACTATCCTGTGTGTGGGGTGCAGGTGTTGGAATGTGAAAGGGAGTTCCCACCCTACCTGGATGGTGTTGTACCACACCTTAGGAGAAGGTGCAGTACCTCTGTGGCGACTGAAGCCTCAGGGGCACCATAGAAGCAATTGATACCTCATCAGATGAAGAGGTAATCTACCCCACTACCACCGTAATCGCAGCAAGAGAAAAGCAACGCTGACTTTGAACTGTAAGTGGGTGAAGTGCAGGAAGAGCCAGGGGAGGGTTGCCTCCTCTGCTCCGTGCCCGGAATCATTGAGCAGGACAGCAGGTTCCCCGGGGGACAGTAAAGGAGCCAGGAACAGGAAGAGAGCAGAGAGCGGGAAAAGTGCGCACACTTTCCTCAGAGCAGCCTGGGCAGCAGACAGGGGAGGATGTTGACACAGACAGGGAGAGAGATAGATCTCCCGTTTACCAGTCAGAGACCAAGGGACCACGCACAAAGACTGCAGACCGTGAGTACGTGAAGCCGAGTATTGCAGTGTCAGAAAAGTTGCGCTCTCATCCCTGTGATAAGACTGTCCCCTGCAAAGGCAAAGAGACTGCACCCGTCGACTGGGCTGTGACCTGTTTAGACAGACTGTCCCACGTACGAAGTTCCAGTAACATTGGTGTAAGTGCAGAGCCCCTTTTTCCGGTGAGAGCATCACTGCAGAGTTGGAGAGAGACTCCGAGAAAAGGTGGATCTCTTTTGCCTCATACCCCTCTGGCTCCTGCAGTAACCCTTCGTATCTTGGTTAGACATTGTTAAAGACACAGGATACAGAGTACTACAGATGACAAGTGCTGCTGGTGATTCGGCGCCTGCGTGGGAGAAGAGTGACCCTTCAATCAAGACACCTTCAGGCTGATAAGTTCCTTTATAGGAAAACTTCTAATACTGTTGATGCCCTTTTGTCTGCTTCTATAACTCATTCTCATAATATTCATATTTGCACAGTAGAGAGGCCATACTGGGCCACAGGCCTTAAAAGGGAGGCCGACATGACAGGGTTGAGTGGGAATATAGTGAGCTGTAGTTAGGGATTAGGATGGTACTACGGGGTTAATGTATTTGGATAAGGTGGGGGCTAGTGCTGGGATGAGGAGGAGGCGGGGTCAGAGCTGGAGCATGAGTTATCATTTTAAAGAAAGTGACCATCTTAGTGTGGCAACCATTTTAGGCTCCACCACATAGTGACAAGAAGCTGTGGGGTCTCTTCTGTAGAACCTTAATTATGGAGGTGGAAACAATGCTCCAACAACTGAGGTTTGCTGAGGAGTCGCTTGGTGCTAGCTAGATGCAAGCTGCCTTCCAAGGCTTGCTACAGGGAGCTGTGACCGGGTCACCTCAGACACTGCAGGATGGATGTCGGCCGCAGAGAGCCAATTCTCCAGCATACCTTAGTCCGCAGGTCCCCTTCTGGTTCAGCACCGCATCAGGAGCCCCTACTGGGACCCTCCAGCTCAGGGTGTGAGCTGTAAGCCGTCAGCTCATGTTATGAGAACCGGGAGGAATCTGATTAGGCGGTGGGGCCTGCAACAGACGAGTCAGCCTCCCTCTCTACATCGTCACAGAAGGCTTACGGTCCAGGTGCGGCGGATGCCCTGTCGGGTGGCAGATCCACTCGGCGTGGTCAGGAGGATACGGTGAGAGGGACCGGGGCCTGGTACGCAGGCCCCTCAGCGAGGATACCATCACGTGCAGCAGCCAGCCGGCACCACCCATTCAGCGGCAGAAGCGGCGCTTCAACAAGATGGCAGGCAGTGTCAGGCTGGCCTGGGGGCAAAGAGCAAGGGGGAGCCTGATGGAACATGCAGGCAGCATATCGATCACCAGGATGGCGTGAAGCATTTGGACACCGCAACATTTCGGGAACCAGCACAAATCGATTCAACCGGATTCATGATCTGCGGCTGCTGGGATCACAGCACCCAGGCAGCCAGATGAGACTGATCATTTTTTCCTTACTCTTAACCCTTTGCTAGCCTTTTATGAGTATGTGTTAGAAATTTTGTTTTTTTAAGGGGGGCTAGCAGAGGCATAATGTTTATTTTTGTATGGGCTTCGGAAGTTTGTCCAGTTATAGGGATCTGGGATCCATACAGTATGGGGATCTGGGATCACTACGGGTTATGGGGATCCGGGACTCCTCAAGGCAGGGTAGCACCTTCCGCAGCAAGGCTGGATAGTGCTAAGGATAGGTGTTTATAAGGCGATAAAAGTGGATGAGATACATACAACCTGTTCAGCATGAAGTGCAACCCATTAGTGAAGGCAGGAGGCGAGGAGGAAAGAGTGGATTCATTGCTATTAGATGAGTATGCTAAGGGTGAGGTTTGTGTTTGAGGGGACTTTGGGGGTGCACTTGAAACATGGAGTAGGGGACACGATTTGGAAAGGACAATATGTTTAGATATTTTCATTGCTTCAAGTGGAACGCTTTAATTTAGACAAGGTGAGCTGAGGATAAAAAGAGGGTTCATTTAATTTGGAGAAACTTCTCTAATGGGTACAGTTATCCGCTATAGTTATACTAGCTATCGTTATTTACGAAAGGTCCCCGGAGAACTGCTTGGGATTTGTGGTTACATGAATGTGATTGATGAGGATTTTTAGGCTAAATATGTTGAGCAGTTTCGACAGTGAAAAGCATGATAAGGGCTCCGGGTAGGCTGGGGCATACGAAACAATTGTTTCCTGTATGCACTGGGACTTTGTAGCGGTCAGGAGACTCGGTGGCAATGGCGAAAGGGTCGTGTTTATTATTTAAGTAGGTCATGGGGTGGTAAAGTGTTTCATGGGAAGAAAGCAAAGGGGATAATGATGGAATTGAAAAAAGGGCCGAGGTCATTGTGTCAGGAAGAGAGGCTTCCTAAATAGGTGTCTTAAGACCGGCAGCCCACAGGCAAGAGAGGGTTTTAGGGACGGTTTTCAGGATTCCTCTTGTTGACGTTAAAATTTGGTTGTCTACCGAAACATGAAGTGGTCTTTGCTTTCTAAACAATTAGATAAAGATGTGGCTTTGGGTAAAAGGGCTGGACTGTTTAAATAGGCTCTCCTTCAATAATTTGAGGGTTTTAACGTTTTGTGTGGTGGTAAATGGAGGGGCCTAGTACATTTAAAGAAATTAATCAATTCTTTTACAAAAAGGTCATCGGTAACTGAGGGTATCGACCCTCAGTTGGGTTTGGTGTTGTACACTTTTGTTGCTGCTATGGATTGGGTACGGTTGTGTTGAAAGGGAACTAGGCCAAAATGGATAGTATGCATTGGGTGGGTTTTTGGGGATTGTGGTCTCTGTTGATCATTGTCTACTTATGGGGTGTCCCCTTTCATGTTCATATTCTTGTGATGCTTGGTTTGTTTTTTGGAATGGTCGCTTACAGAGATGTTTGTTTTCAATTCCTCTATTCATTAATTGGATGAATTTTTGGTCGCTAGTTTGGCGCAGGATCCTGATTGTTCATTCTATTACGGACAATGGAGAGCATGGCCAGGAAGTTTCGGCCCCTTAAGTGGCCCAAAATACGGTGGGCCCTGTGACAATATAGAGTTTTTCTTGGGTATCAAATTGATACAATTTGCACTGGACAGCAGGTCGCCGTTTAAAATGATGGTTGACATGAAGACAGAAGCGAGTCAGGTTAATGATTTGTGGATGGTGACGTTGCATGAGGTTCAATCTCTACTGGACAAGCTAATTTTGCCTGTAAGATTATGCCGTTGGGCAAAGCGTTCTGCTGTCGGCTATCTATGGCGACAGTGTCTACGCATTTGTTTGCCTCAAAAGAGAGTTGTATAATAGCACGTCCATCTGGATTGCACTGGTGGGTGGATTTAGGTCCTTTTGTTGGCTTGACGGGTCAGCATGGTTTCGATTTGTACATTTCAGTTTGGGTGGTTGGTAGATTCAGGGCAAAAGGTTTGGTTTAGTAATGGTGGTTGGTAGAGTCAGGGCCAAAAGTTGGGAGTAATAATGGTCTGGCGTATAATCGGGTCTGGCGTATAATCGGGTTTGGCGTCAGGATTCCCAATCATTGTGGAACTATCATTGTAGGTTAATGGAGTTCTTTTCAGGGTGAAGATTCGGTTTGGTTTCGATTTCAAAGGTTTGGGAGGATAGGCCCCTAAAATTCCTTACCTCCTCCCGAGCGGCCATTGGACAGGGTGTTACAGCATTTGGTTTGGTTGGGCCTAATTTGATTTGTGGTTATCAGCTGAGGTTGGGCGTGGCGTGAGTTACTCTATTCTATTATTGAAGCTTTTTCTGGTCCACAGTAGGAGCGAGTTTAACAAGGTGGATGTGTCCCGTGGAGCTCTGGAACTTTCCATCAGGCAATAATGGCAGTAAGGGATTTATTGTCTAGGTCTTTAATGTATGTGGACATATGTCTAGGCATGTGGTAATTGGGAGGATTGGAGGTCGGCATTGGGCAAAGGGTGGAGGAGGAGAGCAATTCGGTGTTATTGGTTGGGTATAGTCGGGAGAAGAGTTGGTCTGTTCCTAAATTGAATAAATTAATGTCGGATATAGCTTTTGAATTTTTAAGTTCAGGGGTATTTAGGATTTAGCAAAAATCCTTTTGGTCTAACGGTAAGGGATGGAAGTTGGACGGTGTTTTATCATGTATTTACTGATTTTGCAATCAGGTAGTGGATGTCTGTTCCTCTTCACGGGAGTTACCTCCTTTTCAGGGCGCTTTTCAAGCAACCTTATTTTGTTTTTTTTCTTTTCAATTGAGGGAGTTAGTCGGTCCTTCTAGATTTCGGGAAGAAGTGCTGCGGAAATGGGATGCGAATGGGTTTGAGAACAGGGGGACGACATATATTCGTACCACCAAACGGATGTTGAAGGCAAAGGTTGCAAAGTAATGTTGTTTAAAGTGGTTGGTTCTCCTTATACGTCCTGTGGATTTATAGGAAGAGTTATTTCTGTGTATAATTGGCACGTTGGGTGCCCTGTTATTGGTACATAAACGGTACGCTTCTGTCACATTTTCATAAAACCGATGTCGTAGACAAAGGTTGCAAGGTAAGGTTGTTTGATGTGGTTAGTTCTCCTTATATGTTAAGTGGATTTATATGAAGAGTTCTTTGTGGATAATGGGCCCTGTTATTGATACATAAGGACGGTTATTTTCTGTCACATTTTTAATTTGAGGCAATAAAAAGAGGTGTTTGGACTAGGAAGTTATCCTTTCTGAGGATTACAATGGGCATTAACTTCTGATGGCAGCAGCCATAGAGACAGTCAGGAGAGGCTTAGGCTAGGAAGTGACGAAGAGGATTGGTCGTTGGGAGTCTGTGAGGTTCTAATAGTACGTTGGTCCAGCGTTGATTTTGTTTAAGTATAGATAACTGCGCTGGTGGATTATGGGACGTTCATTTGTCTTCTGGGAAGCATTAAGGGCAGCGGTCTGCCTAGATAGTTGGCAGCTTGGGTGCCAAGGAATCTTGCAGTCTCACGGTGGATCAGAAGGCGGGGGGGGATGGTTTAGAAACAGTTACGCTCCGAATTTCAAAGATTTGTTTGCTTGGGCTCAAGCTTCAGATGTACTGGCAATACATATGGGAAAGATTGGTTTTTGGAAAAGGCCCTATAGGGATGTGATTAAGGATATGAAGTTTGATATGTTGCAGCTATGGCTATGTCTCCTAGGTTTTGGTGGTAGGGTATGATATAGTTTTTGGAAAGGTGTGGCATGGAGTGAGGTCTGTTCAGTGAGTGAACAAATCTGGGATCAAGGTGAATAAAGCAGTGTCCTGTCTTTCATGGCAAGGAATGGGGAGGTTGTGGTGCGCCACACGAATTTGGTAAACAGGGAATTTTGGAAGAGGAACAAGATCCGCCTAAACAGGGTCGGTTTGGATGCGTGGCAATTAGTGAAACCAGAGGACATTAAAAAGAGGCTCAGAAGTGTGGAGGGACAAATGTTTGAGGGATCAAAACATTTATGTTGGTGGCGTGGTAAATAGCGGTTTGGGGGGGACCTCAAGAGGTCCTGGACTCCCCCCTGGGTGGATTCAAGTGGACGGGTAATTGAATTATCCTGCGGAAGGGATTAAAGTGGACCCGTGCTTAATGGTAATGGAAACTGGCCAGGTGGGTTGATGTGTCTGAGCTGGTGCTTAGCGGCTAGAGGCAAGACTCGACCTGGGGACCAAGTTGGGAATATCAAATCTGAGTTTTATGGTTTGGGGCTTCGAGGACCACCCCTTCTGGGACGTTGTGTTTAAAATGTTATATGTTTAATAAAGGGCTGCTGTGGCCAATTTATCCAAGTACCTCTGGAGTGTTTATTTTGTTGGTGTATGAATCGATGGGGTTGAGTGCCCAATAAGTTTTAAATAACTAGGTACGGAAGCTCACATGAATCACGAATACCCATTTGTAATGTTACATCAGTGTTATCCTCTGTAAATAAACCTCCCCTTAACTGTTGGTCCATCTGTTCCATGGTGACATACTCAGCTCCTGCACGTTATTACAGAACCGTAGAATAGGGCACTTCGCTGCCTCTTGCAGTTCAATAGCAAATAACTCCACAGCTGCAGGTGGGCCTCTACCAACACAAGGTTTGACTACTTTACTGGTACCAGAATCCTGCATAGTACCAGATGCCTGCTTTGGAAAACGATCCCACATCAGCTCAGTCAGTTCCTGCTAAGCCGTGTAAGTGGCCCTGGCCCTCCCTCACAGCGGCCAAGCTGCTAACGTGAGGCCAGCAAGTAGGCAGTGTTGGAGGTGAAGCACCGAGTGGACCGCCACCACACAGAGGAAACCGGAGCGTCGTGACCAGGCTGGGGAGTCACCGTGGGGCTGCCAGGACCGGAGCCCGGAGTTGGAGGAGGAAGACCACAGGCAGGAACAACCCTGAGGGCACCAGATTCAACATCCTTGCTCAGCATGGTAATGGCTGACCCCATAATATGTGTGAAAGCTGTAATAAGTGTGTGCGTGCATGCTTTAAATAATCGCTGTGAAGGGAGTGTGTCACGGTCACGTGTGTCTGGACGCAGCGAGTACCGCAAGGCGAACCCGTAAGACACCCGTGACCATGGATACAGCACCTCTAGTGGGGCGAATTTAATTAAAACGTGCAGCTGGATACGCCGCCTCCAACTGGCGAATTTAGGTATTACACGTTATACATACAGTAGTCTGGAAACGCCGCCTCCAGTAAGGCGAATTTAAATAATAAAGGGGGAACCTGGGTTACATTAACAATGGTGGGCCCTGCAATAGGGAATAGGGAAGTGGAGACCTCCTGTACTCCCCTGAGTCAGTGTCCCTGCACTCCTAACATTCCCTATGCCGGTTCCGCACCAGGCGATGCACAGGAACCCAAAAACCCTAGCTCGCCCTTAACCTAAACCCTCACTAGGGAATTGGTCGATGCGGAAACTAATCCCACCACTGCACTAAACACACGAGGGAAAATGACAATACACGGGAAACACCACTTAGCTTTGCTCTGTTGCGTACGCTCCTAGCAACAGAGCCCATCACCTGTGTGCATATTGTCCTCCACCCGGATCCATCACCATAACTGGATCCATCACCATAGTGCAGCCTTGGAGCAGAGTCCACCACCAGTTGCAGCTGTCCAGTAACAGAGTCCAAAAGATGAGTTCAGCTCCTGCCCAAAAAGTCAAGCATGCTTGAGTCCAACTCTCAGCAACCAAGTCCCGCATGCTGAGTGCAACTCTCTCCATAGTCGTCACTCCACCACGCCATGCCAGCCCTTCTTGCAGACCACCTAGCTGCCACTCGTCCCCTCTGGCTGGGCTGCGCAGGACTCATGTTCAGCTCCTTCATCACCCAGGCTTCCTTGTGAAAGACTAACAATATCACCAACTGTCCTCAAACCCACCTGAACTTTTTTAAAGGGCCTCACACCTGATTTATAATTACATGCACTAAACCAAAGAAACTAAAGTGCACTACTACTCACCACCACCGGGGCAACTTAGAATGAACGACACCACGTGTAATAATTCTAATGGCCACCGGGGGCAATCACATCACTTTGGCACTTAGCCAAAGGAAAAAAAAGTTCACTTATCCATTTAAACTGTCAGATCCACGCTGGATCATGAGAGTGTCTCTCTCTCTATACCTATATCTAATTATTTCTCTCTATACATATATATCTATCACAAAAAATTGGAACAGCACCATCAAATACTTCAGTGATGTGCATGCTTCTCTAGCCAGCAATGAAATGGCTCCTTAGGATAAGTTAAAAAAGGAGAAACAGCACAAAAAACTTAAAAAGCAATAAAGTTCATTTTTTGAAGTTTTTTGTACGGTTTCTCCTTTAACTTACATCTATATATCTGAGTGCATCTACGTGTGTGGCTAGGGTTGGAGGGGGTCACCACAGGTGGGAGGGAGCCAGGGTTGGAGAGAGTAATGGCACCAAACAAAATACCATCAAAAATACTATCAATACTTGGGTAATCATTTAGTTTGTGTTGCAAACCTGTAGTGTTGAATATATGATGTGAAATGTTTTTATGTGCGATATAATCATTATAATAATTGGTAACCACAGTTAGTTACTATGCCTGGGCAACACCGAGCTCTTCAGCTAGTTTAGTATAAAACCATAGGTTTTGGATAAACTGATATCTGTTCATAGTGCCTAAAGCCTAAATAACTATCACTAAGAGAGCCCAGGATCAAATATAACAGACCATTGTTTTGGGTCCATACTAAATGGCAGAAAATTATTATACACAGTATACGTGTATATTTTATTAATTACATATCTGAATATATGTGCTTGAAATGAGTGTTTGTATATATAAATACATACATACATCTTTTGTATTGCTGCATTCAGAAAATCGGCTTATCAATATATAATTAAAAAATTAATCCGATAGCTAAACGGCGTAATGAGAAAAAGTCAAAACATCAGAAAAACGCATATGCGGTTTGCATGGTGGAGTAGACTTTAATCCATCACCAATATGGCACAAAAACAATGCCATATTGTTTGAGCAAACTTTACTCCACCTTGCAAACTGTATAAGGAATTAACAGTTTGTGGGATGCAGTGAGTATCCGGAGACAGAGAAGGGGTTAACAAGGATTTACTGAACAAGAAACAAGTAGTATTCCAGACAGGGAGGTAGAGACAATCAGGCAAAGAATATACAAAGAAAACTAGTCAAATTATCGGTTGCAGTTCTGACAGGGGGAAGCCTGGAAAATCTCCCGGCGGCATCCCAATTGATGAACAAAGTCTCTGGCTTTACTACAGAGAAAAAAGTAGCACTGTGCTGATGGATTTAGACCTGCTTGACTTGGGTGCGCCGTAACGTGGAAACAGTCCTTTGTGTGGATTCCTCAGGAATGGCACTGGGCAAGGGTCGTGAACACGTGTACAGGTCACAACAATTCACAGTCTTTCAAAGAAGTCCTTAAGCAGTTGGTCCTGTGTCTCAGGTAAAACAGGGGTATCCAACAGTGCGGTAACAGACGGTAACTTACTAGCGTCACAAGAAGTTTCCAGGTCAGCACAATGAAGTCTGGGGAAAACGGAGTTGTCAGTGTAAGAAGAGGAGAGGGAGTCAACAGTCTTGTCGCCTTCCCGCCAAGTCTGACCCGATCTCTCCCTTTCAGAGGAAACCTCCCGCGCCAACAGTTACGGCCTTAAAGGGCACCGCACACCACTGACTGTTCCGACTTATACTTACACCCCCCTCTTTTCACTCGAACTAGAAAGTCTTTACAGGTTTAGCTGTTTTCAGCCAAATGGACTAATCACCATTGTACCGAATGGGGGGCTGTCCAGCCATTGTTCGTTCGGAGCGACGTAGATTGGAAGGAATAGTGGAGCCTTCTTGTGGAGATAAAGCCAAATCTGCATCCGCCATAATGTTTCCTTCTGGGGTCTCGGGACCCTGAATCGCAAACATATCTCCAGATGGTTGTTTGAGACTTTCCTCTTCATCCTCCACAGCCACAGGAGGCACCTTCTCAGGAACTTTAGGGACTTCTTCCCTCTGCATGGGACCTTCAGAGAGGCATGGCCAAAGGATATTTTTATGGACCACTCTGGTGGGCGCATTCTCTTCTCCTTCCGGAAAAACCTTGTATACAGGTCCTTCCACACCGACCCTTCACTCTGTATGGCCTACTCTCCCACCAATTTTCCAGCTTGTCACAGGGACGTTTCTCCCACACCAGCACCCTATCACTGACCTAAAGATCTGTCACACAGAGAGGAAGCTTCTCAGACCCCAGACCCATGTAAGAACCAGATGATGTAAGGTCTGTAGACTGTGATGATGTTCTTGGACTCATGTAAACACCCCCGTCCGTGGGTAATCCTCTCCTGGATCCAGCTCCGACTTCTGATCCCATTCGGCCAAACAAGGAGTAAGTCATGTGACCTGTGGTTTGATGGACTCTTATTATAGATCCACACGAGTTCAGAGATGTATTCTGGCCACGTAGCTTTTCATTCATCTTCAAGGGTCCTTAGTATCAGAATCAAGGTGTGGTTAAATTGCTCACAGGTCCCATTTCCCCTGAGGATATGGTGTGATGTGATCTGTTGAATTGGTAGATTCGCTGTAACTCATCCACCACTTTGCCTAAGGAACAAGCTCCTTGATCCGAATGGATTCACTGTGGGTATCCATACACCTGAATGAAGTGTTTGCAGAGCGCATACGCAGCAGTCTCAGCTGTCTGATCCCGGGTGGGCGTCGCCAACGCAAATTTTGTGAAATGATCCACCATCACTAAGCAGTGGTCATATCCCTGATGAGCTGGCCTGATTGTTAAATAGTCGACGGTCAATAGTTCAAGGGGAACTGAGGTTACTATCATCTGAATAGCTCTTTGTTCCTGGGACTTGGCCAACTCACAGGCCCGACAGGGTCTACAAGCCTCCTCAACTGCTGCTCTAAGCCGTGGGTGATAAACGAACCGTTGACGCAACTGGAACATTTTATGAAGATGAAGTGAGCCCCTTTTTCGTGAGCTTTAGTGGCCAAAGTAGACAGGACTGTCTCCGGTATCACCACCTGCCAGGAAGACCCCAGTTGTCCCCGAAGTTGACCGTTCCAGTATAACAGTCCATTTCTCATCTGGAGGCATTCCCACTGCTGGAGGATCTCCAATGCTTCTGGAGTCAGGGCATGCCACTGTTCTGGACTAGGCAGCTTCTCCAATGTTACCCAGTGTCTGAACACAGCGAGTTCACGATCTTCCTTCTGCAATTGAACCCTCTCATCCCGATATCTTCCCAATACTCCTTCATGCTGGGAGGTCTGTATTCGGTCCAGCATGGATGCCACCATCCCAGCGGTCCTACAGAATTGGGGAACCTCTTCTCCCTCTAACAATCTCCACTCTTGGTGGTGCATGTCTTGCTCTAGACAGGGGGTCAGCGTGCATGCTCTCTGCCCCACTCCTTTACGCAATTCGGCACCGGAACTTTGCCATACGGGCAACACAGCATTGTTCCAAGGCCCCTAGCTTGGCGTTCTCCAGATGTGCAAACGGGTTATTGGTGTGTACTAGCACCTCCAAGCTGGACAGGTATTCTGCGAATTTGTCATAGCCCACACCATCACCAGCAACTCCAGCTTGAAGGAGCTGAAATTGTCCGGGTTGCATTCGAAATCATGAAGAGACCGACTAGCATAGGCGATCACCCTTTGTCTTCCATCCTGCATCTGCGACAACAGCTCCAAGTCCATGCAAGCTGCCATCAGTGTGAAGAATGAACAGTATAGAGAAGTCCGCATAAGCCAGTAATGGAGCTTACATCAGTGTTTTTTTAGCTCACAGAAAGCCTTCTCCTGCCTTTCCTCCCAACAGATGGATTGACCCTTGGCATTCGGGGGTACCCCTTTCAGGAATTCAAGTAACGGTTGTACCACCAGAGCAAAGTTCTTCACAAAGCGTCAGTAGTATCCAGTCAATCCCAGGAAAGCACATACATCCTTCACGTTCTCTGGGGTTGGCCAGTCTCTGATCACCACAACCTTTTCCTGTGATGGCTTCACCTTCTCGGCAGAAATTATATGACCCAGGTACTCAGTCCGTAGCAAGTGGCATTTTTGGGGTTTCACTTTCAGTCCATACTTCTGTAAACGGCTCAGCCCTTGCTCTAGTCTCCGTAGATGGTCTTCGAAGTAGATGAGGGTGGCTTCGAAGTTTAAGTCACCTAGACACCTCTCCATCAGCCACTGGAACGTACCGGAGGCATTGGCCAGGCCAAACGGCATGCTGTTAAATTCAAAGAGGCCCATGGGGAGTATAAAGGCCGTCATTGCCCCATCCTTTTCTGACATGGGCACTTGCCAGTAGCCACTGGAGAGATACAGCGTCAAGAAGAACTTGGCCTTCACCAACGCAGACAGACTCCTCAATCCGGGGCTGAGGGTATGAATCATGTACAGTACAGGCATTAAGTTTACAGTAGTCCAAGCAGAACTTCTGGGTCCCGTCCTTCTGCACTAGCACAATAGGGGTCGCCCACGGACTCTGGCTTTCCTTAATGACACCCACCTGCAGCATTTGACCGAGCATTTCTCTCCCTTCCTGATATAACTGAGGGGCAATCTGCCAGTAGTGCTCTTGAATGGGTGCTGTATCCCCCATGGAAATTTTGTGAGTAATTGCCGTGGTGAAGCAGAAGTCATCTTCGTGGTTCGAAAAAAATGGACTGATATCGCCCCAGTAATGCTTCTACTTCATGCGCTTGGGTGGCCGTGAGTTCGGACAGTTCAGCACGCATCTGTACTAAGATGCGCCGACCCTATTGGATGTATTGAGTGTCGGCCGTCGGAGAGGTAGTGAGTGACTTTCACTGACCATGGGTTTTCCAGATTCCCCGCTAGCCATATGTCCTGGGGTGGTATGACTTCAGGCATGCTCACTACATGAGCCATTTCACCTCTTCGTGGGACAACAATCTCCAGATAGGTGAGGTTCATGCAGCGTATAAGCACCGTTCCCTCTCATACCACGACCAATGTCAGAGCCACCAAGAGTACTGCAGGCAGTTGTTGTACTACCGGGGGTTCTAATTGGACTTCCACCCCCTCCAGTGAGGCATGTGCTCGGACGGGTAAGGTTAGTACAGTCTGTGGTTGGGCCAGTTGAGTGGATGACAGGACAATCACTTTTCTTAGCGGTTTCCCTTGACTGAACACTTCCTGCACCTGGGCTATACAAATCAACTGTTGAAACACCTGCCACTAGGGGTGTGTGCAAACTCCATTGATTTAAAGAAAAGTGAGATGGCTCATTACTCAGCTTCCCAAACGCTCAGGACATTCATCCCTAATGTCACAGTGTGACCGTGGCCAGCCTCTCACTGGGTCAATACGATCCATACCACTCCTGCAACTGGGATGGGCAGGTGTGATTCGCCGCGGTCAACTGTACTACCGGGCCCCACTTGGGCCTGAGGTTTCCAGGAAGTATCCTCGGAAATACACTTCTGGCATCGTAGTCACTTGCGACCCAGTATCCACCAGGTAACGCATGGCCCGATCGTTGAATTCAGCCCATACCAGCGGACATGTAGGCACTAGATTTGTGGGACTTTCACTACTCCTTCCTTTCCATTCTGGCTCCAGGCGATGTCCCCCAAGCTCGTAGCCCTCTGGTTTAACAGGCAGCATGAACGGGGCCCAGCCCGCCTTGGGCACTCCCTGGCCAAATGCCCATTTCTCCACAGTTATAACATGTGATAGACCTCAGCCGACGGACCCTTTGGCCCTCGTTATAGGCCTTTACTGCACTGAACCTTCCCTACCCAGACTGTTACCCCTTGCTCCTGTTCACGTGAGCAGGTCTCTCTCCCTATGTCAGCAAAAGTTATACGAGAGTCTACCCGTTGCCGCTCTCTCAGGGTCTGCTTGGTCAGGGCATCCTGCAGGCCAGTCACCAACAAGTCATGCAACATGACACCCGTCGACCCTATCCCATCTTTTCTGATAATGGCGGTGTGTAATATATTGCGTAACCGTAACAGGTCGCAACAACCCGCGTCTTTCAAAGTAGTTCTTAAGTAGTTGGTCCTGTGTCTCAGGTAAAACAGGGGTATCCAACAGTGTGGAAACAGACGGTAGCTTAATAGCGTCACAAGAAGTTTCCAGGTCAGCACACGGAAGTCTGGGGAAAGTGGAGTTGTCAGTGTCCCGCCAAGTCAGACCCGTTCCCGCGCTCAGGTCTCCTTTTGTACCCCACGCCCCTGCTGTCTGACAGAAAGGTCTCTCCCTTTCAGAGGATCTCTCCTCCGCCAAAAGTTGTGACAGCCCCGATAGTTCAGGCTTTAAAGCGCACCACCCACCGCTGACTCCGTTCTGACTCATCTTCTTACACCTGCATATGTGTTTTTCTGTGGTATCGAATAGTTAACAGTTTTGTATTGCAATTGCAAGCATTTGGATAGGATAAATCAATATGGATAACAGCCAAGAACTTTGTTGTAGGTTTTTTTTCCCCTTTATAATACATAAAGTTGCTGTGCTGACTAAGTAGAAATGTATTTTATAAACTTATTTTGTGTAGACAAGGAGGTGACAATTTATGTAGGTGTTATGATTTTTGGTAGGCTGTCTCACATTTAAATTTGTAATGAATGTAAACCAATCATGTCAAGTAACAGGTGTCCATGGCTTCACTTAGTAGAATAGGTTTGTAAGGATGTTTTTATGCATTGTTCATATGCCTATGATTAAGAACTTTGTTCGAAACCCATCAGGCGTTTAGGGGCTGCATCCCCGCATTATGTTTTATTCTTGACATGAAAATGAAATATTGCAAATTTTAATGAAGAGACGCCTGGTGCTTGAACCTTTCCTTACTATTGTATAAACTGTACTGGAGAGGATTTTCTTACTGAAGAATTAAAAGCTATAAAGATTCAAAGCATTGCATCTGCTGAGTTATGTCATCAAATGACTTGTAATCAAAATAGAATAGAAGGTAAAAAAAAAGACAATGAAGACAATATGTGAAGTTCACGTTCAGATAAACATTGTAAGGGAATATGAGAGGGAAAAACATGAAGTGTAACAAAACAGTAATATCTCCCTCACATACACAACATGTAAAATTGCCCAAGAGGTGGATGTTTTCTTGTGTTAATACCACTTAAATGTATTCCAGCTAATATACCAGGTGGGCCATGTGTTATTTCTAGATTAGGCCTGATGATGCATCATTTGTTCCCATCCCATAAAAGCCAAACGTCCAAAAAGGGGATTTTCCCGTTTAGCTGAAAATTTGTAATTATAATGTAAACCTTTTAACGGAGTCAGAAATTCCAGGGTTATCCCTTACGATTGTAGGATCTCCTGTCATACCCGCATATGCTGTTAAAGGCCCCGCTACACGTTTCAATGTCCCAGCGATCCCACCAACGATTCAACGTGGATGGGATCACTGGGACATCGATAGCTGATCGCTGGTGAGCTGTCACAGACAGCCCCTCCAGCGATCAGGACCAGCAAGCATGCTGGATTCCAATGTAAACAGCGGGTATCTAAGAGCCGCACAGCTCTTAGTTACCCGCTGTTTACCTTGGAAACCAGAGTCGCTGATCTCTCGCTGCCACATTCAGTGATGCGTGCTGGCCAGCGGGAGACCAATGATCAAAAAATGACCCAGGATGATGGAGCGCGATCAGCGATACCCGGCAGGGGGGCCAGTCGCTGATACATGTCACACACTGATATCGCTGGAGAGAGCGCTGTGACGTCATAAAATCAGCAATCTCTGGCGATATCGCTGTGTGTGACAGGGCCTTAAGGCTGTAGGAAGATTATCTTGTCTTCTGAGGCTCTACTGATAGTATTTATTGATCTAGCCACACGACATGTAAGGGCCCCGTCACACATAGTGACTCACCAGCGATCCTGACAACAATGTGAACTTGATAGGATCGCTGGTGAGCTGCCAAACATGCAGCTTCACCAGCGATCAGGACAGCGACACACGGGTAACAAGCAACACGTCGCTTAGTTACCCGCAGTGTACCTTAGTTACCAGCGTGCTGGTAACTAAGGTACACATCGGGATTTTAAGTGCCGCGTGGCGCTTAGAAACCCGATGTATACCAGCATCCAGCTCACTTATCCATGGTCTCCCGCCTGCCACACACAGCGATGCGTGCTGTCCAGCGGGAGACCAGAGATCAAAAAAATGTCCTGGCCATTCCAGGACGATCAGCTATACACAGCAGGGGGGCTGGTCACTGATAAGTGTCACACAGCGATCTTGCTGGCGAGATCGTTGTTGCTTCACAAAACTTGTTAATCTGCAGCGATCTCGCTAGAGAGATTGCTGTGTGTGACGGGGGCTTTAGATATACAAAGTTACTGAAAAGTTATCTTACAGAATAGAGCAACTATAGATTTGTTATTAATTCACTATCATGGGTGTCAAGAGTTTGAAGCTACAGTGGGGAAAAAAAGTATTTAGTCAGTCAGCAATAGTGCAAGTTCCACCACTTAAAAAGATGAGAGGCGTCTGTAATTTACATCATAGGTAGACCTCAACTATGGGAGACAAACTGAGAAAAAAAAATCCAGAAAATCATATTGTTTTTTTTTTTTCATTTTATTTGCATATTATGGTGGAAAATAAGTATTTGGTCAGAAACAAAATTTCATCTCAATACTTTGTGATATATCCTTTGTTGGCAATGACAGAGGTCAAACGTTTTCTGTAAGTCTTCACAAGGTTGCCACACACTGTTGTTGGTATGTTGGCCCATTCCTCCATGCAGATCTCCTCTAGAGCAGTGATGTTTTTGGCTTTTCGCTTGGCAACACGGACTTTCAACTCCCTCCAAAGGTTTTCTATAGGGTTGAGATCTGGAGACTGGCTAGGCCACTCCAGGACCTTGAAATGCTTCTTACGAAGCCACTCCTTCGTTGCCCTGGCGGTGTGCTTTGGATCATTGTCATGTTGAAAGACCCAGCCACGTTTCATCTTCAATGCCCTTGCTGATGGAAGGAGGTTTGCACTCAAAATCTCACGATACATGGCCCCATTCATTCTTTCATGTACCCGGATCAGTCGTCCTGGCCCCTTTGCATAGAAACAGCCCCAAAGCATGATGTTTCCACCACCATGCTTTACAGTAGGTATGGTGTTTGATGGATGCAACTCAGTATTCTTTTTCCTCCAAACACGACAAGTTGTGTTTCTACCAAACCGTTCCAGTTTGGTTTCATCAGACCATAGGACATTATCCCAAAACTCCTCTGGATCATCCAAATGCTCTCTAGCAAACTTCAGACGGGCCCGGACATGTACAGGCTTAAGCAGTGGGACACGTCTGGCACTGCAGGATCTGAGTCCATGGTGGCGTAGTGTGTTACTTATGGTAGGCCTTGTTACATTGGTCCCAGCTCTCTGCAGTTCATTCTCTAGGTCCCCCCGTGTGGTTCTGGGATTTTTGCTCACCGTTCTTGTGATCATTCTGACCCCACGGGGTGGGATTTTGCGTGGAGCACCAGATCGAGGGAGATTATCAGTGGTCTTGTATGTCTTCCATTTTCTAATTATTGCTCCCACAGTTGATTTCTTCACTCCAAGCTGGTTGGCTATTGCAGATTCAGTCTTCCCAGCCTGGTGCAGGGCTACAATTTTGTTTCTGGTGTCCTTTGACAGCTCTTTGGTCTTCACCATAGTGGAGTTTGGAGTCAGACTGTTTGAGGGTGTGCACAGGTGTCTTTTTATACTGATAACAAGTTTAAACAGGTGCCATTACTACAAGTAATGAGTGGAGGAAAGAGGAGACTCTTAAAGAAGAAGTTACAGGTCTGTGAGAACCAGAAATCTTGATTGCTTGTTTCTGACCAAATACTTATTTTCCACCATAATATGCAAATAAAATGAAAAAAAACAATGTGATTTTCTGGATTTTTTTTTCTCAGTTTGTGTGCAATTGTGTGCAAGTGTGTGCAATATCACACTAATATCACACTAATTTCCTATTATTTGACCATAGTTGAGGTCTACCTATGATGTAAATTACAGACGCCTCTCATCTTTTTAAGTGGTGGAACTTGCACTATTGCTGACTGACTAAATACTTTTTTTCCCCACTGTATGTGTTGTTTTTAACTTGTCAGATCATAGCCAGGATTTGCAGCAGTCTCACATAGACCAGTCATATGATGACGTTGATCACATCACACAAAGTAATGGTAAATGGTGGGATTGGTTCTTTTCCTGGTTTCCCGATTGTGGTTATTTACCCTATAATTTTATGAGTAAGTTTTGCTATAACCTGTCTTGTATTGCCTTATGCTGCTGTATACAATATATTCCTACTGCTGAAGCTATTCCCTTGGGATATGGTATTGCATATAAATGATATATGGTTTACTGATGGTCAAGGGTGGATTGTAGTGCTAAGATGTTAATGACCATCGGGAACCCATATTGATAGCCTGTCTTTAATTAAACTAAGATATTTGACCATAACAGAACAGCTCATATTAGCCCATTAGCCTTGAATTTTCTGTAATTTTCCCAACACCTGGAACACAGTTTTTAGTGAGAACATGCTTGTTTATAGTATCACCCAATACCGCACAGTTCCTTTATCAATATTTAGTGAGAAAGCATATGTTTACAATATCTTTAGTGGGAAATGTATGTTTACAGAACCATCCAATTACTGCATATTTTCAGGTTAATGTTTAGTGAGAAATTTCATGTTTATAATATGGTAGCACATTCGGTGCCAGGATAGCTTTTGGGCATGCTTTATTCGGTGATGTATTTGTCCGGTATTGATTGACATCAGCAGAACTGGCCACACAGTACGAGGGATACTGTATCGGACAAATAGAACCTGTCAGAGCTTGTGTAACATTTGGCTACCCAAGCATTCTTTTTTTCCCCAAAGATATAAGCTGGGGAAGATTACAGCTAACACAGAAGCCCTGTTAACCTGTGGCCTGATTGAATGCCCGTGATGCCACACTGTAAATATCCTAGGAATTTCTCTGTCTTCGCTGTTTGCTTCTCACAGCTGATGTTTCCCAGACAAATGCGCTTTTCCTGGTGACGTTTCTTATTTAGTGTGCAACGTAATTAGTTTACCTTTGTGATTTATATTATGCAAAAGTGTGTGCAATATCACACTAATTTCCTATTATTTGACCATTTCATTATTGTAATAAAATTAATCGCCTTCTTTAAAGCCATATCCGATCCCTTTAAGCTCTTGACAAAACAGCGGTTTCTCCTCATTTTTTTTAAAAAGTCGTTATCAATAAATCTCACTTGAATATCTTTTGCACATCAGTTTCCAGATCAGTCTCATTTTAAAAGAGCAGCAAAGATCATTTGTCAACCCATGTGCCTCTGATACAGCTGTATATGAGGGGTTAATCTGCTAGTACTGGTGTTTTCACCGATCCTAGCAGTTACAGCAGGAGCAGAACTGCATCAGTTGCATGGTGCAGCTTCTGTACCAGTGCGCTCTGCAAGACTGATACATCTATCAGGGAGCAATAAATGACCAGAGATCTTGACAGATATACCCGTCATAAGGCATTACTGGGTTAAAGAATAATATTTAGAGTAAGGCCCATTTTCTATAAAGATTTTGCTTTGATAAATTTTTATCATTTCTTTAAGGTAACAACGTGGCTCTTAAATTAATGAACAAGACACGGACAAAGCATGAAAATTTCCTCAGTGAGCTCTGTGTGTCCATCCACTTATCAGGTCATGAAGGGATCATCTATACCCACCCCATCTACGTGGACTCGGATAACTTCTACGTCCTGACCCAGGATTTGGCCCCTGCAGGAAATCTTCACTCACTAATAGAACCCGGCGTAAGCATTTCAGAATCACTAAATGTTTTTGTATATTTATGTAAAATTGTGGCCATATTTTTTTGAAAATGCTCTAAAGAAGAAGTGCAGTCAGGAACAATGTTATAGTTTAGTTTTTAACGCTCATCTATACTCCAAGAATGGTGTTCTCCAACATGCGGCTCAATAGTTCTAGCTAAAAACCTTACTTGCCCCTTCTTGACACTGTTACGGTTGCTGTAGCGGGAAGGTACGGAGATGCAACCTGGAAGTGGACCCTCTGGGTCACGGCTCCAGAGCCCCCGAGGGCGAGCGCCCAGGTGAGGACCACCCCCTATACAGGGAGTGTTAGGGGCAGACCCCCAGGGGATGGAACCGCGACAGCCGGAACCAAAGGGATGACTAGGGCTAGGCAGGAGTGGAGGCACAGGCGTATCCGTACAGAGAGCACATGAGAGCACAGAGCGTAGGGATCAGGCAGAGCGCAGGACCGGAGCGTAGCGGGTGCGGGTGGCTGGAGGCTGCAAAAGAAGACACAAAAAGCTGAAGGATGTGAGGAGCAGGGCCGAGTAGGAGCAACTGAGGAACACAGTACAGCAGGAGAGCAGAGGAAGGACTGACGGAGGCAGAGAAGGTAGAGGCAAGAGCAAGGGTCCGAGGAGCAGGAGCACAGCGCAAACAGGCAGGTTAATAGGGCCTGGAACAGTGCTGCAAAGACAGCGAAACCGTGTTAGAAGAACAGGCGTCTTACCTGTCCAGACGCCGGCCATAAGTAGCGCTGGGCGCCGCCATGTTGGAGGCGGGGCCAGCGCATCATGTTACCCAGGGGGCTGCGTGCCTGGAGGGAGGGAGGCAGTGCGCAGACTCCTGCCACCGGGGGAGCCGGAGGCCGGGTGCGGGGACGCGCCGGAGTGCAGGAGCGCACAGGGAAGTGCGCGTCGCCGGGTAAGTGAAGCCCGGGGGCGTAACAGTACCCCCCTTAACGTCCCCCTCTCCTCACGCTGGAGAGAACTCGTCTCATAATGCGAGGAGCATCAATATTCTCCTGGGGTTCCCTTGATTTCTCCTCAGGACCAAAACCCTTCCAATCCACCAAAAACATGGTCTTTCCCTTAACTTTCTTCATAGCCAATATATCCCGAACCTCAAAAAGGTATTATCCGAGCTACACGGTTGGGAAATTTGGGAAGGCGCGGAGTGGTATTGGTTAAATACTGCAGGTTTGAGGAGAGATACATGAAAGGTATTGGAAATTCTTAGTGAAGCGGGCAAGTTCAATTTGTAGGACATGTCGTTGATGTGACTTAAGATCTCAAAGGGGCCAATGTAATGAGGACCTAATTTATAGGAGGGAGTCTTCAACCTGACATGCCGAGAAGACAACCAAACTATCCCCTGGGCGATACGGAGGTGCGTCTAGCCGACTCTTATCAGCATACCTCTTCATCCTGAGGCTGGCACCCTCGAGGGCTACTTTGGTCTCCCTCCAAATCTGAGAGAAGTCCGCAGACAGAGTCCGCTGCCGGTACACCCGAGGTAGGTGACACAGGAAGGGGAATGCCGGGGTGCTGACCAAAAGCCACAAAAAAGGGAGATTTGGAGGAGGCTTCACTTGGGTGGTAATTCTATGCAAACTCAGCCCAGGGAAGAAGTGAAACCCAATCATCTTGGTGCGCATTGGAAAAATGCCGAAGATAGGATGTTAGAGCCTGGTTGACTCGCTCGACTTGACCATTAGACTGGGGGTGGTAGGCAGAGGAAAAATCCAAAGTGATCTTCAGCAACCCGCAGAGGGCTCGCCAAAAATGGGAGGTAAACTAGACTCCTCGATCCAAGACAATATGCTGTGGGAAACCATGGAGGTGAAAGACATGGAGCAGGAAGATCCTTGCCAACTCAGAAGCGGTAGGAAGACCAGGTAGAGCGATACAGTGAGCCATTTTGGAAAATCGGTCCACAACTACCAAAATAACCGTACATTTGGAAGAGGAGAGCAAATCGGTGATGAAAGCGATCGCAATATGAGTCCATGGATTGGTAGGTACAGGTAACTGATGTAGGAGTCCCGAAGGACGATGTCGTGGTACCTTATTCCGGGCACACAAAGGACAGGAGGCGATGAAATCCTGGATGTCCCTGAGACGCGAAGGCCACCAATAATGGCGGGAGGCAAGCGAGAGAGTCTTCTTTACTCCAGAATGCCCTGAAAATTTTGACGAGTGGCTCCAACGAAGACCCTTGAGTCTATCTCCACTCCGAACAAAGGTTTTACCAGATGGTGGGGAGACTAGGCTTAGAGGGGCCACGGTAAGGATCCTGGCGGGGTCGATGAGATGTGCTGGACCCTCCTCCTTATCCACTGGCTGGAACGACCGTGACAGGGCATCTGCCTTAACATTCTTATCCCCGGGTCGGAAGTGGAGTTCGAAGTCAAAGCGTTCAAAGAACAAGGACCATCTGGCCTGCCATGGATTGAGCCTTTGGGCAGACTGAAGATAGGCCAAATTTTTGTGATACGTAAAAATGATGAACGGATGGATAGCACCCTCGAGAAGATGGCGCCATTCTTCAAGAGCCATCTTTATGGCCAAAAGTTCTCTGTCTCCAACGGCATAGTTACGTTCAGGAGCAGAGAAAGCCTTTGAAAAGAATCCGCAGGTGAGAGTACGCCCGGAGGTGGTCTTCTGCAGAAGGACTGCTCCTGCTCCCACCAAGGAGGAGTCAACCTCTAAAATGAATGGTCGGCTGGTATCTGGACGATGAAGTACCGGAGTCTTCGCAAACTCCTTCTTCAAGGTTTCAAAGGCAGCTTCAGCATCAGAGGGCCAATGATTGGGATCAGCCCCTTTGCAAACAAGAGCAGAGGTAGGTTTAGTCAACGAAGAAAAGTGGGGGATAAATTGCCAGTAATAATTGGCAAACCTCCAAAAACCGCTGGATAGCCTTTAGACAGAGGGGACACGGCCACTTGATAACTGCCGAGACGCTCAGGGTCCATCTCTAACCCTGAGTTCGAGACGATGTAACCAAGGAATAGCAACGAAGTCTGCTCAAAGAGGCACTTCAACTTGGCAAAAAGATTATTCTCCCTAAGACGTTGGAGGACTTGGCGAACGTCTCAGCAATGTGTGGCCAGATCCGGAGAGAAGACTAAGATATCGTCAAGGTAGACTACGACACAGGAGTAGAGGAGATCTCGAAAGACATTATTAACAAGTTCCTGGAATACTGCAGGTGCGTTGCAGAGCCCAAAGGGCATTACCAAATACTCGTAGTGCCTGTCTCGTGTGTTGAACGCCATCTTCCACTCATCTCCAGCACGTATGCGAACCAGATTATAGGCCCCTCGTAGGTCAAGCTTTGTAAACACACGTGCTCCTTTTAACCGATCAAAGAGCTCAGAGATGAGTGGCAGTGGATATTTGTTCTTCATGGTGATGAGATTCAGGACACGGTAATCAATGCAGGGACGCAACGACCCATCCTTCTTTACAAAAAAGAAGCCCGCTCCTGCAGGGGATGATGACTTGCGAATGAAGCCCCTGGCCAGGTTGTCTTGGATGTATTCAGACATGGCTTGGGTCAACGCCGAGGAGAGGGGCTAAATCCTACCCCGAGGCGGAATGGTGCCAGGAGCGAGCTCAATGGGGCAGTCGTAGGGTCGGTGCGGCGGTAGAGTTTCGGCCTCTTTATCGAAAACATCCACAAAGGCACTGTAGGCAGACGGCAATCCGGAGAGAACAGGAGAGGGAAGAGGGGTACCCACAGGACGCACCGGCAGCAGACACCGAGCCCGACAAGACTCCCCCCAGCGCAAAACATTGCCGCTATGCCAGTCTAAAGTAGGCTCGTGGAGTCGTAACCAAGGAAGACCGAGTAGGATAGGATGGGAGATACCTGCCAAGACAAAAAACATAATTTTCTCCCTGTGTAGGGCTCCTACCTGCAACTCTATCTCATGAGTGACATGAGTAACTGTCTCTAGCAGGGGTCGACCATCTACAGAAGCAAGGCTTAGGGGGTTCACTAAGGGTTTCACAGGAACTGAAAATTTGTTGACCTCCTCAAGCCTAATAAAATTTCCGGCAGCACCCGAGTCCACATAGGCCACCAGAGAAGCCCGCTTCCCTTCAACATGCAAAAGGACAGACAGTGAGGGGTTGAGAGGTATCAAAAACGCCCAGGAAGGCCTCTCTTACCTGGCCTAGGTGGAAAAGTTTTCCGGACGGTCAGGACAGGTTCGGAGCAAATGGGAGCTGCTACCGCAGTAGAAACAAAGGCCTTGCAGGGTTCTCTCCCTGCGACACTGGTCAGAGCTTCAGGCGGTCCACCTGCATGGGTTCAGGGGCGGAGGCTGAAGAGAGAATCCTGGGTCAGGGACTGGGTGGTCTGCGAAGAGAAGATAAAGGACGAGAGGCCCTCCTCTCCCTGGCCCGTTCCTGAAACCGGAGATCTATCCGTGTGGCCAGGGAAATCAAGTCCTCCAGAGCTGTAGCGAGCTCATCTTTAATACGACTCGAGAGACCTCGCCAGAAGGCGCCCACCAACGCCACGTTATTCCAACCTAAGTCGGCGGACAGGGTCCTGAACTGTATGGCATACTGGCCCACGGTTAATGTACCTTGGCAGAGGCTAAATAGAGCCTCGGTGGTGGAAGCTAACCGACCTGGTTAGTCAAAAACCCGACGAAAAGTGTCCATAAAAACAGATAACTGGGTAACCACCGGGTCATCACGCTCCCAGAGGGGATTGACCCAAGCCAGAGCATCTCCCTCAAGGTGCGAGATGATGAAGGCCACTTTGACTCGGTCAGTGGGGTACTGCTGGGACATTAATTCAAAATGGAGGCGGCACTGGTTTAAAAAACCCTGACACAATTTGGCATCACCGCTATACTGGGGTGGTTTGGCCAGCCGTGGAGGAGGATGGGAACCCGGAGCAGGAGAGGCAGAGGCGGCCGAGTGCAAAGCGAGCAACCGACCATCCACCGAAGCCATTATAACTGAGGATATGGGACTGGGTATCACGCTGCTGCGCCAATTCTTGTTGTAAGCCAGCCAACTGAGCAGCGTTACCAGGGTCAGCGGATTGGAGAGCGGAAAGACGTGAGTCCATGGTTTTCATAAAGGACATCATGCGCGTCTGGTTCTCCCGAAGTAAAACCAACTCCTTTTGGGCAGAAGTGGCTCCAGGGGGTCCATGGCCTGTTCTTACTGTTACGGTTGCTATAGTGGGAAGGTACAGAGATGCATCCCAGAAGTGGACCCTCTGGGTCACGGCTCCAGAGCCCCCGAGGGCGAGCGCCCAGGTGAGTACCACCCCCTATACAGGGAGTGTTAGGGGCAGACCCCCAGGGGATGCAACCGCGACAGCCGGAACCAAAGGGTCAACTAGGGCTAGGCAGGAGTGGAGGCACAGGTGTATCCATACAGAGCACAGGAGAGCACAGAGAGCGTAGGGATCAGGCAGAGCGCAGGACTGGAGCGTAGCGGGTGCGGGTGGCTGGAGGCTGCAAAAGAAGACACAAAAAGCGGAAGGATGTGAGGAGCAGGGCCGAGTAGGAGCAACTGAGGAACACAGTACAGCAGGAGAGCAGAGGAAGGACTGAGAGGCAGAGAAGGTAGAGGCAAGAGTAAGGGTGCGAGGAGCAGGAGCACAGCACAAACAGAGGCAGGTTAATAGGGCCTGGAACACAGAGTGCTGCAAAGACAGCGAAACCATGTTAGAACAGGCGTCTTACCTGTCCAGACGCCAGCCATAAGTAGCGCTGGGCGCCGCCATGTTGGAGGCGGGGCCAGCACGTCATGTTACCCAGGGGGCTGCGCGCCTGGAGGGAGGCAGTGCGCAGACTCCTGCCACCAGGGGAGCCGGAGGCCGGGCACGGAGACGCGCTGGAGAGCAGGAGCACTCAAGGAAGTGCGCGTTGCCGGGTTAGCGAAGCCTGGGGGCGTAACAGACACAGTAGTATTAGTGGTTTTGTATAGACTAGAATGTCAGAGATTGGAAATTCCTATTCTAGATTAATGTACTAGTAGGATTTTTCTTTATTTCACCACCAGATAGCTATCAGTAAGGCATGTTTTTGTATAGTAAGATACTTACCAGTTGGCATCTTCTGCTATTCTTAATGCAGTTCTGATCCTTCAGTGCATCATGTGACCAAGGTTGTGACTTCCTGGTTCGCTCCAGTGTTTGCTGTAAGAATCGGAAGTCACTTCTCAATGTAAGTCTAGGAGATTGAAAATCAGGCTCCCAGACTTGCTACCAGAGAGTTAGCGATCGTTAGCAGTGACTTCTACCAATAAGATCTAAAGGGAATTGAAGAGGAGAGGGGCCAGAGCAGTACCAGAAACAGAAGAATATGGCAAAACATGTTCCCTGTGTGTTGTACAATATTTACGTTACCAATATCTATGTGATGTAGAACTAAAAGGAAAAAGAAAGGGACCAGAGCAGTGTCAGCAACAGTACAATGCGGCCAACAATAAGTATTACACTACTCACAGAAAACACTCCGGTAAGACAATGGTTATCAATATCTTATGCTGAACTAACATGAAAACATGGAGATTTAGTACCATTCTGATTTTCTAGTAAAGTTATCATGTATCTAATGGATTCATCTACTTTTCCAGGTTGGAATTCCAGAAGTGAAGGTGAAGCATTGTGCGCTACAGTTGGACAGAGCACTAGAATACATGCACGATCAAGGACTAGTACACTGAGATGAAAAAACAGACAATGCTTTACTAATGGACCAAGATTGCTTCTAAGTTAAACTAGGTGATTTTGGTCTGACACAAGCAATCAGTTCTCTGGTGCCATCAATGTCATTCATCATTCCTTTCTTGTCCCCGGAGCTCTGTCAATTGCGACACCATGAAGCGCTAGTTTTGAGGCCCAGCATTGACACATGGCCCTTTGGTGTACTTTTCATTGCATTTACTGGATGTTTTCCATGGGAAAGAGCGGTAGATGACTATCCTGTTCCAAGAATTTATCTACTGGCAGCATTTTGAAAACCACAATGCACCACCAGGACACTGGACCACGTTTTCCCATCAATGCTCATTAATTTTTTCATTGCCTGCTCTCTGAAGACACCACCACAAGGAGTTCAGTGAGCATTGTCATGAACCATCTTGAATTTCCATGGAGTGAACACCATGTGCCTGAACATTCGCATGAGTTTGTTGTAGACAACGTTGACATGGAACATTTGGCTACTGAATTCATCATTGTGTAGGGAAGGTGACCGGACGGACGGACAGACTTGTCAGAATAGTGAAAGGAAGGTTTGCACAGTTTAGACAGGTGTCAGTTACTACAGTGGGGAAACAGCTGAGAAAGTGTAGTGGACGTGCAGTACCTTGGGTTGACCATTAGAGGGCAGGGAGGAGTGTGAGCAAAGGACTTCACATCAGCTTAGGGCTTAGGAAACCGTCGGTCATGGGGGGCGGAGTTACAGGGAACCGGAAATGATATAAATTTGACAGGAGGGTTCCAGAAAGTTCCAGTCCCCAGGGGGAGCTCAAGTGACAGGAGGACTACGACAGTTTGTGCACTGTGAGGAAAACCAAACCAGGGGGACTGAGGAGAGAGAAAGTCGGGGGGGTGGTCCTGACACTAGAATACCGCAGAATAGACCAGGCACTGAGATAAAGCATACCGTATTGAGGGAGAAACGACTGATCAGTAAAAGTACTGTTGGTTTACGGGCCTAAGGCGGGCACAGTGACGGATCTGTCCCCGGGAAGGAACAACCACGGGAAGGGCAGTCTCCAATGAAGGAAACCACCTATGCCAAAACATGGTATCCATCCACAGACAGCTGTTTCGGGGTATTGCCCCTCATCAGTGTGGAGTAGGAAACTGGCTGGTAGGAGCAATGCCTAGTAAAAGACTGTGAAAATGAGGATGAATTAACTCATGGAGATCAACATCCAACACTGTGGAGACACCATCACGTGTTTCTCAACGCAGTGATTCTAGAGCACTGCCCCCATCCCTTATGGGAAATATGCAAAACATACACTTGGCGTAGTCGGCAGGATCGCCGCTGCTAATAAGTCATCTTCTGCGGCAGGCCTGCGCTAAGGAATAGAGAAAGACTTTGACTACACTGCTTGGGTTACAAATACCTGTGGATTACAAATTACCCACCTGTGGAGTACAAATTGGGAATGCTGTGGCGGATCTGCGTTGCCAGCAGAGGATCCGGGGTGGTACCAAGTGCTGTGCAGTATGGCTGTGTTGCTTCAGCACAGAGCAGAGGTCCAGGTGTTTGCAGTTCTGAATGGAATGGGACCCCCTCCAACGTACCCCAGGGGGAAGCGGTATGTACCCGGAGGCCGACGCTCCCATATACTGGACCCTGGCAGATGGGTGGAGAGGCCTGCCATCGCCCCACCCAGCAGAGGGAGTGGCACAGAGGAAAAGCTTGGCTGTGGCTGCTTGGCGCCATTCGACTGCTGCCCAACGGACGGTATGAGGCGCTGCGGGTGTCGAGGCATCAGGCGCCTGGAGTGGCGATGGCGGCAGGAGATCGAGCTTTGGTAGAAAGCGTCCCCCTCAGAGCCACAGGCAGGCAGCTGGTTGTTGATTGGAGAAGCGGAGCCTGTGCGGAACCAGCGGGAACGGCCGCCTAAGTTGCCAGCGGAGAGCCTCCCTGCAGAGCCCCCGAGCCTGGAGGCTAGCCCTGCCGGATGGCGGGGTGAAGAGCAGAGACTGCAGGAAGAGCCGCGTGATGACGTGACGGAGGCCACGGCGCCGGGGAAGGTGAGAGTTCCCCCGGCCCCGACAGTGGCTCCACAAACTGCCCCCACCATTCAGCCACAGCACGCGGCATCCTATGTCCCCGAGAGCTTGGTCAAGGAGGGCCCTACCATATACGCAGAACTGAGCAGGGCCTCCGCTCCTGGTCCTGAACTACTCCACCCGGTGGCGCCAGTGCGGAGTCTGAACGTAGGCGACACTGTTGCATCCCCTCTGCCGCTAGTGACCGCATCTTCAAAGGCGGCCGCTGCCCCGGCTCTGGATGAAATTTCAGGTGCGGCCTACCCTGCAGCTGCGTCTGCTATGCCGCCATTGGAATCGACTGCAGCCTGTGCGACAGGCCCTGTGGCCCAATCTTCTAAGAACACGGCCGCTCCCATCCGCCACCCGGCTCCAGCAGCTGCTGGGCCATGGACATCGACCGACTCTTCCCCGCTCTTTGGCGAAGCCCCGCCCACCGGACTCCAGAGCCTGCGCTGTACCATCTGTTTGGGTCGCGGAGGTTATCAAGAAAAAGAAGACCCGGGAGCAGGAGATATAGAACCTGCTCCATGCAAAGAGAGAGGCTGGTATGGCGGCGGCGAGATCTTTGGGGTGGCTCGTGTATACCAACATTGCCAAAGGGTATGGGTTTATACGTGATCTAGCTTCCGGCCAGAAGGTCTATATTAATGTGGCCTCTATTAGCCACAGCTGGGCTCTACAAGAGGGGGACTTGGTGTCGTACTACAAAGAGTACTGTCCCCGCGGCTACTACGCGGTAGCTGTGATTGCTGAACAAGAAGAACACGAGCCCCCGTAAAGAGGACTGTTGCGGACACTCCCTACATCCCGGGAGCTCCATGGCTGTGGGGCCCCTTGCTGCCAGCCACTAGGAAGTGGCTTGAACTTTCGAAATTTCGAAAGGACAGTTTGCGTCCGAGTTTAAAAAAAAAATAAATAAAGCATTTAATATAGAAGTTTGGGTTTTTCTTTTTGGTATTTAGCCTGGCAAAGCGGGGATGTCAAAAAGATAGAGTGCCCATGTCCAAGGAAGGGGGGAGGAGAACATGTGATGTTTTTATTGTTGTATGTTGATTTTTGGAGCAATAGAAAAGGATAAAAAAAAGATATAAAAGATGGGGTTCTTGTGATATTGTAAAGTTGTTTTATTGTATAATATGCACAAGTAAATGCAACAGGTCCGGGTAAGAGAAGGTCTGAGGGACCAAAGGGAAGTGTGAGATCCGAAAGGGGTCTGTGTGGTGAGAAGGTCTGGGAGACCGAGACGCCGACCATGACATGTAACTTAAAGAAAAGTAAAAGATGGAAGACGTGAAAAAGACAGCCATCCTAGGTCAGGTCCCCAACACCTCGGACACCCCTGAAGGAGGAAGGTGGATGCCGGCAATGATCTGGTAGGTGTGAGGCCTTGATCATGGCGTACCGGACAATGGAAGGTGACAGAAGGGGAGAGTAGGGGAAGGTACATGCCATAGAGAGAATATGGGTGTACCTAGCCCAATTTGAAAGACATTGTCATGTGGCGTGCGCGCTGATGAGTAGCAGTAGGCTGCTCAGAGCATGGTGTTCCCAGTATGGCTTGGCCCAACAACTGGTCCGACAGCAGAGTGTAGGTGAAGCTTCAGAACGACAAAGGCAGGGATGACTATTGTCGAGGACGACAATAGACAAAGGAAGGGAGAGTGTAGGGAAGGTGACCGGATGGACAGACTTGTCAGAATAGAGAAAGGAAGGTTTGCACAGTTTAGACAGGTGTCAGTTACTACAGTGGGGAAACAGCTGAGAAAGTGTAGTGGACGTGCAGTACCTTGGGTTGACCATTAGAGGGCAGGGAGGAGTGTGAGCAAAGGACTTCACATCAGCTTAGGGCTTAGGAAACCTTTCGTCATGGGGGGCGGAATTACAGGGAACCGGAAATGATATAAATTTGACAGGAGGGTTCCAGAAAGTTCCAGTCCCCAGGGGGAGCTCAAGTAACAGGAGGTGTTATGAATGAGTCATCGTAGGAGGCAAAAACAGAAATACTAGCTAAGTCCAGAAAACCAGAGATGTTGGCAGCTATCGGATTGCAGACCCTGAACCTATCAACAACTAGCAGTAGCCGGGGGGTTCCTATGGTGCCCTAGACCCCGTCGATCAGAGCCGGAGAACTAAATAGCCTAAAGACAGAAAGGGAAATCTAAACTGCCCCAGAGCAGACCCCAAAGCAATAGGCAGCCCCCAACATATAATGACGGTGAAGCAAGATGAAAAAACACTCAAACAGATAGAAAGATAGGCTGAGAAAATGATGGGGCCCAAGCTAACTAAATAGGACAGGATAGAAAAGCTGCTGTCTGCAATACACCAAAACCCTATCAAAACAAGAGCCAACAGGCTGATAGGGAAAAAAGCCCTGAAGACACTAGGCTTCAAAAAGACTATCAGTACTCAGGTATTTTCTGAAGACAGAGCAAAAAGGAAATCAGCTCACCCCAGCAGGGAATGGCAGAAATCCAGAACAAGGCAAAACAAAACCAAAACACAAATGCAAAAAGCAGAGCAGAAAACTTAGCTTTTGAGGAGCAGGAATCAGACTGGTCTCCTAGAATCCCTCAGAGAGATCACCAGCAAGGCAGAAGGGCATCAGCTGCCTTATATCCAGTCAGCAATTCCCATCACCCAGTCATCATCCAGCTCAGGTGCTTGGTAATCAGCCTCACTACCTTCCTTCACCAGAAGAGGGAGTTCATCAGACCTCAATGGTGAAAGGGAAAATGAACTCTCAACAGTACCTCCCCCTTGAGGAGGGGTCACCGAACCCTCATCCATGCCACCAGGACGATCCGGGTGAGCCCGATGAAAGGCATGCACCAATCTTTCGGCATGAATATCAGAGGCAGAGACCCAGGAATTATCCTCCTGACCATAACCCTTCCACTTAACCAAATACTGGAGTCTCCGTCTAGCCAGACGGGAATCCAGTACTTTCTCTACCTCATATTCCATGTTACCTTCAACCAATACAGTGTCCGGAGGTGCCACCTCAGGAGCTAGTGGTTCAACAAACCTCTTCAACAAGGACTTATGAAACACATTATGGATTTTAAATGTGACAGGAAGAGCCAAACGAAAAGAGACCGGATTAATAATCTCCAAAATCTTGTAAGGTCCAATAAATCTAGGCTTAAACTTAGGAGAAGCCACCTTCATAGCGATATTTTTTGATGATAACCAAACCATATCACCAACCTTAAACTGGGGACCAATGGTCCTATTTCGGTTGGAAAACCGCTGGGCCTTTTCCTGGGAGAGATAACTTATCCACTACTTGGTCCCAGATCTGGTGCACTCTCTCCACCACAGTGTCAACACCTGGGCAGGCAGAAGGCTCCACCTGCCCTGAAGAAAATCAAGGATGAAACCCAAAGTTACAAAAAAAAGTGACATCAAAGTGGCAGAACTAGCTCTATTACTTAAAGCAAATTCGGCCAAGGGCAAAAATGAAACCCAATCATCCTGATCAGCGGAAATAAGACATCTCAAATACGACTCCAAGGTCTGGTTTGTTCTCTCCGTCTGCCCATTGGTCTGAGGGTGAAAAGCAGAGAAGGACAACTGAATTCCCAGCTTGGAACAGAAAGTCCTCCAAAATCTAGACACAAACTGAACTCCTCTGTCATATACAATGTTCTCAGGAATCCCGTGCAAGCAAACCACCTGTTGCAAAAACAGGGGCACCAACTCAGAGGAAGATGGCAGCTTAGGGAGTGGTACAAGATGAACCATCTTAGAGAACCTATCACAAATCACCCAAATAACAGTCATTCTCTGAGAGACAGGCATATCAGAGATGAAATCCATTGAAATATGGGTCCATGGCCTTCTGGGGACTGGCAAAGGCATCAACAACCCACTAGAGCGAGAACAAGGTTTAGACCTGGAGCAAGTCCCACAGGACTGCACAAAATTCCTGACATCACGAGACAAGGCGGGCCACCAAAAAGAGCGACTCACCAGATCTCTAGTACCAAAAATACCTGGATGACCAGCCAATGCAGAGCAATGAACTTCAGACATCACTCTTCTTCCACTGGTCAGGAACATACAACTTTCCACTGGGACAATGCTCAGGTTTGTCCTCCTGGAACTCTTCCAGAGCACGTCTCAAATCGGGAGAGATGGCAGAAAGAACTACCACTTCGCCTAAGATGGTAGCAGGCTTGGTCACCACAGGAGAATCAGCAAAGAAGCTCCTAGAAAGAGCGTCAGCCTTGACATTCTTAGTGCCAGGAAGAAAAGAGACCACAAAATCAAAACGTGTAAAAAACAAGGCCCACCTAGCCTGTCTAGGGTTCAAGCGTTTGGTCGACTACAGGTAAATCAAATTCTTGTGGTCAGTGAGGACCACGATTTGATGTTTAGCTCCCTCTAACCAATGTCTCCACTCCTCAAATACCCATTTCATGGCTAACAGTTACTGATTCCCCACATCATAGTTACGTTCAGATGGAGAGAACTTTAGGGAAAAGAAAGCACAGGGATTCATTTTAGATGTTACAGGATCCTTTTGGGACAAAACAGCTCCTGCACCAATCTCAGAAGCGTCCACCTCTACCTGGAACGGGAGTGAGACATCAGGTTGCCGCAAAACCGGGGCAGAAGTGAATCTTCGCTTCAGCTCCTGAAAGGAAGAAACAGCCTCCGGAGACCAATTCAACACATCAGCACCCTTCTTAGTCAGATCAGTCAATGACTTGGCAATACTAGAACATTTTGCTATAAATTCCCGATAAAAATTAGCAAAACCCAAAAACTTCTGGAGGGCCTTCAAAGAAGTGGGCTGAACCCAAATCATAAATGGCCTGTACCTTGGCCGGGTCCATTTCAATAGTTGACGGAGACAAAATAAATCCCAAAATTGAAATCCTCTGTACCCCAAAAAGGCATTTCGATCCTTTGACATACAGGGAATTCTCCCTCAAGATCCGGAACACAGTCCGAACATGTTCCACATGAGAATCCCAATCCTTAGAGAAGATCAAAATATCATCCAGATAGATAAACAAAAATGTATCCACAAAGTCTCGGAAAATGTCGTTCATGAAGCACTGGAAAACAGAAGGGGCATTAGTGAGCCCAAAAGGCATCACCAGGTACTCAAAATGTCCCTCCGGAGTATTAAACACCGTCTTCCATTCATCCCCATGCTTAATGCGGATAAGATTATACGCCCCCCTGAGGTCAAGCTTGGTAAACCAGCAAGCACCTTTAACTCTGGAGAATAGATCCGAAATCAGGGGTAACGGATACTGATATTTAATAGTAATTTTGTTGAGGGCACGACAATCAATACAAGGCCTTAATGAACCATCCTTTTTGGCCACGAAAAAAAACCCAGCACCTAAGGGTGAAGAGGATGGTCTAATATGACCCTTCTCCAACGCCTCCTTAATATAGGATCGCATAGCCTCGTGCTCGGGTACAGATAAATTGAAGAGCCGACCCTAGGGAAATTTACACCCCGGGCTCCGTTCAATTGCACAGTCATAACTCCTATGAGGAGGCAAAGACGCAGACTCATTCTCACTAGAGTTGAGCGACTTTTGGTTTTTTAGGGTCGCGTTTCGTGAAACCCGACTTTTCCAAAAGTCGGGTCGAGCAAGATCGTCCGATTATAGGGAAAAGTCGGGGTCGTCCCGAAACACGAAACCCAATGTAAGTCAATGGGGAATAAAAGTCGGCAGTGAGAGGAGGACAGGAAACACACCTACAGTACCCATTTGAATGCCAAAAGCATCAATTCTTCTTACTTAAGCTTGTCAACCTTAATTAACTTCATAATACAAGTTACGCACTGAAAAATGGGGGTTATTTGGCTAAAGTTGTGGGGGGGGGGGGGAGGAGGGCTGGCTGCAGGTTTTCATGTGCCATGGGCGAAAGAGCGCCCCTTTAACACATACCACAACTCATCATGCTCTGATACGGCAGATAAATAGCGGTATAGTACAATGAAAAACACCTCACTTTTTACATCTCATGACGAGGCCCATCTATTTCTCCATACAGAATTATTGGTCCCATATAATGTTTGAAACAGTATATGATGAGCTCCACATAATGCTACAGTATATGTTGGTCCCCATGGATGAAGCTCCACTGTCTTATGGGCCCAAATAATGCTCCAAACATAATGGGCCCCATTTCTAATGCTCTAGTGTATAATGGGCCCTGTAAATGCTGCTCCAGTGTCTGATGTCCACCTTTGGAATGTTCCAGTGTATGGTGGGCCCCATCTATAATTTTCCAGAGTATAGTGCTCCCCAAAAATTGCTGTCCCAACATTGAAAACAATCAAATAAGTCTCCTCGCTAGGGAATCCCTGTACTTGTCTGGACAGGTGCTGTAGCTTGCTTAACAGCTCGCCAGCCGTTCTCACGCCCAGTATGGATTGCACGTGATTACACAAAGGTTAGAAAGGGTACCGTATCCCTGGATAACATGTATGGATAGCGTACACATTCAAAATATATGTCTCAGGAGGCAGGCTCAGACGGTGTTAGACCCAGTATGGATTGCACGTGATTGCACAAAGGTTAGAAAGGGTACCGTATCCCTGGATAACATGTATGGATAGCGTACACATTCAAAATCTATGTCTCAGGAGGCAGGCTCAGACGGTGTCAGGCACAGTATGGATTGCACAAAGGTTAGAAAGGGTACCGTATCCCCGGATAACATGTATGGATAGCGTACACATTCAAAATATATGTCTCAGGAGGCAGGCTCAGAAGGTGTTAGGCCCAGTATGGATTTGACGGCCCAGATTACACAGCGGAGGAGCAGGGAGAGGTAAAGATTGCAAATGCTGGGGCCCTGCCCAAGCAAGGGGGGCCCACTCGTGGGCGTCGGTACTGGCACTGGGCCCCTCATAGTACAGCGGTGTCTGACGGCGGGTGTGCACCACCACCATCAGAGACACTTGATTGCACTATGAGGGACCCTGTGCCAGTGCCCGCGCCCAAGAGTCGGCCTACCCACCTGTCCAGGGCAACGGCACTCGCACGGTGTCGTGCGGTAGGTGGTGACCCCGGCCATGGGGGGGAGGCAGCACAGTTAGGGAGTTTTAGAAAGTGGCATATGTTGATGTTGGACATTCAGCTGATGCAAAAGGCGAAATAGGTGAAGTACCAGGAAGAGGTGGACCAAAGCAAGCCATTTTTCTGTCACCCTATGTGTCATCAGGGGAAGGTGGGACAAAATCCTTGGAAACCCATGCGTGGTTCATTTTAATGAAGGTTAGATCATCCACATTTTGGGTTGACAGACGGGTCCTTTTTTCTGTCAGGATTGATCCAGCTGCACTGAAGACTCTTTCCGATAGCACACCTGCAGCTGGGCAAGCGAGCTCCTGTAAGGCATATTGGGCCAATTCAGGCCAGGTGTCCAGTTTAGCGGCCCAATAGTCAAAGGGGAATGACCTGTGTGGGAGAACATCGATATGGGAGGAAAAGTAGTTTGTAACCATAGTTGACAACTGCTGTCTCCTGTCACTTTCCATCGATGCAGTATTACCAGTTGTGTGAGCGGTATTTGAAAAATCAGTCCACAACATTGTCATGAAACCCCTGTCTCCAACGCCACTTCTGCTGTGTGCACCACGAACACCTCTGCCAAGCTGCCCCCGGCCCGTACGGCTCGTGTGAGAACCATCACCGCTGCTGTGTGCTGGGAATGCCTCAAGCAACCGATTTACCAGAGTTGCTTGTTTATTAGACAAATATTAGGTCAAGGTTCTCCTGTGGCATGATGTTTTGTAATTTGCCTTTATAGCGTGGATCCAGGATGCTGGCCAACCAGTAGTCGTCATTGTTCATCATTTTGGCAATGCGGGGGTCCCTTTTTAGGATCCGCAAGGCATAATCTGACATGTGGGCCAATGTTCCCGGTGTCAATGATGCACTGCGAGTGCTGGGTGGAGGAGCACTTTCTGGCAAATCCACATCCCTCCAGTCACGCACAAACCCTGTACCAGACCTTGCCACGCCAACATTTTCACTTGCCCCACGAGATGCATCCTCCTCCCCTAAGTAATCATCCCCATCATCCTCCTCCTCCTCCTCTTCTTCCTCCACCTCGTCCAGGAGAGGTCCCTGAGCAGACAATGGCTGAATGTCATCAAGGATTCCCTCCTCCTCTTCCTCCTCATCAACATTGGCTGCAGACGCCTGCTCCTTAAGGTGCGTCAAAGTTTGCATGAGCAGACGCATAAGTGGGATGCTCATGCTTAGGATGGCGTCGTCTGCGCTTACCAGCCGTGTGCATTCCTCAAAACACTGAAGGACTTTACAAAGGTCTTTCAGCTTTGACCACTGCACGCCTGTCAACTCCATGTCTGCTCTCAAAGTGCCTGGCCGTGTATCCTCCCACAAATGCATTATGGCCTGCCTCTGCTCGCACAGCCGCTCCACCATGTGCAGGGTGGAGTTCCACCTTGTTGCAATGTCGATAATGAGGCGGTGGTTGGGAAGGTGGAGCAATCGCTGCAGCTTCTGCATACGAACGGAGTGTACAGGCGACCGGCGGATGTGCGCGCACAGTCTTCGCACCTTCTGGAGCAGGGCTGTTAACTCCGGATAATTTTTGAGGAAGCACTGCACCACCAGGTTCAAGGTGTGAGCCAAGCAATGTATGTGGCTCAGTTTTCAAAGGGCTATGGCTGCCACAAAATTACGGCCGTTATCACTAACTACCTTGCCTGCCTCAAGATGTACACTGCCCAGCCATGACTCAGTTTGTCGCTTCAAGTACTCGGCCAGCACCTCGGCAGTGTGTCTGTCGCCCAAACACATCATCTGCAACACAGCCTGCTGACGCTTTCCACTAGCTGCTCGATAGGGGAACACATCGTGTGCAACAGTGGCAGCTGCAGATGGAGTGCTCGTACGACTGCGCTCTGTGGACGAGCTTTCGCTTCTGGAGGAGGAGGAGGAGGAGGGTCGAAAGCCTACAGCCAACTGTTTCCTATACCGTGGGCTAGGCAGCACTGTCCCACCACCGCTGTCCCCTGTGGACCCTGCATCCACCACATTAACCCAGTGCGCAGTGATGGACATGCAACGGCCCTGGCCATGCCGACTTGACCATGCATCAGTTGTGAGGTGCACCTTTCCGCTCACTGACTGCTTGAGTGCATGGACAATGCGGTCTTTCACATGATGGTGGAGGGCTGGGATGGCTTTGCGAGAGAAGAAGTGGCGACTGGGTAGGTCATAGCGTGGTACTGCATAGGCCATGAGTTAGCGGAAAGCTGTGCTTTCCACCAACCGAAAGGGCATCATCTCAAACGAGATTAGTTTGGCAATGTGGGCGTTCAAACCCAGTGTACGCGGATGAGAGACTGAGTACTTTCTTGACCTACTCAGTGTCTGGGAGGGTGAGCTGGACTTGAGAGCTGCATATGGTGGAAGTAGCGGTGGACAGGGCGGACAGAGAGGGTTGATGATGGTGATGGAGTTGGTGTTCTTTCTGATGGCCTAGAATCAGTCTTTCGTTGATATAACAGTGGGATTCCCTGACTGCTGTGGTCTTGCAACGACACCTCAACATTTGCTGCTGTGCTAACCGGTGGGCTTACAGTGGGGGAAACAATGTAGCGTTGCTGACTACCTTCGTTGTGATCAGTTGCACATGTGGCACTTGAGGTTTGGTGTTGTGTCCACGCTTGCAAGTGCATGCTGGTTAAATGTCTAAGCATGCAACTGGTATTCAAATTTTTCAGATTTTTCCCTCGGCTAAAGGTCTTTGCGCACTTCTTACAGATAACCTTGGCCTGATCATGAGGATTTGGTTCAAAAAACTGCCACACTGCATTCTTCCTACTTTGGCAGACATTTTGCGGCCTAGCACGCTGTGATCTTTTGACCCTCTGGACAAGCTGTCCAGCAACTCTTTTGATGTTTGGAACCTGTCTTTGGAGTGCTCCGGGCCTACCAAATAACAGCTGTTGCGATGTCGATGTCTGCTGTGGATGCTCCTCATCTGAGCTATTGGAAGCAGCACCCTCTTCCCCCAATGGATGCCAATCTGGGTCAACAACTGGGTCATCCATCACCTCCTCTTCTATGTCATGTGCACCTTTCTCTGTGTCACCGTGTATGGTGGTATAGTGTGCGGGAAGGGGCACCTGAGTCTCATCAGGGTCAAAATCTGGCTCTGTACACTGCGAGGACAATGTAGTGCTCTGAGTGAATGTACCAGCAGAATCATCCATCAGCGGCTGTGCATCAGTGCACTCCATGTCAGATTCATCTTGGCCTGGGTAATTCACCATTTCACTTGATAATCCAGGCATGGTATGTGAAAACAGCTCCATGGAGTAATCAGTAGTATGGCCTGCGTCATCCTTCAATCTTGGTTGGGGTGAAGGACACAAGGAAAGGTGTGGTTCATGAACATGAGCCTCCAATGACGACTCAGTGCTTTTACTTTTTACAACTGAAGAAGAGGAGGCGATAGAGCTGGAGGCTGAGTCAGCAAAGTAAGACAAAACTTTTTCCTGATGCTCTGCCTTTAAAAGCGGTTTGCCAACTCCTAGAAAACTAAGCGTTCGAGGCCTTATGTAGCCAGACGATGACGCAGGGTCAGCACCTCCTGCATTCGGTCCTATTTTGCTCTTACCACTACCATCAGATCCACCACCAACACCATCATTACCAGCTGCCAACCCCCGCCCAATTCCACGGCCTCTTACACCAGCCTTCCTCATTTTTGGTAGAAATGTAGACAAAATCCAACAAACTATATAGTAATGTAAAACAAGGTACAAGGTGTCTATAGGACAGGGGAGATTTAGAATTTCTGCGCACACTTTTGGACACTGGACACTTGTGGATTGTGTGAGGCCCACTGATATCTGAGCGCTATGTGACACGCTCGATGGCACAGCTGCCTGTGACCAAAGTGACGAGAGGATAATGGAGATTTTGAATCTCTGCGCACACTTTTGGACACTGGACACTTGTGGATTGTGTGAGGCCCACTGATATCTGAGCGCTATGTGACAGGCTCGATGGCACAGCTGCCTGTGACAAAAGTGACGAGAGGATAATGGAGATTTTGAATCTCTGCGCACACTTTTGGACACTGGACACTTGTGGATTGTGTGAGGCCCACTGATATCTGAGCGCTATGTGACACGCTCGATGGCACAGCTGCCTGTGACCAAAGTGACGAGAGGATAATGGAGATTTTGAATCTCTGCGCACACTTTTGGACACTGGACACTTGTGGATTGTGTGAGGCCCACTGATATCTGAGCGCTATGTGACACGCTCGATGGCACAGCTGCCTGTGACCAAAGTGACGAGAGGATAATGGAGATTTTGAATCTCTGCGCACACTTTTGGACACTGGACACTTATGGATTGTGTGAGGCCCACTGATATCTGAGCGCTATGTGACAGGCTCGATGGCACAGCTGTGACAAAAGTGACTAGAGGATAAGGGAGATTGGATTGCTTTTAAAATAGCAGTTTGCGGAGCAGTGGGTAAACAGCAATGCCAGCGTGTCAGGAAGCCTTAAAAGGCAGCCCAACAACCAACACCACTGATACACCACAATATAGCCTCCCTTTGCACTGCACATACAGTGACTGGTGTGTTGCACAGGCAAAATCGCTAGCAGCAGAAGCAGTTTTTTTGTCTTCTTCCCTGCCTAACGCTCTCCCTACAGAATCAGCAGCAACCTCTCCCTATACTAATATCGGCAGAAGTAAGATGGCGGTCGGCGTGCACGGCCTTTTATACCCCCTGTGACGCCCACCAAAGCAAGCCAATCACTTGCATGCCCTTCTGAAAGATGGTGGTGACCCGTGCCTAGGTCATCACGTTGCCCAGTGTCCGTGGATCCTGATTGGCTGAAAAAGAGCGCAAAACAAACTTTTGAAACGCGACTTTGGCGCGTAAGTCGCCGACCTCGTGGCCGACCTCATCCTAGGGTCGGGTTTCGTTTCATGAAACCCGACTTTGCCAAAAGTCGGCGACTTGAATTTTTTCGACCCGTTTTGCTCAACTCTAATTCTCACTAAATACATCATAAAAGTCCGCCAAATAGTCAGGAACATCATGCGACTGAGGAGAGGTGGAAAAAACCGGAGCCTCACTAAGGGCACACCGACAACCCCAACTCACCACAGACACAGATTTCTAATCCAAAACTGGATTATGAATTTGCAACCAGGGAAACCCCAGAACAATGGTATCATGCAAATTATGCAACACCAAAAATCTGCAATTTTCTTGATGGTCTGGGGCGACCCGCATTACCACCTGGGTCCAAAACTGACGTTTATTTTTCAACTAAAGGAGTAGCATCAATCCTCCTCAAAGGGATAGGCGTCCGCAGAGGTGTTATCGGAAATCCACAACGTTTAGCAAAATCCAAGTCCATTAGGTTCAGGGCTGCTTCCGAATGCACAAAAGCCTTGGCAGAAAATGTGGACAGGGAGCAGATCAGAGTAATTGCCAGAAGAAACTTAGGTTGAGCACCACCCACAGAAAACATGTGCAAAACGTTTCTCTCGTTTAGGACAGACAAATAATATGCGAGGCATCTCCACAAAAATAAAAAAAACACAGCTTATTACGCCTTTTGAACTCCTGACGTTGCTCCCTGGACAAAACTATCACATTGCATAGGTTCAGACACTTGTTGAACAGGTGGCAACACCACTCATGCAGTCCTGCGTTCACGTAAACGCTGATCAACCTGAATTGCTAATGACATAGAATCGTCAAGACCAGAGGGAACAGGAAAATCCCACCATAGTATCTTTTACGGCTTCTGACAAACCCTTCCGAAAGAGAGCTGCCAAGGCATTATCATTCCAAGTAGTAAGGACCGCCCACTTTCGGAATTTTTGACAGTCCAATTCTGCAGAATCTCGACCCTGGCTCAATGCCAACAGGGTCTTTTCAGCCTGATAAATAGCATTAGGTTCATCATACAACAACCCCAAGGCTTGAAAAAAAATGCATTCATATTAGTCAGAATAGGATCATCTTGTTTCAAAGAAAACGCCCAATCCTGGGGATCGCCACGCAGCAAAGAGATGACAATTTTAACCTGCTGCACGGAGCTCCCTGATGAGTTAGGCTTCAAGGCAAAAAATAATTTACAATTATTTTTGAAATTCAAACACGATCAGACAATTGCTTTATCTCCATTGAGAGAAAAAAAAGATTCCCCCTATGGCCTCAGAGATAGAGGAAAAAAATATACACACTTTTTTTTTTTACAATTCTTTCCTGCTATCGAGTACCCTAGGATCTGCGGTAGGGCTGGTGATTCTGTCATGAATGAGTCACTGTAGGAGGCAAAAACAGAAATACTAGTTAAGTCCAGAAAACCAGAGAAGTTGGCAGCTATCGGATTGCAGACCCCTGAACCTATTAACAACAACTAGCAGTAGCCGTGGGGGGTTCCTACGGTGCCCTAGACCCCTCGATCACAGCCGGAGAACTAAATAGCCTAAAGACAGAAAGGGAAATCTAAACTGCCCCAGAGCAGACCCCAAAGCAATAGGCAGCCCCCAACATATAATGACAGTGAAGCAAGATGAAAAAGCACTCACACAGATAGAAAAATAGGCTGAGCAAATGATGGGGCCCAAGCTAACTAAATAGGACAGGATAGAAAAGCTGCTGTCTGCAATCCGCCAAAACCCTATCAAAACAAGAGCCAACAAGCTGATAGGGAAAAAAGCCCTGAAGACGCTAGGCTTCAAAAAGATTATATCAGTACTCAGGTATTTTCTGAAGACACAGCAAAAAGGAATTGAGCTCACCCGAGCAGGGAATGGCAGAAATCCAGAAAAACAAGGCAAAACAAAACCAAAACACAAATGCAAAAAGCAGAGCAGAAAACTTAGCTTTTGAGGAGCAGGAATCAGACTGGTCTCTTAGAATCCCTCAGAGAGATCACCAGCAAGGCAGAAGGACTTCGGCTGCCTTATATCCAGTCAGCAATTCCCGTCACCCAGTCATCATCATCCAGCTCAGGTGCTTGGTAATCAGCCTCACTACCTTCCTTCACCAGAAGAGGGAGTTCAGACCTCAATGGTGAAGGGGAAAATGAACTCAAAACAAGGAGGACTACGACAGTTTGTGCACTGTGAGGAAAACCAAACCAGGGGGACTGAGGAGAGAGAAAGTCAGGGGGGTGGTCCTGACACTAGAGTTCCACAGAATAGACCAGGCACTGAGGTAAAGCATACCGTATTGAGGGAGAGACGACTGATCAGTAAAAGTACTGTTGGTTTACGGGCCTAAGACGGCCACAGTGACGGATCTGACATTAGCGTCGAAGAGTGAAGAGGGGACAGTGCCTATATGTACATGCCCGGTGTAAATTGCGGTGTGTGGGAAGCAGTCCTGGAAACGGAGGGCCGATAAGTGAAGTGAAGTAAATTGAAGTGCGGTGTGCTTCAGAGGCCGTCAGGTGGACGGCAAGAGAATAAACTTGGACCTGTCGTACCCGAAACCTGCCTCATCTTGTGTGTGTAAGTCACTGCGCGGTATATTGAGGGACCACCCCCAGCCAGGCCCACTGACCCTACATTTGAAGGAGAAGATGAGTATCTTGTAGTGGAGAACCGAGGGGACAGAGTGCATCATCATAGGCAATGCCCCTGCGGAAGCCATATCTCAGTCCTGTGATGAACTGCTGATTATGTCTGACAACGCCAACCTTGATTTGGGTTCGGAAGCTGAAATCATTTAGATCTTGGGTAAGATGTGGGGAGCTCAAAATCCAGCATGTACACTTTATTAATCTGTGCTGGCTTCTGAATGATAAGATTATGGCTGGCCTTCAGTGCAAATGTCACCATGCTGTTTTACCAAGGGTGTAAATATGCATTTTGCTTTTTTTTTTTATTAAAGTCCAGGGATGAGAAATGTGGGCAGGTTTTGGTATCTGCTAGCCATGTGCCGAAACTGAATTGCAAGGAGAAGTCCTTAGCGAACATGAACCAAATACTGTGAATGGCTTTTACTTTGTTTTATTTGCAGCTATATGAAAATCCGTGTAGATTATCTAACAGCCTGAACCAAAAGTTCTTGACCCATATAGCAGCATTTAACCTCTTGTATCAGAACAAACTAACCTGGGTTGCATTTTTGGTGAACTCAATAAGACCACTAATGACTTACATTTTATTGGTTTTACTTAGAATGGATTTACCGTCCTCTTGCTATATGGCCACACAATCAATCTTACTTCTAGTAACATTTTACTTTGCAAATATTTTTACTAGCCTTGTAATAATGTTTATTTTCTTCTATAACCAAGTAGAAGTATCCTACATTTTTTATCATCAAGTAATATGGAGTTTCTCTTTTGTCTTGGCACCAGAATCACCAGTTTCCAGGTGGCTTTCCAAACCCAGGAGATGGAAGATATTATATCAGTCTTCAAAAAGATGAGCAGAGGGATGTCTGATCAAGTTCTAGTTGCACAAATCAAGTGGTATGTGAGCACGGTCAGAGACAGCTCCAATGATGGAGACATCTGCAAAAATTTATTTTAAAATTAATATAAAAAAGCCATAGATCGCCATGTGGTCCAGTTTTTGTAATTTAAAGAAACCTATCAGTTTTTACTGTTAAACCAGTAACGTGCTGTCACTTGGCAACACTAACTAGAGCCCTTTAATATCCTACCTGAAGTGAGAAAAGTTCTAGAACTCCCATATGCTCATTCATCTGGGTGGTGGTGGAGTGCTGACTGTAGAAATGAGAGTATGTCCTTGGATAAGCATGCTCGTGTTCTCACCAAGTGTCTTCGGGGTACTTGAAAAATAGTTTTAGAGTCCATATGGCTGCATGTCTGTAGGTATTGGCTGTTAGGCTGCCCAACAACTGCGAGACATGCAGGTATGGGGACTCAAACCTGTTTTTTGAGTACGTTTAAGACTCCGTACATGTGAATGCGCGGATAAAGCCTTATGTTCGCTATTACTACAGAGTCCAGGTGTGATGGCTGTTGGCGTGTGCGTTCTGCCCTAGTCTATGTTCCGCTCAGCAAAGCTCTCACCGATGTCACACACCGAGCAGCATGTCCATCACGGCAGAATGACTCCAGCTCCTCAGTGCTGCCTTGGTGACTGGCGCAATAGTTACAGCCTCACTTCATGTTCAAACAGGTCAATATCAGAATCATGTCAATTTCATCACAGCAGTATTTTTCTATATCAGTTGGATCATAAAACTTAAGGTTGTTTTCTGCATTCATTGTATGTTTTCCCCGCATTTTCACTGTATAATGTGTAGTTTGGATTGACAACATTCATTTCACTGTTCAATGTTTTAACAAAATATATCTTTAAAATGTCTAATAAAGAACAAGCCCTTATTTGTCGACAAGCAATAATATTTGTTTTTTTAATTTTCAAGGTATAGAATGGGGTTTGTGCTTTCTATAGAGCCATATATTCTGTAAGTCACAACTAGGGCATTAGATTTCCCCTTTACACGATTATATTAACAAAGAGAAAACCCATTTTTAGAATTTCGGCTTCATTTTTTGGCAAAAAAAAAATAAATTACCTTCAACACCCGACCATCTATTTTATAAGAATTTAATATGGTACATTGAATTAATTTTTGCCCACCACAGCATCCCCCCTTAGCAGACCATCATTCAGGGTAAGGATTATCTTCTGCCTAACATTTCTATGTGCAATAATTAGCATTTTTCTTATAAATCCGTAAAAATGTTACCCTACAACTGGATGCCAAATGTGGAGCATGTTCTCCATGATCCACGAGTGTCCATCCAGTGTGAGTCCAGATACAGAGTCATTATCTTCACAACCCTCACCCTTATGGAGTGTGATTGCCGTTAAGCTGGCGTCTCACATAGCGACTTACAGGCGATCCCAACAATGATATCAACGTGTCAGGATTGCTGATAAGTCGCTATGTGATCGCTGGTGAGCTGTCACAGACAGCTTCACCAGCGATCAGCACAGTGACGCCGAGCGCGTGGCATCGCTGTGTTCATTAGTTACCAGCGTGCTGATGCAGGGAGCTGGTAACTAACATACACATCGGGTATCCAAGGGACGTACGTCCCTTGGATACCTGATGTGTACGTTAGTTACCAGCTGATCACTGGTCTCCCGCCTGTCACACGCAGTGATACGTGCTGACCAGTGGGAGATCAGCGACGAAAGAAATGTCCAGAGGTTTATTGCAGCGATCCCGGCAGGGGGGCCGGTCGCTGGTCGCTGTCTCTGTCTTCGCTGTTTGCTTCTCACAGCTGATGTTTCCCGGACAAATGCGCTTTTCCTGGTGACGTTTCTTATTTAGTGTGCAACGTAATTAATTTACCTTTGTGATTTATATTATGCATAAGTGTGCGCCATATCACACTAATTTCCTATTCTTTGACCAATAAAATTAATCGCCTTCTTTAAAGTCATATCCGATCCCTTTAAGCTCTTGACAAAACAGCGGTTTCTCCTCATTTCTTTAAAAAGTCGATATCAATAAATCTCACTTGAACGTCTTTTGCACACCAGTTTCCAGATCAGTCTCATTTTAAAAGAGCAGCAAATAATTTGTCAACCCATGTGCCTCTGGTACAGCTGTATATGAGGGGTTAATCTTATAGTACTGGTGTTTTCACTGATCCTAGCAGTTACAGCAGGAGCAGAACTGCATCAGTCGCATGGTGCAGCTTCTGTACCAGTGCGCTCTGCAAGACTGATACATCTATCAGGGAGCAATAAATGACCAGAGATCTTGACAGATATACCATATACTTGTATATCATAAGGCATTGCTGGGTTGAAGAATAATATTTAGAGTAAGGCCCATTTTCTATAAAGATTTTGCTTTGATAAATTTTTATCATTTCTTTAAGGAAACAACGTGGCCCTTAAATTAACAAACAAGACACGGACAAAGCATGAAAATTTCCTCAATGAGCTGTGTGTGTCCATCCACCTATCAGGTCATGAAGGGATCATCTATACCCACCCCATCTACGTGGACTTGTATAACTTCTACGTCCTGACCCAGGATTTGGCCCCTGCAGGAACTCTTCACTCACTAATAGAACCCGGTGTAAGTATTTCAGAATCACTAAATGTTTTTGTATATTTAATTATGTAAAATTGTGGCCATATTTTTTTGAAAATGCTCTAAAGAAGTGCAGTAAGGAGCAATGTTATAGTTTAGTTTTTAAAGCTTACCGATACTCCAAAAATGGTGTTCTCCAACATGTGGCTCAATAGTTCTAGCTAAAAACCTTACTTGCCCCTTCTTGACAGTAGTATTAGTGGTTTTGTATAGACTAGAAAGTCAGATTGGGAATTCCTGTTCTAGATTAATGTACTAGTAGGATTTTTCTTTATTTCACCACCAGATAGTTATCAGTAAGGCATGTTTTTGTATAGCAAGATACTTACGAGTTGGCGGCATCTGCTATTCCCAATGCCGTTCTGATCCTTTAGTGCATCATGTGACCAAGGTTGTGACTTCCTGGTTCGCTCCAGTGTTTGCTGGAAGAATGGGAGGTCACTTCTCAATGTAAGTCTAGGAGATTGAAAATGAGGCTCCCAGACTTGCGACCAGAGTTAGTGATCGTTATCAGTGACTTCTACCAATAAGATCTAAAGGGAATTGAAGAGGAGAGGGGCCAGTGCAGTACCAGAAACAGAATATGGGAAAACATTTGTTCCCTGTGTGTAGTACAATACTTACGTTACCAATATCTATGTGATGTTGGTCTAAAAGGAAAAAGGGACCAGAGCAGTGTCAGCAACAGTACAATACGGCCAACCATAAGTATTACGCTACTCACAGAAAACACTCCAGTAAGACAATGGTTATCAATATCTTATGCTGAAATAAAAAGTAAAACGTGGAGATATAGTACCATTCTGATTTTCCTAAGACCATACACATTTTCTAGTAAAGTAATCATGTATCTAATGGATTTATCTACTTTTCCAGGTTGGAATTCCAGAAGTGAAGGTGAAGCGTTGTGCGCTACAGTTGGCCAGAGCGCTAGAATACATGCACGATCAAGGACTAGTACACAGATGAAAAGCCAAACAATGTTTTACTAATGGACAAAGATTGCTTCTAAAGGCCCCTTTACATTTAGCGATGCACCAGCGATCCCGACAAAGATACGACCCGGTCAGGATCGCTGGTGCATCGCTAAATGGTCGCTAGTGAGCTGCCACACAGGCAGATCTCACAGCGATGCAGCAGCGATACAGCGGTCGTTACTTACCTTTCAGACGCGGCGATCCCGACGTCCTCCCGTCCACATGTCGCTAGTCAGCGCCAGCAGGAAGCGCCCGACGAGAAATGGAGCTGCGCGATCAGCGACAGACAGCGGGGTAGCCGGTCGGAGGTGAGTATCACAGATAGCGATATCGCTGCTGCGTCACCAAATCGGTGATGCTTTAGCAATATTGCTAGCGATATCGCTATGTGTAAAACCCCCTTAAGTTAAACTGGGTGATTTTGGCCTGACACAAGCAATCAGTTCTCCAGTGCCATCAATGTCATTCATCATTCCTTTCTTGTCCCCGGAGCTCTGTCAATTGCGATGCCATGAAGCGCTAGTTTTGAGGCCCAGCATTGACACATGGGCCTTTGGTGTACTTTTCATCGCATTTACTGGATGTTTTTCATGGGAAAGAGCGGTAGAAGACGATCCTCTGTTCCAAGAATTTATCTACTGGCGGCATTTTGAAAGCCACAACGCACCTCCAGGACACTGGACCAAGTTTTCCATCAATGCTCATGAATTTTTTCATTGCCTGCTCTCTGAAGACCCCACCATGAGGAGTTCAGTAAATATAGTCATGAACCATCTTGAATTCCCATGGAGTGAACACCACGTGCCTGAACATTCGCATGAGTTTGTTGTAGACAATGTTGACATGGAACATTTAGCGACTGAATTCATCATCATTGAAGGAGAAGAGGAGTATCTTGTAGTGGAGAACCGAGGGGACAGAGTGCATCATCATAGGCAATGCCCCTGCGGAAGCCATATCTCAGTCCTGTGATGCACTGCTGATTATGTCTGACAACGCCAACCTTGATTTGGGTTTGGAAGTTGAAATCATTTAGATCTTGGGTAAGATGTGGGGAGCTCAAAATCCAGCATGTACACTTTATTAATCTGTGCTGGCTTCTGAATGATAAGATTATGGCTGGCCTTCAGTGCAAATGTCACCATGCTGTTTTACCAAGGGTGTAAATATGCATTTTGCTTTTTTTTTTTTTTTTTTTTATTAAAGTCCAGGGAGAAAAGAGATGTGGGCAGGTTTTGGTATCTGCTTGCCATGTACCGAAACTGAATTGCAAGGAGAAGTCCTTAGCGAACATGAACCAAATACTGTGAATGGCTTTTACTTTGTGACTACTGGACTCGTGACCCCGCCTAGAACTACTGAAAGGAGTCATTTTGACTCCTTGCTTGTTTTCGTTTATTTTTAGAGTTTCATTTGTGGTTATTTATTAATAATTATATTTTTTGTAATGTATTATTATTGTGAGATCCAACAGTAATGCTTTTGATTGTTTTTTTCTGCTTTTCTTATTTTTCTACAGAAAACAACAATAATTATAATAGACGTTTTTCAAACATTTTTTTTTATTCAAGTGCACACATATAAACAACAACTGAAGAACAAAAAGCAGAGAAAATGTAGGTGGAGGAGCAAAAAAATGAAAATATGGCGCAGAATTCACCTTCTAAACATTTGGTGTTTCGCATTTTAGGCATTGCCTTTGATTTATGGCAGTACATTGCCCACACAAAGACTTACCACAAGTCTTACAATTGCCGACAGATCTATTTTTCTTGCACTTTTCTTTGATCTGGCAAAATTTTGTTTGAACCATCACTTCTGAGCATGTAGAAACTTGGGACGTGGAACCCTTTTCCCTATCTGTGACATAAGGACCACTCAACTCTCTCTCAAGCGTTTGCAAAAATGCCTTGCGTGACATTTTTTGGTGGGTAATCTCCTTGAATATTATCCATGCATTTATACCCGCAAAGTCTAAGGCATTTTCAAATGCATGAACAGGCCATCTCCTTGTGCATGTTCGTGTGGTATATTTTCGTGCCATCTGATCCACTACATCTACTCCATATTTTGTTTCATTGTAAAACTTTACCGTTTCTGGAGTTTTTTTTAGCGGAATCAGACGCAACAACAACATCTGGATGGACGGAACTCAAAATGACAACATTTTTGTTGGGCTTTCCTTGATATACTGTAAGTGTAAAATTGTCTTCATTTCTAAACACTTTAGTGTTGTACAATTCCTCTTTCATGGATTTTATTTCTTTAGGCACTTCTCGCCTTATCTTGTTCAGTGTTCCCACGATGGTTGTTCCTTTGCTTTTTAGCTGTTTAGCTAATTTTACTGAAGTAAAATAATTATCGGTTGTAACATTGCGACCTTTTTTCAAAAACGGGTCCAATAACTTCATTACCACATGGTCAGCTAAACGGTCCTCAGCACGGCGTGTGTCATCTTTTGCCTAGATAAGGGAAGCCATTTGCCAGATATTTGCTCTCCTCATCAACAGCTAGCCAATATTTGTGGCCATATTTATCTGGTTTGGAAGGCATGTACTGCGTGAATGGACACCTAGTTTTGCTTGGGAAAAGTTGCTCATCCACCGTTATGTATGGGCCAGGTTTGTAACACGCAATACAATTTTCAATAAACCTGTCCCACACAGTAGAAAATAGAGCAAACTTGTCCATTTGCAGTCTCTCCGATCGAGTAGATTTCTCATCAAATCTGATAAGATAAGAGCCTAGAGTAAACAAGCTATTTTGTTCAGTATTACACAGTAATACAAGCAGGTAAAACACAAGGAAAATGTGAAAAGTTGACATGTAAATTGAACTACATCTATATGAACATCAGGGTAAATAAGACAGAGTGAAAAAATTATGCACAAAACTTTATAGCAACATTTAGTGACAAAAGGACCTCAAAATATAGTAGGGAGTCAAAATGACTCCCTTCAGTAGTTCTTGGTAAATTTTGAAAAAAACGCACAAATTTTTCACCAAAATTATTTATTCTCACAAAATCTTTTTTCACATCATATTTGAGGAAAAGTCACTGAGTTTCAAGCCGGAATTCTGAAAAATGTAGTCACAGAAGAGAAATAAAAAACGAAAGGAGTCAAAATGACTCCATCAGTAGTTCTAGTGTTAATTTGCAGCTATATGAAAATCCGTGTAGATTATCTAACAGCCTGAACCAAAAGTTCTTGACCCATATAGCAGCATTTAACCTCTTGTATCAGAACCCAACTAACCTGGGTTGCGTTTTTGGTGAACTCAATAAGACCACTAATGAGTTACGTTTTATTGGTTTTACTTAGAATGGCTTTACCGTCCTCTTGCTATATGGCCACACAATAATCAATCTTATTTCTAGTAACATTTTACTTTGCAAACATTTTTACTAGCCTTGTAATAATGTTTAAGTTTTTTTTATATATTTAAATTCATATTCTTCTATAACCAAATAGAAGTATCCTACTTTTTTTTATCAAGTAATATGGAGTTTCTCTTTTGTCTTGGCACCAGAATCACCAGTTTCCAGGCGGCTTTCCAAACCCAGGAGATGGAAGATATTATCTCAGTCTTCAAAAAGATGAGCAGAGGGATGTCTGATCAAGTTCTAGTTGCACAAATCAAGTGGTATGTGAGCACGGTCAGAGAAAGCTCCAATGATGGAGACCTCTGCAAAAATTTATTTTAAAATATAAAAAAAAGCCATAGATCGCCATGTGGTCCAGTTTTTGTAATTTAAAGAAACCTATCAAAGTTTTTACGGTTAAACCAGTAATATCCTACCTGAAGTGAGAAAAGTTCTCGAACTCCCATATCCTCATTCATCTGGGTGGTGTTGGAGTGCTGACTGTAGTAATGAGAGAATGTCCTTGGATAAGCATTCTCGTGTTGTCCCAAGTGTCTTCGGAGTGCTTGAAAAAAAAAATGTTCGCGCCACTATGGCTGCATGTCTATAGGTATTGACTGTTAGGCTGCCCAACAACCGCGAGACATGCAGGCGTGGGGACTAAAACATGTTTTTTTGAGTACGTTGAAGACTCCGTACATGTGAATGCGCTGATAACGCCTTATGTTCGCTTATACAACGGAGTCCAGGTGTGATGGCTGTTGGCAAGTATGTTCTGCCCTAGTCTATGTTCCGCTCGGCAAAGCTCTCACCGATGTCACACACCGAGCAGCATGTCTATCACGGCAGAATGACTCCAGCTCCTCAGTGCTGCCTTGGTGACTGGTGCAATAGTTACAGCCTCACTTCATGTTCAGACAGCTCCTCACAGTTCACTATCAGAATCATGTCAATTTCATCACAGCAGTATTTTTCTTTATCAGTTGGATCATAAAACTTAAGGTTTTTTTTCTGCATTCATTGTATGTTTTCCCCGCATTTTTACTGTATAATGTGTAGTTTGGATTGACACCATTCATTTCACTGTTCAATGTTTTAAGTAAACAAAAATATATCTTTAACCCCTTCATGACCCAGCCTATTTTGACCTTAATGACCTGGCCATTTTTTGCAATTCTGACCACTGTCTCTTTATGAGGTAATAACTCAGGAACGCTTCAATGCATCCTAGCGATTCCGAGATTGTTTTTTCATGACATATTGGGCTTCATGTTAGTGGTAAATTTAGGTCGTTAATTTTTGCATTTGTGAAAAAAAAAGGAAATTTGGCGAAAATTTTGCAATTTTCAAATTTTGAATTTTTATTCTGTTAAACCCGAGAGTTATGTGACACAAAATAGTTAATAAATAACATTTACCACATGTCTACTTTACATCAGCACAATTTTGGAAACATTTTTTTTTCATTATGAAGTTATAAGGGTTAAAAGTTGCCCAGCAATTTCTCATTTTTACAACAAAATTTACAAAACCATTTTTGTTTTAGGGACCACCTCACATTTGAAGTCACTTTGAGGGGTCTATATGGCAGAAAATACCCAAAAGTGACACCATTCTAAAAACTGCACCCCTCAAGCTACTCAAAACTACATTCAAGAAGATTATTAACCCTTCAGGTGCTTCACAGGAACTAAAGCAACATGGAATGAAAAAAATAGACATTTTAATTTTTCCCAACCAAAATTTTCTTTTAGCATCAGTTTTTTTCATTTCCACATGGGTAACAGGATAAAATGTATCCTAAAATTTGTTGGGCAATTTCTCCTGAGTACACTGATACCTCATATGTGGTCATAAACCACTGTTTGGGCGCACGGCAGGGCTCAGAAGGCAAGGAGCGCCATTTTACTTTTTGAATGGAAAATGTGCTTGAATATTTAGCGGTTGCCATGTCGCATTTGGAGAGCACCTGTGTGCCTAAACACTTTGAACCCCCAGGTGCTTCACAAATTGATCTGTAAAAAAAAAAAAAAAAAAAAAAAAAAAAAAATACTTTTTTTCTTCACAAAAATTTTATTTAGCCTCAGTTTTTTCATTTTCACATGGGCAACAGGATAAATTGGATCCTAAAATTTGATGGGCAATTTCTCCTGAGTACATCAATATCTCATATATGGTCATAAACCACTGCTTGGGCGCACGGCAGGGCCCGGAAGGGAAGGATCGCCATGTGACTTTTTGATTGGAAAATTAGCTCCAATTGTTAGCGGACACCATGTCGCATTTAGAGAGCCCCTGTGTGCCTAAACATTGGAGCTCCCCCACAAGTGACCCCATTTTGGAAACTAGACCCCCGAAGGAACTTATCTAGATGTGTGGTGAGAACTTTGAACCCCCAAGTGCTTCACAGAAGTTTATAAATGCAGAGCCATGAAAATAAAAAATATTTTTTTTTCCTCAAAAATGATTTTTTAGCCCGCTAATTTTTATTTTCTCAAGGGTAACAGGATAAATTGGACCCCAAAAGTTGTTGTCCAGTTTGTCCTGAGTACACTGGTACCCCATATGTGGGGGGAAACCACTGTTTGAGCGCACGGCATGGCTCAGAAGGGAAGGAGTGTCATTTGACTCTTTGAATGGAAAATTAGCTCCAATCGTTAGCGGACACCATGTCGTGTTTGCAGAGCCCCTGTGTGCGTAAACTTTGGAGCTCCCCCACAAATGACCCCATTTTGGAAACTAGACCCCCTAAGGAACTTATCTAGATGCATAGTGAGCACTTTGAACCCCCAGGTGCTACACAGAACTTTATAACGCAGAGCTGTTAAAATAAAAATATTTTTTTTTCCTCAAAACACAAATTTTTAGCCTGCCATTTTTTATTTTCACAAGGGTAACAGGATAAATTGGACCCCAAAAGTTGTTGTCCAGTGTATCCTGAGTATGCTGGTACCCCATAAGTGGGGGTGGACCACTGTTTTGGCACACGTTGGGGCTCAGAAGGGAAGTAGTGACGCTTTGAAATGAAGACTTGATGGAATGGTCTGTGGGCGTCATGTTACGTTTGCAGAGCCCCTGATGTACCTAAACAGTGCAAACCCCTCCCACAAATGACCCCATTTTGGAAACTAGATCACCCAAGGAACTTATCTAGATGTGTGGTGACTGGTGAGCACTTTGAACCTCCAAGTGCTTCACAGAAGTTTTTAACGGAGAACCGTGAAAATAAAAAAATCTTTTTTTTCCACAAAAATAATTATTTTAGCCCCCATTTTTTTATTTTCCCAAGGGTAACAGGAGAAATTAGACGCCCAATGCTGTTGTGCAATTTTTCCTGAGTACCCTGATACCCCATAAGTGGGGGTACACCACTGTTTGGGCACACGTCGGGGCTCGAAATGGAGGGAGCACCGTTTGACTTTTTGAACGCCAAATTGGCTGGAATAAATGGTGGCTCCATGTCGCGTTTGGAGACCCCGTGATGTGCCTAAACAGTGGAAACCCCTCAAGTCTATCTCCAACCCTAACCCCAACACACCCCTAACCCCAACACACCCCTAACCCTAATCATAACCCTAACCACAACACTAATCCCAACTCTAACCCTAACCACAAGCCTAACCGTAATCCCAACCCCTAATTCCAACCCTAACCCCTAATTCCAACCCTAACCCCTAATTCCTAGCCCTACCCCTAATTCCTAGCCCTACCCCTACCCCTAATGGAAAAAAAAAAAAAAAAAATGTTTTTATTTTATTATTTGTCCCTACCTATGGGGGTGATAAGGGGGCGGTGATTTACTTTTTTTATTTTGATCACTATGAAAGTTTATCATAGTGATCAAAATAAATGAATGAATATGCAGTGTTGCAGATTCGATTCGGCGCACTGCACATGCGCCCGCCATCTTCCAAGATGGCGGCGCCCATGACACTGGACGGCGGGACACCGGGACGGATAGCGGGAGGTCGGAGGCACAAAGGAGGGTGAGAGGGGGTGATCGGAGGGCTGGGGGGGCGGAGGGAAGGCGGGGGGCAGATTATGACGGCGGCTGCCGATCGGTGCCGTCAGACGGTGGCGGTAGCCGATCGGTGCCATCAGCCGCTGTGGGGGGGTCGGGTCTCGGTGTCCAGCCATGTCCGATGCCATTTCAGCATCGGCCATGGCTGGATTTTAATATTTCACCAATTTTCATTGGTGAAATATTACAATAGCTCTGATTGGCAGTTTCACTTTTAACAGCCAATCAGAGCGATCGTAGGCACGTGGGGGCTAAGCCACACCCCCAGGTGTTAACTCTGAAGGGTCCTTTGTGTGCGGGTCGGGTGACCTTTCAGTGACCCCGGTCACCCGACCCACAGGGGGGCTATTTATAGCATGACGCCTACGTAGGCGTCAAAGGTCATTTGGGCATGACTTTTCATGATGCCTACGAAGGCGTCATGGGTCGTGAAGGGGTTAAAATGTCTAATAAAGAACAAGCCCTTATTTGTCGACAAGCTATAATATTTGTATTTTTTTACTTTCAAGGTGTAGAATGGGGTTTGTGCTTTCTATAGAGCCATATATTCTGTAAGTCACAACTAGGGCATTAGATTTCCACTTTACACGATTATATTAACAAACAGAAAACCCATTTTAAGAATTTCTGCTTCATTTTTTGGTCCCCCAAAAAATAAAAATTACCTTCAACACCCGACCATCATCTATTTTATAAGAATTTAATATGGTACATCTAATTAATTTTTGCCCACCACAGCATCCCCCCTTAGCAGACCATCATTCAGGGTAAGGATTATCTTCTACCTCACATTTCTATGTGCAATAATTAGCATTTTTCTTACAAATCCGTAAAAACGGCACCCTAAAACTGGATGCCAAATGTGGAACATGTTCTCCATTATCCACGAGTGTCCATCTAGTGTGAGTCCAGATACAGAGTCATTATCTTCACAATCCTCACCCTTATGGAGTGTGATGACCGTTAAGCTTGAGTCACACACAGCGACTTACCAGCGATCCCGACAACGATATCAACGTGTCATGATCGCTGATAAGTCGCTATGTGATCGCTGGTGAGCTGCCACACAGACAGCTTCACCAGCAATCAGCACAGCGATGCCGAGCGTGCGGCGTCGCTGTGTTCGCTACCAGCGCGCTGATACAGGGAGCTGGTAACTAACATTCACATCGGGTATCCAAGGGACGCGAGATGTGTACGTTAGTTACCAGCTGATCGTTGGTCTCCCGCCTGTCACGCAGCGATGCGTGCTGGCCAGCAGGAGATCAGCGATGAAAGAAATGTCCAGAGGTTTCTTGCAGCGATCCCGGCAGGGGGGGGGGGGGGGGGGGGGGAAGAGGTCGGTCGCTGTGCCCCAATACCAGAGAAAAATTAAGAGATCCTGCAAGAGACGCAACCTGGGTCAGAAAGTAAGTGTTTATCCTTCGTCTCATTGGGGGACACAGAGACTGTGGGTGTATGCTACTGCCGTCTGGAGGCTGACACTAAGTATACAAAAAACAAGTTAGCTCCTCCTCCGCAGCATACACCCTCGCCCCGATAGCGGGCGGAAACCAGTTTTTTTGCTTAGTGTCTTATGGAGGCACACGCAGTCTGGATCTCTCCAGACTATTTTTTTTTTCTTGCTATGAAGAGGAGACAGGGGCGACGGATCCTATTGAAAGGGTCCGATCTCCCCAAACCATCAACGGGCGAGCACGTGTGAGTATCGCCTCCGCGTATCCTTTCCTGCACCGAGGGACATCTCTGGGACTTTTCCCCAGACATCTATTTTTCTCTTATTTTGATAAGACAGGGGCAACGCATCCTATTGAAAGGATCAGATTTCCCCAAACCAGCAACGGGCGACCACGTGCGAGTGTCCCTCCACGTATCCTTTCATGCGACGTGGGACACTATGCCAGACTTAGCCCTGTCCACCCCTAGGTATCGAAACCATGGGCTTGCACAGAGGCACAAGACTAGTCTGTGCGGCCCCCACTGCTCCACCAACGCACGATGGCGGTGCTGCATGGCGGCAGACGGTCCCTCTCCTCGCCCCTACAAGGCGGACGGCGCTAGGGTGCCTGCACCGTCCTAAAGTGAGATACCTCAGGTGCTGGGCTGCTGCAGAGGCTATCGAGCTGGAGTGGCAAGTACAGAGGCTGCAGAGGTGGTCAGGCGGCCATTTAGAATGCCTAGGGCCCGGGTGGATCCTGCGATCAGCAATCGCCATTACCCCTCCTCCCTCTATCCCTCCGCTCCTCTATCCTTCCTCGCCTTTTCGCTTCCCCTCCTCCCTTCAAGTACCTGCGTGGCCACGTCTGGGAGTCTCATCTGGGCCACGGACCCGCACCGCCAGTAGATGTGGAGCGGCATTGGGGACCGGATCGCATCGCTGGTTTAGCGGGGCCGCCAGCACACCTGGCGGGCGGACCGGGTCCAAATTTAGCCCGCGGCTTCGGCCTAGGCCGCGGGTGAAGGTTCCGCCCCCCCAGCGTGACGTCATATCCGGCGCCCCCCCCCCCTCCCATGACCAGGGCGGGCGCTGGATAAAATTGAGGCCCTGGCTTCAGAGCAGGGTAGGCCGCGATCAGGAGAGCACTCGCAGCCTACCCAGAGGTGAAGGAGCACGCAGACTCAGGAGCGCGGGGAGAGACACGCAGGAGCCGGGTAAGTGCAACCCCGTCACTGAGCCACACTAAGACATTAAAGGGTTACCCTCCTCCTCCTTTCACCTCGAACCTTAAAAAAAAAAAAAAAAAAAAAAAAAAAAAAAAAAAGAGGAAAGTTGGCCTATTTCAGCAGTATGTCTGGGAAGGGAAAAACGCACACTTTCCTTTATACCGCATGCGTTTCCTGTGGGGTTATGTTCCCACGAGCGCAGACTGTTAAGTTATGTGAAGCCTGTAATTCCGAATGCGCCCAGAAGCTCTCCCCTGCAACGGAGCCCAGGGGGTCTGAATCCCCCGGAATGGGCGTTATCACTTTCTCGGTCCATGGTTTCGCTTACGAAGGCGATTGAGACCCTTTAGGCCCCGGATAGGGGTAGAGACGGCTCGCCTGTTTGGGAGGGTTCATCCACCTCACAAGAGCCTCCGGCCTGCAGGGGCTGCACTCTCTAAGCAGGCGCATAGGAAGAGAACCCATACTGCGTCTCCGGGCACCTCCGATGCTTCGGCATCCGTGAGTGCGGCGTCACGCTCACAGTCACCATTTTCTGGGAGCGAGTAGAGTTCAGGTGATGACGTGGAGGAATCCTTGGACCTGGATACCCCGGGGTGTCGGGAGACGGTAGACAGTCTCATTGAAGCTGTCAATCAGACTCTAGGTATTGAGGAGGATGTCTCCCTAACCGCTGGTCATAAGATATCCTTTAAGAAGGCCAGGCGACCACAGAGTGTTTAGCACTCATCCAGAATTCGCAGGCATAGTGCAGAGGCATAGAGAACGTACAGACAAGCATTTTTCGGGACAAAAAAACGCTAGAAACGAGATATCCGTTTGCATCAGAGCTCTGTAAGATGGGCGGAATCTCCGGTTGTGGATACGATACCCAGTGTCACGCCTGGCCTCAAGATCCACGTTGTCAGTACCTAGTGGTTCTTCTATTAAGGACCCCACGGATCGGCTCATAGAAAGTTTAGCCCGCTCGGTGTATGAGGCATCAGGATCAGCGCTCTCTCCTTCATTTGCGGGAACATGGGTAGCCAAAGCCATGATGTCACGGTCAGATTCTTTGAATAAAGTCCTACAGGATAGAGACTTGCCGACGGAGGTGTCTGAGATATCAAGTCAGATCGCGATGGCGGGTGACTAATGCGTCCTTAGATGCGGCTAATTGCGCGGGACTAGCGGCAGCAAATGCTAATCGCCATTAGGAGAGCCTTGTGGCTAAAGCTATGGCGGGCTGATTCGATTTCTAAGAAATCTTTAACTTCCCTGCCGTATCAGGGTAACCGGCTATTTAGGGAGAAATTAGACAAACTCATTTCGGATGCTACAGGGGAAAAAGCAGCTTTCTCCCACAGCAGAAGATTAGACTGCCGTTTCGTCAACCTCAGGCGCGCTTTCGAGCATTTCGCACCCCCCGGGTGGGCAACAGCGGCCAGTTCTTCCACCCCAGCTCGCTACAACCAAGACAGAGCGTCAGGTCACGTATAGAGCCAACCCGCTGGGTAGGATGCGGGGCCGACCGCCCAGGTCAAGGGGGGCCAGGGACCCAGAGGCCCTCAGCAAAATGACTCGGGGCATCAGGTACCTGAAGACAGTAGAGTAGGCGGATGTCTGCTCAGGTTCTGCCACGTCTGGGTCGAGGTGGCACACGACGCATGGGTGGCGGAATTAGTGTCATCCGGGTACAAAATAGAATTTGTCGGAGATCCTCCAAGACGATTTTTTCTTTCCCAGCTTCCCAAATCGGAATCCCAGGCAGAGGCATTGCTAGGGGCCATCAGGGTTCTTCAGCGCAACGGGGTCATTGTCCCGGTACCAGAGTGCGAAAGAACTCAGGGATTTTATTCCAACCTGTTCGCAGTCCCCAAGAAGGATGAAACAGTAAGGCCGGTTCTGGACCTAAAGCTCCTGAACAGGTTCATCAGAGTCAGGCACTTTCGAATGGAATCCCTCCGGTCAGTGATATCGGCCATGGAGCAGGGAGAATATTTGGCCTCGATCGATGTCCAGGATGCCTACCTGCACATTCCTATTTTTCCCCCGCATCAAAGGTTCCTTCGGTTTGCAATCGATGGTCGGCATTTCCAGTTTGTGGCCCTGCCTTTCGGGATAGCCACGGTCCCCAGGATATTCACGAAGGTAATGGCGGTAGTCATGGCCATTCTACATTCTCGGGGCATAGTGGTTTTGCCATACTTAGACGACCTCTTAGTAAAGGGTCCGTCCTTTCGGGCATGCGAGGAAAATGTCAGCATCACACTGGATACCCTATCTCGCCTAGGATGGTTGGTCAACAGGAAAAAGTCATCCCTTATCCCAGCTCAGAGGATTCCATTCCTAGGGATGATTTTCGACACTTCGAGGATTGGTGATTCTCCCTCAAGACAAGGCTCGGGCGCTCTGGCAGGGAGTTCGGAGTCTTCAGCAACCAGGCCCTCACACTATTCGATTCGGGATGAGGGTTCTAGGGAGGATGGTGGCGGCAATAGAAGCGATTCCGTTTGCTCAATTTCATCTTTGTCCCCTGCAGCACGCTCTCTTGGCATCTTGGGACAGAAGTCCGTTCTCCCTCGATAATCAGTGCAGGTTGTCCTCTCAAGTCCGACTCCTTCAGGGGAAACCCTTTTCCCCAGATCAATGGTTGGTGATCACAACCGATGCGAGTCTTCTCGGTTGGGGAGCAGTTTTTTGCCATCACACGGCCCAGGGGCAATGGTCGCCTCAGGAGGCTCGTCTCTCGATCACCTTGTTGGAGATTCGAGCGGTGCGGTTGGCACTGCAGCATTTTCAGCACTTGCTAGCAGGACTCCCAGTCCGGGTTGAATCAGACAACGCCACGGCAGTGGAGTACGTGAATCACCAGGGAGGCACGCGCAGCAGGGCAACCATGCGCGAGATAGAGCATGTACTCCGTTGGGCCGAGAGGCACCACTCTAATCTCAGCAGTTCACATACCAGGCGTGGAAAATTGGGCAGCAGATTTCCTAAGCCGGCAAGGTGTCGCGGCCGGGGAATGGTCCCTGCACCCCGAGGTCTTCCAGCAGATTTGCCAATGGTGGGGGACTCCGGACATGGATCTGATTGCCTCCAGGGAGAATGCCAAAGTGGGCACGCTTGTCACTCGGTCTCAGGACCCATGAGCAATCGCATTGGATGCGTTGGTCCTACCATGGAGCCAGTTTCGGCTCCCATACCCGTTTCCCCCACTGCCTCTTCTCCTGATGGTCATCAGAAAGATCAAGACAGAGGGGGTCCCGGCAATCCTGCTGGCCCCAGACTGGCCCCGTCAGTATGGTACGCGGATCTAGTGCAGCTCCTCACAGACGTGCCTTGGCGTCTGCCGGAACGACCAGACTTACTGTCCCAGGGGCCTATCTGCCACCCGAACTTAGGGGCCCTATGTTTGACGGCATGGCCGTTGAATCTTGGATTCTGAACCAGGTGGGGTTTGGGCGTGAGGTGGCTGCTACAATGGTTAGCGCCCGGAAGCCAGCCTCAGCGAAGGTTTATCATAACACTTGGAAGGCTTTCTTTCACTGGTGTCGAGAGCACGGGGTTGCGCCATTGTCCTTCTTGGTTCCCAACATCCTGGCTTTTCTGCAGTCAGGCCTAGACGCAGGTTTGGCCCCGAGTTCCCTGAGGAGACAGATATCAGCCTTGTCTGTCAAAAGATCGCTACCAATATGCAGGTCAAGACATTCATTCAAGGGGTCTCTCATTTGGTGCCCCCTTTAGAGCACCCATAGATGCCTGGGACCTTAACCTGGTTCTGAGTGTCCTGCAGGAAACTCCTTTTGAGCCGTTACGAGAAATCTCATTGTCATACCTTTCCATTAAGGTTGTATTCTTGGTAGCCATAACTTCCATTAGGCGGGTCTCAGAGTTTGCAGCCCTATCTTGTAGAGCTCCGTTTCTGACTTTTTTTTATTTTTTTTTTAAGGATAAGGTTGTCCTTAGACCACCGCCGCCGTTTCTGCCAAAGGTCGTGTCCTCTTTCCATATTAATGAGGACATTGTTCTGCCTTCGTTTTGCCCAGCGCCAGTACACAGAGTGGAAAGGGCGCTCCACTCGTTGGACCTGGTAAGAGCTCTCAGGAGGTACGTGTCAAGGACAGCACCTTTTCGCCAGACAGACTCGTTTGTGATTCCCGAAGGGCGCAGGAAGGGGCTCGCAGCCTCACGGTCGACCATAGCCAGATGGATTAGTCTAACTATTCAAGAGACTTACCGTATTAGAGGCACGCCGATTCCAACAGGAATAGGGGCGCACTCTACTCGGGCAGTGGGCGCCTCTTGGGCGCTTCGGCACCAGGCTTCGGCAGAGCAGGTATGCAAGGTGGCAACCTGGTCAAGCCTGCACACGCTTTCTAAGCATTACAATGTGCATACTCAGGCTTCGTCAGATGTGAGCCTGGGTAGAAAAATTCTCCAAGCAGCAGTGGCACACCTTTAGACAGGAGGGCATGCGGTTTGGATCGGTGAGTTGCTCCCACCCAGGGACTGCTTTAGGACGTCCCACAGTCTGTGCCCCCCCAATGAGACGAAGGAGAAACATGGATTTTTGTGAGTACTCACCGTAAAATCCTTTTCTCCGAGACGCTCATTGGGGGACACAGCACCCACCCTATTGGCCAGTTGGCTCTTGTTTAATTATTATAATTCCTTTTTTAATAAAGGGTGGTCCTTTTTTCAGACATATAACTTTCTGAGTTAAGGCTAATTTGTTTTTATGTTCTCCTACTGCTTTTGCACTAAACTGGTTTCCGCCCGCTATCAGGGCGAGGGTGTATGCGGCGGCGGAGGAGCTAACTTGTTTTTGTATACTTAGTGTCAGCCTCCAGATGGCAGTAGCATACACCCACAGTCTCTGTGTCCCCCAATGAGCGTCTCAGAGAAAAGGATTTTATGGTGAGTACTCACAAAAATCCATGTTTCACAATCATTTAGTGTTTTGAACAGTCAGCTATCAAATTTGCTTTTTTTGGTTTTTAGAATGTTCTGAAGAAGTCTGGTCAGTAATTTTTGTTATTTATTTAAAGATATTGTATTCTCCTAGTTTATTGGTCTCCAATCTGTCTCTACAGTGGTCTCCAGCCTTGCATGCCCATATGGTGTGCTGGGTTCAGTGGTTTGGAGGAGTGCAATAGAGCCATTGTTTGGGGGATCAGTATTCTAGATCAGCTCCATAATTGGTCAATTTAAAGTGAAAATTCATCTAAATTAAAAAAAATGTGAAAGGTTTTCTTCTAGTTTTTCAGGTGGGAATTCCAGAAGTGTCGGTGAAGTGTTGTGCGTTACGGTTAAGTTCTAGATTACATGTGCGATAATTCACTGGTGCAGAGATCCTGACAGCAGATACATGGTGCCCAGTCCAGGGACATCACATATCAGGCAGTGGCTGTATGATCCCAGACATGTATGTATGACTCAAACATTGCGAGCTGCACTGAATAGTTTCAAGCGGCTTCTTTCAGCCCACTGCCGGTGACTGCCTATGCATATAGGAAGAGACCAAACTTGGACAAGTGATGGAAAGAAGCAGCTGGGAACCCGCCTGGTCAATTAGGCTGGAGTCACACTAGCCAAAAAAAAAAAATCGGACGAATGCAATGCGATAAAAAAAATAAATAAAAATCGCATTGCATTCATCCCAATGTTATTCTATGGGGCAGCTCCCATCATCCGATTTTTTGTCGGAACTTTTCCTCGGACCGAGACAATCGCAACATGCTGCGATTGTCACGGATTTGCCAATGGAAGTCTATGGATTAAAAATCGCATTGAAAACGCACCACACATGTGACTTGCGATTAAATCGCAAGACTTCTCCAGGTCAACAGGAAAGAGCATCAGGCATTGACATTGGATGTCAATTTGATGCTTAGATGCGAATAAAATCGGTTCATCGCCGGAAAATGGGAAGACAGACGGATTCCTGGACAAGAATTCTTTGTGCGATTTCGTACCGTTAAAATCGGACCGATTTTTTAATGGTTGTGTGTGACTCCAGCCTTAGTCTAAAAGCCTCCAGGGACAGAACAGCACTGTAAAGTACAACCAGTATGACAGCCGGATCCCCGGCGTCCTCTTACTGCTACCTGCCATGGATCGATAGCGCAGCTCGGTCCCCAGTGGCTTTGAAATACTGCGACATTTCAAAAGTACTTTAAGAGTCCAACATACTTGGCTGATATCACACAGTCACAGGTAGCATGTGTCAGACACTGGATATATCATTTGTCAGGTTCATTTTAATATATCAATTTCCAGCTCTTGTAACTCAGTGCAGATTGACAGATGACACTGGTTTGTTTTCTAAATCCCCGCGGATGTGAGACGTGGGGGGCAGGTTTGGGAACCTGGACTGCACAGGAAGACTTCCCCCTGCCCAGTCCAGCTTGCTTGGTACATGTCAGTAATAACCATGTAACCAGTAAAATGGAAAGGACAGAGGAAGTCATCATCCTTCAACGTCAGTTCTTATAGTGGATTTGTTAGTTCTGCCCAAATAAAATATTAAAGGAATATCTGATACTAGTCTGCGCTGTACCATGAGATGACCATAATAAACGCACATTATGTGATGTCTATTTTTCTCTTATCATAGAAATCAAAAATTATGTATGATTTGTTTAAATATTGAAATACAGACACATGACATCCACAATGAGATTTATGAGATGTTCTTTGTCATCTATTAGACAATGGCAGCATTCGATAAGGTGGTAAAATCCAGCAGCGGATTATTCTCTCCCATGATGCAACGTTTCAGCTTTCAACAATTTCGTCCCTTTCTCAGACACGCGGGAGAATACACGTTACACATCACACGGGTGACTAGACCACTGCTATAGATAATGCGCAACATGAGGCTAAAAACTGGTACAAAACCTTTGATCAATTGGGTTAAAGCCAAAAACACATGAAATATTGAGGTACTGGGTCTATTAATGTGCTGGATAGAGCCAATATTCCAGTAGACGCACCCAACACTTGGATAGGATAATGGATGGACACCGGCAACTCAATATTTGCCTGTGTTCTTGGAGCCATCATAGATGTGTGGTAGAGTTGAGCGAAACAGGTCGCTCAGATTAAAAAAATCGACTACTTTTGCCAAAGTCGGGTTTTGCCGATCGAAACCTGACCATAGCGTGATGTCGGCCATGAGGTCGCTGATCAGAGCGCCAAAGTCGCATTTCAAATAATGCTTTCTACAAAGTACAATTATTGGCGCACTCAGCTGTGCATGATAGCAACATAAATCATATGGCCGAGTGCCGCAGCAGTGGAATAATGACAATAGAAAGCGGAAAAAAGAAAGCACCACTGCAAAAAAGTGCACACTGCATCAATTAAAGTAACAACTGAAATAAGTAATTTTTATTGATACAAAAGAGTTATACACAATAAAAACATGATACAATCACGAGACTATGGCATCCATAGTATCAATAATACATATCACCACAGAAATATCATACATATAAGCATGTATAATGTGAGCATATGATCCAGCGACACTATAGCAATATACCTCCCTATTCCTAGGCTCATGAGGACTATATAACCCTAAACAAAGCCCAGCCCATAGATGAAATAAAGCAACCACCAACAAAAATCCATATATAGTTTTAATCCAGGACCCAAATAAGCCCAGATAGCAAAGAAAGGGAGGAAAGAAGTTAGATCCTCCACATGTCAGTGGTGCCAAGACCCATAGTAAGGCAAAACAATATCAAAAAATGCCAAAAAAGACGATCAATAGTCGCAATGGAAATACAGATACACAGATGCCTTATCCAGGCCCATTATGCCACGCGTATCACAGTAACCTGTACGGCTTCGTCAGGGGAAGTGGCACAAAGTGATCCAGGGGACATTAAATACCTTTCAGAAGTCAGTCGGGGAGTTACCACACTGTGAACATCCCTCTATGAGTCAGCAAAAGCAGGAAGTGTATAAACCGGCGTCCCGGTCTTGTGAGCAGGGCCCATGACAACCGCACATGCGCTGTATAAGCACACAGTAAATACAAGCCGACAGTCTCACTGCAGCGCGCATGTACTATAGGAGCCCGTAAGGGTCAAGAGTATCAGCTCCCCCACTCCTACGTCCAGTGGAACACAGACTAGCATGTTTGAGGCTCATTGAACCTACGCGCATAGAACCACCACCAGCGTGAGTTGCTGCTAATACATAAACACGCGCGCTGCTCCCGGGAACACTGAAACACACACAAAGCGGACATACATAGACACAATACAGTACACATACACATGGGGGTGGGGTCAAACGAAATCGGCCAATTATCGTGAAAAGTCGAAGGCCGACTGAAACACGAAACCCAATGGGGAAGCAAAGTCGGCAGGGAGTGGAAGACAGGAAACACAGTGCCCTTTTGAATGCCAAAAACATCAATTCTGATTACTGAAGCTTTTCAACCTTAATTTACGTCATAATACTAGTTACGCACTGAAAAATGGGGGTTATTTGGCTAAATTTGTGGGGGGGGGTAGGGCTGGCTCCAGGTTTTCATGTGCCCTGGACCAAAGATCACCCCTTTAACACATACCACAACTCATGATTCTCCGATATCGCAGAGAAATAGCGGTATAGTACAATGAAAAATACTTCACTTTTTACATCTCATGACTGATATCCATTTTTAATAGCTCCAAAAACGGACAGTATATTACTCCATACAGTATTATGGCCACCGCATAGTGCGCTATACAGAGTAATGAGGCCCATATATTTCTCCATACAGAATCATTGGTCCCATATAATGTTAGAAACAGTATATGATGAGCTCCACATAATGCTACAGTATATGTTGGTCCCCATGGATGAAGCTCCACTGTTTTATGGGCCCAAATAATGCTCCATACATAATGGGCCCCATTTCTAATGCTCTCGTGTACAATGTGCCCTGTGAATGCTGCTCCAGTGTGATGTCCACCTTTGGAATGCTCCAGTGTATGGAGGGCCCCATATATCATTCTCCAGAGTATAGTGCTCCCCAAAAATTGCTGTCCCAACATTGAAAACAATTAAATAAGTCTCCTCGCTATGGAATCCCTGTACTAGTCTGGACTCCTCGTCGTCCATCTGACTGCACTTGGCTGTTTAGGCAGAGGGCATACAGACGTGATGTCATTGCTCTCTCTGATCAGACTAACACTGTCAGGAAACGCAGGAGACGTCATGGTGGTGGAGCAGGTAGAGGTAAGTATTTCAACTTTGCAAGTGCTGTGATCCTGAGCAAGCAGGGGGGCCCCAATCGTTGGCGACGGCAGTGGCACAGGGCCCCTCTAATAGTAAGGCGGTGTGTCTGACGGCGGGTGGTGTGTCTGACGGTGGGTGGGGGTGGGGGGTGGGCCCCCTCCCCCTCCGGGTGGGCCCTCCCCCTCCCCCTGGCAGAGAGACTTTTGCATACTATGAGGGGCCCTGTGCCAGTGCTGTCGCCCATGAGTATGATCCACACACCAGCTCAAGGAACCTGCACTTTCATCTGCACCTTCCTCTTTGTCACCGTGTAAGGTGGTATAGTATGCGGGAAGGGGAACCAGAGTTTCCTCTGGGTCAGATTCTGGCTCAGTACACTGCGAGGACAATGTAGTGCTCTGAGTGAATGTACCAGCAGAATCATCTATCAGTGGCTGTGCATCAGTACATTCCATGTCAGATTCATCTTTGCCTGGGTAATTCACGATTTGACTTGATAACCCAGGCATGGTATGTGAAAACAGCTCCATGGAGTAATCTGTAGTGTGGCCTGCCGCATCCTTCAATATTGGTTGGGGTGAACGACACAAGGAAAGGTGTGGTTCATGAACATGAGCCTCCAATGATGACTCAGTGCTTTTATTTTTTAAAACTTCAGAAGAGGAGGCGATAGAGCTGGAGGCTGAGTCAGAAATGTAAGCCAAAACTTGTTCTTGAAGCTCCGGCTTTAAAAGCGGTTTACCTACTCCCAGAAAAGGGAGCCTTCGAGGCCTTGTGGAGCCAGACGATGACGCAGGCTCAACACCTCCTGCATTAGGTGCTATTTTGCTTTTGACACTACCAGCAGATCCACCACCAACACCATCGTTACCAGCTGCCAACCCCCGCCCGCTTCCACAGACTCTTCCACCACACTTCCTCATTTTTGGGGAAAATGTACCCAAAAAACCACCAACTATATGGTACTGTAAAACAAGGTACAAGGTGTATATAGTAGTGGGGAGAATTGGAATCTCTGTAGACTTCAGGACACAGGTGGATTCTGTCAGGCCCTGTGTCTATAACACCGCAATGTGACCAGCAGAAATTGCCTAGTGTATGACAAACTACAAGGTGTAAATGTGGCACCCCCAGGGGTATGGTCGCCACGCTGATTTGCCTTCCTCCAGGGGAGGGTAATGCCAGGCTTGGAAGCAGTGATGGGTGTTATGAATGAGTCACCATAGGAGGCAAAAGCAGAAATACAAGCTAAGTCCAGAAAACCAGAGAAGTTGGCAACGATCAGATTGCAGACCCCTGAACCTATCAACACAACTAGCAGTAGCCGTGGGGGGTTCCTACGATGCCCTAGACCCCTCGATCACAGCCGGAGAATTACATAGGCCTAAAGAAAGGGGAAATCTAAACTGCCCCAGAGCAGACCCCAAAGCAATAGTCAGCCCCCAACATATAATGACGGTGAAGCAAGATGAAAATACTAACACAGACAGAAAGATAGACTGAGCAAAGACGGGGCCCAAAACTACCTAGATAGGAAAGGACAGGAAGGCTGCTGTCTGCAATCTGCCAAAACCCTATCAAAGACATAAGCCAACAAGCTGATATGAAAAAGGCCCTGAAGCAGCTAGGCTTCAAAAACTAAATCAGCACTCAGGTATTTTCAGAAGACAGAGCTAAATGAATTCAGCACACCCCAGCAGGGAATGGCAGAAATCCAGAAAAACAAAGCAAAACAAAGTCAAAGCACAAAAGCAAAAGGCCGAGCAGCAAACTTAGCTTTAGAGGAGCAGGAATTCAGACTGGTCTCCAAGGATCCCACAGAGAAATCACACGCAGGGCAGAAGGGCGTCGGCAACCTTATATCCAGTCAGTAACTCCACTCAGCCAGTCATCATCATCAGCCTCAGGTGTTTGATAATCAGGCTCACTACCTTTCTTTACCAGAAGAGGGAGTTCCTCAGGCCTCAGTAATGAAGGGGAAAATGAACTCACAACAGATGGGTCTCTCCAGCAGTCAATCCATGCATACAACACAGTTACACTCCTGACCAGCAGGGGGAGCTCTGACCCAGGATTGTGGGGAGGAATGACCCGAGGGTCAGGAGGAAGTAGGATCAGATAGTCTGCAGAGGGTGAAGTGTGCAGACGGGAGGTGCAAAGCTGAGAGGTTGAGCTGCAGAAGGAGAGCTCCCTTAGCTTAACGCACAGAACTGGAGCCTGGTCTCCACGGTGGTACAGATACTGACGGTCCTACCACAGACACCAGAGGAGTAGGAGGCTGTAAATGCCCTGCTCCCAAAGACTTGGGACACAACAGCAATTGACTAGTGAGCCAGGACTCAGGAGAGGATTCCCCGAGAGAGGCTACAGCTGTCTGTCATACAAGTAAAGTTCTAGGAACATCTGAAGAGAGGCATTTCAGAGTAACTAAGTACTGGAGTGCTTCACACCACAAAGCACTAGGAAGGAGACTGCACAGCCCTTCTGCTGAGAGAGAATCCTGATCTGCTTCCAGGCTAACCTGCTCCAATACCATCTGTCATCAGGACTCTGAACTGCATATACTCAGTAAAGGTACAGAAACTACAACCGCTGTGTCTTGTCTGTTCCCTACGCTTTCGGCACTGCTACATCCCCGTGCCAGCTACATCTACACTGCCCTGGGACTACAGCTCTACCTGTGGGGAGCTTTACCATCTAAGCTGCACATACCATCAGTCCCAGTGGATCTGTATGCAGCGTTAGCCTAACACCATATTTGCCAAACACCACGGGTGTCGTCACGAACTATCCTACCATTAACTACATATCTCCATTGCTTGGGTGCTCAAGGCCATGGACCGGGTCACCGCTGATGTGACACATCCCTCTGACACCGGCCCGGTACCCAGTACCCCACAGCCCTGGGAGGGCGACCCAATTTGGCATCACGAACAGGATTACGGAGCCCGGTATCCCCGGGTCCTGTGTGCCATAGACTGTTTGTGAACTGTGTGAATTTGGTGCCATTTGCCGCGCTGCTTGGCGCGCGCGGGAAGAAAGAGGGGTGGCCTTTGTGGGCGGAGCCTGCCGCAGAGCGCGAAGAGAAGTGCCGCGCGGGAAGAGAGGACAGCACGCGAGAGGAGGAGGAGCTGAGGCCTACAGCCCAGAGCATCAGGCCTACGAAGCAGCCGCCGGCGAGCTCCCGCAACCCCCAGCCCTTGCTAACGTTAACTAAGGGGGGGGGGAGAATATCCTGCGCCACAAGCCAATGCAGCGGCAGACGCCGCTGCCAACCCCGCGGTGCCGCCAGGAGGATCACCCGCTGCAGTGGTCCCCATAATGCCGCTATCCATGCCTTACATACCGGGAGCGGCCTGGCTACCGCCGTACTCTGGTGAGTCACATACCCCGAGTGAATTTAAAGAGAGACTGTGCAGCTTATTTAAAGTTTACACCCTGTCTGAAAGCCAGAAAGTGACTATCCTGATTGGACAGCTAACGGGTGCAGCACTGAGGGAGGTGAAAGCCTGGCAGGACACTGATAAAGAGACTGTTGCAAAGGTCCTGGCCAAGCTGAAGAGCACTTTTGACACCCGCACTGCAGCTGAAATCAAGATGAGGTTCTTTGGCTGTAAACAGAGGGCACAGGACAGTATCAGAGACTATGCTCTCAACCTGCTGGAGACGCTGCGAGCAGTTAAACAAGTTGACCCTGACAGTGTAAAGAAAGAAGATCAACTGTTAAAGGAGCAGTTCATTGAAGGGCTCCTGTCCAGTACCCACAGAGGGCAGTTACGCATTTTAACCCTGCAAGACCCTGATCTGGACTTTGCTAATTTCAAGGACAGGGCTATCCGGGTACTACAGGAATCCTCTGACAGCCGTCCAGCACCCCCTAGGCACCCAGCGATCACCTACCATCAGGAAGCTACATCCTTTCCTTCCATCCCTGTGGAGGCTGAGGCCCAGACAAAGATCCAACAGAGGAGCTGCGTCTTCAGGTCCAGGAGCTGACCAAAGGAATGGCTGCACTCACCAGAACTGTGCAGTCCCTGCAGGATTCCTCCAAAGAAAAGGTCCAGCTTGCGTCCAGTCCAGAGGATGTCCCGTGGCTCCGGAGGAGGAGAACCCCACCACTTCGAGGAAGGAACAACGATCGCTACGACCAGGACGGACGTCCCATCTGTTGGCGCTGCTGCAAGGCAGGTCATCTGGCCAGGTACTGTCCTTTAAACGAGCAACCCCTGGGGCAAAGGGCCAACCCCCAGGAGTAGGTTCAGCAGGCCCAAAGAACTGGAGAGCCAAGTATGTGGGAGGGAGACCGATCCTTCCTGTGGTGATTGACGGCATCCCCATGAACGCTTCGCTGGACACTGGCTCCCAGGTGACCACTATGCTGTATATTTTGTACAAGAGGTACTGGGCTGATTCTGAACTCACCTGTGGCCCAACTGCTGAACTAACAGTAGTTGCTAGTAATGGGCATACCTTGCCACAGATTGTATCTCTGTTAAAGTGGGCCGGGTAGAGATAAATTCACAAGGTCTGATAATTGTTGATATTGATCGACGTGAATGTAATCCCATGATGACTCTTGGTACAAATGTAATTGAAAACTGTCTGTCCGAGGTTATTGTCTTGTTGCAACAGGTGGCTGAGACTGCTGGTTCCGGAGAACAAAGTCCTGCAGAAGGAGATCTGAGCCCTGATGCAAAGGCAACAGGTAGAACTCTCTGGTGGATAGATTGGCAGCGTCAGAGTGAGTGATGCTTTTCCCATTGTAATACCCCCTAGATGTGAAATGTTGGTTTGGTGTCGGGCAGCCATAGGGCTCAAAGGGCAGGATTACCAGGCATTGGTAGAGCCAGTATATTCAGATAGCAGGCCCACTGTCCTGACAGCCAGAGGGGTGGTTGATGTACGAAAGGGGAGAGTACCTGTACGCCTTCTGAATTGTGGGGAGTAGGAAGCCACAATACCTCGGTACGCCACAGTTGCTAAGCTGCTCACTGTTAATAACTCATTGCAGGCAGCAGAGCCTTTGGTCTCATTCGATCCAGTGGAGGACAATGGCCCTGTGAAGCAGCTAGAAGAGTGGTGCCAGCAACTGCAGGTGGGAACTGACTCTACACCTTCATACCAGAGAAATGGGGTTTACAGAGTGACAAGAGTATGAGCGGGGCGGGTATTCTGCAAACACCCACTAGATTTTGGGCAGGCAAAAGGGGTCTAACATCATATCCCCACTGGAGACCATCCACCCATAAAGGAGGGGTACAGACCTATACCCCCAACACAGTACCAATGTGCTAAGAGTATGTTGAAAGATGAAGGAAGCTGGGGTCATTAGGGACAGTTGTAGCCCATGGGCAGCTCCAATAGCGTTTGTAAAGAAAGGATGGTACTATGAGAATGTGTGTTGATTACAGTAAAATTAACAGTATCACACAAAGATGCCTACCCATTGCCTAGATTTGAAGAGTCATTAGCTGCACTTAAAACTGCCAACTACTTTTCCACCTTGGATCTCACCAGTGGGTATTGGCAGGTTCCCGTGGCAGAGGCAGACAAGCAGAAAACCACATTTACCACTCCAATGGGTCTATGTGAGTGCAATTATATGCCATTTGGGCTCTGCACTGCTCCAGGAACCTTTCAACGGCTGATGGAGTGTTGCCTGGGACACATGAACTTTGAAACAGTCCTGTTGTACCTGGATGATGTCATTGTTTTCTCCAAGACCTATGAAGAGCATCTGGAACACCTGGCCGAAGTGTTTGAAGCTTTGACCTGAAAGTGAAGCCTTCAAAATGCCACCTCCTGAAGCCTAAGGTACGGTACCTCAGTCATGTGGTCAGTGCAGAAGGTGTGGCACCAGATCCTGACAAGGTCACGGTCATCCGGGACTAGACGAAGCCCAGCAACCTCCATGAGGTACGCCAATTGCTTGGACTGGTAGGCTACTACCGGAGATTCATCAAAGGTTTTACTGAAATAGCCACCCCGATGCAAAACCTTCTGGTGGGGCTGTCCAAGAAAGGCAAGCAGAAGAATTCCACATTTGAATGGACTGAAGAGTTGGAGAGGTCTTTCACCAGATTGAAGATGGCTCTCACAGGTGACGAAGTTCTGGCCTACCCAGATTATGACAAACCCTTTGTGCTGTACACGGATGCCAGCAACGTGGGATTTGCAGTACTGTCGCAGGTACAGAGTGGAAAAGAGTGATCTCCTACGCCAGCAGGAAGCTGTGTCCCACTGAGAGGAACCCTGATAATTACAGTTCTTTTAAGCTGGAGTTTCTTGCCATAGTCTGGGCTGTCACCGAAAGGTTCAGGCATTACCTAGCTTCTGCCAAATTTAAAAATCTTCATGGACAACAACCCGTTGACCCACTTGGACACTGCCAAGCTAGGAGCACTGGAGCAGCGATGGATGGCTCGGTTATCCAATTATGAGGTTACAATCAAGTACCGGGCAGGGCACAAGAATGCCAATGCTGATGCGCTATCCAGGATGCCTAATCTGCCAGATGCAGGAGAAGACCCAGAGGCTCTGGAAGAGGTAGAATTGCCTCCCTTCCACTGGCCACTGGCGGCCCAACATGCTCAAGGAGTGAGAAACAGGCGGCCTGGCTTGAAGGAAGTCACTCTGAATCCGTTGCCCCATCATGATTGGGCAGAAGCGCAAGATAATGACCCTACAGTCCGCCTGGTGAAAGAGCTGCTGACACAAGGTGACTCACACCCAGAGTTGAATGCTCCTGAAGAAACTCATCAGTTGTGGAAGGAAAGAGGTCAGCTGTTCATTTATGAAGGGAAGCCGTGTCAGAGGAGTATCAATGCCCGCACACATGAGCTGGTCTGGCAGGTGGTGGTCCCAAAGAGATGAATCAATGGTCCTAGGAGCATACCACAATGGAGCTGGACACTTTGGATAGAAGAAGTTGGAAACATTGCTCCGAGAGAGGTTCTACTGGACGGGCATGAGAAAAGCCATTGAGAGGTGGTGCTGGGAGTGTGGACAATGTAACCTGCGCAGAAAGGATCGAGACAGCCAGAGAGCTCCCCTACAGCCAATCATCACCAAACAGCCACTGGAGTTGGTAGCCCTGGACCATGTGAAGTTGGTTCCAAGCTGTTCAGGCTACCTCTATGCCCTTACCATAGTGGACCACTATTCAAGATTCCTGGTGGTTGTGCCCGTCAAAGATCTAACGGTCAGGACAGCGGCCAGAACATTCCAACAGCACATCTGTAGACCACATGGTTATCCTGAGAGGGTGCTGACAGACCAAGGTCCAGTTTTCGAGGCAGAAGTGTTCCATGAATTTTGCAACTTATATGGGTGTAAGAAGATCCGAACAACACCTTATCACCCACAGACCAACGGCATGTGCAAGAAGATGAACCAGGTAGTGATTGATTTACTGAAGACATGGCCCTTGGAGGAGAGAAATCTGTGGCCAGAAAAGTTGCCTGATCTGGTGGACCTCTACAACCATATCCCAGTGAACTCCACCAACTGTACTCCAGTGTACCTGATGAGAGCAAGGCCTGGTAAGCTGCCTATTGACTTGGACATGGGAGTCCTGACACCTGAAGTAACGTCACCAGATGCTGACTGGGACAAGGGGAGGCAGCAGCAGTAGTACAGAAGGGTACAGGAGTGTGTGGAGAAGAGTCTGGCTCAGGCAAGGCAGAAGCAGGAGAGACTTTATAATCAAAATGCACCTGGTGTTCTTTTCACCAGGAGAACAAGTTCTCAAGAGAAAAAGAAGACTGCATAAGCTGGATGATCAATGGGAAGAGGAACCTTACACCATTCTGCCCTCCAACTTCGAAAATACCAAAGTATGCCTTGTTAGCAAAGATGGAGGAGAGACCTCAGCAGCGGTATCCAGGGATCACTTGAAGTTATGCCCTGACCAGTTGAAAGAAAAAGCGGGAGGAGCAGATAACATCCCACCTACAGAGGAAGAAAAGACCGTCAGTACCGTACTGGGAGAGTTCCCTGCGAATGGGACTAGAGTTAATGATGCAATCGTGGTGCCGGTGTTATTTCCCCAAGTAGAAGCACAGGAGAATAGGACTCAAGAAGACCTTGAAGATCGAGAAAATCAGGCAACAGAGGCCACACCAGCAGTGGAGCCAGAGAACCCTCGCCCTGCCAGTGGTGAACCTGTTGCACCCATGGTGAGTCTAAGAGTCCATAGGAGAATGCTACCTAGTTTGACTACAGTAGGGTTACGCAGATCCACTCGCACCACACAAGGCATACTACCAGTTAGATATCGTATATAAAGTAATGTAATTGTTGAAATTGTGTTAATATGTAACTGTTTTTCAAGTTTTGTACCTACAGGTGACCTGTAAGAGTTCTCTTTGGTTTGTTTTATGGACACTGAACCACAGGACTTGTGTGTGGTCAAAAACTTTTACCATTTGCCCAGGGATGGACCATGGACATTGATGCTGGACTTATCATAGGACCATTTTTGAGCTCTGTTTTTTGTACATTTTTCTCTTTCAAATCTTGTACAATTATTGTTGTTTAAATGTTTATATGTTGTTTTTCATGTTTTTGTTCAGCCAAGGAGTGCTGACTTTCACTAGGGGGAACGTGGCGCCCCCAGGGGTATGGTCGCCACACTGGCTTTGCCTTCCTCCAGGGGAGGGTAATGCCAGGCTTGGAAGCAGTGATGGTCTCTCCAGCAGTCAATCCATGCATACAACACAGTTACACTCCTGACCAGCAGGGGGAGCTCTGACCCAGGATTGTGGGGAGTAGTGACCCCTGAGGGCCAGGAGGAAGTAGGATCAGATAGTCTGCGGAGGGTGAAGTGTGCAGACGGGAGGTGCGAAGCTGAGTGGTTGAGCTGCAGAAGGCGAGCTCCCTCAGCTTGAGAGCGCACAGAACTGGAGCCTGGTCTCCACGGTGGTACGGATACTGACGGTCCTACCACAGACACCAGAGGAGTAGGAGGCTGTAAATGCCCTGCTCCCAGCAAAGACTTGGGACACAACAGCAATTGACTAGTGAGCCAGGACTCAGGAGAGGAGTCCCCGAGAGAGGCTACAGCTGTGTCATACAAGTAAAGTTCTAGGAACATCTGAAGAGAGGCATTTCAGAGTAACTAAGTACTGGAGTGCTTCACACTACAAAGCGCTAGGAAGGAGACTGCACAGCCCTTCTGATGAGAGTTTCCTGATCTGCTTCCAGGCTAACCTGCTCCAATACCATCTGTAATCCAGACTCTGGACTGCATATACTCAGTAAAGGTACAGAAACTACAACCGCTGTGTCTTGTCTGTTCCCTACGCTTTCGGCACTGCTACATCCCCGTGCCAGCTACATCTACACTGCCCTGGGACTACAGCTCTACCTGTGGGGAGCTTTACCATCTAAGCTGCACATACCATCAGTCCCAGCAGATCTGTATGCAGCGTTGGCCTAACATCATATTTGCCAAACACCACGGGTGTCGTCACGAACTATCCTACCATTAACTACATCTCACCATTGCTTGGGCGCCCAGGGCCACGGACCGGGTCACCGCTGCTGTGACACATCTCCCTGACACCGGCCTGGTATCGAGTACCCCACAGCCCTGGGAGGGCGACCCATATATAGAATTGGGCAGAATTGGAATCTCCCTAGAGTGTAGGTCTGTAAGAACAGACCAACTCCTCAGCTTTTCCTTACAGAGTCAGACACATAGCTTTAATTTTGCTGTGATAACAGCCGTTACACAGTACTAAGAGAGGAGCATGCACGTACACTGCTGTACGGTGTATGTAAAATTGTCAAGCTCCGTGTTTTTGTATACGGACTGACACATGCTGTCTCTCTAGTTTTGAATGCAATCAAACAGCAAATATACTAAACTGTTTGAAAAACGGACAAAACTATAAGGTGTAGGTCTGTAAGAATGGACAAACTCCTCGACTTTTCCTTACAGAGTCACACACGTAGATAGCTTCAATTTGGCCGTGGTAACAGCCGTTACACGGTACTGTGTGAGGAGCGTACACCGCTGTACGGTGTGTTAAAAAATGAATGCTCACTACCTCACCAGGACAAAACAATACAAAAATTGAATTGCTTTTAAAAACGCATTTTGAACACCAGTGTGCACACAACAGGCATGGCCAGGGCCGTTACGTGTCTATCACTGCGCACTGGGTTAATGTGATGGATGCAAGCTCCACTGGGGACAGCGGCGGTGGAACAGTGCTGCCTAGCCCACGGTATATGAAACAGTTGGCTGCAAGGCTTTCGATCCTCCTCCTCCTGTCATCAAAAGCTCGTCCACAGAGTGCAGTCGCACGAGCAATCCATCCGCAGCTGGCAGTGTTGCATGCGTGGTGTCCCACTATCGAACAGCTAGTGGTAAGCGTCAGCAGGCTGTGTTAAAGATGATGTCTTTGGGCGACCACAGACACACCGCGGAGGTAATGGCTGACTACTTGCAGCGACAAACTGAGTCATGGCTGGGCAGTCTACATCTTGAGGCAGGCAAGGTAGTCAGTGATAACGGCCATAATTTTGTGGCAGGCATAGCCCGTGCAAAACTCACACACATACCTTGCCTGGCTCACTCTTTGAACCTGGTGCAGTGCTTCCTTAATTATCTGGAGATAACATCCCTGCTCCATAAGGTGCAAGACTCTGCTCGTAGACTCCAGTCGTATGCTGAAGCTGCAGCGATTGCTCCACCTCCCCAAGCACGCCTAATCAGACGTTACAACAAGGTGGAACTCCACCCTGCACATGGTTGAGAGGCTGTGCGAACAGAGGCAGGCTGTAATGCATTTGTGGGAGGATACATGGGCAGGCAGTTTGAGGGATTGAGGGAAGACATGGAATTGTTGGGTGTGCAGTGGTCAAAGCTGAAAGACTTCTGTAAAGTCCTTCAGTGTTTTGAGGAATGCACACGGCTGGTAAGCGTAGATGACGCCATCATAAGCATCCCACTTATGCGTCTGCTCATGCACAGTTTGACGCACATTAAGGATCAGGCGTCTGCAGCGGAGGAGGAGGGAAGCCTTGATGACAGTCAGCCAACTGTCCTGGACAAGGTGGAGGAAGAAGAGGAAGAGGAGGAGGAGGAGGAGGATGAGGGGGATGATTTTGGGCAGGAGGCGGCTTCTCAGGGGGCAAGATAAAATATTGGCGTTCCAAGGTCAGGTACAGTGTTTGTGCATGACTGTAGGGATGTGGATTTGCCAAAAAGTGCTCCTCCACCCACCACTGGCAGTGCATCATTCACACCTGGAACATTAGCCCACATGTGCTATTATACCTTGCGGATCCTAAAAAGGGACCCCCACATTGCCAAAATGATGAGGGACGAAGACTACTGGCTGGCCAGCATCCTCGATCCACGCTACAAAGGCAAATTACACATCATGCCACAGGAGAACCTAGAGATAATATTGTCTATCTCTGGTAAACCGTTTGAGGTTTTCCCAGCACACAGCAGCGGTGCTGGTTCTCCCACGAGCCATAGTGGGCACAATGGAAGAGGTGTTCGTGGTGCACACAGCCGAAGTTGCGTTGGAGACAGGAGTTTAATGACCATGTTGTGGAATGATCTCTCAAGTACAGCTCACATGACTGCTAATACTGCATCGATTAAAAGTGACAGGAGACAGCAGTTGTCAACTATGGTTACAAACTACTTCTATATCGATGTTCTCCCTCACAGGTCATTCCCCTTTGACTATTATGCCTCTATACTGGACGCCTGGCCTGGATTGACACAATATGCCTTACAGGAGCTCGCTTGCCCTGCTGCTAGTGTGTTATCTGAAAGTCTTCAGTGCTGCTGGATCAATCCTGACAGAAAAAAAAGGACCCGTCTGTTGACCCAAAATGTTGATGATCTAACCTTTATTATAATGAACCATACATGGGTGTCAAAGGATTTTGTCCCACCTTCCCCTGATGACACATAGGTTGCCAGAAAACTGCCACGCTTCTGTCCTCCTCTTTCTCGGACTTTCCCAATTACGCCCTTTGCAGCAGCTGAATGTCTAGCCAACACATCAACATATGCCATTTTTTAAAACTCCCTAACTGGGCTGCCCACCCCTCCCCCAACGGCTGGGGTCAAGACCTGGCGCACCTGGGCAAGTGCCGTTGCTCTGAACAGGTGGATGGGCCCACTAATGGCCGACAGCACTGGCACAGGGCCCCTCATAGTACAATACTGTGTCTGACGGTGGGGGGGCCCACTCGCCGTCAGACACCAGCATACTATGAGGGGCCCTGTGCCAGTACTGTCGACCACGAGTGTGCCCCCCCCTGCTTGGTCATGGCCACAGCACTTGCAAGTTGCAATACTTACCTCTCCCTGCTCCACCGCTGTGTAGTCTGGGCAATTAAATCCTTCACAGGGATGGCCACTAGAAATTTGGTGTATTGATCAATGATGGTTAAGATGTAGCCATGACCTGTCCTGCTGGCCTCTACCTTCAGATGATCAATGGCTACCATTTGAAATGGACGTCAACTTACAAGCGGATGCAGTGGTGGTTTATGATCACCTTTCACAGTTGTGATAGTCACAGATGTGTGACATTCCTGCCATCATTTTTCAATGTCTCCTCTCATGCCAATCCAATAGAATCGCCTACGGCCTGTGGCTTCTGTCTTTTGCACTCCAAAATGACCAGACACATCATGATAGGCCGTGAGGACCATGTCTACATCTCTCCCTGTGATCACAAATTGATGGAGACGAGTAACGGTGATGTGATCCACACTACTGCGATAAAGCAATCCTTTCTTCACTAAGAACCTTTTTCGCTTTCTCCACAGACAGTAATTGAGGGTCTGCATCGCCTCTGCAACATCTACTGGGAGGTTTTGCCACGATGAATAATTACAAAATTTCTGCTAACACTCGACTTTCTGTCTGTACTTGTATCCATGTAGTTTCCAGTAGCGGAGAGTGTGGACTGGCATACTGAGATTGAAATATATATGAAGATTTAAAAGTTACACAACACTGTATACTGGTGTACGCTTCGAATACCTTTCCCTTTTTCTACTTTAATTCTGGTGTAATACATAGTGAGCTTGCGAGTGTGTCTCTGGAAGTATAGTTGGAAATTTACAGTTACCCCTAGACTGGATACACCTGGTATGTGCTGATACAGTACCTTGGTTCAAAAATTTCTATTACGGTATCATCTGTAGGATAACCAACTGGGGGGGTGACCCTCTTCTTGCCACAGACAAACACGAGACTGAGACAGAGTTTGTATTCAACAGGTCCGTTTTTATTGGCCTTCTGTCGACCACAGCAATTCACCACAGCAGTTTCACATTTCTCTGTACACAGGCCCCGGTACCTTCACTTCCTTTGTTACTATAATCGTGGCGTCCTCTGTGGCTCTTCCACTGTGGCTGCCCTAGGCCCATTCACCACAGCGCTTCACCAGTCTGAGCACACCGTCTGTATGATAGCCCCCCGTTACCGCCTCAACTGTCAGTCCTCTCTAAAGCCTTTCCACTGTCTCTATTTCCACAGCAGAACTTCCTCTTTACTGTACTCCCTTCGCTGACTGACTCTTCCAGAACCTTGGGACAGTGCAATTTTGAGCCTGAGCGATCAATGGCTCATAGTTTTGGGCATGATGCAATATGAAAAATGTGTTGGGGATTAGAGGTAATAGCAGCATTCTGTGATGTGAGAAATGTACATTAATGCTGCTTAAGAGCATTTAAATGATTGTGTATCTATTCTGATTGATATATTACCCCCTTTACTTGCAACTGCCTTTGCTAATGCACTATTATCCCGTACACTGTATACATCGGTTTGCAGATACATTTTTTTTATTATTAAAACATTTTTTGTCTTGGGGGGGGGGGGGGGGGAGGAGATTTTTTCAGGGATAATTTTAAGTTATTACCCCTGTCTCCCTTGGCCATATGTTCTGACACCCTCTTTCTGGGTGAGAAGTGTAGGGGTCAGTAAGGGTCAGCCCACATGGAGCGGGGGCACCAGAGTAACGTAGGGTGTAAAAGCTCCGCTGTCAGGCAGGGAGACACCTAAATAGGGTTATTTAGACCCCTTTTCCTCCCAAAGCAAATGTTTACAAATCTGCCAAAAATTAGTTTTTTTCCAGTTACTATTCCTTATATTTTTGTCTTGGTGGTTTGTGGCATGGGGTTATCTATTATATTTTTGTCCCCGGCCATCTGTTGTACTCCAAGCTGATGTTATTTACATAGGAGTCAACAGGGTTATTAGAGAGAGCCGCCGAGGAGCGGGGGCGCCATTTGCGTATCAAGAGGGTGCCAACCTCCGCTGTCAGGTAGGAGAGAGATATAGGGCCCTATAGGGACAAATAGGTTTATGACCCTCTACCTGACATTGGAATGACTCTCGTGTTTGTGGCTGGATCAGCAATAAGCCTATTTGTTTGCCTGTTTTTTGAAGTTTTGAAAACTTTAATGATTGGTCAATAAAGTATCTTTTAAGGATTGATTTTTTTTTGTATATGAGCCGTTGAATAATTAATCCAGAATTATATTTATTAAGAATCTCTTCCAGAACCTTCCCTCAGCCTTTTATACTTTTAGTTCTGGTAACTCCACCCACCATTCTCTGACCAATGGCTGTTATTCAGTCCCACTCCTACACTCTCCACTGCCCTCCAATGGTCAAGCTAAAACACTGCACCCCTTCTCCTTATCTTAGCGGTTTCACACCTACACTGCGCTACACCTCTGCTTCTCACTACAGGCAGGTTTGTCTGTCAGTCCACCTTCCCTACATCATCCATAGTGAGTGAGCATGTGTGGGTTACACCTTCTACATATACGGTGAATTGGAGATACCAATTTTTACACTATACTCGATACAGCTTGTATCTTGTTATACAGTACCTTTGTTCAACATTTAGCATAAGGGTCAAATCCATACTGAGTAAGCATCTGAGAGTGACTATGGGACTATGCATATGGAGATTTCAATTGTACCCTATAATATATATACACTTGCTATCTAGTACCTTTTTACAACATTTATTATGGTCAAACCCAGACTGAGTGAGCGTCTGAGGGTGACTCCGGAAATATATACAGAGATTGAAAATTTGGCCAACACTGTATACAGCTTTATGCTTCTGATACAGTAACCTTTTTAGCTATTTAGATTCTGGTGTCATCCATAATGAGCCTGTGAATGTCTGTTACTCCGGCAATATATTTGGAGCTTTAAGATTATCCCAACACTGTATACAGCTGTACGCTTGTGTTACATGACCCATTTACAGCTTCTCATATTCTTGTGTAATTAATACTGGGCCTGAGAGTGTTTTTGTCTGCCTCCTTAACATGTATATGGAGATTCAGAATGTTTACATTATACTATATATATGCACCTTGTATCTGGTGATACTGTACCCTTTTTCAACTTTATTTTATTAGGTAATCCATACTGAGCCTGTGAGCATCTGTGTATGACTCATGAAATATATATGGAGATTTATGTTATCCATACTGTAAAGAGCTGTATGCTTCTGATACAGTACCATATATCCGCTGGTATTTTGGGTCCATTTTCCAAAACATGAGGAAGTATGGTGGAAGAGGACACGGACGTGGACGGCCATCTGGTACTGATGGTGGTGGTGGTACATCTGCTGGTAGTGTCAAAACACAATAGCAGCTAAGGCAGGAGGTGTTGAGCCTGCGTCATGCTGTAGCTCTGGAAGGCCTGGAAGGCTCCATTTTCTGGGAGTAGGTAGACTGCTTTTAAAGCTGGAGCAACAGGAACTGTTTGTGGCTTACATTGCTGAAACAGCCTCCAGCTCCATCGCCTCCTCTTCTGAAGTTTTAAAAAAAAATGCAAGCACTGAGTCGTAACTGCAGGCTTCTGGTCAGGAGCAACCCTGTTGTGAGTTCATTTTCCCTTCACCATTGAGGTCTGATGAACTCCCTCCTCTGGTGAAGGAAGGTAGTGAGACTGATTATCAAACACCTGGGCAGCTAGATGACTGGGTGGCTGGAATTGAGGACTGGATATAAGGCTGCCGACAGCCTTCTTCCTGGCTGGTGACTTTCCTGCTGGATTCTTGGAGACCAGTCTGATTCCTGCATCTCAAAGCTAAGTTTTTCTGCTCTGCTTTGTACTCTTCAGTTTAATTTTTGTTTTGCCTTGTTTTTTGGGAGTTCTGCCATCCCTGGCCGGGGGTGAGCTGAATTCCATTTTTTGTCTCTGATCTGTTGATCTTTTGCTCTGTCTTCAGAATATACCTGAGTGCTGATATAGTCTTTTGAAGCCTAGCGACTTCAGGGCCTGTTTTTCCCATCAGTCGGTTGGCTCATTTTGATAGGGTTTTTGCGGATGGCAGACAGCAGCTTTCCTATCCTGTCCTATGTAGTGAGCTTAGGCCCCATCATTTGCTCAACCTATCTTTCTATCTGTGTTAGTGTTTTCTTCACCGTCATATGTTGGGGGCTGCCTATTGCTTTGGGGTCTGCTCTGGGGCAGTTTAGTTTTTCCCCTTTCTGTCTATAGGCAATGTAGTTCTCTGGCTGTGATCGAGGGGTCTAGGGCACCGTAGGAACCCCCCACGGCTACTGCTAGTTGTTGTGGATAGGTCCAGGGGTCTGCAATCCGATAGCTGCCAACCTCTCTGGCTTTTCTGGACTTAGCTGGTATTTTGTTTTTTCCTCCTTCGGTGACTCATCATAACAGAATCACCAGCCATACCGCAGATCCTAGGGTACTCAATAGCAGGAGAGAATTGTAAAAAAAAAAATAAAAAATAAAAAAGTCAGAATTTTTTTTTTTGTGTGTGCATATTTTTTCCTCTATATCTCTGAGGCCATAGGGGGAACTTTTCTCTCAATGGAGATGAAGCAATTGTCTGATCATGTGGAGCAGCTCGCTGCTGAAGTGCAGGGAATTTCCGCCTATCTTGCTCATTCACATGCTGCTGAACCAAAGATTCCCACTCCTGATGTGTTTTTTGGGGATCGGTCTAAATTCTTGAATTTCAAGAATTGTAAATTTTTTGCCTTGAAGCCTAACTCGTCGGGGAACTCCGCGCAGCAGGTTAAAATTGTCATCTCTTTGCTGCGCGGCGATCCCCAGGATTGGGCGTTTTCTTTGAAACCAGATGACCCTATTCTGACTAATGTGAACGCATTTTTTCAAGCCTTGGGGTTGTTGTATGATGAACCTAATGCTATTGATCAGGCTGAAAAGACCCTGTTGGCATTAAGCCAGGGTCGGGATTCGGCAGAGTTGTACTGTCAAAAATTCCGAAAGTGGGCGGTCCTTACTACTGGAATGATGGTGCCTTGGCAGCCCTCTTTCGGAAGGGTTTGTCAGAAACTGTAAAAGATACTATGGTGGGATTTCCTGTTCCCTCTGGTCTTGCCGATTCTATGTCATTAGCCATTCAGGTGGATCGGCGTTTACGTGAACGCATAACTACACGAGAGATGTTGCCACCTGTTGAGCAAATGTCTGAACCTATGCAATGTGATAGAGTTTTGTCTAGGGTGCAACGTCAGGAGTTCAGAAGGCGTAATAAGCTGTGTTTTTTTTGTGGAGATGCCTCGCATGTTATTTCTGTCTGCCCTAAAGGAGAGAAACGTTGTGCACACACGTTTTTTGTGGGTGGTGTTCAACCTAAGTTTCTTCTGGCAATTACTCTGATCTGCTCCCTGTCCACAATTTCCGCCAAGGCTTTTGTGGATTCAGGAGCAGCTCTTAACCTGATGGACTTGGATTTTGCTAAACGTTGTGGATTTCCTATGACACCTCTGCGGACGCCTATCCCTTTGAGGGGTATTGATGCTACTCCTTTGGCGAAGAATAAACCTCAGTTTTGGACCCAGGTGGTAATGCGGGTCGCCCCAGACCATCAAGAAAATTGCAGATTTTTGGTGTTGCATAATTTGCATGATACCATTGTTCTGGGGTTTCCCTGGTTGCAAATCCATAATCCAGTCCTGGATTGGAAATCTTTGTCTGTGGTGAGTTGGGGTTGTCGGTGTGCCCTTTGTGATGCTCCTGTTTTCTCCACCTTTCCCCAGTCGCATGATATTCCTGACTATTTGGCTGACTTTTATGATGTATTTAGTGAGAATGAGTCTGCGTCTTTGCCACCTCATAGGAGTTATGACTGTGCAATTGAGCAGAACCCGGGGTGTAAATTCCCCCAAGGGTCGGCTTTTCAATTTACCTGTACCCGAGCACGAGGCTATGCGATCCTATATTAAGGAGGCATTTGAGAAGGGTCATATTAGACCATCCTCTTCACCCTTAGGTGCTGGCTTTTTTTTCGTGGCTAAAAAGGATGGTTCATTAAGGCCTTGTATTGACTATCGTGCCCTCAACAAAATTACTGTTAAATATCAGTATCCGTTACCCCTGATTTCTGATTTTTTGTGTATGGCAGACAGCAGCTTTCCTATCCTGTCCTATGTAGTTAGCTTGGGCCCCATTATTTGCGCAACCTATCTTTCTATCTGTGTTAGTGTTTTCATCTTGCTTCACCGTCATTATATGTTGGGGGCTGCCTATTGCTTTGGGGTCTGCTCTGGGGCAGTTTAGTTTTTCCCCTTTGTCTTTAGGCTATGTAGTTCTCCGGCTGTGATCGAGGGGTCTAGGGCACCGTAGGAACCCCCCACGGCTACTGCTAGTTGTTGTGGATAGGTCCAGGGGTCTGCAATCCGATAGCTGCCAACCTCTCTGGTTTTTCTGGACTTAGCTGATATTTTGTTTTTTCCTCCTTCGGTGACTCATCGTAACACAACCCCTTTCCTTGTGTTCTTCACCCACACCAAAAGTGAAGGATGCGGCAGCACACACTTCAGATTACTCCATGGAGGTCTTTTCACATACCATGCCTAGGTTAATTAAAAATAGGGCCCATCAGATACTGGAGCATTATAAATGGGACAGATCAGACACTGGAGCAGCATCTATGGGGCCCATTATACACTGGAGTATTAGAAATGGGGCCCATTATATATATGGAGCATTATTAGGGCCCATCACACACTGGAGCATCATCCATGAGGCCATCATGTACTGGAGCACTGTAAATGGGGTAGATCAGACACTGGAGCAGCATCTATGGGGCCCATTATACACTGCAGTATTAGAAATGGGGTCCATTATATATGGAGCATTATTAGGGCACATCATACACTGGATCATCCATGCGACCCATCATGTACTGGAGCATTGTAAATGGGGCAGATCAGACACTGGAGCAGCATTTAAGGGGCCCATTATACACTGGAGCATTCGAAATGGGGCATTATTTGGGCCCATAACACACTGGAGCATCGTCCATAGGGACCATCATATACTGTAGCATTATGTGGAGCTCATCATATACTGTATGGAACATTATATGGGGCCAATTATTCTGTATGGAGAAATATATGGGGCTCATTCTGTATGGCGCACATGTGGTGGCCATAATACTGTATGGAGTAATATACTGTCCTGTTTTTGAGCTATTGTACAATTTAAAATAGATCAGCCATGTCATGTAAGCAGTGAAGTATTTGTCATTGTAGTATACCTATATTTCTGTGGCGTATCAGAGCATCATGAGTTGTGGTATGTGTTAAAGGGGCGCACTGACTCTTTGGCCCAGGGCACACGAAAACCTGGCGCCTGCCCTACCCCCCCACAACTTTAGCCAAATAACCACCAGTTTTCAATGCCTAACTATTATTATAAAGTAAATTAAAGGTTGACAAGCTTAAGTAATAAGAATTGATGTTGTTGGCATTGAAATGGGTACTGTAGGTATTTACTGTCCTCCACTCCCTGCCGACTTTGCTTCCCCATTGACTTGCATTGGGTTTCGTGTTTCAGTCGGCTTCCGACTTTTTCCTATATAGTCGGACGATTTCGTTCGACCCGACTTTTGCGAAAGTCGGGTTTCATGAAACCCGACTCGACCCCAAAAAAGGCAAAGGCCCTCATCTCTAATGTGTGGCATTAGTGACACATCCTGTATGTGATAATGCACTTGCTTTGAGGTTTGTTCGTTTTGCGTGGGAAGACATTTTCATTGGTTCCATTTTGGGGTGGAAAATATTTTTTGGGTCACATTTTAAGCTTTTGTTTTCAGGATTAGGGAATTTTTTGGAAGCTTTAATCACATTCTTGTTTTGGCTTTTACGTACATGGTGTGGCAGGGCTAAGGGTCGTGTAATTGATGGGAGATATGTGTCTCATAAATGGCTTATCTCCATAATGTAAGGCAGAAGTAAAGCGTACCAGATATTATTGTTTTTGTTTGAAGGACCTGTGGTGAGGTCACAGTCATGTGACCAGTCAGCTGCTGGGAACGTGGGTGTGGCTACAGCCTTATAATGTGACCTGCTCCTGAACCAGGGAGCTGTATGTGGGGAGGACTACACCTCCCAGCATGTGCTGAGACTCGCGGTCTGAGTCTGCAACCACGAAGGTTTATGTTTTGTTTGCCTAAGCTAGAGGCTATTTTTGGTGATACGCTGTTTTATGGTTTATGACAGAAATAAACCTCATGAACTTTGGAAGAACCGGTCTCCTGATTGTCTCCCGCTGCACCTGAGCGAGTCACATCCCCACAATTGGTGGTACACGTGCGGGCAGCGGTCCCAGCAGAGACTTGAGACAGTTGCTGCATGTCCTGGGTGAAGTTTGCAGCGGGGCAACAAGCATTGCCTGGAATCATGGAGGACCTCATGAAACACCTGGTCCAGTCCCAGGCACTGCAGCAGGAAACCAACAAGCTGTTGTTACAGCAGATCCAGCAAAGCCAGCAGGAGCAGCGGCAGCAGTTCCAGCAGAGCCAGCAGGAACAACAGCAGCAGATGCAGCTTCTGGCAACCGCCATCCAGAAGGGCAGGACGAGTGCCCCAACCCCAGGTCGGGCTGATGCCACCGACGTCGAGAAGGCGGTAAGACGCGCATTACAAACAAATGACCCCTGAGGATGATGTGGAGGCCTTCCTGACGGTGTTTGAGTGGGTGGCTGAGAGGGAAAAACTTCAGCCAGAGCGGTGGGCGGAGGTACTGGCCCCTTACCTAACGGGGGAGCCCCAGAAGGCGTACTTTGACCTGACGGTACAAGATGCCAGAGAGTATCCCAAATTAAAAGCGGAAATTCTCGCACGCTTTGGGGTAAGGCCGGTTTCACACTAGCGCATTTTCAGCGCGCGCACGGCCGGGGGTAGCTCCGCCCCCGATCCGGCTCTCTGCCCGGCGTGCCCGCCCCTTGCCTGTAGCACCGCCTCCTAGCGGACGGCGGCGCCTGCGATCGGCGCACCCTATCTTTAGCATAGGGTGCGCAGATCGTGCGCAGGTCGTGCGCTAGTTGCGCTTTGACCTGCGCTGCGCACTTATGACGGTGCGCCGTGCGCGCCAAAATCCGAAAAGTTTGATTTTGGCGCGCACGGCGCACCGTCAAAAGTGCGCAGCGCAGGTCAAAGCGCAACTAGCGCACGGCCTGCGCACGATCGGCGCACCCTATGCTAAAGATAGGGTGCGCCGATCGCAGGCGCCGCTGTCCGCTAGGAGGCGGCGCTACAAGGAAGGGGCGGGCACGCCGGGAAGAGAGCCGGCTCGGGGGCGGAGCTACCCCCCGGCCGTGCGCGCGCAGAAAATGCGCTAGTGTGAAACCGGCCTAACAATGACTACCAGGGCACAGCGAGTTCATCGCTGGGCCTATCACCGGGACAAACCCCCGCTCTCCCAAATGTTTGACCTGTTGCACCTGGTCCAGAAATGGCTGCAGCCAGAGTCGGCTTCCCCTGCACAGATGGTAGAGCGAGTTGTGATGGATCGGTTTGTGCATTCTCTGCCGAGACCTCTACAGACTTGGGTTGCCCAGGGTGATCCCCAAAATGCTGATGAACTGGTTGGGCTGGTCGAGAGATACCAGGGGATGGAAGGTTCCTTGGGGAAGCAGCCCATTCCATATTGGGGGTCCCAGCAGGGGGCGGAGTCACAAAAAGGGGTGGTGCGTCCAAGGTCAAAAGGGGCAGGGGAGGCGGTGCCCAAGGTCCCCTCGGGTGTTATTTGCTGGAAGTGTCATGGGCCAGGACATATAGCGGCCCGTTGTCCCCAGACCACCGAGCAGATGGACTGCAGCATGGGACGCCGTAGTTCATACTACGCATATCCAGCTTGCAGTGTGAACTCGCTAGCTAACAAGGGGCCACAAGCGTGTCCCGTGAAGGTGAACGGTCGAGCAGTAATGGCGCTTCTGGACTCCGGGAGCTTGGTGACCCTTGTGAGGGCCAGTTTTCCTCTAAACATACATGGCGATGCAAAGGACTACCCTATGGCTAGGGTGAAGATTGAAACGGCGCATGGCACCGAGTCGCATGAAGTTGGCGTTGTTCGAGACTTGCTGCATCCCATAATTATTGGCCGGGATTTCTGTCTGTTTTGGGATCTGTGGGGGATGGGTTCTGAGTGTGCTAGCAAGAGCAGGGAACCAATCCACCCCACTGAGGTATCGCCACCACCAGAGGCAGACGAGTTCCCTTAATGTGTCCTTGTTGGGGATGAAGAGGAAGGGTCCCCTGTACCTGACATCGGAGTTAGGGGTGGCCGGGGAGAATTTTGGGACTGCCCAACATAGGGACCCCACACTAAGGGAAGCCTTTAACAATGTCACCGTCATTAATGGGGTTGCACAAGAGCCGGGAGCAGACACAAGGTTTCCCCATTTTATGTTGAGTGGGGAATTGTTGTACCGGGTCACGAAAATAAGGGAGGAGGTGGCAGAGCAGTTAATAGTACCAGGCCCCTATAGACGAAAAGTGTTGGACATGGCCCATTCACACATCTTGGGGGGACACCTGGGGGTGGAAAAAACCCAGGAACGGATTGTACAGAGGTTCTATTGGCCTGGGTGTCACCGGGAAATAGTAAACTATTGCAGGTCCTGCCCGACATGTCAGTTAACTGCCCCCACATCTCATTTTCGGAACCCTCTTGTGCCACTGCCCATTATTGAGGTGCCATTTGAGAGAATTGCCATGGACTTGGTCGGTCCCTTAGTTAAATCAGCTCGGGGCCATCAGTATATATTAGTCATCCTGGACTATGCCACACGCTATCCTGAGGCCATTCCCCTGAGAAACTCCTCTGCGAAGAGTATAGCCCGTGAGCTGGTCCATGTGTTTTCCCGGACGGGTTTGCCGAAGGAGATCCTGACCGACCAGGGGACACCTTTTTATGAGCAAGGTGATGAGAGAATTGTGCAGAGTCTTGCAAATTTCCCAGCTGAGGACTTCAGTGTACCATCCACAGTCAGATGGCCTTGTTGAGAGGTTTAACAAGACCCTGAAGAGCATGCTGAGAAAAGTCATAGAGGAAGATGGTAGAGACTGGGATTGTCTCTTACCGTATTTACTGTTTTCTATCCGTGAAGTTCCCCAGGCCTCCACGGGGTTCTCCCCCTTCGAGCTTCTGTACGGCCGGCATCCGCGAGGTCTCCTAGATATAGCCAAGGAAACCTGGGAAGCCGAAGTCACGCCCCACAGAAGCGTCATTGAGCATGTGGCACTGATGCAGCAGAGGGTTGCGAAGGTGATGCCCATTGTTAAAGAACATCTCCGCCAGGCACAAGAGGCTCAGGCCAGGGTCTACAACCGGTCAGCCAGAGTGAGGCAGTTCAATCCGGGAGACCGAGTTCTCGTGCTAATCCCGACGGTGGAAAGTAAGTTCTTGGCCAAGTGGCAAGGGCCATATGAGGTGGTGGAGAAACTGGGAGACGTAAACTACAAGATCCACCAACCCGGAAGACGGAAGCCATACCAGGTTTACCATGTTAACCTTATCAAGCCGTGGCAAGATAGAGAGCCAGCGGTAACTCCGTGCTTGCTGGGCAACCTAGAAGGGGAGGTTGGAGCCGTTACCATAGCGGAGACTCTATCGAAGGCCCAGAAGCAGCAGTGCCGGGAGTTACTCCAGAAAAACCGCGACCTGTTCTCAGAGTTGCCGGGGTGCACGAAGGTGGTGGAGCACGAAATTCTGACCGAGCCACATGTGCGAGTGAACGTGAAACCATATCGTATTCCTGAGGCCCGGCGAGAGGTAATCTCCAAGGAGGTGCAGCGTATGTTGAAGCTCGGGGTCATTGAGGAATCCAAGAGCGGCTGGTCGAGCCCGATTGTCCTGGTCCCAAAACCTGATGGTGAATGGAGGTTCTGCAACGATTACCGGAAGCTGAATGAGGTCTCCAAGTTCGACGCTTATCCCATGCCACGCGTTGATGAGCTCATCGAGAGACTTGGACCTGCCAGGTACATAACCACTTTGGATCTGACCAAGGGATATTGGCAGATCCCCATGGCACAGGAAGCCAAGGAGAAGACGGCATTCTCCACACCAGACGGGTGCTTCCAGTATGTCCGGATGCCGTTTGGCCTACACGGAGCTCCAGCAACCTTCCAGAGGGCGATGGATAGAATCCTTGCACCTCATAAGCTATACGCTGCCGCATACCTGGATGATATCGTCATCTTTACCCCTGACTGGGAGACTCACCTGGAAAAGGTCCAAGCAATGTTTGACGCTCTAAGAGAGGCAGGGTTTACAATAAACCCGAAGAAGTGTGCCTTGGGGAGAGAAGAAGCCAAGTACCTCGGATATGTAGTGGGGCGTGGCGAGATCAAACCCCAAATCAATAAAGTGGAGGCAATTCAAACATGGCCGAGACCTCTGTCAAAGAAGCAAGTTAAAGCCTTCCTGGGGATTGTGGGATATTACAGGAGGTTTATCCCAAACTTCGCCACAATGGCTGCACCTCTAACTGATCTGCTTAAAGGGACAAAGTCAGTGATGGTCAGCTGGTCCGAAGAAGCAGAGTCAGCCTTCCAAGAAATAAAGGGAGCTCTTTGTAAGCAGCCCGTTTTGGTGGCCCCAGACTTTAAACGTGAATTTGTCCTCCAGACAGATGCCTCAGATGTCGGGGTAGGAGCTGTCCTTTCCCAAGAGATACGTGGGGAGGAGCATCCTGTTCTCTACTTGAGTAGGAAGTTGACTTCTTGTGAGAGAAATTACTCAGTTGTAGAGAAGGAGTGTTTGGCCATAAAATGGGCAGTGGACACATTACGGTACTACCTGGTGGGACGGAAGTTTAGGTTAATATCCGACCATGCCCCACTCAGGTGGATGAGGGAAACCAAGGGCAAGAATGCTAGGGTCACCCGCTGGTTCTTAGCCCTACAAGACTTCAGTTTCCATGTAGAGCATAGGGCCGGGAAGCTACATGGGAATGCCGATGCCCTCTCCAGAATCCCTTGCCTGGTAGGTGAAAGTGCCAAGCCCCACGGCTTTAGGCAGAGGGGGGAGGTATGTGGCAGGGCTAAGGGTCATGTAATTGATGGGAGATATGTGTCTCATAAATGGCTTATCTCCATAATGTAAGGCAGAAGTAAAGTGTACCAGATATTATTGTTTTTGTTTGAAGGACCTGTGGTGAGGTCACAGTCATGTGACCAGTCAGCTGCTGGGAACGTGGGTGTGGCCACAGCCTTATAATGTGACCTGCTCCTGAACCAGGGAGCTGTATGTGGGGAGGACTACACCTCCCAGCATGTGCTGAGACTCGCGGTCTGAGTCTGCAACCACGAAGGTTTATGTTTTGTTTGCCTAAGCTAGAGGCTATTTTTGGTGATACGCTGTTTTATGGTTTATGACAGAAATAAACCTCATGAACTTTGGAAGAACCGGTCTCCTGATTGTCTCCCGCTGCACCTGAGCGAGTCACATCCCCACAATGGTGATACCTAATCACGCTCTTTTTATAGAAAAAACAAATGTACAAATAGACAGGATAAAAGAGAATGTTTTTACCCTGCAGCATTTCTCCCACACCTGCCTATAACTTTTGCAAAGTAAATGCTTAGCTGCATTGCTTTGTATTGGGATTAAAAAAAAACAAAATCAAAAAGGGAGGTCATTGATAATATGGATACCCATGGATAACTAAGCTACTGCAATGGCCTTCACATAGGATAAGTACTGACCTGGGAATTTGAGCTCATTTCTATTCCACCATGAACACTTCAATCCCAAAAAGCTAATGGCAGAATCTCATTTATTTTACCATGTCATCCCACTCGGATTGGTTTTTGGACATTTTCAGTACATTGTATGGTAAAATGAATGAGGTAGCTCCAAAGTAAAACTCATCCTGCAAAAATCAAGCCTTTGTACAGTCCTTGTACTCTTTGAAAAAGGAAGGAGTGAAACCCCCCAGGGGAGGATCCTTGTGCTCATCAGAGAACATCTCATTAATATCAGGGCATGAATACAATGGAGCGTCCATGGGACGATTACAGCTCATTCCCCCATCAAGGCTGGATGTAATGGCCATTTACATAACATTTGGATGTATTGCTGTTATGTTACTCTCTTCTAACATCACTTACACAAGTAGCTCTAACTAATCCCCCTTAGTTTCCATAATGATTTGCACACAATGTTGGCACCAGGGCTGTGACTGAGGGTCTATGGCTTAGGGGTACTTCACCCTAAGCAAGATCGCTAACGAGATCGCTGATGCGTCACCAATTTTGCGATCTCGCTGTGTGTGGCACATGCATCAGCGACCGGCCCAGGATAGCTGGTGCATCACTAAATGGTCGCTAGTGAGCTATCAAACAGGCAGATCTCACCAGCGATGCTCGGCGGTCGTTACTTACCTGTCAGACGCAGCGATGACGACTTTCGCCTGCGTCCATGCGTCGCTCGTCGGCGCCAGCGAGAAAAAAAAAACAGCCCAGGACGTTCTCACGCGATCAGTGATCTCCAGAGAGGGGCCAGGTCAGAGGCAAGTGTCACATGTAGCGAGTTTGCTAGAGATATCGCTGTTTCGTCACAAACTCGGTGACGCTTTAGCGATATCGGCCCTTAAGCGATGCACCAGCGATCCTGCCGAGATCGTTGCTGCGTCGTTGGATAAATTTGACTGTTTGACAGCTTACTCGTGACCTCTTCGCGACGCACCAGCGATCCTTACCAGGTCATATCATTGTCGGGATCACTGGTGCGTCACTTAGTGTAACGGTACCCTTATTCATTAGCAGCTCACTCTCATTGGTTTATGTAACAATGGAACATGTTGAACTATTCCTAAATGAAGCCCTGCATATTTGATCCATGAGAACCCTACTTACCAGGAGAATTGCAGACCTGAAAGGTTAAAAAAAAAAGGACACTGAAATTATTATTAAACACGTCACCAATTCTCTAAGGTGCTATTGACATGAATTTCATACCAGATGTCGGTAACAAGTCATCCAATCCACACAGGAAAAGGCAAACCATAGATGTCCATAAATTAAAGGTTATATTTGGGACTTAAAAAAATAAATGTGCTTAGTCACTAACAGGCAGGCAGTTGCTACTTACCTGCCTGTTGTGCCCAGCACCTTTCATCGCCGGCGATTTAGATTTCATCATGGATAAAAATATTTCCAACCTTAAATGGGAATCCATCATGTAGAAAAATTAATTTTATTGCCTGCGCAAAAATGTTGTGAACTGATTTTTTTGCCACTAACGGCCGACTTTTCTAAAATTTGTCAGACTTGGCCAAGCTGGGGCAAGACGGGGCACACAACTAATTTATGAGCATTGATGTCATTAAAATCACATTCTATCATGTGTGGTACTCCAGTCCCCTCGGTCACTTGTGCCATCAACACTTTGGCTTGTATTATCCAATTTTTTGGTTTATAAGATGAACTTTTTTTCCCTCAAAATTTGGGAGACAAGTGGGAGTGCAAACCTACTGGGAGCCTGTGGCAGAGGGGAGGGGTGACAGGAGGCCTGGTCACTGCTTCAGGAAACCAGCAGTGACAGGAATGGACGATGCTGAGGCATCTCAGACAGCGTTGGCACCAGTTAGCGGGGGTCCATTTTTCCTATGATATCCCATTGCCCCTCTCCTGACGCCATCACACCATCTTGAAGCAACAACCCTGCCTCGTCTGACCCCACTCTGCTCTAACCACACCCCAAGTTAGCTACTGTTAAAAAGTAAATATAAGACGCACCACCACTTTATTTAAAAATGTTTTTCTTTTGATTTTCGAGCCCAAGGTCTTGCGAGTCTAACAATCCACAAACACTGTACCCTTCACTAAAGGGAATCGGTCACCCCTTTTTTGAGATATCATATAATGATATCATTCAATTGTGTGTCACATAAGGATTCTCTTAGTACTTTTGCTTCCCTCTGACCCCGCACCTTTCATGCATAAATACCTTTTTTATATTGGTTCAGATGTATGTAAACTGCCACGGTCCGGTCCGCTGGGCGGGGCTTATTCAACTGCTCCCCCTCCCTGTCTTGCTCTACACAAGAAGAAATGCATAAAGCAAGACAGGGAGGGGGGGGAGCAGTTGAATAAGCCCCGCCCAGCGGACCGGACCGTGGCAGCTTACATACATCTGAACCAATATAAAAAAGGTATTTATGCATGAAAGGTGCGGGGTCAGGGGGAAGCAAAAGTACTAAGAGAATCGTTATGTGACACACAATTGAATGATATTATATGATCTCAAAAAAGGGGTGACAGATTCCCTTTAAGTCTATACAGCAGTTATTCACAATTTGGATTGATGTGTAATGTGGAGTTCTCCAGCAGGATTTTTCTGAAAGCAATTGCTCCCATGACCAGTACTTTTCAAGCCATGTTCACACTCATCATTTTAGATAAGAACTTATAAGCTAAAAATCAGATGCAAAAAATGCTGACCAGATACTGACTGTGTGAACACCGACTGTGATTTTACACATATAAATGTACATGTTGCATACAACATTGAGAATATTGGGGATAATCTCATCTCTAAGTGGGTTGTTCCATAAAAATCATTCATCACAGTATGGATAATAAATGTATGAACGCTAGAGGTCTGAACACAAGCATGTGCGTCCACGGATGGGCAAAACTTATTCAAATGGAATTCTAGAATTTTAGAAAAATCCTTCAGTAGTCTCCAGAATTTTTGGAATTCATTCTGCCCAAATTCATTAGAATTTAGGCCAGTTGTGGCCGACATTGTGCGGAACCACAGAAAGCTAGCAAAAGGCTTAAAACACAAACCTACTCACACCTGTCCCTCTGCGGACTCCACTGACATGTCATTAGAAATTCTTCCTGCCATAGATCTCCACATCTCCAACTCTTCATCTTCATTGTAGAACAGCCATGATCGGGCCTCAGAAATAACTGACTCAAAATCATGACATTTGTATTCGCATAAAGTACAGGGATGTCCAGACCTGTTCATGGTATGAAGTCCTGTTCTAGAATGCAGAGGCCAGAAATGCAGAAAGAGGCGAATTAAATCGGAACAATAACAGCGGAGACAGCAGTGGTGTTGTGATGAGTAAATAGTGAAGTGTGTGTGGCGCCCCTGAGGCTTCAGTCGCCACAGAGGTACTGCACCTTCTCCTAAGGTGTAGTGCCCCATCATCCAGGTAGGCTGGGAACTCCTTTCCGCATTCCAACACCAACACCCCACACACAGGATAGTTCAGCAGGGACCCATCCATGCTTTATGCTGGAAAGGTCATAGGGTGCCTTTTGTGGTCCCTGGCTTCGTAACACGAGAGGTGCTGGGGAGGCGGGTGGAGTTAGATATAAAAGTGTGGGAAGAGTGAGAGTTAGTGGTTAGAGGAGAGAAGATGGGTGTCTGAGGGACGTGCTGCAGCAGGTCCCAGTAATCTGTGCTGCTGGCACGAGAAAGACCAGAGAAAGACTGATCAGATTGATAACCTAACCTTCCATAAGAGAGATAGAACAGATCGGAATGAAGGAGAATAGAAGGATGGTGGGAAGCAGGTTGAAGAAAGATAGAGAACACTTCCAGTCCAGAGAGTGCAAAAGCCGGGGCCCGATCCCCAAGGTTGCTTGGATCTTTATGTCCAGCAACAGACACCGGAGGAGTAGTGAGCCGCTAACGCCTTGCTCCCATCATAGACTTGGGACACAACAGCAACTGAATAGAGAGCCGGGACGCAGAGTGGAGTCCCCGAAGCAGGCTACAGCTGTCTGTCATATGTAAAGACTAGGAACACCTAGAGAGAGGCTTTCCAGGGTAACTAAGTACTGGAGTGCTTCGCACCTAAAGGCGCATTGGAGTCGTCGTTCAGTAAGGTACATGCTGGCGGAATGTGGAGGGGAGAATCCTATCCTGCCTGGAGGTTGGCTGGAGCCCTGACCTGGAGAACACTGTACGGAGGCAGGCAGTTGTGTGAACTGCAAACAGTGAGTAAAGCATTGAAACCGCATACTCTGGTGTCCTCCAGTTATTCCCGCACCACTACACCTGGGTACCAGCCACCATACCATTCTGCACTCCTCATACATTGCACTTACACTGCCCTGGGACTACAGCTCCACCTGTGGGGAGCTATACCATCTCTGCTGCACCACACCATTGTTAAATATTAATAATCCGTTAATTTCTTATAAGACTCAGTTCTGTAGAATGCTTTAGCTTACATGACATAGGCTATTTTTAAGCTTGGCTCATGGTAGAAAGACAGCTCCATATATGTAGAGACCACGTGCTTTAGGAGACGTATATAATTCATGGCTAACTGTAGAGGTCGCTCTTCTTCCCTCACCATCATGAGACACAGACGCAAGATGACATAACTCAACAGCTGGTATGTTACTTTAGTACGAAGAAGCCGAACTGAGAGACAGACGCCATTTGCCATGTGGGATCTCAGAGCATGATCTAATGGACAATATCTCTTTCACTTATTTTTATTCACCTGTTTTTCTGTAATAACCTTTCTTTGATGGAAGAATCCAAATAAACCACTATATTTTTATCTGGTAACTAGTCCTGAGTATTTTACAGGATATGCATTATTTTACAACCATCGATCCCAGTGGATCTGTATGCAGCATTTGCTTACCATCTTACTTGCCAAATACCACGGGTGGCGTCACAAACTATTCATATAAACTTTAACACCATTAACATCACCGCCATTGATATTGGGCACCCAGGGCCACGGACTGGGTCACCTCTGCTGTGACACATTCCCGCCTTGACACCGGCCCGGTACAGAGTTCCCCCGCTGCCCTGAGTGTGCGAGGGCGACCCATGTGCTTTGAAGTTTTTTTTTTTAATTTGGTCTTTATTTTGATATTAAGTCTTCAGACCTAAAAAGTAGAAATAACTTTTGATTCACAGCTTAATTAGGTTTCACAAATTGAACTCACTTGTAAAATCAGCACGATATTGTCATACAGTACCGTAGCTTAAGTCTGATGGGCCAGAGATGCAAGATTTGGACCAGCCCCCCCCCATTCTGGGATATAAATATTAAGTATCTCCTTCCTCTCTTTTCCTCTGCTTCTCCCCTCTGAAAATTCTCTCATTGGCCTCCAATTTCCCAATGTATCCACTTTAAACTGCTAACATTGATCTACAAAGCAGTCCATAATCAGTCTCCCCCATATATCTATGAAACTAATCTCCGGTTCTCCCAAGACCTCCTCTCTTCCACATTCATATGTTGCTCATCCAATCGCCTGCAAGACTCGAGTATCTTCCATCCTGTAGAATTATCTCGTACATTTGGAACTTTGTAAGCAGTTCTGAAGATATGGGTTTTCAAGTTTTTCTTCAGTCTGCAATGACCCCACCACAATCAGAGCTGCTGCAGACCACGAGCCTATTGTCTCATTCCTCATTGCCCTCAACACCTCATGTACAGCACCATGGAATCAGTGATGTGCTAAACAAATAAAATATATGTCCCTCATCCTTTTATATTGTGGTGCATATACTCTGCTAAAAAAGGGAATACTAATATACAACATCCTAGCTGTCGTTGAATGAAATATTCCAGTTGCAAATCTTTATTCATTGCATAGTAGAATGCTTTGAGAATAAAACAAAAATGATCCATGGGAAATAATTTTGATTTACATTGATGTCAGGAGTTGGAGAGGTTACTCAAAATCAAAGCAGAAAATCAAATTATAGGCTGATCCATCTTCAGTGGAAAAGCCTCAAGATAAGAAAATGCTCAGTTGGGTGTGTGGCCTCTACGTGCTTGTAGGACCTTCCTACAATGCCTAGGCTTGGTCCTGAGGAGGAGGAGCATGTTCTCCTGAGGGATTGCCCTTCCAACCTAGATTAAAGCATCAGTCAACTGCTGGACTCTGTGGTTCATTGAAACTTGACATGTGGTGAATGGAGCGAGACATGATGTCTAGGTGTCCATAGCATCAATGCTTTCATCACGCAGGAACTGCTGACACTTCAGCCACATGAAGCATAACATTGTTATGCATCAAAGGGAACCAAGGGCCAAGTGCACCTGCACCTAATGACCCACAGTCACCCCACAATGCTGTGAAGTAAGCACAACACCCACTTGAGGGCCATCATTCCACCCTCATGGAGTCTGTATAACAGTTCGTGCAGGCACAATTTTAGTGCCCTTCTGGAAGTCATTTTGCAGAGCTCTGGCACTGCTCCTTTAAAGGAGGAGGTAACGGTCTTGCTCCTGGGTTGTTGCCCTTATTTGATTGACTTGGAGTTACATTGTGTTTGTGTTGCTTATATTTTTCATTATTCTTTATTGTATAGAAAAAATAAACCATTATGCCCACCTTCCATCTACTCCACCTTCTGCATGGTGTCCTTTTCTGAAACCGGCAGCTGACTTCAGCGTGCAAGCGATGGAAGTGCATGAAGTCACAACCATGCACCACCAGTCACGTGCATGTCGACGTCAGCTGTTGGCCTCTGATTGGCAGGCAGTGTGCATGGCATGCATGGCCCTGATGGGTCGCTGCGTTCTAATACATTTTAGCTGGATGTACGCAGTGACAACCTCCCCAACTGCGGTAGTTACACCACTGTTGTCATATCTACTTATCTGCGTTAACACTACTGTATCCACTGTCTATAGGAGTGGTGGTCGCACGTTCACTACAGCTCCATTCACACAGAACTGTGTCCCCTATACTCAGGATATGTGTGGTTTCAAGCAGTTATGCCCCAGGGTGGAATTCATTTCTCACCCATCAGTTATAAGGTAGAACTTTTTAGGGGGAAATTATGAAGGAAATTTAGAATTGAGTTTTCCTTGGTTGCGTTGTCATTATTTGCAGAAAATTTCAAAAAAAGTTGCACAATGTGCAATATGTAAGGATGCATTAAATTTGTCAACCTTCTGTCTAGAGCAATTTCTACACAACTTTTTAAAAAGTCGCTATCACTAAATCTCACTTGAACCGTTGTTTTGCACAACATTGTCCACATCACATCCAAATTTTAAAAAAGCTGCAAAAATGAAAAACATTTGATTCTAAAAATACTTTTGCAGAAAAAGAAAAGCAAGGATTTTGCAATATAACATTTTCCAAATAAATGTTGTGCACAGCAATCAGTAATCATAAGCAGTACTGAGGTACAAGGGTCCTTCCATTCAAGTGTTGGGTAGTTCTACAGGACTATTGCTCCTGCTCAATACTTGGGGTACAGGTGTCCATCCATTTTATTATCCAATATTTTGTGAATAGGATGGCTTCCCGACATCATGTACACATCTATCACTTTGAGATAAATTATAGTGGTGCAATTTACCAAAGTGTATAAAAAAATGTCCCCACCACCACAGATTCAGAAAAAAAGCAGTTCAGGAGCGGGTGTTGACCTGATGTCAATCATGACAACATGTGAGCATGGAAGCGACCACTGAGAAGCAGATAAAAATATATCCGGACTAGACTACATCCTAGACACTATATACAGCAGCTGCATTGGTCTCTCTGATACAAATGTAGATAACTACAGTCTTGGGTCCAGGTTGTTTTTTGCCTAGAACAGTATCTATACCAGAGTACCCCAACCATTTCTTGCTTTGAGGGAGAGACACATGCTTTGCAAACATCTTGGAAGCCCCATGATAGGCGTCAAATTTCTGCGTCTGCTCTGCAGGAATTCAGACCCTTACATTCTGCGGTCTCTTGCTGTTTATTTACCGCAGAGGAGATTGCCTTGCAGAAAATCTCCCCAGGGGCTAAGTTAATCTGTCCTCCTACTGAGCATGCTCATGAGACGATTTCCCATTGGAGATCGGGAGTCATGTGCTCAGGTCCTGCTCCAGATCTCATTGGTCCATCTCGGAGATCTGGAAGCTCCCGGAAGGTCCCGGCTGCTATAAAAAGCGCACATGGCCGTTCCGTCATGCACTAGTATAGTCTCTCTAGTTGCTACTGTGTGATTGATGATGGATGTATGATCCTGGTGAATGACTCATTTGAAACCCCTTTCCTCTGATATTAAGTATGTGGACAGGGACTAAGCTTAGAGTCAGCGCGCCACTACAACATCATCCACAGTTGCTAGCATCAGACACTGTGCTTGCATACTAGATTTGTCGTCTAGCGGCAGTGTCCTACGCTGCGCTGCAGTTGCAGCCCTCCTTGGCATCCGCAGTTGCGACGTCGCACGCACGGTAGGTCTAGACGGACGCAGTTCCGCTGTCTTTGGCTCTGCTCCTGTGACCAGATACTGTGTGTGCATTTACTCTGAGTACTGTGACTCCAACAGGCTCAGCCTTATTGTATTTGTCTTTGTTGGTACCTCTGTGACTTAACAGATTGCTCTGCGCACCTGAGTGACGTTTAACCCACGTGTGCATTTTCGCCATATTGCTTGCCTGCCACCACTTAGCAGCACGAACGCACTTATTTTTATTCAATGTGTTCCGCCGTTCCTAACACCCCCATATGCCATTTTAGGGCTCTAATTGCACCAAGTTCCCCTCATTATTACTTTATAAGTACTTGTGTCTGAGTGCTACTTGCTAAATAATACTAAGGGTGCCACAATTAAAGCTCCCATACATAAGTAATGTGTCCTGTGGGCTCCACATTGTTTTTGGCAGGATGAATGGCTACATTTTTCATTGGTGTTATTTTGTGGTACACAACTTTTTGATCATTCCAAAAATTTGCCTCCTGCCTTTCAAAACAATGATTAGTTGACATAAGAGAATATATAGTGTCTTGTTATGTACAGCATGTAGATTAGTTTAATCCAGACAGAATTAGTGGATTTAGGCCGTTTTCACACACTGTATTTGCTTGATAAATGACACTAAAGTAAACCAGTTAGATTAAGTCAACAAATAGATACTGGAATAATCAGGCATGGCCTCAACCCAGACATCAAACAAGCTGTCTACAAATATCTAAAGGGCTGTCACATTGTAGAAGGATCAACTTTATTCTCATTTGCACAAGGAAAGACTAGAAGCAATGGGATGAAACTGAATGGGAGGAGACACAGATTAGATATTAGAAAAAACTTTTTGACAGTTAGAGTGATCAATGAGTGGAACAGGCTGCCACGAGAAGTGGTGAGTTCTCCTTCAATGGAAGTCTTCAAACAGAGGCTGGACAGACATCTGACTGGGATGATTTAGCAAATCCTGCTTTGAGCAGGGGGTTGGACCAGATGGCCCAGGAGGTCCCTTCCAACTCAACGATTCTATGATTCTATGATCCTTTATACCTGAGCTATTCCTGAACTTCCCACTCAGAATATACTTGTCAGTGAGCTCCCCATTTCCATATGACTAGAGGGTCACTTACATCATTGTCCTTGAAAAGGGGAGGATCCTCAATCTCATGGCTATGGTGCCCATAAAAGACTGTTGGTCCTTGCAGTCATTTGAGTTTGATCCTTAAAACAAGATCTTTGCTCTCAACTGCTAGAGAAGCGACTTCACGAATTGTGAGATTGCAGCTCTTGTGATACGTTGGATCAGAATCTAAGCGAGAAAACCCAACTGAAACTTTGCTTCATCATAAGCGAGGATGGAAGCCATTCATACAATTGAGCTCACCCACACTAGAGAGAAGGATTACGAATTGTTGAAGACTCTGGGCAGCGGAACCTACGGCAGAGTGGTCATGGCTCGTGAGAAGAAGACAGGTAAGCCCAACCATTACTACTGTGTAGTCATAAATTGATTATACCATAAAGTTTCTTTGCATTATATGTTTATTACCTTCAGAATGTTTAATACTTACATTTTTCATAAAAGTTAGAAACTTGTAAAAATTTCAAATCCCATAAACACTTAAGAAGCTTTGAATCCCTTAAGGCTGGGGGCTTTATGATGAAGTCTTTGTTTCTCTTTCATAGTCATTCCAGAATACTTAGTATTAACATTTTCTATAAGAGCTGGTATGTTTATGGATGAGTTGTTTTTGTCTTCTGCAGCATTTTGGAGTTTATGCAACTAACCAACTTTTTTAAAAAAAAAAAAAAAGCCCTCATTCAGATTGACTATTTTTGAAAGTGGAGCTGTATGAGGGGATTTTTGTTCTCTTTTCTCTACAAGGTTTAGTTTTCATTTGTGCTGTTTTCTAGTAAATGCAACATTACTTAAATCTTTTGTATATTTTATCTTAAAAAAAAAAAAAAATCCATTTTCACATTTTAAATCCTGTTGATATGTCACTAAATAGTGAAGAGGGCAAAAAAAAAAAATATTGCATTTTTGTGAGTGTAGCAAGACAAAATACTATATTAATAGAATACCCAATCAACCTGCAGAATATTTTTCCTTAGAAGGGAATTCAATTTTTCAGGACAGTTTCTACTGGTGACATTTTTGGTGGCATAGAAAATCCAGAAATTTATTATTGCTTCACTTTATCCCATACAGTGCATGGTCTTAAGAAAAAAAAAAAATGATGTAACTTCTATATCATTGTGGCTATCCGTGGTCATACCGCAATGCTCCCAGACCAAGGAAAAAAAAAAATAAAATTTTTGAGCCCATGTGCCTCTGGTGCAGCTGTATATGAGGGGTTAGTCTGCTAGCACTGGTGTTTTCACTGATCCTAGCATGCAAAACAGAAGCCGCGGAGACACCATCACATGTTTCTCATGCAATGACTAGCCAGGTCTGTGGATGGATACCATGTTTTGGCATAGGTGGTTTCCTTCATTGGAGACTGCCCTTCCCGTGGTTGTTCCTTCCCGGTGAAAGACCTGGCTAGTCATTGCTTGCGTTGAGAAACATGTGATGGTGTCTCCGCGGCTTCTGTTTTGCATGTTTTACATATTTCCCATAAGGGATGGGGGCAGTGCTCTAGAATCACTGCGTTGAGAAACACGTGATGGTGTCTCCGCAGTGTCAGATGTTGATCTCCATGAGGTCAATCATCATCATTTTTCACTGATCCTAGCAGTTACAGCAGGAGCAAAACTGCACATAAGTCGCATGGTGCAGCTTCTGTACCGGTGCTCTCACCATGACGGAGACATCTGTCATGGAGCAATAAATGAAAAGGAAAAAAAAAAAAAGAGAACCACCAGGTATGGAAGAAAGTGGAAGAGACAAGCAAAATAGTATAAAATTAAAAAATAAAAAAAATAGAAATGAAGTTAAAATTAAAATGCCTTTATTAAAATGTGGCACAAGGTAACAGAATTTATTTATAAAATTGATGGCATTAAAAAAGTATATATATTACATATACACACACAATTTTTATGCCATCAATGTTAGATTTTATTTTGTCTCTTCCACTTACTTCCATATCTGGTGGTTTTCTCCTTTTCTAGTCCGGATGGTCTGCCATTCAGTCTTTTTTTGAGGATGTGGATCCACCAATATTTAGTATATTCATGATTTCCATTATTAAACTTATATTTGTTTGGTGATCTACATCCTTTTGTATTTAACTTTTAATGGAGCAATTAATGACTAGAGATCTTGACAGATATACACATCAGGCATTAAGGGGTTAAAGACCAATATTTAGAGTAAGGCCCATTTTCTCCAAAGATTTTGCTTTGATATCAAATCTTTGTTACTTCATTAAGGAAACAACGTGGTCCTTAAATTAATGAAGACGAGGACAAAGCATGAAAATTTCCTCAATGAGCTCTGTGTATCCATCCATCTATCAGGTCATGAAGGGATCATCTATACCCACCCCATCTACGTGGACTCGGATAACTTCTACGTCCTGACCCAGGATTTGGCCCCTGCAGGAACTCTTCACTCGCTAATAGAACCCGGTGTAAGTATTTCAGAATCACTAAATGTTTTTGTATATTTAATTATGTAAAATTGTGGCCGTATTTTTTTTTGAAAATGCTCTAAAGTGCAGTCAGGAACAAGGTTATAGTTTAGTTTTTAACACTTATCTATACTCCAGGAAAGGTGTTCCCCAACATGTGGCTCAATAGTTCTAGCTAAAAACCTTACTTGCCCCTTCTTGACAGTAGTATTAGTGGTTTTGTATAGACTAGAAAGTCAAATTGAGAATTCCTATTCTAGATTCAAGTACTAGTAGGGTTTTTCTTTGTTTCACCAATAGATAGTTATCAATGCATTTTTTTTTGTTTAGTAAGATACTTACCAGTTGGCGGCATCTGCTATTCCCAATGCCGTTCTGATCCTTTAGTGCATCATGTGACCAAGGTTGTGACTTCCTGGTTCGCTCCAGTGTTTGCTGGAAGAATGGGAAGTCACTTCTCAATGTAAGTCTAGGAGATTGAAAAGGAGGCTCTCAGACTTGCGACGAGAGTTGGTGATCGTTATCAGTGACTTCTACCAATGAGAGCTAAAGGGAATGGAAGAGGAGAGGGGCCAGAGCAGTGTCGGCAACAGTACAATACGGCCAACCATAAGTATTACACTACTCACAGAAAACACTCCAGTAAGACAATGGTTATCAAAATCTTATGCTGAACTAACATGAAAATGTGGAGATATAGTACCATTCTGATTTTCCTAGGATCATACACATTTTCAAGTAAAATGATCATGTATCTAATGGTTTCCTCTACTTTTCCAGGTTGGAATTCCAGAAGTGAAGGTGAAGCGTTGTGCGCTACAGTTGGCCAGAGCGCTAGAATACATGCACGATCAAGGACTAGTACACAGATGTAAAACCAGACAATGTATTACTAATGGACCAAGATTGCTTCCATGTTAAATTGAGCGATTTTGGCCTGACACAAGCAATCGGTTCTCTGGTGCCATCAATGTCATTCATCATTCCTTTCATGTCCCCGGAGCTCTGTCAATTGCAACGCCATGAAGCGCTTGTTTTAAGGCCCAGCACTGACACATGGGCCTTTGGTGTACTTCTGTTTATAGCATTTACTGGATATTTTCCATGGGAAAGAGCGGTAGAAGACGATCCTCTGTTCCAAGAATTTATCTACTGGCAGCATTTTGAAAATCAAAATGCACCTCCAGGACACTGGACCAAGTTTTCCATCAATGCACATGAATTTTTTCATTGCCTGCTCTCAAGACCCCACCACCAGGAGTTCAGTGAACATAGTCATGAACCATCTTGACTTTCCATGGGGTGAACACCACGTGCCTGAACACTCCCATGAGACTGTTGTAGACAATGTTGACATGGAACATTTGGAGACAGAATTCATCATCATTGAAGAAGATGAGTATCTTGTGGTGGAGAACCGAGGGGACGTAGAGAGCATCATCATCATAGGCGGTGCCTCAGAGGAAGTCATATCTCAGTCCTGTGATGCACTACTGATTATGTCTGACAACACCAACCTTGATCTGGGATCAGAAGTTTAAATCCTTTAAATCTTGCGAGGTAAAGATATGGCGAGTTCAAAATCTAGCATGTACACTGATTAATTTGTGTTGGCTTCTGAATTATAAGATTATGGCTGGCCTTCAGTGCAAATGTCACCATGCTGTTTTACCAAGGGTGTAAATTTGCATTTTGCCCTTTTTATTCAAGTCCATGGATGAGAGATGTGGGTACACTGGGTAGGTTTTGGCATCTGCCAGCAATGCACAGAAACTGAATTGCAAGGAGAAGTCCTTAGATGAACATGAACCAAATAATGTGAATGGCTTTTACTTTTTGATTTGGAACTGTATGAAAACCCATGTAGATAATTTCTCAGCCTGAAACACAACTTCTTGACCCATATAGCAGCATTTAACCTCTTGTATCAGAACCCAACTAACCTGGGTTGTGTTTTTGGTGAATTTGATAACTCATTAGTGGTCTTCTGTTTTTATTGGTTTTACTAATGGCTTTAAGGTCCTCTTGCTATTTGACCACACAATGATCAGTCTTCTTCCTAGTAACAATTTACTGGGCAGACATGTTTTATTAGCCTTGTAATAAAGTTTGATTTTATGTATATTTGATTTCCCATTCTCCTATAACCATCTGGAAGCATCCTACATTTTTCTCTCAATATTTAGCTTCTCTTTTGTCTTGGCACCAGAATCACCAATTCCCAGGCGGATTTCCAAACCCAGGAGATGGAAGACATTATCTTAGTCATTAAATAGATGAGCAGAGGGATGTCTGATCAAGTTCTACTTGCACAAGTGCTATGTGAGCACGGTCAGAGAAAGCTTCGATGGAGACCTCTGCATAAATTTATATTAATTTCAATATAAAAAAGCCATAGATTGCCAAGTGGTTCAGTTTTTGTAATTTAAAGGTAACCCATCAAAGCTTTTACAGATAAACCAGTAACGTGCTGCCATCTCACTTGGTAACACCAACTATTCCCATTTAACATCCTACCAGAAGTAAGAAAAGTTCTAGACTTCCCATATCCTCATTCATCTGGGTGGTGTTGGAGTGCTGACTGTGGTAATGAGAGAATGTCCTTGAATTAGCATGCTCGTGTGTTCGGCGTGCTCGAAAAAAAAAAAACGTTCGAGTTCCTACGGCCGCCTGTCTCAGCTGTTCATAGGTATTGGCTGTTAGGCTGCCCAACAGCAGCAAGACATGCAGGCATGGGGACTTCAACATGTTTTTTCGAGTACACTGAAGACACTCCGCACACGTGAATGCACAGATAACACCTTATGTTCGTTTATACTGCGGTGTGATGGCTGTTGGCATGTACATTCTGCCATAGTCTATGTTCCGCTCGGCACAGCTCGCACCGACTGAGCAGCATGTCTATCACGGCATAATGACTCCAGCTCCTCAGTGCTGCCTTGGTGACTGGTGCAATAGTTATAGCCTCACTTCATGGTCAGACAGGTCCTCACAGGTCAGTATCAGAATCACGTCAATTTCATCACAGAAGTATTTTTTCTCTATCAGTTGGATCATACAATGAATGCAGAAAAACATTAAATTATGTTTTCCCTGCATTTTTATAATTTGAAGTTTGGATTGGCAACATTACTTTTCTTAAAATATTCAACAGTAAAATGAAACAAAAATATATCTTTAAAGTGTCTAATAAAGAACAAGCCCTTATTTGTCGACAAACAAAACTAATTTTTCTTTTATTGTCAAGGTATAGAATGGGGTTTGTGCTTTCTATAGAGCCATATAGTCTCCAAGTCACAACTAGGGCATTCGATTTCCCCTTTAGACGATTATATCAACAAATTATTAAGAATTTCAGATTCATTTTTTGGCCAAATTTTTTTTTTTACCTTCAAACACCCAACCATCTATTTTATAAGAATTTAATATGGTACATTTACATTTAATTTCCCACCACAGAATCCCCCCTTAGCAGACCATCATTCAGGTTAAGGATTATCTTCTGCCTAGCATTTCTGTGTATTAATTAACATTTTTCTTATAAATCCATAAAAAAAAAGTCACCCCAAAAAAATGGATGACAAATGTGGAAAATGTTCTCCATGATCCATGAGTGTTCATCCAGTGTGTGTCTAGATACTCCTTAACTTCACCCCCCTCACCCTTATGGAGTGTGATGACCGTTACTTTCTGACCCAGGATGCGGCTCTTGCAGGATCACTTCATTTTCGCTGGTGTAAGTATCTCACAATCATTAAGTGTTTTCAACAGCAGCTATTGAATTTGCCATTTTTTGGTTTTTAGATAAGGTCTGAAGAAGTCTGGTCAGTAATGGGGTTATTAATTGTATTCTCCTAGTTTAGTGGTCTCCAATCTGTCTCTCCAGTGGTTATCAACCTCCTTGCATAGCCTATATGGTATGCTGGGTTCAATGGCTGGGGAGGAAAATAGAGCTGTTTGGGGGATAAGTATTCTAGATCAGCTCCATAATTAGTAAATTTAGAGCAAATATCCATCTTAATTTGAAAATATGTCTAAGGTTTTCTTCTACTTTTTCAGGTGGGAATTCCAGAAGTGACGGTGAAGTGTTGTGCGTTACGGTTGAGTTCTAGATTACATGTGTGGTAATTCACTGGTGCAGAGATCCTGACAGCTGATACATGCTGCCCAATCCTGGGACATCACATATCAGGCAGTGGCTGTATGATCCCAGACATCTATGCATGACTCTGAAACGCTGCGAGCTGCGCTGAAGATTAGTCTCAAGCGGCTTCTTTCAGCCCACTGTCAGTGACTGCCTATGCCTGCAAATACGGAGAGACCAGTCAAACCTGCAGGGGATGGAAAGAAGCCACTGGGAACCCACCTGTTTGATTAGTCTAAAAGCCTCCAGGGACAGAACTGCACTGTAGAGTAAGACCAGTCTGACAGGTGGATCCCCGGCGTCCTCTTACTGCTACCTGCCCTGGATTGATCACACAGCTTAGTCCCCAGCAGCTTTTAAAATAGGTTCAATATGTTATATAAAACACCATACGGAACCAAATATATATCCCAATAGAGTCGCCCACTTTATAGTGTCAACTCAATGGGAATGGAGAATGGACACTCCAGCATAACATATTACACAGAGAAATGGAGTGCCAGTCCAATATCATAAAAAATGACAATGTATTAAACATGTAGTACTGACAAATTACATACATATATGACAAAAATGAAGGATCAGATAATGTTCGCTGCTTTTAGTCCTACAGATTTCACTATAAAGTGCTTATGATGGATATGGGCCATACATTAGGGATAAAGTAGTATGGAGAGATCCTAACAGGTGCGCATCCTGATAAAATCCCACTATCCCATGCAATAGTGCTTACCCATATTAAACTCCACCAGGACAACAGGCAGCGCTACCACCGACGCACGTTTCGCCTCTTTCTCAAGGTGCCGTCGCACTCCATTTCTCTGTGCAATAGGTTCAATATGTTGCAGTATTTCAGAGTCCAACATACCTGGCTGATATCATACATCCACAGGCAGCACGTGTCAGACACTGGAAGTGTCAGCTGTCAGGTTCATTTTATTTTATCAATTTCCAGCTCTTGTAACTCAGTGCAGATTGACAGATGACACTGGTTTTTTTTCTAAATCCCCCCGGATTTGAGACGTGGGGGGCAGGTTTGGGAACCTCAGACTGCACAGGAAGACTTCCCCCTGCCCAGTCCAGCTTGCTTGGTACATGTCAGTAATAACCATGTAACCAGTAAAATGGAAAGGACAGAGGAAGTCCTCATCCTTCAACGTCAGTTCTTATAGTGGATTTGTTAGTTCTCACCAAATAAAGTATTTAAGGAATATCTGATAGACGTCTGCGCTGTACCATGAAATGACCATAATAAACGCACATTATGTGATGTCTATTTTTCTATTTTTATAGAAAGAATTTGATTTAATTGTTTAAATATTCAAATACACACAAAATGACATCCACAATGAGATTTATGAGCTGTTCTTTGTCCATTCATCTCAGATTTGTCATCTATTAGACAATGGCAGCGTTCGATAATGAGGTAAAATCCAGCAGCGGATTATTCTCTCCCGTGACGGAACGTTTCAGTCTTCAAATATTTTTCGTCCCTTTCTCAGACATGTTGGAGAAGATGCGTTACATCACACAGGTGACTAGACCACTGCTATAGATAATGTGCAACATGAGGCTAAAAACTGGTACAAAACTGTTGATCAATTGGATAAAAGCGGAAACACTTGAAATATTGAGGTACATGGGTCTATTAATGTGCGGGACTGCGTTGAACACCCTCGGAGTGATGCTGGATAGATTTGTGGCAGCCCAACCACAGGGTGGCACGCACTATTTTTTTTTTTTATACCAAAAATTTTTTGACAAATGTTGAAGAAAAAAAAAAAAAATGTCGTTTAAGAAATTGGACCACTTTGCCAGCCATTATCTGGTCCACATAAAAACAAAAAAAGGTTTTAACGCTATGTGCACACGCTGCGGATTTGTGTCTGCAGAACCGCAGGTAAAATGACCTGCAGTTTATCATCTCTACAATGGAGGAGATGGTAAACCGCAGCAGAATCAGCAGAATAGTGACATGTCATTTCCTTCTGCGGATTCAAAACCGCAGCTTTTCCGCAGTTAAATATCCGCAGCATGTGCACAGCAGATTGTAAATCACATAGATTTACATGATACTGTACACTGTCTGCAGAACTGCTGCAGATCCGCAGCAAAAACCGCAGCGTGTGCACATAGCCTAAAACTATACAACCGCTCCTGTGTCACCTTTGTTACATTAGATATTAATGTAATAAAAGAACAAACATTTTATTAGAGCAGATTTTGCGTCACTTAAGCCCAAATGGCATGCTTTCCATGACAAAACACCAGCCCATTAACCCCGCCTTCATCGCCCAGCTAATAACTTCTCGCAGCTCCCGAAGAAATTGAAACAGGCATCAAGTGTAATGGAAAAATTATAATTTTATTACAGTATTTAAAAGTAACACCAAGTGACACAAAAAGGGCATAATTAAACTAAAAAAAATAAACTATAATTGTGTATAACAGTCTGAATCATTAAGTTGCTGCCTTGCTGGATTGAATTGGGAAGACTGATAATGGGGGGGCCCAAAGTTCATGTTTTGTGTAGGCTCAATCCCCCTTCTTGGTGTGCTCGTAATATGGTCTTGCATCGGTAGCCATGAGTTTTGGGAAAGTGAATGGACATCCAATACAGCAAAGGTGTCAGTCAGTTTGCCGACAGTTGCTTTATTTAAAGTCTCAAAAATTATCCTCTTGGCATGCAACCTTTGAGTTTGATCAAGTCAAGTGTGCGGAGTCTGTCATCAACCATGTGTGCAAACCTGCCAATGGGTGGTTTGTCCTGCTGGATCAAAATTTTCTTTGCCAAATCCACAAACTCAGGTAACGGCGTGGCGGTGGGCTCTCTTTTGTGACTAGATGTGAGACGCCGAGGTACAGTGGAAGGTCCAGCTGGCTCACTTGCCTCCTCAGTAGTGATTGGCATCCTGTCCTCAGTACTGATTGGTGTCCTAGGGATGTCCTGACTGCCACATGTTTTTGGTGACAGATCTTCAGTATGATCCTGCAAGAACAGAAAAAGCATGTTAAAACACAGAAAATAAAAATAATGTTCTATAAATAGATCACATAAAATAATGTGAGGGCGGGACTAGCGGTACAGGATATGAAATGCCATTCACCTTTGGTTAAAAAGTGTTGGGACAAAACAATTAAAGGTGTATTCTTATCTGTAGTGGAAGGGATATGTTTTTGAACCTGGAAAATGAATCATGGACTCATTTCAATTCAACTATGCCATGTACATACTTGTGTTAAATGCAGTTTTGAGGGATGCCCAAAATACACTTACATCGGCAACAGGGGAGTCAGGCTGTATCACTGTTGCTTCCTCTTCCTCATGCAGAGTCATAGAACTATGCATCGGTCGTGGTATTTCTTGGTCACGGGTGATCTCCTTTAAGTGGTACCACCACAACTTTGGTACATAGACGTCTCCCGTACCGGCCCCCGACTTAGTTGACTTTTCAACCTTGTTCAGTTATTTTTTGAACAGTCCGTAGTGCCTGAATTTTTTTTGTTTACGACTGCCTCATCAACAGTGTCACTGGGATTATGTTGTTGGAATTGTAGCACAAGTTTTTCCATACACCTTTTTCTTCTTGTACTTGTTGCTATAATCCACTGACTTTACCTTCCACAGGCATGGCGCGATACAACTCAATCAACTGGTGAATGAATTCTTGGCTATTTGATGACATCTGAAAAAAAGGAAATGGTGAGAACGTTACATTGCAGGCCAGAGCTATAAAATTATAACGCTCCAAAATAGCAACAATGGGGGCGGGCGCGGTATGAAAACTAAAATGGCTGCCCAGGCCAGTGCGTATGGACACTATGTACATACAAAATGTATAATTGCAGATCCAGGATCGCAGAGCTAGAAAAGTTAATGCTTAAAAAACAAAAAGCAACAATGAAAAAAAAAGGATGCCAAGGACACTACGTATACAAACATAATTTTACACACCAAACAAAACCTACCTTAGATGGTGGCAAAAATACAAAAGGTATGATGGAGCAAAAAAATGAAGGTCTTGTGAAATGGTGCTGTTGCATCTTCAGATGGAGCCAAGAATGCAGGTCCTGGGAAATATTGCTGTTGAGTCTTCAACAGGGTCGCTGAAGAAGGCTGAGTAGCAAAATCCACGAAAACTGCACTTGTGACTCAAACGGCAACGATGCTGGTAATGAAATAAACCACAGCGCTCGAGAGCTATAAACAAGCGCTAATACGTTTCTTTTATGATGCCGTTGACCAATGAGAGCGCAGCAGATGCTGAAGCACACCCACCGAGGTCTGAATCAGCTACAAAACAGGTAGTGTGACAAGGACCCAACGACCAACGAGGTCATTATACAGATCGCTGATCGTTCTTGCATCATTGAGGAGATCGGACTGTTTGGAAGCTAACTAGCGACCATGTAGCAACGCACCAACGATCTTTGCCAGGTCGGATCGTTATCGGGATCAATGGTGCGCCGCTGTGTGTGAAGGGGCCTTTAGAATTGCTTTTGTTTATTCACTTGGTGTTACTGGGTCTTCAAAAGATCAAAAGGGAGGTCATGAATATCATGGACATCCAAGCTACTGCAATTGCCTGCACATGGGATAAGTGGCATAGCCAATCAGAAGAACTATACTACATTTCTAAATGGAGCCATTTGGTAAAATTACTACAACTGCTGCATAATGGGATAGGATCCTGGATATGGGAATACCTCTAATACTCATCTACCATGAATGGTGCTGTAACAGTGTAGCCAGCCCCATGAGCAAGGCAAGTATTGCACACCCTAAACCAATTTTAATACCCTCCTAAATGCACTCTTTAAAAAGGTATTAACTCCACATCTGTGCCACCATGAAAAAAAAAAAAAATGTAATGTACCCATAATGTGAGCAGCACAATGTCGGGACATCATTGATCCACCTGCACAGGACGCTGACATCTTGTAAGCAGCTCAAGTTTAGGAACGAAAGTAGTGAAACCCTTTTTAAACAGAAAAGTAGAATCTACCCCAGGAATGTACGCCTTGTGCTTCTCCACAGAGAACATCTCCGTAGTATCAGGACTGAATGCAAATGAGCCTTCATGCTCATTACCCCAAGAGTGCTGGATGTTGTGGCCACTTACAGCATTTTGGATGTGTTGACGTCAGGTTCTTTTCTGTTGATTTATCAAGTCAACACTGTTCGTATGCCATTATGGAAAGTAATGGTGGACTGACAGTAGAGGCCTCTGGCACTTTCCAGGTGTCTATGACTGGTGGAGACCACAGCTCTTAAGACAAACCATTCTAGTGAGGGGGTCTGCTCAGTATGCAGAAAACAAGCCCCAATTCAGCCCCACCAATGGAAAAATGGGTCTCAAACTGGGGACAAATAGAAAACACTGTAGAAAAATAAACAACCCTCAACACTATCCAAGTCTGTTATCGCCATAATTGCACTAATCTGGACAATCATGTTACTCGGCCATTTTTATTGCTGCATGATGGCATCACAATCACTAAATTAGGTTTTATTTCCACCACCTCACTTTGATTCTTTCCCCCCATTCTCACATTACATGGTCTGGAAAATGGGGCCATTCAAGTCTACGGCTCATCTCAAATCAAAGCTTGTTTACAACCAAGTCAATTGAAAATTTATTCTCATTCCGTTTGGAAGAACGGGAAGACGACATGAAGTTGTAAAAATAGAAAATTGAATTAGAAAGGGTGTACTAGCCATTTCTCTCATGCCACGCCAACTGCTACCAATACTCCACCCACGTTATACATCATCAAGATGAAATATAAGGCTACTTTCACACATCAGTTTTTCGGCGTCAGGTGCGATCCGGCGTCGTGCCGGAATGCCGGATCCGGCAAATGTTTTGTAAAACCTGATGTGCCGGATCCGGTTTTCTGCCGGATCCGTCTTGTTCTTGACAGACAAAACCGGATCCGTCTCATCCGGTTCATCCGTTTTTCGACGGATTACGCCGGATCTGGTTTTTAAAATTGACCCTTGTGGCCTTCCGAACGGGATTGGCTACTGGAAAACTATATATAGCATGTTCCTACAGCCCTTCTTTGACAGGTTGTAGAGGAGAAAGTGCAGGTTGGAGAGAAGAGCAAGTTACTGGCGAAGATGGATGTTGTCATTGGAAATATTACCACTAGAAGTTCTGTGACGGTTTCAGTAATGAGGGACAATTTTGCACTATACTTTGTCACCTCAAGGCAGAGTACACTGGCAGGATGACCGAGTGTGAAAGATTTGTGCCCTAACCAAACTTGTGTACCTTCTGGACCAACAGTATATACCTTTGCCAACCAAAGTTGGCTATCTTGTCATGGTCTTACTATTTTTAGCTTTAGGCCACAGGTGTGTACCTGGTTGTGTTTTATGCAAAGTATTTCACCTTTTAACAAAAGTTGTGTACATTGTTAGGAAATCAACAATAAACACAACTTTTTAGGTGAAATACTTTGCTTCAAACACAACCAGGAACACAACTGTGGCAAAAAGCTAAAATTTACCCACAGTTATATACCTGGTTTTGAATACCTTTTTACCTTTTAAATACCCTGTATTTAACCTTTTTTTAAACATATTTCACCGCAGAAAGAAATGACAGACAACCAGTGTAAACAATATTTTAACTTTTATTTAAAATATTTTTTTTGTGTAAACTGTTTTTAAAGTTAAAAAAACTTTTTTAATAAAGGTTTGAAACCAACCAAATGGGCATTTTTATTACAAAAAAAACATTATAACTCGGTGTAGTGTGGGGTGGAAATCCTGCTGGAGGGGCTGCGGGACACTTCGACAATGGGAGTGTGGAGAGAGGACTGGGATCGTGGTGGGGAAGGAACAGTTAGAGGTGATGGTGTGGAAAAAGCTACAGAATGGGTGGACATGTGGGAGGCAGAAGAGGTGGTGGGCGGTGGAGTGGAGTGTTGGGCAGGGACTGTAGGAGCAGATGATGTTGATGGAAAGTTGTATGGGGAAGGAGTTTGGTACGGGGAAGGAGTTTGGTACGGGGAAGGTTGCTGGTATGTAATAGGAGGGGGAGGATGGAAAGTGGCTGGAGGGGGTGCAGATGTAATAGGAGGGGGGAGGATGGAAAGTGGCTGGAGGGGGTGCAGGTGGAGGAACTACAGTGGTGGGAGGTGGAGGTTGGGAGGTAACCTGCTGTAGAGCACCATGGCATGAATGCATCTGCTGGGTAGGAGATAGTGTTGCCATGCGCTCCACAACAGACCTGAAAAAGGTGTGGTTTGGCGAAGATCTTGCTTCTGAATGCATGGTTTGCAGAAGTGTCTTCACCTCCAGAATGCTGGAGTTGATCTGCTGAAAGCCTGTGGAGATTTGCTCTGACAAGACTTTTAGACAGTTCTGGAAAGATGCATTCAGATGCAAGAACTCTGGCGCATAACTCTTTTCCTGACCCCTCTGCCGCTCAGTACCCGCAGGTGTACTAGAGGTGGCAGGGGCAGAAGGGTGGGGTAAAGGGAAAGCGATCTCCTCACCAGCAGCTTCATGTAATGTAGGCGGCCACGATGCTCCTGTGCTGGTGGATGGGACAGATGGGTCGAATGTGTGGGAAGGCTGGGAAGGTGCAGATGTACCGGGGCGGTCGAAGTGTCCCTCGGTGCCGGTCTCCTCAGGGATCGCCTCAGAAGGGTCCAATCGTGCAGGCTCCCGAGTGCTGCTCACCGTGCTGTGGAATAAAGAGAAAAAAAAAACAATTAAAATACTGACATGGTATGGCCCTGGCTGAAAAAAAAAAAGTTACATCTAACATTTTTTTTTCACATGTGGTGTGTAATATTTACCTTCTAGTGACCATTGTTTCCCGGAGGAACGACAGGGCTTGTGCGTACTTGCTCCTGCGTCCTCCAGATCCACTCGGGGCCCGCATCTCTTTATTGAACTCCTTCTTGAAACGATCCCTCACAGACCGTCACCGATTCACAATTCTGTTCCCTGAAACGAGAAAGGAGTGGTTAGTATACAACATCAGTGTTTCACAAACTCCAGTCCTCATGGTCCCCAGGGGTCATGTTTTCAGGATTTCCATAGTAAATAGAAATCCTGAGCACATGATCCGTGGGGACCACGAGGACTGGAGTTCGGGAAACACTGGTTTACATCAAGCAACCGGTACTGTATATACTTACGCTCTTTAATCTGGGCCCGAACATCGAGGTCCTCCCAGCGGCCCACAAGGAGCGAACAGATTTCCTCCCAGAGTCGTCGGGTAACGATAAGGTCAGCGTGGCGGCGGTCAGCCATATTCCAGAGCGGCTCCCTTTCTCTGACGAGATCGATGAGGTGGTCCACATCGAGTCCTCCATCCTCACCGTCAGAGTCGGGAGCACGCTGTGAAGGCTGTTAAAGAAAAAGACAAAAATAACATAATTAGCCTCCACAAAAGAAATGAAATAAAAAGTGCAAAAAAAACAAAGCAAAAATATTTATACTTACACGCTGGTGACCGCCGCGTTGCTGTCACCGACGACCCTGGGAGGCACTGCGAAGACCTCTTGGCCGAGCACCAGATTGGGAAGACTAGAGAAGAAAACAAAAAATGTTATGTCTTTGGATGTAGGCAATTGTTTGCTGTGTGTGGTCTGCAGAACATTGTTTTCTATGTGTTGTGTGTAGTGTGATGTTGTGTTTCTGCGTTTGATGCAAAAAACTTACCAATTGTGAGCCCACTCCAAGTGTCTGTCCACCCCTTCCTTCTTCTTCTGGGAGCTCCTCTTCATCTTGTGAATCCTGTTTTGAAATAAAAGGCAATGAATAGACATATTACAGAGATGATGGATTTTGGAAATAAAAACTTACCGTCAAACGCTGACGATGCGAGGGAGGGCTCCCAGAAGATGATGTGCTGTCTTCCTGGTGGCCACACTCCATGCCTGTGGGTGGTGTTCCAGCTGCTGCCATTGCTGCTGCATCTATTGGGCGGCTGTTGAATAAAGAGAAACAAAGGGCCAATGAATATCTTGATATTCAATAGCCCTAGTTTGGAGGAATGGGGGATTTGATAATTACTGTCTCTCATCTGCTGCTGGCCTCCCCTCCTCAGCATGTTCCATTTGCTGCTCCATTTGGGTTGGTGATGGTGCTGCAGTAGTCTCCTGCCTTCTCCTGCTGCGCTTGGTTGCTTTCTTGGGTGGCATGTTGGGTGTGGCTGTGGGTCCCACTGTCTTGCTTTTATATATGTCTTGTGGGCAGAGCTACTGAGCATGCTCAGACCAAAAAAACCGGATCCGGCCACCGGATCCGGCTTTCGCCGGATCAGGCGCATTGCGGCGCTCATAGGCTTTCATTGTGTGAAAAAGCCGGACGCGCCGGATCCGGCGTGTCCGGCTTTTTCGCCGGAGACAAAAAAAAACGTTACAGTAGCCGTTTTTTCCAGACGCCGGATCGCGACACATTGCCGGATCCGGCGAAAACCGGATGAAACGCATGGCCATCCGGCGCGATCCGGCGCAAATGCAAGTCAATGGGGGGGAAACCGGATCCGGCATTGCATTTCACCGGATCCGGTTTCTGTCAAAAGCGCCGGATCGCGCCTGACGGCGAAAACCTGATGTGTGAAAGAGGCCTAAAAGCAGCTACCGCCCTGAGAGCAGTTAAGATCACCCATAATATCAGACAGGGGAGCCTGTTGATTCATCATGTGGTTCAGAAGATTTTTCACATCTCCAGCATTGGGCCCCCTCCACACATCCGTGATTAACAACTTCAATCCGAAGCCTGTTTTCACCTTCCTGACCAGGCCAATTTTTACAATTCTGACCACTTTTACTCTATAAGGTCATAACTCTGGAACGCTTCAACGAATCCTAGTGATTAGTGTTGAGCATTCCGATACAGCGAATTTCGGCCGATACCCGATATTTGGAGTATCGGAGTTCCGATACCAAGTACCGATATTTTTACAATATCGAATACCGGAATTGAAAGTTCCCATAATGCAATGAGCCAGTTGTGTTAGACATGTTAACTAATGGCATGGCTGCTGAAATGATGTCATCATGATGCGCGGTTTGTGCGGGCCTGCCGGGGGTTGTGTGTGCAGGCATCATCCGATGGGACTACAATGACAGTGATTGACACATTAGCCAATGATGGGACAGTAGTAGTCCCATCATCCGGCTAATGTGTTGGGGGGGGGGGGGGGGAAAAAAAAAAAAAAAAAAAACACACTACTACGTACATCCTACATCCATATACACAGACATAGACATACAGTACATATAACATAAAGTACATACTCACCATCACTTGTCACTTTGATCCCCGAAGCCAGTGTCATCTCACTGTAAAAATTATTAAAACCACCAATATACTTCGTGATCAGCAGAAATCCGTGAGTGTCCCATGACGATCTCCTGCAGTGCATCACTGAGAGGTTACTATAGTTCACTGGTCTCACTTTATGGCAAAAGCTGCGTGGGAACTTTCTCACACAGCAATGCCAAAAGAGACTAGGGACTATTTTTTGTTTACAGTGGCGGAGGAATACAGTGCGGAAGGATACCCATCTCCCATCATTGTATTCCTGGTGCCCCTAGAGAGCGGTGGCATCAGCTGATGCTGCCGTTCTCCACTGTAGATAGTCGTGGGACACTCGTGGATTTCTGCGGATCAGGGAGTATATTGCTTGTTTGTTATTTTAATATTTTTACAGATGACACTGGCTTCAGGGATCAAAGTGACAAGTGATGGTATGTACTCTGTTATATGTACTGTATGCAGCATGCATGCAGTACAATGTATTTTTTTTTTTTTTTTTTTTCATTCAACACATTAGCCGGATGATGGGGCTACTACTGTTCCATTATTGGCTAATGTGTCAATCACTGTCATTGTAGCAGGCATAGCCCGATGGGACTTGTAGTCCCATCGGACAATGCCTGCACACACACAACCCACGGCAGGCCCGCACAGACACGCACAGTGTCCACCCACACTCTTCCCCCTCCCGAACTGGATGTGCAAGTAAAGGGTTTATTTTCATTCTGATATTTGTGCCCCATTGACTTGCATGGGTTTCCGGTATTGCAATCGGCGATACCCAAAAGGTATCGGGTATCTGTCCGATCCGATATTTCACAATATCAGACGTTATTGTTCAACACTACTAGTGATGGTTTGCTCGTGACCTATTGTACTATGAGAGTGGTAAACTTTCTTGATAATTACCAATAATTTCCATCTGTTGTCTATTCCATTTGCACAACAGCATGTGAAATTGATAATCAGTGTTGCTTCCTAAGTGGACAGCTTGATTTCACAGAAGTTTGATTTACTTGGAGTTATATTCTTCTGTTTAAGTGTTCCCTTTATTTTTTTGAGCAGTGTAGTTAAACATTTCCCAGATGTCTACTTTACATCAGCAGAATTTTGGAAACAGATTTGTTTTTAGTTGTTAGGAAGTTATAAAGGTTAAAAGTTGACTAGCGATTTCTCATTTTTACAACAATTTTCAAAACCTGAGGGGCCTATGACAGAAAGTACCCCAAAATGACACCATTATGAAAGCTGCACCCCTCACAGCACTCAAAACCACATTCAAGAAAATGTATTAACTCTTCAGGTGGTTCACAGGAAATTTTTCAATGTGGAAGGAAAATACAAACATTTACTTTTCTTTCACAAAAAATGCTTTAGATATTTTTTTTTACCTTTGCAAGGGTAGCAGGAGAAAAAAAAAAAAAAAAAAAAAAAAAAAAAAATGGACCATACACTGTTGTGTAACCTCTCCCAAGTATGCCAATATCCCATATGTGAGATATTTACAGTTTGGGTGCACAGCAGGGCTCGGAAGGGAAGCAGCGCCATTTCATTTTTTGATTTTAAAAGTTTGCTGGCACAATTAGCAGATACCATGTCCTGTTTGGAGAGCCCCCGATGTGCCTAAACAGTGGAAACCCCCCACAAACACCATTTTGGAAACTAGACTTGTCAGTGAACTTATCTAGATTTGTATTGAGCACCTTGAACGCACAGGTGCTTCACAGAGGTTTATAAATTTATGCCGTGAAAACAAACGAAGAAAAAAAAAAAAAGTTTTCCTACAGAATTTAGCTACAAAGTTTGCATTTTCGTAAGGGCAAAAGGAGAAAATAAGTTTGTTGTGCAATTTCTGCTGGGTTCACCGATACCCCATATGTAGTAGCAACAGTAGCACTTGTTTGAGGGTGCCATGTTACATTGGCAGAGCCCCTGAGGTGCCAGAACAGCAGAACCCACCATAATTGACCCCATTTTACCCATTAAACCTCTCAGTGAATTCATCTAGAGGTGCAGTGATTATATTGACACCACAGTTGTGTCAAAAACTTTTAGACCATTGGGCAGTGAAGATAAAATAATTTACATTTTCACCACCAAGATTGTATGTTAGCCCCAAGTTTTTTATTTTCACTATGGGAAATGGGTAAAAATGGCCCCAGAATTTGCCCCACAATTTCTGCTGAATGCAGGAATATCCCGTATGTGGCTGTACAGTACTACTCTGCCATATGGAGTGACTCAGGAGGGATGGAGCGCTACTTGCCTCCTGGAGTGCAGATTTTCTTAGACTAGTTTGTGGACTCCATATAAAGAGCCTCCAAGTACTAGAAAAGTAGAATCCCCCCCTCAAGGGACCACATTTTGGAAATAACCCTTTGGGTATTTATCTACCGATATAGTGACGAGTCTTTCGGTTCTGCCTGAACCACATTTCAGAGATTTACACGGAAACCCCGCTGTAAGCGCTCAGCGCAGGATAAATGTGCGCCAAGCCTTACTGCGATCTGTGGCAGGCAGAAAAAAATAAAACCATCATGTATAGAATTGGTTGCATTTATTTTTTACGCCATTCCTCGAGCGGTACAAGTGATTAGATGACTATTCTTTGGGTCGGTGTGATTACAGCGATACCAGATTTATATTGTGTTTTTATGCTTGGCTGCTGTCACACTAAAAGACGCTTTTTATTGCAAAAGCTAGTTTTTCCATCACCACTTTGAGAGCTTAAAATATTTTTTATATTTCAGCCGACATTCATGTGACGGCTTGCTTTTGTGGGACGAGTTGACGTTTATTGGTAGCATTTTCGGGCACATGACATTTTTTGATCGCCTTCTATTCTGATTTGGAGACACTGAACAAAATCCGGCAATTCAGGAAATTTTTTTTTATACCGTTCCACATGTGTTCAAATTGGTAAGAGCGCTTTATTCTTCGAGTCAGTATGATTACAGCGATACTTCCTTTATATCCTATGTTTCGGCGCTTTTACACAATAACTTTTATAGTAAAAATTTTTGGCATCACTATTCTGAGAGCTCTAACTTTCACTTTTCTGCTGATGAAGGTGCATGGCAGCTTGTTTTTTGTGGGACAAGGTAACATTTTCAGCGGTACCATTTTTATTTACATCTATCTGATTGCATTTTATTGCACTTTCCCTTCGGCTGTTTGATAAAGCATTGTTTTTTGCCTCCTTTATTTTTTTTTTTTATGGTGTTCACTGAAGGGTTTAACTAGTGGGACAGTTTTAGAAAGCGAGTCATTACGGAGGCGACATTAACAAATGTGTACTTTGATTTTATTATTTATTTACATTAATGTATTTATTGGTAAAATTTCTTTATTTAGGGTTTTTTTTTTTTCCATAATTTGTATTTATACACAATATTTTTTTAAAGCTTTTTTTGCATTGTCCGAGAATGGGACATTACTATGATGCTTCAGATCACTGAACTGATCTACTCTGCAGAGTATGAGATCAGTATCTGACAGGTAAGTTGGCATGCCAGTGCTTGTCTCAGCAGACACTCAAGCCACCTTCCCATTGCACCATGAACACTTCAATCTCAAAAAGCAGATGGCAGAATTTCATTTATTTTATGTCCTCCCACTGATTTTGACGCATATTCTCAGTACATTGTAAAGGTACTGCATTAAAAAAAAAAAAAAAAAAACCCTTCCGACAAGAGTCTTGGAAAAGGTAGTAGGTTTCGCTCCCCCAGGGCTGGAGCCTTGTGCTCTGAGAACATCTCATCAGGTCATGATGAATACAAAGGAGATCACAGCTCATTCCCCCAAGAGGGCTGGATTGTTGTGGCTGCTTACATAATGTTTGGGATGAGGTTTATCTTGTCTGACATCACTTATACGATTAGCACTAACTAATCCCCCCTTACTTTCCATAATGATTTGCACACAATGTCGGCACCAGGGCTGTGACTGAGGGTCTATGGCTGGTGGAGACCACCGCTCCTTGGTCAATAACTGCTCACCATCAATGAGTTATGTAACAGAACATGTTGAATTGTTCCTAAATGATGTCCTAAAGACTTGATGGGTGAGAATCCGACTTATCAGGGGAATTGCAGACCTGAAAAGGTTTCACAAGAAAACCTATCGAAAGAAATCAAAGATGTCCATAAATGAAGTTGTGCAATAATGAGAAATTGTGATTTCTGTATAAACAGCTCATCGCCGTTGTGTTCTCTTCATATACAAAGTATAGAACTAACACTGGAAGCAAAAAATATTCAGACCCCTTTAAATTTTTCACTGTTTCATTGCACCCATTTGGTAAATTCAATAAAGTCCATTTTTTTCTCATTACTGTACACTCCGCACCCCATCTTGACAGAAATGTAGAAGTTTTTGAAAATTAAAAAAGAAACTGAAATATCACATGGTCATTGGTGATGAGCGAATGTGCTCGCCTCTACTCATTACCCGCCCGAGTATCTCCTTACATGCCCAAGTATCATGGTACTCAGCAAGCACCAAGCATTCTGGGATTACTCAGTGGGAACTCTGGTCTCCACACAGAATTTTTGGTGGTCTTTAGAGACCCAATCACGCTGCAGGGATTGTCTGGCAGGCTATGAAACACCACAGCCATCTTTGTTGTGCTCATGCAGTGATTGGCTGGCCACACAGCATCAGGGGTACAAGACCAGATGCCACCCTGCTCAGCTCATTCACCTCCAGATTGAGAGAGTGTAGGGAGAGCGGCTGCCTTGATAGGGTCGGAATTGGGGATTTCTTAGTTATTGGGGGGTGGGGGGGGGTCTACCATCCTAAATACCCAAATCCAGCTAAGCCAACAGTCCTTCTAAGGACCAATTCCAGAGTATATAGGTTCCAGTGTTAGGCAGACAGGGTAGTGTACTTCGCTGTATACACATCAGTGCAAGGCCTACAGGCACTTTATGTGTATATAGATATCATTGCATACATCACGAGGGTCCTTTCCCTTCCTGTATTCTGGTGCGGCTGCTGCTACCTGTGGGATATATTAGCCGTATATAGCTAGCCCCAGGTGTAATTGGAATACAGGCCACACATTTTTAGGTGTGGCATCTCCATGCAGCTCATATCTCTGCGTGCTCAAAGTTTGGCCACTTTATGGAAGCTTTCTCTTGTCCTGGGTGAAACTGTACAGCACTATTTAGCCAAATAATTAAAAAAAATTAATACAGTCTGTAATCTCAGGCTGAAGCCTGGTGTATCCGTGTTGGAAAAAACATCGCTTTGCAGGCATACTGATCAGTGTGATCACAATTATTCTCCAAATATGTCTACTTGTATTGAGCTTTTCAAATATTTCAGTAGTCCATTTAAAATGGGCAAGGGACGGGGAAGTGGGCATGATGCTTATGGCTTTCTGCTGGCTTAGCTGTGATGTGGTTAATTTATATTCCTCAATTCCCCATATCATCGCACTATTTACTTTAAGTTTTTTTTTTGTTTTTTTAATATAGTAGGTACAAAATTCACATCCAGGAATTTACGGTCCCGTTACATTTAGCGATGCACCAGCGATCCCGACAACGATACGACCCGGTCAGGATCGCTGGTGCATCGCTAAATGGTCGCTAGTGAGCTGCCACACAGGCAGATCTCACCAGTGACGTAGCAGCGGTCGTTACTTAACTGTCAGACGGCAGCTTTGGTGACGACTTCCTCCCACGTCCATGGAGTCGCTAGTCGGTGCCAGCAGGATCCCAATGATGAGAAATGGACCAGGACGATAACGCGCAATCAGCAATATCCAGCGGGGAGCCGGGTCGGAGGCAAGTGTCACATGTAGCGAGATCGCTATTGCGTCACAAAATCAGTGACACTTTAGCGATATCGCTATGTGTGAAGGGGGCTTTCTACGTTCTGTTGCTTTTTTGTTATCTCAATTATTTTTCATTTGCAGGGGTTTTTTTTCTCTACAGACCAAAGGTGTCAGCATGGGAGGGAAATGCTCACCTTCCCTCGCCAATTTGGTTGTTGCAGTTTGGGAGGAATTTTTTCCATTTTCAGAAAATAAACGTTTTTCATGCTGATATTTTTATGGGCGTTCTATTGATGATATAATATGGACAGGCAGTGATGCAGAGGCCAATGTATTTATGAAGTACATTAATGACAATAAATTTCATCTGAAGTTCACACATCAAATTAATCACACATGTTAATTATTTGGACGTTACCGTTACAGGTGATCATGTGGAGGAAAAAAATTCTTATGCCATATAAAAAAAACAACGGATAGCATCTCTATTTTGCATGCCAAGTCATGCCATCCCCACACATCTTACGTAATATTCCTGTAGGAGAATCAATTTGGATAAAAAGACATGGTTCTTCTGATGAAATTTATTTTTCTGAAAAAATTACATCTATTAGTAGATTACAACAAAGGGGATATACAAAGCGACATTTAAATAGAGCGACACCGATTGTGGACATCAATAGAAGTGATTATTGGATCGATCTGGAACCGCAGACAATGACTCATTACTTTTACCACTGAATATAGTCCTCAATATTGGAATATTATCAAATTATACAAAACTCAGGTTCTAAAGCGATCTCATTCGCTTTGTGGGAAGGAAAAGATAAGTCGCAAACTCTGGGAACATTGTTTTGCCCAGTTTTTTTCCTAAACCAAGTGCATCCACACAACCCACATGGCTTTTGCATAAAGGTTTCTATAGATGTGGACATTTAACCTGCAAAGCCTGTGAACATGCAGACAAGAAAAAAAAAAAAAAAAAAAAATTCAGTTCCTAGCAAAAGTTTTGATTGGCAGTTATATTAATTGCAATACTACTGGTGTAATTTATTTGGGCGAGTGTGTTCAGTGCAACTTACAATATGTGGGTTGCACCACTTGGTCCATTAAAAAAAAAAAAAGAGCGTATTAGAAGACATATCAGATACTAATAGTCAGACTGAAATATTTCTGCGGTTTCCAAACATTTTAAGTATATACATAATGGAGATACTTGGGGTCTTAAATTCAAGGTATAGAGGGTGTTCAGACCCATGAGAGGAGGAGATCATAAAAGAAAAATCCTCAATAGGGAATCTTATTGGATCTTTAAACTAAATACTAGGGTCCCATTGGGTGTGAATTCTAGACAAGATCTGATATTGCAATATTATGTTTTTTCAGTGTCGTTTTTAATTATTTTTCCTGGTTGTTATACGTATATTTTTTTCCTGTCTATTTTCCTTCTTTAGGAAGGGTTAATTTCTTGGTGTGATTTGAAATGGACCTTCCACCTGATGCACTCTATGGTAGAGTATATAATTTAGATGACTATGTGTATACCATGATTAAGGCTTAATTGCTGAAACGCATTGGTCATATTTCTGCCTCTTTTGTTACCAACATTTTTATTTGCTTCTTAAAAACATGAACAAACTGTTTTTAATACATCAGTGGATTGTTTCATCGTTGGAGCACATCTTTTTTCTGCTGATTTGACACCCTGGACTGGGGTGGCTCCGTGCAGAGGACTTCCACTATTACAGACCAGCATGCTGTGGTGAGCTGACTTTCCTTTTCCCCTACCCTATCTTTTGATGTGATGCAGATGGTGCATGCGGAGAACGAGGCTGTGGCAAAGCTGAAAGTTGGCCATAGCAAAGACCCACATCTTTGCACTCTACCTTCCTGTGCCAGTTTCTAGGGGACTGCACCACTCCATTATTGAAGTCAGAGCAGTGTGAAACTGTTTGGATAGCAGATAATGCTTCCAGTCACGTAGCCACCACATCTTCCACATGGTCAAGTTTGAGTAGCTGTGAGTGTAGACCGGATATTACTCACCATGATCCGCCTTCCTCCCACCATGCAGAGTGCCCTGAGACAACTGATCCCCCACCCAGACACTCCAAAGAGCTGTTCAGTTTTGAATTTGGAGATTCGTGCCTCTTGCCAGCTTCACTTTAAGCAGGGCAAGATGATATTCCATGTAGTGATGCACAAGTCTTTGAGCAGCCACGGTCGCAAGAGGTGGATGGTTGGGCGACTCAGTTGCTGGAAAGTCAGGAGGAGGAGCAGGGTGTGGATGGGGAAGATGAGGTGGTGGATGACAGTGACTGACCCAACCTGGTAGAAGGACATGCAGAGCGAGGACAGCAGCACACATGGGGAAGGAGGCATATCACCCCAACAGGCAGGAAGCAGCAGCAGCGTGGAGGCCGCAGACAGAATGTGTGCATCTGTTCCCCGTACCACCAACAGGATGGAAGTTGCCATTCCAACTTTTAAATCTTCCTGAGTCTGGTTATTTTTTAAAGACTCGACCCCAAACAGGTCATTTGCAGCACATGCCACATCAGTAGGGGTAGCAAAACTACCAGCATGATTAGGCACATGGAAGCAAAGCAACTGACTTTGTGGGCCGAACCCCAGGCCCCAGGAACACTGTCTGCAGGTGACGACACTGCTTCTTCCACTGTTTTGCGTCCAAGCCAATCCCCAGTTCACCATGCCTGTGAAGATGCCTCGGGCCATGCACCAGTTGCCCACAGGGAACCAGCACCATCATCAAGCCCGTCCACATCCTTGTCTCAGCCCAGCTGTCAGTGGTCTCTACCCCCGTCATTAGAACACAAGCAGAAATATGCAGCCAATGCCTCACAGGCCACATTACTTAATTCTCACATTTCTCGTCTTGCGCTCAAAATGTTGCCTTTTAGAGTCGTTGAGATGGAAGCTTTCCGCAACCTGATGGCAGCAGCCATCCCAAGGTACATGGTCCCCCAGTCACCATTTCCCCCGTTGTGCTATACAGGCATTACACCAGCATGTGTCTCACAACATTACCTGTGCCCTCAACAATGCTGTCACTGAGAAAGTCCACCTTACCACAGACATGTGGACAACTGCATGTGGGCAGGGACGGTACAACTCACTGACAGCACAGTGGGTTAACAGTGGAAGCCGGGACCCAGTCGGATCTTGGGATGGAATACATACTCCCCATGCTGAGGATTGCGGGCCCTACATCAATCAAGGTTGCCCCCACACAGTCTACAGCTCCAGCACCTCCTTCTCTTCAGCCTCCATCTCTGAAATGAACACATCAGTCAGAAGCACTGCCTCAGCCAAGCAGCAACAGGCTGTGGTGAAGCTCATCCGCATAGGTGACAAACTGCAAAATGCAGAAGAGTTGTGGACAGCGCTGAAAGCAGATATTTGGATGACACTGCTGAACCTACAGCCAGGCATGGTCATGTGTGACAATGGCCGGAACCTGGTGGCGGCTCTGAGGCAAGGTGAGCTCACACAAGTACCTTGCCTGGCTCATGTGCTTAACCTCTTGGTTTACTGTTTTATCAAAAGCTACCCAGAGATGCCAGATCTGCTAATGAAAGTATGCAGTCTGTCCATTTTAGAACGTCAGCTACAGTTTTAGCCGCCCTTGCCGTGCTTCAGCAGCGTTTGCAGCTTCCAGCTCACCGACTGGTGTGTGATGTCCCCACATGTTGGAACTCTACACTGCATATGTTGGGAAGGATTTGTGAGTAGAAGAGGGTAGTTGTTGACTACCAGCATCAACAAGGCTGTCAGTGTTCAGTTCATACGCCACACATAAGACCCTCAGGAGTGGACAGATGTCAAACATATGTACCATCCTCCAGAACTTTGAGGACTGCACCAAGATGGTGAGCGATGCTGGCACCATAATTGGAGTCACTATCCAGCTTCTCAGCATTCTGAAAACCTCTCTGCTCAAAATTAAAAAGGATGCTTTTCAGGCAGAGCACGAGGACATGGAGAAAGGAACCCTACAGGGTGATTGCACTCAGCCCATGCTCATGTCGTCGCAACGTGGATTGGTAGACAATGAGGTGGAGGAGGAACAACAAGAGCTAACTTCATGTGCTATAGACTGTACTACAAGCACAGCTGTCAGACCATCTGTTCAGCAGGGATGGCCTGTGGACACCATGGTCAGTTGTCCTTTAGGTGAGGACACGGAAGTCTTGCCTGTTAGCAGTCTGAAACGCATGGCTGACTTTATGTTGCGCTGCGTTACCTGTAACCCTCGCATTGTAAAAATTTTCAGTGACACTCATTACTGGTTGGTGACACTTCTTGACACACGCTACAAGGAGAACTTTCGATCTCTTCTTCCAGAGGCAGACAGGTCTACAAAAATGTTGCAGTACCAGAGGGCCCTTGTAGCAGTATTACTGAAAAAATTCCCATGCGAGAATGCTGGCAGCAGACAGTTTGTTGTACAATCAAGGAGTCCAAGCGAGAGAGACAAAAGTACAATCCAGCTCAGGCAGGGGAACAATGGCAAAGTTCTGGGACAGTTCTCAGACCCTCCCATCGTGACACCACAGAGGCAAGGGGTGCTGTCTCAAGAAGTTCAGTGTTTGGGAAGATGGTGAGGGAGTGCCTTGCAGATTGTACAAGTGTCCTCCGGGATTCCTCTGTGCCTTTTAACTATTGAGCATCCAAGCTGGACACGTGGCATGAACTGGCTCTCTATGCCTTGGAGATCCTGGCCTGCCCTGCTGCTAGAGTTCTGTCAGAGCAGGTTTTTAGTGCCGCTGGTGGAATTATAACAGATAAGCGCATCTGCCTGTCAACTGACAATGCTGACAGGCTGACTCTTATAAAAATGTACAAGGGCTGAATTGAGCAAGAATACTGTACACCACAAATGAAAACAGTGAAACAAAACCTCAAATACATTGTCTTTTTTGTGGAGTTGTATTCTCATGCATCTCTTCACAATCACACATGGGTATCTGCTTCCTGATTTGGTCAGTCTGGTGATATACTGGTTATGGAGGAGGAGGATAACACCAGGGTGAACGTATTCTGTGATGCAAAAGTCAATCAATTTTTGGCAAGGGTGTCTATGATGCCCATAGTATATTTTGTCAACGTTTACCCACCATGGGGAAATGTTTGTCAGCCCATGCACTGCGTGTATGGGCATTACAAGTCTAGGAGACCTGCTCTTTTTTAATGGGACATAGTTAAGAGACCCTCCTCCATGCTTCTTCCAAAGGAGGGGGGGATTGGGGTGCGTATGACTCAGTAGCAGGGTAGGCCTTGCAGTCAACCCATAAGAAAACAGAATGGGAGTACAAAATGAATTATGTGAAGTGGATTTGCCTGTGCCCATCCAGTATGTGGGTTCAAAGGCTTATTGGGGTGCATATGACTTGGTAGCAGGGCAGCCTTGCAGTCAATGCAACATTTTTTAGGGAAGCTGTCCTGGACATCTCGTGAAAGGGGTATTTGGGTACATTGTAATTCTTGGCAGCCCATCCACTCACTGCATAGGCTATGGGGGAGGAAGGTAAAAATGCTCATGTCTCCCATAGACTTATATTGGGCTCGGTGTTCTGTCCGAGTACCCAAGTATTCCAATTTGCTTGACCCGAACATTTTAGTGCTCGCCCATCACTAGTTGTGAGTTAAGGTCCCGTTTCACATAGCGAAGCACCAGCTATCCTGACAATGATACGCCCTGGTAAGGATCGCTGGTACGTTGTCACAGCAGCTATTCTGAACAATTCCATCCCGCGTCCGAGTTCTGTGTCACCAACAAGGTCGCTCGTCGGCGGAAAACACAGTGATGCATGTTGGCTAGCGGGACGCCGACGATGAAAAAATGGCCCAGGACATTCGAGCACGATATCCAGCGGGGGGTGGGGGTGGGGGGTTGGGCGGTCGCAGCTATGTGCCACATGTAGCAAGATAACTGGCTAAATCACTGTTGCGTCACAATATCAGTGATGCTACAGTGATCTTGCCATTTGAGACGGGGCCTTTACAGTTGGCCTGAGCACTAGTATACATGCATGAATAAGCACTTTTGCATAGAGACAAAACCAAACAAGGTGTTACTCATGGACAAAGACTGCTTTCATGTTAAGCTGAGCAATTTCAACCTGATGCAAACTCTCAGTACTCTGGTGCCATCGGTGTCACCCATAGCTCTGTCAATTGCGATTCCATGAAGCTCTAGTTTTGAGGCCAAGCATTAACATATAGGTGTACTTTTTGTTCCATTTACTGGATAATTTCCACAGGAAAGTAGTAGATGATTTTCTGTTCCAAGAATTTGTCTAATACCAAAATTTTTTTTAAAACCACACCACCTCCAGGACACTGGACTAAATTTTCCATGAGAGCTCATGAATTATTTCATGGCTTACACTATGAAAACGCCACCAGCAGGACTAGAGAACAGTCATCAACTCTCTTGAATTTCCATGGAGAAGACCATGTTCCTGGACATTCCCATGAGATTGTTGTAGATAAATGACATGGAACAATTTGAGAGCTCATTCATACTCATTGAAGAATTAGGTGAGCATCTTGTGGTGGAGAGCCGAGGAGACAGCAAATCATAGGCAATGATTCAGAGGAAGCCTTTTCTAGGGCCAATGATGCACTACTTATCTATGTCTTATGTCTGACAACGCTAACCTTGATTTGGGATCTGAAGTGGAAGAGTTTAGGTCTTACTAAGTAAAGATGTGGTGATCTCTAAACATTGCATGACATTTACAGTATTTTCACAGGCTTCTGAATTGATTTTTTTTAAATTATCTGAGATCTATTTACCCTCATTTTTATATAACCAATTAGAAGTCTATGTTTCCAATGAATTAATATTGAGTCTCTCTGGTCTAAACACCAGAATCACCAGTTTCCAGATGAAAATGGAGGTGGTTTTCCATGCCAAGGAGATCATGCACATTGCTTGACCTATTTCGACAAATCAAATCAAGAGAAAGCTTAAAATAATCAGGCATGTGTATAAATTTATGCTCTATTTAAAGAGGAACAATAACAATAACAATAACAATAACAATCTTTATTTATATAGCGCCAACATATTCCGCAGCGCTTTACAGTTGAACAGTTTCAAACACAACAGTCATAAGTAACAACGTTAACAATACAATAATTAGTCTGTTCTAAATTGAGAAGTCTGCAGTCTGTGTGACTGCAGACTATGAACCAACCCCACCACATGCATGCACTGTGTGTTGTGAGGATTCATCTATTTAAGCTGGGACCGGCGGCTTCATATGAGTTATGCATACCCCTGAGCAGAGCCAGCGTACACTTGTATTGAGCAAGGCCACACCCATTGGTTTATAGTCTCACTTTAACGTCTTATCCGCGCATGCTCTGGTGTTATCTGAGTATCTTGGGCATGCTTGTATATTATGTTTGAGACCCTGCGGCTACATGATTTGTGGCTTTCCTGTTTGTTAGGGAAGTCCCACATGTGCTGTAGCCATCAAACAGCCAAAAATAATGCAGCCGCAGGGACGAGAACATAATATATGAGCACACCCAAGATACTCCGATAACACCCAAACGTGCTCTGATAAGACGTTATGTGAGCATGGTCGCTCATCAGTAGTCCTCAGTTTTAGGGGAATCATGTGAAGCAATATTTTTCTTATCAGTTGATCACGCAATGAACATTAAGTTTAGAACATTTTAAATTAATATTTTCATCTCACCTTTCATTTTGCCATTATTTTAAGTGTAAAACGTATACAAATCTAACGCATCTAGTTACAAGCCCTTATTTGGTGACAAGTGAAATTTTTTGTAGTTATCATGTATACACAGTGAGTTGTGTGCTTTCTATAGAGCCATATATTCTATATATCACACAACTGTAACATGAGATTTCCCCTTACGGATACATTGACAATCCGAGAACCCTTTGACCACAGTAGAGACAGTTGCATAGAAATGATCTTTAACATCTCATCTACTTGATAAAAACTTAATATGGTGCATTTATTTTAGCACACCAGAGAATCACCTCTTTACAGACCACTCAGGATAAGGCTCATTTTCAGCCTAGCTTTTTTTTTTTCTTTTATAAAGGCTCTCAAATTGAAGAACAACAAATCTGTAAAAATGTCCTCCATGATCTAGAAGTGTCAATCCAGTGTGTGTCTACCTGTGAAGCTACAGAGCCATCACCTTTACACCACTGACCCTTAGGGCGCTTTCACATGTCCAGATAATTCTGGTACCGGAGCTATCCGTGTGGATATGTAGGCCATCCGTGTGTACCAGCCGTGTGTACCATCCGTGTGCTGAAAAAATTGGTTTCAATGTTAACCCTATGACTTCTTAAAATGCACACAGACGCCATCCGTGTGCGGTGTGTGTTTACACGGACCCATTGACTTGTATGGGTCCATGTGATCCGTGCTGTTGCACAAAAACAGACATGTCAGAGTATTTTGCACACGGACACACGGTCCGTGAAAACATGCTGACATCTGCACAGACACATTCATTAGAGTGTCAGTGTCTCCGGTACGTGGGAAAACTGTCACTACTACTGACGTGTGAAACTGGCCTTATAGATTCTGATGACCATTCCCTTCTGACCCTGGATGCGGCTCTCGCAGCATCTTTTCATTTTCTCATAGAGCCTGGTTTCAGCATTTTACAAGTATTAAGTATTTTGAAAACTTAGCTATAGAATTTGCCATTTTTGGTTACAGATATCCTGAAGTCTGGTCAGGAATGGGGTTATTTATGCAAAGATTTGATTTTCCTAGTATAGTGGTGTCCAGTCTATCTCCTTACATTCCCCTTTTGGTGTTCTGGGATGGGCTGTTTGGTGAGGACAATAGAGCTGTAATTGGCAGATCAGTGTCCTAGATCAGCGCCACAATTGCTAAGTTTACAGCGACTATCCATCTTAACTAGAAAAAGGTGTCTAAGGTTTTATTCTACTTTTACAGATGGGAATTCCAGAATAGAGATGACTGAATCTTTCAAGGTTTGGATTAGCGAACACCCCGATGTTCACCTAGCATAAATGAAAGTTTGTTTTTGGTTTTTTTAGTGCAAAAAGTCTCCATTTTTTTGCAAGATCCATAAACTTCTTCAATTTTTGGGATCTAGGGCTGGGTGAGGGCTTATTTTTTGTGACTTTAGCTGATGTTTTTATCCATACGATGTTTTGATCGCCCATTATTGCATTTTATTTCAATGTTGCAGAGGCCAAAAGAGAAGCAATTCTGAAGTTTCTATTAGTTTTACGTGTGGGCAAAGGAACAGTTATATTGTTTTCTAGAATAAAGTTGTTATTTTACTGTTTGTACTAGCACTTAAAATTTATTCTCAACTAATCTGCGCATCCTGGTTGTTTCTGACCAGAATATGTGACTGCCACAGCCAATCCAGGCCAGAGACCTTATTCCATAGCCAGCAATTGCCTAGAGAGTCACATACTTGGGTCAGAAGCAAACAGGACACCTGACAGCAGGGTGTCAGAGAAGGAACCAGTTTGCCGCTACACATTACCCTACCACTGTCAATTCCAAAGGACTGCCAACACATGGGCCATGCACACAGTGAACAAGTCTGTAGGACAGTGTTCACACCACCAAAAGACTGAAACAGATAAACAGTAAAATGTGTGTAAAAATACTCTTGTAAAAAAAAAAAAGTCATAAAAAGCAAGTGCTAGTAAAAAGATGAAAAACAAAAACCTGATCATGTGTATACAGAGTATTTTTGCATGTTTTATTGTGTTTTTCTGTTTTTCAGTCTTTTGGTGGTGTGTACACTGTCCTACAGACTTGTTCACTGCGTACATGGCCCATGTGTTGGCATTTAATTGGTTTCTTGTTTTTATAAGATTAGGGAGGTTTCCACCCCTTACTTGTGGGCCATGCACATATAAGCTGTTCACTGCAGTGTCCACATCGGACATCACCTGTCTGAATCCTGTTCATATAGGTACTATACACATGATCAGGTTTTAACTACATCGGATAGGGACTGCTCTGATGGGTATACCTTGACATTTGGTAGAGCGTCTTAGTATAAATTTTTTGCAAAAAACTTACCAAATACAGTTTATTTTTTTACTTGCACATGATTTTTTTTTTTTTTCTTCTATAAACAGAGTATTTTTACTCGTTTTGTTTTTCTGGATTCCAAAGAACCCATATCAAAAATGCCCCAGGAATCTCCCAACATGTTTCATCTTTCAAATCATCAGGGGAGACGAGATCCAAAAGGAAGGGGGGGGGGGGGAATTAAGATATGATACATGACGATTGGTGTGTGCAACATATGTTCTGGTCTGTAGCCATTGGTGCCGAGGGCGGTTAAATAGACTGCCGCTTTGATAGTCAGGTTGTCACTTTCAGTGGGCTCCAGCGTGGAGTGCATAGCCAACATGCACGTGTCACTTCTGGAATGTACGTGCATGCCAAGCATTGGAGCACACACGCAGCAAGCGCCCGTGCTCTGATGTTGGCATACCATGTCACTACCCCCATGCTTTCCTGTGTGTCACATCATGTAATACCTGTACCAGTAGGGAATGTCACTTCCAGTATGGCGTCTCCATTCAGACAGCTTATTGCATCCAGCACATTGGAACGCATAGTGATATATCTGGTGTGATGTTTATGCACAAGAGGCTTTCCCCTATGTATGCATATCAGTTATGTCATATTAAAGTCAAAAATCGGGGTGGGGGGCAAACACTCATTTGAGAGTCACATAGTAATAAGAGTAGTATGTAACTTGACCATTATGTCATTAATAAACATCCTACAACCCCATCCTGGGGGTAGGTTTTGGGGGGGGGGTTGAAGAAGGGCATTAGGAGTCAATTGACCAGAGGCAAAAAATACTCTGGTGTGCCTGAAACTTCCAATTGCTCCTCATTATTACTTTAACAACTTGTGTGCCACTTGCTAAATACAAAGGGTGCCAAGTAATTATCTATTCTTTTATCTTTAGAGCATTTGGGGATTTAGGCTCTTAGCACATGGTCTTGACTTGACAAGTGACACCTAAATGAACAATCTAGATAAGGGAACTGAAAGTAATTTGCAGATGATGCAACACTAAGAGGGATAGCTAACACTAGAGAAGAACAAGGATTCAGAAGGATCTAGATTAGCTTGAACAATGGGCAGTGACTAATAGAATGGTATTTAACAGGGAGAAATGCAAGCTTCATCTCAGCAAGAAAAACAAAAGTGTAATCCACAGAATGGGAGGAATAGAACTAAGTAACAGCATGTGTAAAGAAGACTTAGTTATACTAATAGATCACAGACTGCACATGAGTCAGTGTGATGCAGCAGCAAAAAAGGTAAACAGTTCTAGGATGTATTAAGAGAAGCATAGAGTCTAGATCACGTGAAGTAATTCTTCCCCTCTACTACTCATTGGGCAGATTTCATGTAATATGTCCAGTTTCGGGCACCACATATTAAAGAAAAAAATTCTATCGATGAACTAAAGCAAGTTCAGAGAAAAGGAACAAGGATGGTGAGAGGACTGCAAAGTATGTCATATGAAGACCGTTTAAAGGATCTGGGAAAGTTTAGCTTGAAAAAAAAAAAAAAGGTTAAGAGAAGACATAATAGCTGTCTACTAGTGATGCACGAATGTGCTCAGATTTATTATTTTCTTGCCATTTATTCCATGGAGCTTTACATGTGAAAAGGGGTATACATAAAAACGAGTAAAGTAATCTTAAATACTACAAGTCACAACTGTTATGCAGGAATACAAAGGATCATTCCCACAAGTGTTAAAAAAAAAAAAAATCTACAAGGGATGGGTGAGTATAGAGTAGGTGAAGGGCTGGTCGTGCAGTGGCTTGATCTATCGGTGGTTACTGCAGGTTGTAGGCTTGTTGGAAGAGGTAGGTTCTTTTTTGAAGGTTTCAATGGTGGGCAAGAGTCTGAAATGTTGTGGTAGAGCATGCCAGAATTGGGGTGATGCGCAGGAGAAGTCTTATATGCAATTGTGGGAGAGGAGACAAGAGGGGAGTAGAGAAGGAGATCTTGTGAGGATCAGAGGTTGTGTGTAGGCAAGTACCAGGAGCTGAGGTCACAGTTGTATGGAGGACAGTTTGTGGATGGCTTTGTATGCCATTGTTAGGGTTTTAAACTGGAACCTTTCTGTAATGGGGAGCCAGTGCAGGGATTGATAGAGGGGAGAGGCTGGGGAATAGCAGGGGGGGGGGGGGGGGGGGACAGGTGTATTAGTCAGGCAACAGTTTAGAATAGATTGGAGGGGTGCGAGAGAGTGTTAGAGGAAGCCACAGAGCCAGAAGTTTGCAGTAGTCAAGGTGGGATATGTGGGCATGGACTAGAGTTTTTGCAGATCCTTGGTTGAGGAATGTAAAGGTTATCCTAATTTGCTAAAATGCTCAAATAATATCTTCGAATCCCTGAGACGGCATGTCTCACGGCTGTTCGACAGTTGCACACGTGTGGATTAACAGCAAGACATGCAGGCATTGGGACTCCAATATGTTATTCAAGCACATTGAAGAAACTCAGCTAGCACCTTATCCAAGCATATTCGCTCATCGCTACTGTCTACAAATATTTGAGGGGATGTTAGGGTAAATGGTTCATGCTTATTCTCATTTGTACACAAACACAAGAAGCAAAGGAATGAAACAGAAAAGTAGAAGATACAGATTAGATATTTAAAAAAAAAAAAAATATATATATATATATATATGTGACCATGATTAATGAGTAGCTGCCTTGAGAGTTGGTGCATTCTCCTTCAATGAATAATAATAATAATAATAATAATAAATTTTATTTTTATAGCGCCGACATATTCCGCAGCACTTTACATTTCAGAGGGGATTTGTACAGACAATAGACATTACAGCATAACAATAATCACATACAGTAGATTATAACAAATACCAAGATGAGTGAGGGCCCTGCTCGCAAGCTTACAGTCTATGAGGAAAGAGGTAGACACGAAAGGTGGGTGGTAACAGTTGCCCTGATTGTATGGACCAGCCATAATGTTAAGTGTGTAACAGTACAGACACAGAGGGCTAATGGATGCATAAAGCATGTGGGAACATGATGCTGGGAACCTGGTTATGGTAAAATTTTTGGCTCTGCCACACAGGGATAGGTTAGGTTAATGTGTTGAGGCGATAGGCCAGTCTGAATAAATGCGTTTTCAGGACACGCTTAAAATTGTGGGGATTGGGGACTAATCGTATTGACCTGGGAAGTGCATTCCAAAGAATTGGCGCGGCACGTGTAAAGTCTTGGAGACGGGAGTGGGAGGTTCTGACTATTGAGGATACTAACCTCAGGTCATCAGCAGAACGGAGGGCGCGGGTAGGGTGGTATACTGAAACAAGGGAGGAGATGTAGGGTGGTGCTGAGCCATGGAGGGCTTTGTGGGTGAGGGTAATAAGTTTATACTGAATTCTGGAGTGGATGGGTAGCCAGTGTAATGACTGGCACAAGGTAGAGGCATCGGTGTAACGATTGGTGAGGAATATGATCCTGGCTGCAGCATTCAAGACAGATTGGAGAGGGGAGAGTTTTGTAAGAGGGAGACCGATTAGAAGAGAGTTACAATAGTCGAGACGAGAATGAATAAGAGAAACAGTAAGAGTTTTTGCAGAGTCAAAAGTAAGAAAAGGTCGAATTCTAGAAATGTTTTTGAGGTGCAGATGACAAGAGCGAGCCAGTGATCGAATGTGGGGGGCAAAGGAAAGCTCGGAATCAAGTATGACCCCAAGACAGCGGGCATGTTGCTGGGGAGTAATAGTGGAACCACAGACGGAAATGGCAATGTCGGGTGTAGGTACATTAGTAGCGGGAGGAAACACAAGGAGTTCAGTCTTTGACAGGTTCAGTTTCAGATATAGTGAGGACATGATATTAGACACAGCATTTAGACAATCGCCAGTGTTTTCTAGAAAGGCTGGCGTGATGTCAGGAGAAGAAGCGTATAATTGGGTGTCATCAGCATAGAGATGGTACTGGAAACCAAATCTACTGATTGTTTGACCAATAGGGGCAGTGTACAAGGAGAAGAGGAGGGGGCCTAGAACCGATCCTTGAGGAACCCCAACAGTAAGGGGAAGGTGAGAGGAGGAGGAACCGGCAAAAGAAACAGTAAAGGAGCGGTCGGAGAGATAGGAGGAGAACCAGGAGAGAACGGTGTCCTTGAGGCCAATGGAATGGAGCATAGTGAGGAGGAGCTGATGATCCACAGTGTCGAATGCTGCAGAGAGATCCAAGAGAATTAGCATGGAGTAATGACCATTTGATTTAGCTGTTAGCAGATCATTAGAGACTTTAGTGAGGGCAGTTTCAGTGGAGTGTAAAGAGCGGAAACCGGATTGGAGAGGGTCGAGAACAGAGTTTTCTGAGAGATAGCGGATAAGACGGGAGTGGACCAGGCGTTCCAGGAGTTTAGAGATGAAGGGAAGATTAGAGACAGGTCTATAGTTAGCGGCACAGTTTTGGTCGAGGGATGGTTTTTTAAGTAGTGGATGTATGATGGCATGCTTAAATGAGGAGGGAAAAATACCAGAAGAGAGAGAGAGGTTAAATATTTTAGTTAGGTGAGGGGTGACAGCAGGGGAAAGGGACTGGAGGAGATGTGACGGAAATGGGTCACTGGTGCAGGTAGTTGGGCGAGAAGATGCAAGGAGCCTGCTTACTTCTTCTTCTGTGACTGGTTCAAAATCAGAGAGTGAGTTAGATGCAGTGGGGGAGGGAGGACAGTGCATGGTATGAGGGGATTTGGAGATAATTTCCTGTCGGATCTGGTCAATTTTTTCTTTGAAGTAATTGGCCAGATCGTCAGCTCGGAGCTCAGTGGTTGGGGCCTGTACTCTTGGATTGAGTAGAGAATGAAAAGTGTCAAAGAGACGTTTCGGGTTATTGGACAGTGAGATGATGAGGGTGTTGAAATAGGTTTGTTTGGAGAGGTGAAGGGCAGTGTTGTATGTTCTAAGCATAAACTTAAAATGGATGAAATCTTCGTGTAGATTGGATTTTCTCCACAGACGTTCGGCGCATCTGGAGCACCGCTGCAGGAAACGTGTTTGCACCGTGTGCCAGGGTTGTCGCCGTCTGCGTTGTGGTGTTCTATTTATAGGGGGTGCAAATTCATCCAGGGCACTTTGAAGTGTTTCATTGTAATGCTTCAATGCAGAATCAGGACATGAGAGGGAGGAGATAGGGGCCAATGAAGACTGCAAGTTCTTCAGAAGTTTCTGGGTGTTAATGGCCTGTGTGTTTCTATAAGTCTGGACAGTGGGGGTGACCTGAGCAGCCTGGCAGTTCTTGATAGAGAATGAAAGAAGATTGTGGTCAGAGAGCGGGAGAGGGGAGTTTGCAAAATCATCCACTGCACAAAGCCGAGAGAAGACCAAGTCGAGGGAGTTTCCGTCTTCATGCGTTGGAGAATTAGTAAGCTGCGAAAGGCCAAATGAGGAGGTTAGAGATAAAAGGTGAGTAGCAGATGGGGAGAGGGGAAGAGCAATGGGGATGTTGAAATCTCCCATGAGGAGGGTAGGGATGTCACAGGAGAGAAAATGTGGAAGCCAAGTGGCAAAATGATCCAGGAACTGATAGGAGGGGCCGGGAGGACGATATACCACCGCCACTCGCATGGAGAAGGGGGTGTAGAGTCTGACGGCATGGACCTCAAAAGAAGGGAAGACAAGTGAGGGTACTTGAGGGATAACCTGAAAGGTACATTTTGGTGATAGGAGCAGACCAACGCCTCCACCAGCTCTATTGTCTGATCTTGGGGTATGAGAGAAGTGTAGCCCCCCGTATGAAAGAGCAGCAGCAGCGGTAGTATCTGACTGCTGGATCCAGGTTTCAGTAAGAGCCAAAAGGTTAAGAGAATTAGAAAGGAAGAAGTCATGAATGAAGGAGAGTTTGTTACACACTGAGCGAGAATTCCAAAGTGCACAATTAAGAGAGACAGATGGCATGCAGGGAATATTAATAAGATTAGAGGGGTTTCTGAGTGTAGCAGTGGGGGGGTTTGACTTTCTATAACATGGGGGACCAGGGTTGGGAGCAATGTCTCCTGGAGTACAACAAATATATACCATATGCATTTGTGTAATTTTTATCCTGGCCGCTGCATTCACACACATCCACCGCCCTGGCATTAACTCTCCAAACTCCATCCATATTGGCCCCTCGCTCCTTTCCTCTCCTATGTATAGCACTCATGCTCTTTTCACATTGTTAAATTGCACAGATCCAGCCAGTCCCACCATTCAACACCAGAGACGCTCTCACAAATCACTTAACCATCTGCTCACTCTTTCTATCCTCCTTCAAGCCTTCGAACAGAGGCTGCAGAGATAGTTTAGTGAATTGAGTCCTGCATTAAGCAGTGGGTTGGATACAATAATTCTGGCGGTCCCTTCCAACTCTATGAAACCAAATTAAGTTAAATATTAGATACTGGTATAAACCAAGTATGGCCTCCACTAAGACATTGAGCTGTTCATGTACTTTCCACTCACAATAGACTTGTGTTTTAGGTGAGATCTTCATTTCTGTAACGTCTGCTTGAGGCCACAGGCTCAAAGCTGCCTTGGACAGACTTGACAAGCCACTCCGTCTGGCAGACTCCAGAGAAATCCCAATACCCTTTAACCCCTGTACAGGGATCTGGTTTTACAATAGGACCCAGTGGAGTGCTACCATTGAAGGGCTGCCGTCCAGTGTTAGGAATGGCTGCCTAGTAGGGTCAGAGCAGAGAGGTCACATCAAGGACAAAATCAAGATCCATAGGAAAAGCCAGAAACAAGCCAGGGGTCAAAGCAGAACTATACTAACCCAAAACTGAGCAGAAGACACAGTCAAGAAAACACTGAACTATCTGGCAGCTTCCAGCAGCAAGTTTGAAGCCCAAGTACAGAGTGATGCTCTCCAACTGCCAGTAGTAGGGAGCTGGTAACTTCAGCTGGACAACGCACAGATTAGATGGCACTACAGGTCCCAACCACTTTAACCTTTGCGGCTGGACAGCCTGTAATGTTCAGGAGCAGATTCTGGTGGAGATGTGACATGTGATTATGAGGGGCCTCTGGACCCCTCGTACCAGGCTTATTAGGAAACTGAAGATAAAACTTCTAGATGAGATTTCTGGAGTGGATACTTTGCCAGTACTCCGGATCTCTTCTGGGCCGTAAGGCCTTCAATGCTCGTGATATTGTACAGACACTCTTACCGTATGAGAATCCAAGTTTCTCTGCACCTCTCTAAATTATCTTTTCATATGGCTTGAAGAGGGACTGCAGACATTCTGTGCATAGTCCATCTTAAGAGATGGAGGTTTCAGGTAGAAAGCTGCAGTGTTAAAAGGGGTAGTCCACTACTTCAAAGTAAGCCCCCAATGTATCCCCCCAGGGATCCTAATGAATTTTTTTAAAATACCTCATGTTGCCTATACTGCCTGTGAGCGGCGCTATCGCTGACTGCTCACAGGCAGCATGTGAACCCTGCCTGCTGCCGACTCTTGCTTCCACTGACATCCTGTCAAGTGCTAGCAGCAGCCAGGGGTCCCTCTTCCTCCTTCTGCTCTCACTGCCAGGCTGTGGGCAGGGTTATCTCCCCACATCACACCCGGCATCCACTGCACGCCCATTCATTGAGAAAGTGTGGTGGATGCTGGGTGTGACGTGGGGGTAACCCCGCCCACAACCCAGCAGCGACTGCGGAGACCTAGTACTGAGTCACGCCTCACTTGACGTGATGTCAGAACTGGGTCACGTCCTGCCTGTGAGCAGCCACAGATAGCGCCACTCACATGCAGGATAGGCAACATAAGGCATTTACAAAATTTATTAGGGGCCCTGGGGGGAAACATTGGGGAGTTAATTTAAAGTAGTGGACAACACCTTTAAGGACCTCGATTATCTCATAAGGACCAATAAATATGGGACCCAGCTTGGCAGAAGTAATTTTAAGCCATTTTTCATGGACAACCATACCTTTTCTCCTTCTCCAAAGCATGGGCCTCAAGAACGTTTCTTATTAGCAGCTGAGGTCTGACCACCCTGCACCCTCAAGTTCTCAAACTTCAGAACAGATCACCTTTAATTTATCCTCAGATTTTTCAACTTCTGGAGTATCCACAGTAGTTGAAAACAGAAATTAAACAAGGATGCAATCCAATGTTACAGAAAAGTGGAGTTGTTTTATTGGATTAATGTTATTGATTACCAATAGCAAAATTAGCCAATGGCAGATGTTCTACCCAGATTAATGATCAGGCACATAACAATGAAGATATTTCTCCAGCGTTTGATTAGTACATTCTGCTTGACCATTGGTCTCTGGGTGGTAGGCAGAAGAAACAGGCAACTAGTATTGATGTTTTACAGAATTCCCTTCAAGATTTGGAAATAAAGTGAGTCCTAGGACAGAAACTACTGTATATTTTCCAGAAAACCAAGCAAGCAAAATTTCTTAGGGTTTCAGAGCAACCTACAAAGAGGGACAAAATTTATTGAACCGGTTTGGCATCTCCCAGGTAATAATCTTACACTGAGGGTGGGAAGTCAGTAAGGAAGCCCACAGATAGATGGGTTCAAGGACTCCTAGGGATGGATAGGGGCTGGAGGAAACCAGCTATGTTTGTTTTGTTGGTTTTTTTATTTTCCCCTCTCTTTTCTTTTCAGGGAGGGTTCTACTCAGGGACAATTTTCACAAGCAAGCACATATTCCTTACAGTCTTTAGCTATTGTTGGCCATCAAAAATTCCTTATTACTTGTTGGATGTTATTGTTTATACCAGGGTGACCAGCAAGCACAGAATCATGAGACTCCTGATGAATACATAGGTGAAAATGGTGGAGGAACACATGTTTTCTTGCTTTGTAAGGAGTAGTGTTAGGGGCTAAAGTTCTAAAGAAGCAGATGGCACAACTATACCCTCAGCTAGAGTAGGAACTGGTTCAGAGTTCTCAGTCTGGGAAGGACAAACTCTGGAAGAGTGCATCAGGTTGTATGTTCTTAGTACCAGTTCTAAACATCATGACAAAAAACAAATCTAGAAAAGATCAAGTCCTATCTAGCTTGCCTTGGGTTGAATCTCTGCAGATTCCAAGTCAGTTATTTTTGTGGTCCATGCTAAGCAATTTTATGCTGATCACCTTTAAGCAACTGGCAAGATTCCTCGAAGGCCCACTTAATTGCCAACAAGTCACGATTACTGATGTCATAATTCCTTTCTGCAGATGAAAATTTTTGAAGAGAAGGCACAAAGACAAATTTGAGTGATATATGGGGTACCTTGCGATAACACTACTCCAACTTGAACTTGAGAGGCATCAACCTCCACAATAAAAAACGCTCAAGAGCAGCCTTAACGAATATTGGATCAGACAAAAAGAAAAAAAAGGTTTCTTTTAAGTCAGAAGGCACGAATTACCTCAAGCTTCTAATTAACCATATCTGCACCCTTCTCAACGAAATCAGCGACTGGTTTGACAATCATGGAAAATTTAAGTTTGCAATAATAGTTTTCAAATTAAATAAAATACTGCAAAGTTATCAAAGACTTGGATTGAACCCACTCCTTAATGGATTGGACCTTAAAAGAATCCATGTGGAAGCCTTTAACAGAAAATATCTGCTGGGAAATTTACTTCAACGCAAACTCCCCCCACATTTTTCAAGTTTAGTAAATAAAAAAAGTCTTGGGAGTACAATACATACATGTCAGATATGTGACTAAACCAAGATATCACCCAAACAGACAAGCACCTTCAAAACTGATATCTATGAATGTTACCAAGATTTTGAAAGACAGCTGACTTTACTTAGCCTAAAAGGCATCACAAGATACTCATAGCAAGCTGATGTGTTAAATGCTGTCTTCTACTCATCTCCTTGTCATTTCAGTATATACTCACCGTTGAGTTGAAGTTTGGTGAACCAATGGAGTCGCAGCAGCTGGAGGTAGGGATCAGGGATGAGTGGCAGAGGACACTGATTCTTTACAGTATTTGAGTTAAGGTCCCAATAGGTTTTACAAGGTCTGAAACCACCATCTTTAACAAAAAAAAAACAACCTGTGCCTACTGGTGACGTGGACAGTCTGATGAACCCTTTTGTGCGATATTATCTCTTGGCCTTGACTGAATTTTACCTTTGGGAGAGATGGGAGTAAGGTAACAGGTCTATGGGACAATCAATCTCTTTGTGGGGGTAGTTATTCAGATTAGTGCACAGAAAATACACCAGCAAAGTTTTCTGAATACATGGAGAATACCACTGGGTATGGTCTTAGACAGATTCACAGAAAAAGGACATTTCTGCTGGCATTTAGGGCTTTAACACAGCAGATAGTCCTGGTGCCAGTCAATGACTGGGTTATGTTTAAGTACCTTGGGCATGTCCAAGACCAGACATGAACAAGTTCAAGGGAAAAAAGAAAGAAAAAAAAAAAAAAAACAGGCCTAAATCATATACCAACAAGTAGGAACACCTTAATGATTTACTTCACCACACCATAGGTGAGAGGTGTATCATCAATAGCAGTGATTTTTATAAGAACACAATTTTTTACAATTGTAAACCAAGAGCCTCTGCTACCTTGGCATCAACAAAATTTCCTGCAGAATTGCAATTGCTAAAGGTCTTAAGCAACAGATTTTTCCAGGTGAGGTAGAAATAGGTAACAATTTTGCAGAATCAAAGGAAATACCTGTGCACCTAAGTGGGCATCCTTGGGCCCACCCAGATGCTGACGTTTTACTGTTAGCAGTTGTCTAGAGCAGGACGACCTCAGACACTCCACATTGATTACCATAAACCACCTTGGTTGCTTCATCCCTTGAAGTTGGTAGGAGTGAGTTACCCCAAGCTGCATGGGTTCCTCAGTAAAGGTAATAGGTGCACAAGTCTTAGAAGGTCCAGAGTCAGCACTGCTTCCCAGTCTGCAGTCACACAAAGGAACGCCGGTAACAACTTTCCTTAAAAAAAGAAAAAAAAAAAAAAAAAAAAACTCTTATGGCAGTCTGAAAATCAGTCAGAAGGTTTAGCATGGGTAAGTCAAGGTAAGTGCTACAATGGCTTGGACAGATTCCTGATACTAAATGCACTCTGCCACACTTTGGACAAAGTGAGCCAGGTTTTGCACTTAATCTACCACTGTATAGAGGAGGGGCATGGTTTGTTTGGGCCAGCTAGAGCATTTAGTCTGTCTGAAGCCACAGTCTCCAAGGTTGCTTCAGACAGACTTGACCCAAGGCCCTTCGTGTGGCAAATGCCAGAGAAATCCCAATACCCTTTAACCCCTGTTCAGGGATGAAGTTTTACAATAGGACCCAGTGAAATGCTGCTATGAAAGGGCTGCCATCCAGATATAGGAATGGTTGCCAAGCTAAGTCAGAGCCAAGAGGTCATGTAATGGATAAAAATCACAAACTGTAAGAATAGTCAGCAAACAAGCCTAGGTCAAGCCAGGATTCTACTAACCCAAACAGGAGCAACCACATCTCACATTCAAGGAATAACAAACTATCTGGCAGCTTCCAGCAGCAAGCTTGAAGCCTAAGTAAGGTGTGGTGTTCTCCAATTGGCTGGAGTAGAGCTGATAACTTCACCTGGACAGCATGCACACCCTTACTGCCAGACTAGATGGAACTTGAGGTCCCAGCCACTGTAGTCTTAGTGAGCAGAAAGAGCCTGTGCATCCAGAGCTTCTGGTTATGACATGTCCTTTATCACTAGTGCCACCTGTAGCATGAATACGGCAGTAGCAGATTTTGATGGAGATGTGACAATTTCCATATAATTAAAGCGTCCATTACTCTGTCTATGGAAGTAGGAGGAACAATCTCTTTGCCATAGTGTCCTTATAAGACTATTGGATCATTGCAGTTATTTGTGATGAGAATCTTTACTACAAGGTCTTTGCACTCAACTTCTAGAGGAGCAACTTTGCAACATGTGTGATAGCAGTCCTCATTGATCCATCTGATCAGAATCTACTTGAGGAGACCCAACTGAATTATTTTTTTGTCATAAGATACAATGGAAGTAACGCAAACATTTGTGGTCACTCAAACCAGTGAGAAGGATTACCAGTTTTTGAAGACTCTGGGCAGAGGAACCTACAGCAAGGTGGTCACAGCTACTGAGAAGAGGACAGGTAACCCCACCGTCAAAAGTGTGAGTTAGTCATTTTATATGAATTATTCCATAAACTAGTACTACACTTAATGAGTTTATTGCCTTCAGGAATGTTTGTTATATTTTTCATAAGTGTTAAAATTTTTTACAAAGTTAAAATTCCATTATAAAACCATAAATCTTCCCAGAGCCGCGTAGTCTGAGAATCAGTTGTGATTAGAGATCTTAAGTGTGTTCCAGACCTCACATCACCAGAACATTTTATTTAGGTTTACCCATATTTAAAGAGGCTCATCTAATTAGATAACAAAATGAAAAATATAAAGTGTCTATGTATAAAAAAAAAACAAAAAAAAAACCAAAAACACTTGAAAGCCTTTCTGGGGCTTCAGGAGAAAGACCGTTCCTTTTTTTTTTTTTTCTGTGCCGTGGTCATTCCAGGAGCCATAGCATTTTTTGGCATGTACATGTATGAGGGCACTGTTATTTCTGGATGAGTTGTATTTGCCTGCAGCAGTAATTTCGGGTATAACTACTCAACTCCTTTTTTTTTTTTCGTAAACATGAAAAAAAAAAAAAACAGCAGTTCTGTCACTTTTTAGGCTGGGTTCACACGTAGCGGAACTCTCGTGGAAATTACCGCGAGAGTTCCGGAATTCCATTCCACGGGAAAATCGCATTTTAAATTCCCGCGATTTTCCCACGGGAAAAACTAGCATTTTGCAAGTGTAATTAGCTTGCAGAATTGCTAGCGTTTTCCAAGCGATCTGTAGCATCGCTTGGAGAACTGATTGACAGGTTGGTCACACTCGTCAAACATAGTGTTTGACTAGTGTGAAGAAACACTAATAAGAAAAAAATCCAAAAAAATCATTTGAAAGGTAACTCACCAAGCCCTGACTGATGCACTGGCAGGATGCAGCAGAGCCCCATTGATAAAGGTTGGGGCAGCACAGGTGCATCCCACTGATAAGGACAGCCAGTAACCAATTGTGGTCTGGCTGCCCAGTGGAAAAACTGCACACAGATGAGGCTTGCATAAGGCATAAGTCACACTGATAGATGTGATGCACAAGTGTCTGAGCAGCCTATTGATCACGCCCATAATATTAGCAAGCGGGCTGCTCTGCACTATATATACATGCATCCCACAAAGGACCAAGCCAACATAAAGGGTTCTAGCTGCATCCTGCTAAAAAGTACAAAAAGATAAATAGATATGGGGTATTGGTTACTATTTTGGCCAAAGCAGATAAGCTCACAACCCAACGTCAAGGGTCCCCAGATATTGTGAGTCCCTAACACTAAATATAAACAAACACTAATAAGAAAAAAATCCAAAAAAATCATTTGAAAGGTAACTCACCAAGCCCTGACTGATGCACTGGCAGGATGCAGCAGAGCCCCATTGATAAAGGTTGGGGCAGCACAGGTGCATTCCACTGATAAGGACAGCCAGTAACCAATTGTGGTCTGGCTGCCCGCGAGAGTTCCGGAATTCCATTCCACGGGAAAATCGCATTTTAAATTCTGGCGATTTTCCCACGGGAAAAACTAGCTTTTTGCAAGCGTAATTAGCTTGCTGAATTGCTAGCATTTTCCAAGCGATCTATAGCATCACTTGGAGAACTGATTGACAGGTTGGTCACACTCGTCAAACATAGTGTTTGACTAGTGTGACCAACTTTCTACTATTGAGGCCGCCTATGCAGCTTCAATAGTAAAAGACAGAATGTAAATAATAAGGCTTACTGGGACCGGGAGCGTGGAGAGAGGCGGGAAGGCTGCGCGGGATGTCGGAAGGTGAGAATAACAATATTTTTTTATTTTAAATTCTATTTTTTACAGGGATATGGTACCCAAACCCCGGAGGACAGTCTCCTCTCCTCCGGACCATGGGTACCATCCGCAAATGTTGTGCTTACTTTTCGCATGGTGTGCGATGCAATTCCACCGCGGTAAAAACCGCAGCATTAGCACAGCATTGCGGAATCCTATAGGAATGCATGGGATGCTTATTTTTCGCGTTTTCGCGGCAAAATCGCGCGGTTAAAACTGCCGCGGAAACGCGAAAAAAAGCCACGTGTGAACTCAGTCTTACTTGTGCAGCTCATGAATAGAGATGAGCGAATTTGTTCGGATTCGGTTCCGAATACGATCGGAATCTAATATTGTTTTTGCAATATTTGTCTAACACAAGCGTCATTAATTCCAAAATCTATTGCTATAAACTGTACTTTGTTCATAGGAAAACCCCATTAAAAGGAGAATATTTCTTTGTTCACATCAGGTTCTGAGAGCCATGACTCTCTATAGAGCTGTACGAGAGCTTGTCTTTGAATAACAACCTATAGTAATGGTACTGTAAGGTCACACTCAGACTTGTCCTAGATGGAGTGTATGTGTCACGGAGGTGCCTAGCCTCGGTGATGTGATACCGGGGAAGCAGGGTCCAGCACAAGTAGTGATGATAGATATTTTTTTATTTTTTTGTTTTGATCTGGGTTTTAGGAGAAGCTGAAAGAACTTGGTGGGATTGGCCTCTCCATTACCTCCAGATCTTGGAATGGCCTATATAAGGCCATACAGCTGCCTCAGAAGTGGTTTGTGTATGGAGGGGAAATCAACTCTTGGTGTTAATCAGAGCCTGACAATCTGAAAGAGTGAGGAGTGTATTCCCACAGGTGAGCTGCTGCTGCTAAACGGACTGTTTTTATGGTATACCTTTTGTGCTGAGATAAGCTGTTCTTGCTTTGTGATCTGTGACTGTTTATGGACTTGCAATAAACTGCTCGGTATTTTGAACACAAGGATTGGAGCCCTGTTCAATAGCATCTACTATAGTTGGACCCCTACACTGCCATTTTTTTAAAAGGAAAAACTTGTAGTTACTTTTTTTTTTTGTGAGGCAAGGAGAAAAAATTAGCAATTTTTTTTGTGGGATAAATATGGCTATAGTGTTATTGTACATGGACCTGGCAATATCAAATAGATCAAATTGATTTTCTAACTGTTAATCTTTATCTTAAGATTAAAACCTGTTTGGGGAGGGCAGTGGCGTAGCCTCAGGGGGGCGGTGGCCCCAGGCCCCGTGCTCTGAGGAGGCCCACCCGAGCTACGCTATGTAACTGTATCGGCATGCAGATCGCGCCCATACAATTACATTCTGCAGCAGGGAGTGAATCCTGTGACCGCTCTTCTGCAATCTGTGGAGGAGAGGGGGAAGGGAGGTCCCTCATTCAATCCTGGCTGAGCGCACTCTGCTTGAAAGCTCCCTGCTGCAGAAAAGTCATCAGTCCAGCAGTAGACGGGACACAGCGGGCTTTGCCTCTGACTGTGAGCTGAGTTCACGGTCTGCTCTGCACTTAATGCTTCTGACTGAGAGGAGCCTGACAGCTGAGGAAGAGCACCCAGGACCAGTGGACACACTGCACACATCATGGGGATTGATGAGTATCTGTTATTTACTATTTGAAGTGTCTAATCTGTTGCTTTGGATATATACATACAACTTACTGCTATTGAAGTGTAATGTTCATTGCATGTGTTCTGCCCCCAGGAGTATGGTCGCCACAATGGCATTGCCTTCCTGCAGGGAGGGTGATGTCATGCTTGGATGCAATGAAGGGTCTCTGACAGTTAATCATTTACATGCAACACATTCACACTCCAGGCCAGCAGAAGGAGCTCTGAACCAGGATTGGGGGAGGAGCGCGCTCTGAGGGCCAGGAGGGGAAATAGTTAGTGTGTAGATGTGTGGAGAGAATCTGGAGGTTGAGCTGAGGATAGAGAGCTCCCTCCTTGTGATAGCGCATGATCTGGAGCCTGGTTTCCACGGTTGTATGGATACTGAAGGTCCTGCAACAGAAACCAGAGGAATAGGAAGCTGTAAATGCTCTATTCCCACCTAAGACTTGGAGGCACAACAGCGACTGGTGAGCCAAGAGAGATAGAGGGCTACAGCTGTCTGCCATACGAGGTAGTTCTAAGAGAAGATAAGAAGGAGGAACTTCAGTGTAACCCTGTACTGCATGTACCTCAAGCCAGCGCTAGGAAGTAGACTACACAACCCATCTGATAGAGAGATCCCCGAGTTGCTTCCTGGCTAGCCTGCTCCTGTGCCATCTGTAATCAGGACCCTGGACTGCATTTGCCAAGTAAAGGTAAAGAAACTGCACCCTATTGTGTCCATGCCTCCTTCCTGCATCATCCTCAGCACTGCTACATCTCTGTGCCAAACACTGCACCTTCTTCCTAACCCTTTATCTACACTACCCTGGGACTACAGCCCTGCCTGTGGAGGGCTACAACATCATGGCTGCACTACACCATCAGTCCCAGAGGATCTGCATGCAGCGTCAGCTTATCTCCCTTGCCCAACACCACAGGTGGCGTCACGAATCACTTATAAACTTTATTCCCATATCAACCCCTTTTACATGGGTGCCCAGGGCCACGGACCTGGTCACCGCTGCTGTGACATTCCCCTCTGAAGGACCGGCCCGGTACCGAGTACCCCACAATCCTGGGAGGGCGACCCACATGATGCTCTCCTTACGTCTAACATAGTTTCCAGGCACTATGCAGTGGTCACTGATGTGCTATATAGCGATGCTTTGTCTTGGCCTGGGAAATTACTGCACTTTGGGACTGAGAGAAAACCAGGAAAAGTGCAAACTAGAGATCACACTGATGGCTGCAGTCATTGAGCTGTTCAGAAAAAGCAGCGCATCCTCCCTGGCAGGCAGAGGGAGGGTTAAACCAGCATATTGATCACCTTATCTTGGCTGTTTGTGGGTCGCCCCCGTACCAGGGTTATGGGGTACTCAGTACCGGGCCAGTGTCAGTGGGATGTGTCACAGCAGCGGTGACCCGGTCCATGGCCCTGGGTGCCCAAATCAATGGTGGTCTGTAGTTAATGGAATGGAATAGTTTGTGACGCCACCTGTGGTGTTTGGCAAGCAAGATGTTAAGCCAACGCTGCGTGCAGATCCTCTGGGACTGATGGTGTGTTGCAGCATAGATGGTGTAGCTCCCCACAGGTGAAGCTGTAACCCCAGGGCAGTGTATAGGTGCAGGTGGTGTGAGGAATGTTGGCACCCAGATGTAGCAGTGCTGACGGCGTTGGCGCACGAGTGAATGGAAGACACCAAGGCTTGTAGTTCCAAAGCTTTACTCACAGTTCGTGGTACACACTGGTGCCTGCCTCCGTGCCATGTCCTCCGGGGCAGAGACTCCATCAACCTCCCGGGAAGTCGGGCTTCTCTCCAACACTCCGCCAACATGAACCTTTCCTGAATGACTCTTCTATTGCGCCTTTTAGTGTGAAGAGCTCCGGTACCGTGGTACTCTGAAGTTCCTCCTGTCAGATGTTCCTAACAACTCTACTTGTATGACAGACAGCTGTAGCCTCTATCGGGGACTCCTTTCTCCAGAGTCCTGGCTCTCTATTCTGTTGCTGTTGTTCCCCAAGTCTAGGATGGGAGTAGTGCTTTTACAGCCAACTACTCCACCGGTGTCTGCTCCAGAACCATAAGTGTCCATACAACCTCGGGGACCGGGCCCCGACCTTGCACTGAGAACCTATAGGCAGGGTTCCTCTTCCAACCCACAACTCCTCTGTTCTCCTACTGTCATGTCGGACACTGTTCACACCAGGGTGTCCGGCAGACAGCGGTAATACCCTATTGGGTATTCTGTTCCAGTCGGGATAGGGTTAACCAGGTTGTCATGCTGGCTGAGGGCTGGGCCACGCCCTTGGTCTTTAAATAGTTCGTCCTGACTATGGGCGTCGCCGACTATAGCTTTAGCCTAGTGCTAGCAATACCGGTCAGCAGTGGTGGTGTTGGAGCGTCTGATATCTGGTGCAGTATATCCCTCAGTGGTTCTTTCTCCAATCTGTTATATATATATATTTGGTTGCCCTTGCACATTATTGTATTCCCTTGTGTATTAACTGTGTGGTGTTTCTTTTACCCCTGTCCATACGTATTTGTGGGGTCTGGTGTCTGGTCCCCTCACTGGGTGGAGGGAGGTGGGTTCAGCTTAGGGCTGGACAGGAGACAGGGACAGGGTGGAGGCTCAGGCAGGCACACCTTCAGTGTAAACCCTGGGTAGAGGGACAGACGGGGTCCCCCTAGTCTGAGGGACATCGCAGGGGTCCCGGGGTTTTTGCCTAAAGTAACCTAGGCATACCATGACATTATAGTCGGCCCAAATAATAAAGTGAGAGAAAAAAAAAAAAGGGTATAGATGGGGAATATAGGGGTTACTTACTATGGATCCTATACTTTCCCTAACCAAGCAGCTGGAGGCTCTATCCATACAGGTCACTGAACTCCGGGGGGCGGTCCAGCAACAAGGCCTGTCAGCTCCTGCAGTACCTGCTGAGGCTGCAGCCAGGGCAGCTGAACCCAAGTTTCCCCTTCCTGAACGATTTGCTGGTGATCATGGTAAGTTCATGGTGTTTCGTGAATCATGCAAATTGTATTTCCATATGCGTCCACATTCCTCAGGTAATGAGGCTCAACGCGTGGGCTTGGTGATTTCTTTGCTGAGTGGTGACCCACAGGCCTGGGCCTTTTCACTCCCTTCAGACTCACCGGCATTTGAATCTGTAGATTTTTTTTTCTCTGCTCTGGGTTTGATCTATGACGATCCGGATAGATTAAACTTAGCAGAGTCTAAGATACGCTCACTGCTACAGGGTGATCGACCAGCTGAGGATTACTGCACGGAATTCCGGCGCTGGGCGGTGGACACGCAGTGGAATGACCCTGCGCTTAGAAGTCAATTTTTGCATGGGGTTTCTGGAGGGGTTAAACAGACTCTCCTAATGTACGAGACTCCCGCCTCTCTGGAGGCTGCGATGGCACTTGTAGTACGCATAGACCGACGTCTCCGTCAGGGGCGCTGGTTTCGTTGCCTCCGGGAGGTGGGGGAGTGGTCGGTGAGGTTGCCGCGGGTGAATCCGTGGAACCCATGCAGATCGCTGGTATAGCACAGTCACCGAGTAACAAGCCTAAACGTCCTTGGCACAGAAGGCAGGGGCTCTGTTTTTTTTTGTGGCAAAGGAGGACATTTTATTAACGCTTGCCCCCTGGTACCTAAGAAGGGCGCGCCGGCGGAAAACTGATAGGCTCAGAGGGTTTGGAGGAGTCTAGTCTGAGCCTTTGTGTATCCTCCGTCATGGTTTCCCAGTGTATGCTCCCTGCTAGGGTGGTACTTGGGGGGGCAAATGCTCTCTATTACAGTATTTATTGATAGTGGCTCAGCTATCAATCTCATTGATGAGAGGTTCGCGCATACAGCGGGATTTCCGGTGGAGAAATTGCCGAACCCCATCCGGGTGGTTACCATCAATGCTTCCCCATTGTCTCAAGGGGAGATCACAGAGTGTGTGTTGGATATACAACTCCACATCGGAGTATTACACTCAGAGCGGGTAACTTGTAAGGTGCTTAGTAACTTACCGGCTCAGATGGTTCTGGGATTTCCATGGTTGTCAATGCATAATCCTGTTATTGATTGGAAGACCCAGGACATAATTCAGTGGAGCAGGGAGTGTCAGGAGAGGTGCCTGGCTACATGTATTTCCGCTTTGACCCCCAGTATCCCGGAGCCGTTGCTGGATTATGCGGATGTATTTTCTGAGAAGGGTTGTTCGGAACTACCACCGCATCGCCCCTATGACTGTGCTATTAGGTTGAAACCAGGGGCCAAGTTACCTAAAGCTAGAATGTTTAATATCTCGGGTCCCAAGAGGCTAGCTCTCAAGGAATACATTGCGGATAGCCTGAGCAAGGGTCATATTAGACCTTCCTCTTCTCCTCTGGCTGCTGGCTTCTTCTTTGTTAAAAAGAAGGATGGCGGTTTACGCCCGTGTCTGGATTTCAGAGAACTCAACCAGATTACGGTCTGTGATCCTTACCCTATGCCACTTATACCCGATTTATTCAACCAAGTGGTTGGTGCCAGGTGGTTCTCCAAACTGGACCTCAGGGGGGCGTACAATCTTATAAGAAGCCGTCAGGGGGATGATTGGAAGACAGCATTCAATACCCCTGAGGGTCACTTTGAGAGTTTGGTAATGCCGTTTGGGTTGACTATGGCACCGGCGGTCTTTCAACACTTCATTAATGATGTCTTCTCTCAGTTGTTGGGGAGGCTCGTTATAATTTATCTTGACGACATCCTCATTTTCTCTCGCGACCATGATACACATATAGAGCATGTTAGACAGGTTCTGCAGTTGCTCAGAGAACAGGCTCTGTCAAGCTTGAAAAATGTGTGTATTTCGTACAGGAGCTACCGTTCTTGGGTTATATAATCTCCGCCTCAGGTTTTAAGATGGACACCGCAAAGGTGCAGGCGGTACTACATTGGGATCGGCCTGATAATCTTAAGGCGCTTCAGCGATTTCTTGGCTTCTCCAATTACTATAGGAAATTTATTAAGAACTTCTCTATGATTGCCAAACCACTGACTGACATGACTAAGAAGGGTACCGACTTTTCTGACTGGTCTGAGCCTGCGGTACAGGCGTTTGAATTCCTCAAGAATAGTTTTGCCTCAGCGCCCATTCTGGTGCAGCCTGATGTCTCCTTACCGTTTGTCGTGGAGGTGGATGCGTCGGAGGTTGGAGTGGGGGCTGTACTGTCTCAGGGCCCTTCTTGGGCCAAGTTGCATCCGTGTGCCTTCTTCTCCAAGAAGCTGTCGCCTGCGGAGCGTAATTATGATATTGGCAACAGGGAACTATTGGCCATCAAATTGGCATTTGAGGAGTGGCGACACTTCTTGGAGGGGGCTGTTCATCAGATTACTGTGATAACCGACCATAAGAATTTGCTTTATTTAGAATCTGCTAAGCGCCTGTCCTCCAGACAGGCTCGCTGGGCATTATTCTTCACCCGGTTCAACTTCATTGTTACCTATCGACCTGGGTCGAAGAATGTTAAGGCAGATGCTTTATCCAGGTGTTTTCCTGGTGGAGAGTTATGTGAAGAGCCGGTGCCTATTCTCCAAAAGGGTGTGGTGGTATCTGCCATCACGACAGAGATTGAGGCAGAGATTGCGGAGGCTCAGGAGGTGGTACCGCCGGGGTTGCCTGCTAATAAATCTTTTGTGCCGCTACATCTACGCTCTAGAGTGTTGGGCGAACATCACGACACGGTACTGGCAGGTCATCCAGGGGTTAAGAGCACTCTGGAACTGGTATCGCGTCGTTTTTGGTGGCCTAAAATCCGGCAGGATGTGGCCTCATATGTGGCTGCCTGTACCACGTGCGCACGGGCCAAGACTCCTCGTTCCCGTCCCGCTGGTAGCTTGCAGCCTCTCGGGGTGCCCAGTAAGCCATGGACTGAGATTTCCATGGATTTTATTACTGACTTGCCTGCCTCGGCAGGGAACTCGGTCATTTTGGTAATTGTTGATAGGTTCTCCAAAATGTCACATTTCGTTGCTTTACCGTCTTTGCCCAATGCTAAGACTCTTGCTCAGATATTTATTCGCGAGGTGGTCAGATTTCATGGTGTCCCATCTGACATTGTGTCTGATCGAGGTACGCAGTTTGTGGCAAAGTTTTGGAGAGCTTTTTGTTCTCGCCTTGGAATCAAATTATCTCATTCATCGGCTTTCCACCCTCAGTCGAATGGACAGACTGAGCGGATGAACCAAAACCTGGAGCAATACTTGCGCTGCTTTATTTCCGACAATCAGGAAGAGTGGTCAGCGTTTCTTCCTCTGGCAGAATTCGCAATAAACAACCATTGCCAGGAATCGTCTGGGGAATCTCCTTTTTTTTTTTGTGTGTATGGTCAACATCCTCAATTTTGCACCTTGCGTCAGGGGTGCTCAGTTGGCGTCCCTGAAGAGGACCAGTTGGGAGCTCAATTGTCGTCTGTTTGGAGGAGAGTCAAGCAGCGCTTGTTGAAGGTGGGTTCCAGGTACAAACGGGTGGCTGACTGCAGACGTGTGCCAGGTCCGGACCTGTGTGTGGGTGATTGGGTGTGGTTATCTACTAGGAACATTAAGCTAAAGATACCATCACTTAAGTTGGGTCCCAGGTTCATTGGCCCATTTAGAATCTCCGCAGTGATCAACCCAGTGGCATTTCGTTTGGAGTTGCCGGCTGTGTATAAGATTCATAATGTATTTCACAAAGCATTGCTAAAGAAGGTCGTGGGTTTGGTGGATGGTTCCCCCGGGCCACCACCTCCCGTCTTGGTGGATGGCGTGTTGGAATTTGAGGTGTCCAAAGTGGTGGACTCTAGGGTTGTGTGTCGCACTCTACAGTACCTGGTCCACTGGCGTGGCTATGGTCCTGAGGAGAGGACATGGGTGCCGGCCTCTGACATTCATGCTGATCGACTGGTTACTATGTTCCATCGTCGCCATCCGGACAAGCCAGGTACTCGACATGGTGAGGTTCCGGAGGTCCCTCGTAGAAGGCGGGGTACTGTCATGTCGGACACTGTTCACACCAGGGTGTCCGGCAGACAGCGGTAATACCCTGTTGGGTATTCTGTTCCAGTCGGGATAGGGTTAACCAGGTTGTCATGCTGGCTGAGGGCTGGGCCACGCCCTTGGTCTTTAAATAGTTCGTCCTGACTATGGGCGTCGCCGACTATAGCTTTAGCCTAGTGCTAGCAATACCGGTCAGCAGTGGTGGTGTTGGAGCGTCTGATATCTGGTGCAGTATATCCCTCAGTGGTTCTTTCTCCAATCTGTTATATATATATATATATATTTGGTTGCCCTTGCACATTATTGTATTCCCTTGTGTATTAACTGTGTGGTGTTTCTTTTACCCCTGTCCATACGTATTTGTGGGGTCTGGTGTCTGGTCCCGTCACTGGGTGGAGGGAGGTGGGTTCAGCTTGGGGCTGGACAGGAGACAGGGACAGGGTGGAGGCTCAGGCAGGCACACCTTCAGTGTAAACCCTGGGTAGAGGGACAGACAGGGTCCCCCTAGTCTGAGGGACATCGCAGGGGTCCCAGGGTTTTTGCCTAAAGTAACCTAGGCATACCATGACACCTACTCCTTCATTCCGCGCTGTTCCTTCTCTCTCTTATGGAAGCTTAGGTTGCAGTTCTACGTCTTTCTCCTTCTGTTCCTTTCCCGTACCAGCTGGCTCAGATCAGCTGCAGCACTCCTTCCTCTCTCTCGGACCCGTCCTCAGTCTCTCCTGACTGACTGTCCTTCTCCCGCCTGTCCTCCTGTCAGACTGACCTGTCATTCTAAACCTTCCCAACCTTTTATATATCTCAACTCCACCCACCTCCCAGCACATCTCATGTTATGAAGCAAGGAACCACGAAAGGTGCTCTGCTGTCCTCTAAGCATGGAGCCGCAATCTGGTCCATTGCTGAACTATCCTGTGTGTGGGTGCAGGTGTTGGAGTGTGGAAAGGAGTACCCAACTTACCTAGTTGGTGGGGCACTACACATTAGGAGAAGGTGCAGTACCTCTGTGGCGACTACCTCAGGGGTGACACATTTGTGCCGGTGTGTAATTATTATCCTAGCCTTTACCAGGCTGACAGCGAGTCCTGGAGGATTAGAGTATGTGCCCAAGTTGTGGATTACCTTTGCGGATATTTCCGTGTGGATTTGGCCAAATCCCCAGGTCAAATGACGTGTTTTACCTGCAGATTTAGTGCAGATTTTGTGTGGATTTCACCTGCGTTTTTACACCTGCATATTCCTATAATGGAGCAGGTGTCAAAACGCTGCAGATTCCGCACAAAGAATTGACATGCTGCAGATTTAAATCCACAGAAAATCCACGTGGAAAAATCCACAGCATGTGCACAGCATTTTTCATTTCTCATAGACTTTAATAGTACTGTACAACGCAGCAGAATCCGCAACGTGTGCACATACCCTAACTGATGTTTGCTGCTCCCAGAGTGCTCCTACTGGGAACTTAAGTCTGGCACAGCAGCAGTTAGGGCTTGATGACAAATGGCTGTGGAATAGTGTTTTTCTATACAGCGATTGTTAGTGGCATAGACATTTTACTAGTGTGATATAATATATTAGTATCAGTAATGCAGGTGACTTATTGTTGGAGTGAATCCTACAATGTGGTAAGCTACAGGGGGAGGGAGGTCACCCCGGGACCAGAGCTCTGAGGGGACCCACCCACAGCACGCCGAGTGTGTTACATTCTGCCTGATCTGCTGCAGAATGTATCTCCCTGCTCTGCCACCAGGCCGCTATGGAGCCCCTGAGCAGGCGCTGGGGCCCTGCGCCAGTAGTGGGCCCCCCGACCCATCATTGCAAGATCAACTGTATCGGCTGGATGCCGATTCAGCTGACCGCATTGATGAGAGAAGGAGCATTATGCTCCCTCTCCCATCATCCCCCCCCCTCATCAGCTTCCGATGTCCCTGACCCCGACACTGACAGGGGGTCATGATGACATCACTACTCGGAGCCTCCAGTCCGGAGATGTGCGGGAGCTCACAGCAGTGAAGAAGCCAGGAGGAAAGATGAGTATTGGACTTATTTTTCATGAGGCTGCATTATACTATGGAGGCTGCCTATGGGGCTGCATTACACTATAGAGGCTGCCTGTGGGGTGCATTATATAAAGGGCTGCATTATTCTATAGGGTCTGCCTATGGGGAGTGCATTATACTATATTGAGGACTATAGTGAGACTTGTCTGGTGTATTATACTATATGGAGGCTATCTAGGGGGGCCATTATACAGTGTTGGAGCTATCAAACAATTTGGGGAATACTAAGCGGTCAGTATGTATACAGTGAGGGGGGATTAGACTATGTATAAGAGAGCATCATACAGTGTATAGGGGAGCTGTACAGGGGGGAGACTATTAAATGTAAAGTGGGCACTTATTGTTATAGGGGAACTCTGGTTACTGTGACTGTCAAAGGAGCCCACAGGACATTATTACTTTCTAGGGGACAAAATATGGGTACTGTTTTCTAGGTCACTTGCACCCGACATTACAATATTCTGGAGGGTTGCTCTAGCATTTGCCGAGAATCACATAGTAGGTGCAGTAATGGGGGCACATATGTCAGCAGTGGCTCAGTATTGGGGTATCAGCAGGATAAGGAGTTTGTGCAGGTTGGGAATAGTCCCATTGGTGACAGTGCTGAAATGTCTTTGTTGTAATCTCTGTAGCCGAGTCCTGGCTGGAGAATTGTCATGTTGGTCTGGGCCAGATGGAAAAGACAGGAAAAGTGAACGATTCCTTCAGAAAGAATGTCAGCTGTAAGTTACCATCTGTAACTGTGCTGTGATCTCTTATATGGTATATTCTGTAGGATGGGTATCTACCACTCACTATATGGCGGTAATATCAATATTGGTCTTTATTTAGAAATTATATTCAGCAACAGCGTGGTCCCCTGCTGAGGTTCTCCTCCACTATTGTGCATCATCCAGTTGTAATCAAGGTTACCTTGTTGGGGGCCCACTCAGAAGTTTCGCCCCCCCCCCCGAACCAAAACCCTAGCTACACCTCTGGGGGAGGGTTTTTTTTTTTTTTTTTAAACCCTGTAACACTTACATTTTGATTATATTAGTCCTCCAAGGTGGATGTTATCAGTACGTTGCATGTTATACAGATCATTCACTTAGCAGTGGTGTGTATCACACTGACAGAGCTTGCTTACACTACTGTATACATTGGACAAGTGCTATCCGAATTCTTATGATATCACTCGGACCAATGCTATTCAATGTGGCAGTGCTGACGAACGCTGCTTCTATTTTGTCCACTGACAGAAGTCAGGTGGCACGCACCCATTCAAGTTGAAACCATCGGACTGCAGACCGATTGTCGCAGACTCATAGAATAAGGCCTTTCAGATTTCAGTGTGCCCAGTACGTGTTGTAATACAGGTACAGGTGCCTGGGAAGCAGTGGTACAGTTAGCGCTGTTCTACGGCGCCAGGTGCTGAAGACAGCTCTCCTCATTCTCCGCTGCTCTGCCAGCAATCAGCGCAAGCAGGGAAGAATGTTGAGAGAAACAGTTGTGGCCAGAAGTATTCACACCCTCTGCAATTCTGTCAGATAATACTCAGTTTCTTCCTTAAAATGACTGCAAACACAAATTCTTTGGTATTATAATCTTCATTTAATTTGTCTTAAATGAAAAAACACAAAAGAGAATGAAGCAAAACATTGATCATTTCACACAAAACTCCAAAAATGGGCAAGACAAAAGCATTGGCACCCTCAGCCTAATACTTGGTTGCACAACCTTTAGCCAAAATAACTGCGACCAACCGTTTCCGGTAACCATCAATGAGTTTCTTACAATGCTCTGCTGGAATTTTAGACCATTCTTCTTTGGCAAACTGCTCCAGGTCCCTGATATTTGAAGGGTGCCTTCTCCAAACTGCCATTTTTAGATCTCTCCACAGGTGTTCTATGGGATTCAGGTCTGGACTCATTGCTGGCCACCTTAGAAGTCTCCAGTGCTTTCTCTCAAACCATTTTCTAGTGCTTTTCGAAGTGTGTTTTGGGTCATTGTCTTGCTGGAAGACCCATGACCTCTGAGGGAGACCCAGCTTTCTCACACTTGGCCCTACATTATGCTGCAAAATTTATTGGTAGTCTTCAGACTTCATAATGCCATGCACACGGTCAAGCAGTCCAGTGCCAGAGGCAGCAAAGCAACCCCAAAACATCAGGGAACCTCCGCCATGTTTGACTGTAGGGACCGTGTTTTTTTTTCTTTGAATGCCTCTTTTTTTTTTTTTTTCTCCTGTAAACTCTATGTTGTTGCCTTTGCCCAAAAAGCTCTACTTTTGTCTCATCTGACCAGAGAACATTCTTCCAAACGTTTTAGGCTTTTTCAGGTAAGTTTTGGCAAACTCCAGCCTGGCTTTTTTATGTCTCTGGGTAAGAAGTGGGGTCTTCCTGGGTCTCCTACCATACAGTCCCTTTTCATTCAGATGCCAACTGATAGTAAGGGTTGACACTGTTGTACCTTCAGACTGCAGGGCAGCTTGAACTTGTTTGGATGTTAGTCGATGCTCTTTATCCAACATCTGCACAATCTTGTGTTGAAATCTCTTGTCAATTTTTCTTTAGCGTCCACATCTAGGGAGGTTAGCCACAGTGCCATGGGCTTTAAACTTCTTGATGACACTGCGCACGGTAGACACAGGAACATTCAGGCCTTTGGAGATGGACTTGTAGCCTTGAGATTGCTCATGCTTCCTCACAATTTGGCTTCTCAAGTCCTCAGACAGTTCTTTGGTCTTCTTTCTTTTCTCCATGCTCAATGTGGTACACACAAGGACAAAGGACAGAGGTTGAGTCAACTTTAATCCATGTCAACTGGCTGCAAGTGTGATTTAGTTATTGCCAACACCTGTTAGGTGCCACAGGTAAGTTACAGGTGCTGTTAATTACACAAATTAGAGAAGCATCACATGATTTTTTGAACAGTGCCAATACTTTTGTTCACCCTCTTTTTTTATGTTTGGTGTGGAATTATATCCAATTTGGCTTTAGGACAATTCTTTTTGTGTTTTTTCATTTAAGACAAATTAAATGAAGATTATTAATACCAAAGAATTTGTGTTTGCAATCATTTTCAGGAAGAAACTGAGTATTATCTGACAGAATTGCAGGGGTGTCAATACTTTTGGCCACAACTGTATTCAACTGATAAAAGCGAGAGCAGGCGCCACCTTATGGGACTACTAATCCCATTAGCATACATCAGCTGCCACTAATTAATAAATGAATAGAAAACACGGCGTTGATTCCCCGGTATTTTTGATAACCAGGCAAAACTAACAGTTGTGGGCTGCAACCCTTAACTGCAGTGTTCACTGGGCTGGTTATCAAGAATAGAGGGGGGGGTCCCCATGCTGTTTTGCTTTTATTTTTTTCCCTTTTAAATTTAAAATTAAAAAAAAAAAAAAACTGCATGTGGGTCCCCCATTTTGAAAACCAGCCTTTCTAAAGCAGACAGCTAGGGGCTGGTATTCTCACGCTGGTAAGGGGCCATGGATATTTACCCTCCCCTAGCCTAAAAAAATGGCAGCTGCCCAGAAAAGTCATACCTATTAGATGTGCCAATTCTGTTGCATTGCCCAGCTGTTCCTACCTAACCTGTAGCGGTGGCAAGTGGGGTTGATGACACCTTTGTATTGTCTAGTGACATCAAGCCCACGGATTACTAATGGAGTGGCATCTATAAGACACCTATCCATTACTAATGCTATAGTTGTATGGTAAATAAAGACAATGCAAGAATAAAGTTCTTTATTAGAAATTAAACCAAACACTCTTCCATTTTTATGTAAAAATCACAAACGCAGTTATACTCGCCTAACTCCAATTCCATTTGAAGCCTTCATCTCCTGTAATAAATCAATATCCTTAACCTATCTGATGTTCTGTTCCACTCCATAATCCATGTCTGGGAATAAATGGTTTTCAACCTGGATGGTGCCAAGATGCGACCGTACAGGCTGAGCATTAATGATGAATGAGCTGGTGCGTGTGTAGGTGTGCCGACTGGGTGGTGACCCCTTTCTTCGCCGCAAACAGACTTGAGACAGAGTTCAAGGTGAGTCCAACAGGTCCTCTTTATTGGTCGTACTCTCACGACCCGCAGCAGCACACAGCAGCTGCACGACAAACTTCGCAGCACCACATAGCAGCTGCTCAACTCCGCACACAGGCCCGGGTACCTTCATTTGCCTCCTCTCCTCTATGACGTCCCTTGTGGCTCTTTCACTGTGGCTGCCCTAGGCCTACCACCACAGCGATTCGCCTGCCTGAGTCCGTCCGTTTTGTGGTACCTCCAGGCTCTCTCTCTGTCTGCGGGTTCTCCTGTCAGGGTCACCCCCCCTGACCATCTTCCTCACCAGTCCTTCCCGGAGCTTCTCCTGACTCTTCCTTCAGTCTTCTCTTCTTAGCTCCCCTCTCTGGACTGTCTGTTCTGGAACTCTCTCTGCCTTCTATCTATCTATCTATCTATCTATCTATCTATCTATATTTCCTCCCTGGGAATTCCCCCTAAAGTTCTTGTAACCCCGCCCCCCATGACTGTGCAGGCTTTGTAGCCCTAAGCTGATCTTAAGTCCTTTTCTCACAGCTCTCTACTCCCATTTTGTGGCCAAACTTCAGTATTACATCCATCTTTCCTTTCTCCAGCTGCCTCCCATCTATAAATGCAACAGTCCACCTAAAGCACACTATACCTCTACCTTCCCACTGCAGACAGGTCCGTATGTCAGTCCACTTCCCCTACACTCCCCCTTCCTTTGTCCATTGTCATCCCCGACAATCTCATTCCCTTTCTTTGTCGTTCTGAAGCTTTCTCACCTTCTCTTGTCGGACTGGTTGTTGAGCCAGGCCTGCTGTTCGCGGGGGGCTGAACCAAACTGGGAGCACCACGCTCTGAGTAGCTTATGGCTTGCTCGCCAGCGCGTACGCTGCCAGGATAATTCCTTGAGGTTGGGTTAGGACCACCCGGACTACTCTACGCGGAACAGTCCCCATACTGCGCAACAGCGCACAACAGTCCCGGTAGTCCATTTTTAAGGATACTCCAAGCCATCTCCTGATGGCCCATGTTCTGCCAGCAGCAAGGAACCCCACAGCCGTAAAGCACCAGGGATGTCTTGAACTGTCCTGGGCCCCTAGTGTTCTTATTGCCCAGGACCTAGGAGTTCATCTCCCTCCTGAGAGATGCATCAAAAGGGAAAGAAGGGGCCGAAGATGGTTCCACAGCACTCATCTAGCGCCATCTCTTTACTTGAAAACCAGGCCCTGGCACGGGCTAAAAAGAGCTCCACCACTGCAGCATCTTTGAATGACGGGAGAGTCTCAGGGGAGGAGGAGGCCTCAGCCACCCCTGTGCAGGAATGGGCACAGTCTCCGCAGGGCCTGGTGAGTAGGCTGCAACCGGAGCCTGGAGCAGAGTAGAGGCGGCCGCCGGCATAGGGGGAGCAAGCCGCAACTGGAGTCATGGATGGGGCAGAGGCAGCCGCAGTCACCGGCAAGTAAGCCGCAGCCAAGGATGGAGCAGCGGCGGCCACGGTTGCTGGGGAGTAGGCCGCGGAGGCTGGCGGCTCGACCGCCGCGGCGATTTGCAGCGGGGCCGAAGTGGCGGCAGGCCTCGATGCATAGGCCGCCACTAACGGAGTGCGGCAGGGGTGGCTACGGGTCGGTTCTGCACCGGTGCCGCCGGGCGGGGGGCTTGGGCTCGTTGGTGGGGATGACGGCTGGCCCTGCGGGGGCCTCGGACTCATCGGGAGTACAGGGTGTGGGAGCAGGAACTGCCTGTGGGACCGCTGGCTGAGCCGGGGGAACGCTCACCTTCCCCGGCGCTGCAGCTCCCTTCAGGCTGTTCCACCGCTCTTCCAGGGGTCTGTGCGGGGAGTCGCTGGTCTCCGCTGCTTCTCCGCAGCTCCCGGTCCCATCATCTGAGGTCCACTGCTGTTCTTCATGCTGCCGTCCAGCAGGACCAGCCTCCAGGCCTGATGGTTCTGCAGGGACGGTCGGCAACTGTTCCAGCAGTGGCTGCTCCTGGTAGTCCACTTTAGCGCCAACCTCCTCCTGACCGGAGGTCACCAGCGCTGGGGAGGCACAAAGTCTCTTTCAGGTTTCCTTTGAATGATTCCAGCCACAGTCCCAATTTGTACTCCACTACGGCACCATCTCCATGGGTCCAGCTGTCAGGGCCTCCATCTGCTGCAGATCTCCAGGACTGGTGAGTGCTCGCTGCGCTGGCAACTTCTCTCAGCTCTCACTATAGTCCTTTAACGTGGGAGGGTACCCAGCTTTCCAGCAGTGGCACCCAGCTTTCCCAGCGGTGTTCTAGCGGTGAGCTCGGCTTAGCTGCCCTTGACAGTCCAATTTTTATAATCCATAGGGGAAATCTTCAACCTTTTCAGCTTGGGTCCTTTGGTTCTTCGGTGCAGGCTGACCACAGAAGATGGTGTTGTCACGATCACTTGTGTCTGGACGCAGTGAGTACCGCAAGGCGAGCCCATATGACACACGTGACCCTGGATACACCGCCTCCAGTGGGGCGAATTTAAATAATAAGACGTGCAGCTGGATACACCGCCTCCAACTGGCGAATTTAGGTATTACACGTATTTATACAATAATCTGGAAACCTCGCCTCCAGTAAGGCGAATTTAAATAATAAAGGGGAAACCTGAGTAACAATAACAATGATGGGCCCCGCGATAGGGAATAGGGACACGGAGACCTCCCGCACTCCCAGCGCTCCGCGCTCCCCACGCCGGCTCCGCACCGGGCGACGCACGCGCACCTTAACCCCTGACTCACCCTGCACCTAAACCCTCACTAGGGAACTGGTTGGTGCAGAAACTAATCCCACCACTGCACCAAACACACACAAGGGAAAATGACAACACAGCGGAACACCACTTAGCTTTGCTCTGTTGCGTACGCTCCTAGCAACAGAGCCACCACATGCGTGCATCTTCTCCACCCGGATCCATCAACATAACCGGGTCCATCACCATAGTACAGCCTTGGAGCAGAGTCCACCACCAGTTGCAGCTGCCCAGTACACAAAGTCCCAAAGATGAGTCCAGCTTCTGCCAAAAAGTCCAGCATGCTTGAGTCCAGTTTTCAGCAACCTAGTCCAGCATGCTGAGTGCAACTCTCACCATCGTCGCCACTCCACCAAGCCATGCAAGCACCTCCTGCTGACACCATAAACTGTGACTCCACCACGCCATGCCAGCCCTCCATGGAGACTCCATAGCTGACTCAACCCCTCTGGCTGGGCTGCCCAGGACTCTCATTCAGCTCCTTATTTCACCGAGGCTTCCTTGAGAATAACTAACTCACAATATCACCAACTGTGATTGAACACACCTGACTCTCTTTTATAGAGCCTCACACCTGATTTATAATTACGTGCACATTAAACCAAAGAAACTAAAGTGCACTACCGCTCACCACCAATGCGGCAACTTAGAATGAATGACACCACGTGTAATAATTCTAATGGCCACCGGGGGGCAATCACACCACTTTGGCACCAAGCCAAAGGAAAAAAAGTTCGCCTTGTCCATTTACTTGTCAGATCCACCTTGGATCATGCCAGCTGTATTGGTGGCAATGTCCTGCCGACTACGCCAAAAGTAGGTAGGTGTGCCAACTAAGGGGTGACCCCCTTTCTTCGTCATGAACAGACTTGAGACAGAGTCCAAGGTGCGTTCAACAGGTCCTCTTTATTGATCGTACTCTCACAATCCGCAGCACCACACAGCAGCTGCTCAACTCCGCACAAAGGCCCGGGTACCTTCATTTGCCTCCTCTCCTCTATAACGTCCCTTGCGGCTCTTTCACTGTGGCTGCCCTAGGCCTACCACCACAGCACTTCGCCTGCCCGAGTCCGTCCGTCTTGTGGTACCCCCAGGCTCTCTCTCTGTCTATGGCTTCTCCTGTTAGGGTCACCCCCCCCGACCGTCTTCTTCACCAGTCCTTCCTGGAACTTTTCCTGTCTCTTCCTTCAGTCTTCTCTTCTGAGCTCCCCTCTCTGGACTGTCTGTTCTGGAACTCTCTGCCTTATATATATATATATATATCCCCTCCCTGGGAATTCCCCCTAGAGTTCTTGTAACCCCGCCCCCCCATGACTGTGCGGTTTCGTAGCCTTAAGGCCTCTTTCACACATCAGTTTTTCGCCGTCAGGCGCGATCCGGCTTTTTTTTGTAAAACCGGATCCGGCGAAATGCAATGCCGGATCCAGTTTTTCCCCATTGACTTGCATTAGCGCCGGATCGCACCGGATGGCATTGCGTTTCATCCATTTTTGCCGGATCCGGCTACTTGTCTCATTCTGGCGTCTGGAAAAAACGGCTACTGTAACGTTTTTTGTCTCCGGCGAAAAAGCCGGAAGCGCCGGATCCGACGCTTCCGGCTTTTTGCCACAATGAAAGTCTATGGGCCCCGGAATGCGCCGGATCCAGAAAAAGACGGATCCAGCCACCGGATCTGTTTTTTCAAGTCTGCGCATGCTCAGATCCAATTGGCCAGCCCCCAGGAAACAGATATAACCTGCTAGATGGCTCCGGCAGAAAAACGGATCCACTTCTACAGTTCTCCAAAATTTGTTGGATCCGTTTTTTTCTAAAAATAGCCGGATCCTGCCTGACGGCAAAAAATTGGTGTGAAAGTAACCTTAGCTGATCTTAATTCCTTTTCTCACAGCTCTCTACTCCCATCTTGTTGCCAAACTTCAGTATTACACCCATCTTTCCTTTCTCCAGCTGTCTCCCATCTATAAATGCAACAGTCCACCTAAAGCACACTATACCTTTACCTTGCAACTGCAGACAGGTCCGTATGTCAATCCACTTCCCCTACACGTGCGCAGCATCAGTGAGCAGTGGTGACCTCATGGTAGTTACCATAGGTCAATGAGGCTGTGTTGCCAGCCGAGCTGAACTGTGGTGACCTCAATACCGTAAAGAATTCACTGAGCACACTGCAGATCACCCAAGAGAAATCTGCGGTGAACTCACTGAGCTGAACTCCTGCATGCACACCAGTTTATAACCCGTTTCATATCTTTTGCTTTTTTTTTTCAGTCTGTGTGCATCATCTGCATATAAAGGTGTGGCCTGTCTTTCCTTTGAGCTGGGCATTACATTAATGTGGTCTCCCTTGGGAGTGTGCCAACTGTTGGGCCCAGTCATTCTCAGCCCTTATCCACATACATGACACTTGACAAACGGTAAGGTTTTTAATATTAGAGTTAGGACTGTCCCAATTACGGTCACTGTGGAGTGGCAGGATGGCTTTCACATTTTTTTTTTATTAAAAAAATATGAACTAAGTACCGTATACTATTTTCATGCACTATGCTGTTTATTTACTGCAGGGTATTTAACCCCTTAAGCCCCAAGGGTGGTTTGCACGTTCATGACCGGGCCAATTTTTACAATTCTGACCACTGTCCCTTAATGAGGTAATAACTGTGAAACGCTTCCATGGATCCCGGTGCTTCTGACATTGTTTTCTAGGGACATATTGTACTTCATGTTAGTGGTAAAATTTCATTCAAATAACTTACGCTTATTTTAGAAAAAAACGAAAATTTTGGCAATTTCGCAATTTTCCAACTTTGAATTTTTATGCCCTTAAATCACAGAGATACGGCACGCAAAAAACTTGATAACTAACATTTCCCACATGTTTACTTTACATCAGCACAATTTTGGAACCCAAATTTTTTTTGTTAGGAAGTTATAAGGGTTAAAAATTGACCAGCGATTTCTCATTTTTGCAACACCATTTTATTTTTACGGACCACATCACATTTGAAGCCACTTTGAGGGGTCTATATGATAGAAAATACCCAAAAGTGACACCATTCTAAAAACTGCACCCCTTAAGGTGCTCAAAACCACATTCAAGAAGTTTATTAACCCTTTATGTGCGTCACAGGAATTTTTTTGAATATTTAAAAAAAAAATGAACATTTAACTTTTTTTTCACAAAAAAAAATACTTCAGGTTCAATTTTTTTTTTTTATTTTACCAAGGGTAGCAGGAGAAATTTGACAGCAAAATTTATTGTGCAATTTGTCCTGAGTACGCTGATGCCTGATATGTGGGGGAAACCACTGTTTCGGTGCATGGCTGAGCTCAGAAGGGAAGGAGCGCCGTTTGACTTTTTCAATGCAAAATTGACTGGAATTGATATCGAACACCATGTCGTGATTGGAAAACCCCTGATGTACCAAAACAGTGGAAACCCCCCACAAATAACACCATTTTGGAAACTAGACCCCCCCCCCCCAAGGAACTTATCTAGATGTGTGGTGAGAACTTTGAACCCCCAAGGGCATCACAGAAGTTTATAACATACAGCCGTACAATTACAAAATCATAATTTTTCCACAAAAATGATCTTTTCACCCTGAATTCTTATTTTTCCAAGGGTAACAGGACCCTAATAGTTTTTGTGCAATTTGTCTTGAGTACTCTGATACCCCAAATGTGGGGGTAGACCACTATTTGTGCGCATAGCAGAGCTCGGAGGGGAAGCAGCGCCATTTGACGTTTTTGGCTGGAATTGAGATCGGACACCATGTCGCGTTTGGAAAGCCCCTGATGTACCAAAACGACACCATTTTGGAAACTAGACCCCCCCCCCCCCCCCCCAAAGGAACTTGTCTAGATGTGTGGTGAGCACTTTGTCCCCTCCAGTGCTTCACAGAAGTTTATAACCCCCGGGCGTGAAAATAAAAAAAATCGTATTTTTTCCACAAACATGATCTTTTAGTCACTGTTTTTTTTTTTACATTTTCCCAAGGGTACCAGGAGAAATTGGACCCAAAAAGTTGTTGTCCAATTTGTCCTGAGTACGCTGATACCTCATATGTGGGAGAAAACTACTGTATGGGCACACGTCGGGGCTCGGAAGGGAAGTAGTGACGTTTTGGAATGCAGACTTTGATGGAATGGTCTGCGGGTGTCATGTTGCCTTTGGAGAGCCCCTGATGTACCTAAACAGTGGAAACCCCCCACAAGTGACCCCATTTTGAAAACTAGACCCCCTAAGGAACTTATCTAGGTGTGTGGTGAGCACTTTGAACCCCCAAGTGCTTCACAGAAGTTTATAACGCCCGGGCGTGAAAATATAAAAAAAAATTTCCACAAAAATGATATTTTTGCCCCCAATTTTTTATTTTCCTAAGGGTAGCAGGAGAAATTGGACCCCAAAAGTTGTTTTGCAATTTGTCCTGAGCAGGCTAATACCCCATAGGTGGGGGTAAAACACTGTTTGGGCGCATGGCAGAGCTTGGAAGGGAAAGACCACCATTTGACTTTTTTAACTCCGAATTGGCTGGAATTGAGATCAGATGCCATGTTGCATTTGGAGAGCACCTGATGTGCCCAAACAGTGGAAACCCCCAATTCTAACTCCAACCCTAACCCCAACACACCCCTAACCCTAGCCATAACCCTAACCCTAGCCCTAACCCTAGCCCTAACCCTAATGGGAAAATGGAAATAAATACATTTTCTTTTAATTTTATTATTTTTCCCTAACTAAGGGGTGATAGCGGGGGGTTTGATTTACTATTTAAGGCGGGTTTTTATTTTTGGCAGCTGTCACACGCTAAAAGACGCTTTTTATTGTAAAAATAGTTTTTACATCACCACATATTGAGAGCTATAATTTTTCCGTATTTTGACCCACTGAGTCATGTGAGGTCTTATTTTTTGCGGGACGAGTTGACATTTTTATTGTTACCATTTTCAGGCACGTGACATTCTTTTATCGCTTTTTATTCCGATTTTTGGGACACAGAATGAACAAAAACCAGTGTTTCATGAATTTCTTTTGGGGGGGCGTTTACACCGTTCCGCGTGCGATAAAATTGATAAAGCGGTTTTATTCTTCGGGTTGGTACGGTTACAGCGATACCTCATTTAGGTTTTTTTTTTTTTTATGTTTTGGCGCTTTTATGCAATGAAAACTATTTTATATAAAAAATAATTATTTTTGCATTGCTTTATTCTGCGAGCTATAACTTTTTTATTTTTTCTCTGATTATCCTGTATCATGGCTCGTTTTTTGCAGGACAAGATGACGTTTTCAGCGGTACCATGGTTATTAAAATGCGTCTTTTTGATCGCGCGTTATAGCACTTTTTGTTCGGCAGTATGATAATAAATCATTATTTAATTGCTTCGTTTTTTATTTTTTATGGGGTACGCTAAAGGGGTTAACTAATGGTACAGTTTTATAGGGCAGGTCGTTACAGATGCGGCGATACCAAAAATGTGTACTTTTATTGTTTTTTTTTTTTTGTTTGTTTTTATTTCTAAAGAATGAATTTATTGGGGGAATATTTTCTAATTTTTTTGGCGTGTGTTTTTTTTTTTTTTTTTTTTTTGTTTTACTTTATTACATGGTCCCAGGTGCTTTGCAGGCACTGAGGAAGCCGGCTTCCTGCAGGTCCCCACCGCCATCTTGGATTCGGGGGCCTGCAGGGAAGGAGCCCCCCGCAGCAGCGCTGCACATTGCGCTGACATGGGGGGCTCAGGGAAGCACAGAGGGAGCCCCCTCCCTGCCGATGCTTCCCTTTAACCCCGGGTACACCGCGATCGTGTTTGATTGCGGTGTGAAAGGGGTTAACATGTCGGGGACGGTCAGTGACCGCCCCTGACACATTGTGCCGGGTGTCAGCTGTGATAATCAGCTGACACCCGGCCGTGATCACGTGGGCACCGCTGATCGCTATGACGTACTATCCCATCCCTGGGAATTAAGTCCCAAGGCACATGGACGGGATAGTATGTCATATGGGATTAAGGGGTTAATCATTGTTTGCCTTTTGTTTCTTTTTTGTCTCACTGTTATTAGTGGCAGCAGGTGTAGGCTGATGGATGTTGTAATCCCATCAGACGCCTCCTTCTCTCACTATTATCAGCTGAATATTACTCAACATTCTCCCCAGGTCATGTTGATCATTGGCAGAGTAGGGGAGAATGATGAGTGGTTTTCAGCACGCAGCGCCGGGGAACAGCATTTACTGTACCACTGCTTCCCAGGTGCCAGTGTGTGGTACTGATGTGGCAATGAGTGCTGCAAGTATTACATACATGGACATGGATATCTTCAGTACTGTTTTTTCCAGTACCGAAGATAACAGGATGTGTGAAACCGGCCTAAAGGAGCTTTATGGTCCTCTATCAGCACACACACTGAATATGATACTCAGCTCAAATTCTGATCAGCGGTAAATAGGAGTGTCATTATCAGACATAGGTCCTTTCATCCAGGAGAAGTGCGCTGTCTGTCCGCAGCCTCAGTTAACCACTGACCTTGTAGTGCTTTTTTTTTTTTTTCACATTTTCCTGTATTTTTTGGTATTGTCGTCATTTTTTTTTAAATCTCAAATAGGAAACCATGTTGCCCTTAAACTGATTAAAAAGATATGGACAAAACTTGAGAATTTCCTTCTTGAGATGTGTCCATCTATTTATCAGATCATGAAGGCATAACCTTTAGGCTGTGTGCACACGCTGCGGATTTTGCTGCGGTTCCGCAGCGGTTTTGGGTGCTGCGGACCCGCAGCAGTTTTCGCTGCGGTGTACAGTACCATGATTCCCTATGGGAATCAAAAACCACAATGCAGACGAAAACTGGGACTGTGTAATAAAGTAAAAAAAAAAGAAGAAAGTGTTAAAATAATTTTAAAAAATCGCCAAATAAATTAGAAAAAAAAAAAAAAAATATTCACCCCCAATAAATCTATTTTTTGGAAATAAAAAAAAAAAAAAACATAAAAGTACACATATTAGGTATCGCCGCGTCCGTAACGACCTTCCCTATAAAACTGTCCCATTAGTTGACCCCTTTAGCGAACCCCTTAAAAAATAAAAAAAACAAAGCAAAAATTGATATATTATCATACTGCCAAACAAAAAGTGCAATAACGCGCGATCAAAAAGATGCATTTAAATATCCATGGTACCGCTGAAAACGTTATCTTGTCCCGCAAAAAACGAGCCACCACGCAGCGTCATCAGAGAAAATATAAAAAAGTTATAGCTCGCAAAATAAAGCGATGCAAAAATAATTATTTTTTATATAAAATAGTTTTCATTGCATAAAACCGACAAAACATAAAAAAAACCTAAATGAGGTATCGCTGTAACCGTACTGACCCGAAGAATAAAACCGCTTTATCAATTTTACCGCACGCAGAATGGTGTAAACGCACCCCCCCAAAAGAAATTCATGAAACGCTGGTTTTTGTTCATTCTGCGTCCCAAAAATCGGAATAAAAAGCGATCGAAAAATTTTGTTGACCGAAAATGGTACCTATAAAAACATCAACTCGTCCCGCAAAAAATAAGACCCCACATGACTCGGTGGGTCAAAATACGGAAAAATTATAGCTCTCAATATGTGGTGATGCAAAAATTATTTTTACAATAAAAAGCGTCTTTTAGCGTGCGACAGCTGCCAAATATAAAAACCGCCATAAATCGTAAATCAAACCCCCCGTTATCACCCCTTAGTTAGGGAAAAATAATAAAATTAAGAGAAAATGTATTTATTTCCATTTTCCCATTTAGGGTTACGGCTAGGATTAGGGCTGAGATTGGGGTTAGGGTTGGAGTTAGAATTGGGGGTTTCCACTGTTTGGGCACATCAGGTGCTCTCCAAATGCAACATGGCGTCTGATCTCAATTCCAGCCAATTCTGAGTTGAAAAAGTCAAATGGTGCTCCTTCCCTTCCAAGCTCTGCCATGCGCCCAAACAGTGTTTTACCCCCACATGTAGGGTATCAGTCTACTCAGGACAAATTGAAAAACAACTTTTGGGGTCCAATTTCTCCTGTTACCCTTAGGAAAATAAAAAATTGGAGGCAAAAATATCATTTTTGTGGAAAAAAAATGATTTTTTTATTTTCCAGCCCGGGCGTTATAAACTTCTGTGAAGCACTTGGGGGTTCAAAGTGCTCATCACACATCTAGATAAGTTCCGTGGGGGGTCTAGTGTCCAAAATGGGGTCACTTGTGGGGTGTTTTAATAGTTTAGGTACATCAGGGGCTCTCAAACGCATATGACACCCGCAGACCATTCCATCAAAGTCTGCATTCCAAAACATCACTACTTCCCTTCCGAGCCCCGACGTGTGCCCATACAGTAGTTTTCTCCCACATATGGGGTGTCAGCGTACTCGGGACAAATTGGCCAACAACTTTTGGTTTCATTTTCTCCTGTTACCCTTGGGAAAATAAAAAAAATTGTGGACTAATTGATCATGTTTGTGGAAAAAATACAATTTTTTTATTTTCATGCCCGGGCATTATAAACTTCTGTGAAGCCCTTGGGGGTTCAAAGTGCTCAACACACATCTGGATAAGTTCCATAGGGGGGTCTAGTTTTCAAAATGGGGTCATTTGTGGGGGGTTTCTACTGTTTAGGTACATTAGGGGCTCTCCAAAGGCAACATGACACCCGCAGACCATTCCATCAAAGTCTGCATTCCAAAACGTTACTACTTCCCTTCCGAGCCCCGACGTGTGCCCATACAGTAGTTTTCTCCCACATATGGGGTGTCCGTGTACTCAGGACAAATTGGACAACAACTTTTGGTTCAATTTCTCCAGTTACCCTTGGGAAAATAAAAATTGGGGGTGAAAAGATCATTTTTGTGGAAAAAAGTTAAATGTTCAATTTTTTTTTTTTTTTTTTTAAATATTCAAAAAATTCCTGTGACGCACTTAATAAACTTCTTGAATGTGGTTTTGAGCACCTTAAGGGGTGCAGTTTTTAGAATGGTGTCACTTTTGGGTATTTTCTATCATATAGATCCCTCAAAGTGGCTTCAAATGTGATGTGGTCTGTAAAAATAAAATGGTGTTGCAAAAATGAGAAATCGCTGGTCAACTTTTAACCCTTATAACTTCCTAACAAAAAAAAATTTTGGTTACAAAATTGTGCTGATGTAAAGTAAACATGTAATGTTACTTATCACGTTTTTTGTGTGCCGTATCTCTGTGATTTAAGGGCATAAAAATTCAAAGTTGGAAAATTGCGAAATTTTCAAAATTTTCGCCAAATTTCCATTTATTTCACAAATAAACGCAAGTTATTTGAATGAAATTTTACCACTAACATGAAGTACAATATGTCACGAGAAAACCGTGTCAGAATCACCGGGATCCATGGAAGCGTTTCAGAGTTATTGCCTCATAAAGGGACAGTGGTCAGAATTGTAAAAATTGGCCCGGTCATGAACTTGCAAACCACCCTTGTTGGTGAAGTGGTTAAAGTCTTCCTACAACCTTAAAAGCAATGTTACGACATCTTCACCAAGGAATTGGTCCATATGTTTAACTATATAAAACTTTGGGTGTAATATTTTTTTTTTTTTTTGGCAGAGGCTCTGAAGACCTGCAGTCAGGAATGGTGTGTATGTATGTATGTGTGTGTGTGTGTGTGTGTGTGTGTGTGTGTATATATATATATATATATATTTTTATTTATTTCTCTGCATAGTAAAATATTTACCAGTCACCATCTTCTGCTATTCCCAGTGCCTTTTGTGGTCCTGACGCACCCCATAGGCCGTGGGATACTCTGTACCAGGCCAGTCGTCTTAAAGGGATGTGTCACAATGGCAGTGACCCGGTCCGTGGCCCCAGGCAGTCATGTAAAAGGGGAGTATTGACTAGGGATAAAGTTTATGTAGTGATTTGTGACGCCAGTTGGAGTGTTCGACTGTAGTATAGCTGTCACTGCAGTTGATCCCTGGGGGGAGTAGATGGTGATGGCAGTGCAGATGTTATACCCCCTCCAACCAGGGCTGACCCCCAGAGATTGTGATGGAAGTGAAGGCACGGAGTAATAAGGCAGGAGACAAGGAAAGTCACTTTATCATTTAGGCTGAGTTCACACGTGGCTTTTTTTTGCGTTTCCGCGACGGTTTTAACCTCCCGATTTTGCCGCGAAAACGCGAAAAATAAGCATCCCATGCATTCCTATGGGATTCCGCAATGCTGTGCTAATGCTGCGGTTCTTACCGCGGCGGAATCGCTTCGCGGTAAAAAACGCAGCATGCTCATTAATTTTGCGGAATCGCGGCGATCCCGCACCCATAGGAATGTATTGTTCCGCTTACTTCCCGCATGTGGCTGTGTACACCATGTGGAAAGTAAGCAGAACAATTGCGGATGGTACCCACGGTCTGGAGGAGAGGAGACTGTCCTCCGGGCTCTGGGTACCATATCCCTGTAAAAAATAGAATTTAAAATAAAAAATATTGTTATTCTCACCCTCCGACGTCCCGCGCAGCCTTCCTGCCTCTCTCCACACTCTCGTTCCCAGTAATCCTTTGCGAAAATGCCCGCCATGGTGTCTGTTCTCGCGGGATCGTGAAGTCTTGCGGTCATTCGTGCGACGTCATTACGAATTACCGCGAGACGTCGTGATCCCGCAAGAACAGACGCCATCGCGGGCATTTTCACAAAGGATTACTGGGAACGGCTGCGCGGGACGTCGGAAGGTAAGAATAACACCCTTTTTTTTTTTTTTTTTTTTTTCCGGAATGGAATTCCGGAATTCTCGCGGTAATTTCCGTGAGAGTTCCGTTAGGTGTGCACATAGCCTTACTGTAGTTCAGGTGCAGTTCAGAGGAGATATTACAACTCTCACCAGGTTACAGTCTGCTCTGCAGAATGGGAGTTATCCTTCACTCTTCTGTGACTCGGTGTAAGCTTCCTGCTATTCTAATCCCTTCTGGGACCAAGGCTTCCCAGAGTCTAGATCTTCCAGTATAGCCACTACTCACTGTGTATTCCTCCCCTGGCAACACAGCTTGGATCCTGTGTGAAGCTCAAGTTCCTTCTTGCACAATCCTTCACTGATCCTTGTTTGCTGCAGCCTTCCTGCGGACAACACTCTGCTTTTGGTTGTATAAACCCACACAGTCTCTCAGCTTACCACCCTGCTCTGAAAGCATGGAATGCCTAGGGGCTGACTCCCTGATTCTTCTTAGCTTTGCTCCTGGAGGAAGCGCATGTCATGGCTTCCAGGAGCATTCTTCATCTTCTCCACCTTCTCCAATGAAAACAAAAACTCGACTCCTCCCCCTCCCAATTAGGGTATGTATGCAAAGCTCTAAGCTTCAGACAAGTAAGAGATTGAGGTACATTGTGTGTTGTGGTCTCTAGCGGTGAAAGCATCACTCTCATTGCTCACAAAACACATGAAAAACAGTACATATTTAACCCTTTTTGTGGTGGTAAAGACACAGGGCGCCACAGTCCTCTTCTGCACCACATGACCAAGGTTGTGTCTTTCTTGATCGCTACTGTTTTCTGGGCAGGCCAGAAGCCACTTCTCTGTGTAAGTTTAGGACACTCAGAACGAGGCTCTCAGACTTGGCTCAAGAGATATCGTAATAATTAGCAGTGATTTCCATCAGTCAGAGCTGTAGTCACAAGATGGAGGAGGTGAAGGGTCAGAGTATTGACGGGAATTACACTGCCTACAATACTTATTTCTCTAGTCACTGTCCACGACAGCCATATCAGGATGTCTCCCCACCCTAATGGGGGACAGGAAATGCACAAGAGGTAAAAAAAAAACCCCTCCCTTTCCTGCTACCTTAAGTGTTTTTCCTGTCCCCTATGGGGCATGAAGAGGTTTGATAGTGCTGCTGTGGCAGGCGACCGGATGCACTATGTTGGTTACCTGAAGCTGGGAGGCTGACGGTCGGGGGCTCTGCTCTCCTCCATGTGATTGCTGCTCCCGTCTCTGCTTCGGCGAGACTCGGGACCCCTGTCCGCCACTCCTGCGCCCCTTTGTGGGGTTAAGCGAGGCGGTGATGTGCGGCCGGGGTCCTCTGTGAGCTCCCCAGCATCCTCCTCCCCATGCGGCAGGCGCACGCGTGCACCGGAAGTGACGGAAGGACCGGCGCTGAACTTCCGGTTTGGCCTCCCTCCTGCGTTCCCGGATGGAACACTGATGCGACCGGTATGACTGGGCCGCTATTAGCATCTCGGGCCCCCGTCAGTGGCTCTACTGACCCCCAGCGTCTCACCAACTGGCCGCTCAACAAGAGGCTGGACCAAGTCATGGGGGTGGAGCCAGCAACCCCAGACGGGGTGGGGGAACGGTATGGCCGCTGCAGAATCAGCTACAAGGAGGGGTGATTACAATGACTCCTGTTGTGAGTTAATTTTCCCCTTCACCATTGAGGTCTGATGAACTCCCTCTTCTGGTGAAGGAAGGTAGTGAGGCTGATTGCCAAACACCTGAGCTGGTGGAGGATGACTGGGTGACGGGAGTTGCTGACTGGATATAAGGCAGCCGACGCCCTTCTGCCTCGCTGGTGATTTCTCTGAGGGATTCTAGGAGACCAGTCTGATTCCTGCTCCTCAAAAGCTAAGTTTTCTGCCTTGCTTTTTGCATTTGTGTTTTGGCTTTATTTTGCCTTGCTTTTCTGGATTCTGCCATTCCCTGCTGGCGTGAGCTGAATTCCTTTGTGTCTTTTTGCTCTGTCTAAAGAAAATACCTGAGTACTGACAGTCTTTTTGAAGCCTAGCGTTTTCAGGGCCTTTTTCCCTGTCAGTCTGTTGGCTCTTGTGTTGATAGGCTTTTTGGCGGATTGCAGACAGCAGCTTTTCAATCCTGTCCTATCGAGTTAGCTTGGGCCCCATCATTTGCTCAGTCTATCTTTCTATCTGTGTTAGTGTTTTTTCTTCTTGCTTCACCGTCATTATATGTTGGGGGCTGCCTATTGCTTTGGGGTCTGCTCTGGGGCAGTTTAGATTTCCCTTTCTGTCTTTAGGCTGTGTAGTTCTCCGGCTGTGATCGAGGGGTCTAGGGCACCGTAGGAACCCCCCCATGGCTACTGCTAGTTGTTGATAGGTTCAGGGGTCTGCAATCCGATAGCTGCCAACTTCTCTGATTTTCTGGACTTGGCTAGCATTTCGGTTTTTGCCTCCTACGGTGACTCGTTCATAACAGACCCCCACCTGTGGACCAGGGGAGGAGGAGCACGGAACATGCTGGTGGACCTCGGCTATTAAAACCCTGGTCTAGGTGCATTCAGGTAAGGCCATTTCTGTACTGGTGACTGTGACAGACTGCCAATGGACGGCGATAAGCCCTCACGATCTGCTTCTGCAGCGCCCAGCGTTCACTCTCCTACTGTAAGTAGCGGGTTGGGTCCCCCTTTATTCTGTCCAAGTGGTCCCTGAGGTGACTTAGTATGCCTTGTCTCTCTGTTTTAGGGAGACAAGGCCCTTGACCCTATAAAGAAACCAAGCCGCAGGTGTGTGTGTGTGTGTGTGTGTGTGTGTGTGTGTGTGTGTGTGTGTGTGTGTGTGGTACCAAAATTCCCTCGGCATATAGGAAGAAGCTATGTCAGCCCTACACGGATGGCGTAATACGTGCAGAGCAGCCCTCCCTACTGGACTGTATAAAAACCCTTATCAACCAAGAAGTCCAAACTTCTATGATTACTGTTGCCCAGACCCTGACGCTGCAGCCCCTGCCTGCTAGGAAATGGAAAACATGCAAAACAGAAGCCGCGGAGACACCATCACGTGTTTCTCAACGCAAGCAATGACCAGCCAGGTCTTTGCCTGGGAAGGAACAACCACGGGAAGGGCAGCCTCCAATAAAGGAAACCACCTATGCCAAAACATGGTATCCATCCACATACAGCTGTTTCGGGGTATTGCCCCTCATCAGTGTGGAGTAGGAAACTGGCTGGTAGGAGCAATGCCTAGTAAAAAGACTATGAAGAGGAGGATGAATGAACTCATGGAGATCAACATTCGACACTGCGGAGACACCATCACGTGTTTCTCAACGCAGTGATTCTAGAGCACTGCCCCCATCCCTTATGGGAAATATGTAAAACATGCAAAACAGAAGCCGCGGAGACACCATCACGCATTTCTCAACGCAAGCAATGACCAGCCAGGTCTTTGCCCGGGAAGGAACAACCACGGGAAGGGCAGCCTCCAATAAAGGAAACCACCTATGCCAAAACATGGTATCCATCCACATACAGCTGTTTCGGGGTATTGCCCCTCATCAGTGTGGAGTAGGAAAAGGAAAGCGGCCCCTGTGGAATCGGACTCGGGCGAAATTGATACCTCTAACTCAGAAGATGCATGGGAAAATGAGAGTTCCACTTCCGCCCCCAAACCCTATAACAAAAAATACTACCAATCATCTGAGGACATGGGGGATTTAGTTAGTATGGTAAGGGGCACTATGGGATTGGAGGAGGCAGAAGTGGAATGCTCTATTCAGGATGAAATGTTTTGGGGACTGAAGCCCAAAGACCTAAAGGGGGTTTCCCATTCACCAAAACATCCGAAACCTGGTTATGCAGGAATGGGCCCTTCCCGAGAAAGGGCTTGGTGTCCCCTCAGATCTGAGGAATCGGTTTCCCTTAGAGGGAGATTGCTCCCTGTGGGAGGTCCCTAAAGTGGATGTGCAGGTGTTCAGGGTGACTAAGAATGGCTCTTCCATTCGAAGATTCATCTCGGCTCCAGGATCCCATGGATCGGAAAACAGAGAGCCTGCTCAGGAAATCCTAGGATGCCTCCACAACCCTGCTTAAGGCCAATATAGCCTCTACGTGTGTAGCCAGGTCCCTATTTCGCTGGCTGCATACGTTGGAAGACCACCTCACTCAAGGGACCTCCAGGGAAGAAATCCTTGACTCTCTTCCCCATTACAAAAAGCAACAGGGTTCCTAGCTGATGCTTCTGCTGAATCCATACGAGTAGCAGTAAAGTCTGTGGTTCTCTCCAACTCAGCCAGAAGAACACTGTGGCTGAAATCTTGGGGAGGAGACTTTACGTCAAAAACAAAGCTCTGTGCGATTCCCTTCCAGGGGAATTATGTATTTGGTCCAGCTCTGGATGACATCCTGGAGAAAGCCATGGATAAGAAGTAATCTCTTCCAGAACAAAAGAAGGCTAGGAAACGATTTTTTTTGCTTCTCCCCCCCCCCCGTGATCAGCCCTCCCAGAGAGATTCAAAGGGAAGGGCAAAACGGGCAGGTGGAGTTATCCGAAAGGAGGTAAGGGGCCCCCCCCCCCCCAACAAAACAAAACCCTACTGACAAACAATGAAAGTATTCTGGTACTCTTGAATTTCATTTATCAATGGCAGTCCATAACCTCAAACCAATGGGTTCTTCGCACCATTCGCGATGGACTGAGATTGGAATTCGAGAGTCCTCCCCCTCAATGCCTGAGAATAACCTCCCTACAGGCGTACCTCCAAAGATCCTTGCTGTCAGACATAAAAACACTTCTGCAAGCAAGAGCGATCTCCCCAGTTCCACAACAGGAGATAGGCAGAGGGCACTACTCTCGCCTCTTCGTTATTGTAAAACCCCCATGGAAGCACAGGGATATAATAAACCTAAAGCCCTTGAACTAAGTGGTGAAGTACAGATGATTCAAGATGGAGTTGGTCAAATCCGCAATCCCCCTCATAGGGCAAAATTGGGTAATGGCCACTATAGACCTGAAAGACGCTTACGATCATGTCCCTATTCATCCAGACCACAGGAGATTCCTCAGGTTTGCGGTGTCCCTGGTCAACCACTACCAGTTCAATGTCCTGCCGTTCGGGGTGTCATCAGCCCCTCGAGTGTTTACCAAGGTGATGGCAGAAGCAATGATTTTCATTCGCCAGCAGGGGATCTGCATTGTCCAATACCTAGATGACCTTCTAATAGTAACTCCATCCATATCTCGCCTGAACCAGGATGTAGAGAAATCTCTGGAACTTTTACAGTTCTTGGGCTGGATTCCCAACCTGGAAAAATCAGACCTTCATCCCTCTGCAAGGAAAAAGTTCTTGGGGATACTCCTGGACTCAGAAAAGTGAACATCTTTTCTCCCCAGGGAACGACAGCTTGACCTCGTTCAGAGACCAGAGGGCACCAACCCTGAGAGACTCAATGTCCATCCTAGGTTCACTTACAGCATGCATCCAAGCCGTCTCCTGGGCTCAAGCCCATACTCGGATCCTTCAGTCCTATGTACTCCGATGCTCAAAGAAATGTCGGAATACACTGACCAAGAGAACCCCTCTTCCAGGTCATTTGAAGGCGTCCCTCCTATGGTGGCTGAACTACCAGAATCTCCAGCGGGGTGTCCCCCTGAAAATCGTCACCAGAGAGGCTGGGGTGCTATAGTGGAGAAATAACACTTCCAGGGGATATGGCCCCCAGACATCAGAGTCAGCTCCTCAAATGTGAGAGACCTGAAAGCTATAGAAGCAGCGTTGAAGGCACCGTCAACCCTTATCCAGAACCATCATGTACATATCTACTCAGACAATATGACTACAGTGTCCTACATCCGTCACCAAGGAGGCACGAAATTCTTCAACCTAAAATTGGTGGCTGCAAGAATTTTTTTTCTTGGACAGAGAAACATCTGCTGTCCATATCAGCAGTACATCTAAGGGCATTGGACAACGTGGAGGCAGACTTCCTCAGCAGGAAGGATGTTCATCCTGGGGAATGGAGCCTAGACCAGACAGTGGGTTTTTTTATTTTATTTTTTTTTTGTCTCTGGTGTCAAGGTGGGGAAATCCCAATGTGGACCTTTTTGCCAGCGGTGAAAGCACAAAGGTGGAAACGTGTTTTTTCCCTCAGTCCCACAGATGGAGTGTTGGAAGTAGATGCCTTCTCCCATCCGTGGCAGTTCGATCTGGCTTACGCCTTCCCTCCAATTCCCATGATAGCGAGAACACTGCAGAAGATATAGGCAGAGCAATTCACTACAATCCTAGTAGCTCCCTTGTGGCCAGGGAGAAGTTGATATGGAGCCCTATGAAACATGGCTCAGGAAGGTCCAATACTTCTGCCCCAGAGGGCCAATCTCCTTCACTAGGGCCCTCTACTGCACCCAGACCCGCACAAAATGAACCTTGCGGCCTGGCTACTGAAGCTGGGATTTTAAGGGCTAAAGGCCTATCTGAAAAAGTAATCCAAACTATACAGAAGAGTAGGAAACCAGTGACTAATGCCATTTACGGGAAGGTTTGGAAGAAATTCTCATTTTGGTGTTTCACAAATGCTCCAGATCCCTTCCATCCTAATATCGCACAGATCTTAGTTTCTTCAATACAGCCTAGATCTGGGGCTCACACCTAGTACCTTTTAAAGGTTCAGGTGTTAGCCCTTAGTTCATTCTATGACCAAGATCTAGCAAACCATCGATGGATCAAGCGATTCATAACCTCAGCATCTAGGATCCATCCCAGACTCCGTAGTCAGGTCCCCCCCCTGGGACTTGAACCTAGTTCTCAGGGGCTTGACCAGGGAGCCATTTGATCCACTGTCTTCCACGACTCTGAAAAACTTAATGCTAAAAACTGTGTTCCTGGTGGCAATTACTACCGTAAGGCGCATAGGGGAATTACAGGTCCTTTCAATACAATAGCCATATTTAACCATCACGGAGGATAGCATCAACCTGAGGTTAGATCCCTCCTTTAGGCCTAAGGTAGTCTCGAACTTCCATAGGTTCCAAGATATTGTATTGCCTTCCTTCTGTGCAAACCCATCCAACATGAAAGAAGCCTTTCACACCCTCGATGTCCGTAGAGTAGTTCTCTTCTACCTCCAGCAGACAGAGTTGATGGATTGACCAGAATTCATTCATTCAAATTTCCGGTCGGAATAAAGGCAAAAAGGCGGCAAAAAATACAATCGCGAATTGGATCAAACAAGCTGTCAGCCTCACCTACGCGGCACAGAATGTTCCTCCTCCTACGTCTCTAAAAGCCCACTCTACTCGTTCAGTATCAACATCGTGGGCAGAAAGAGGGAACGCATCTTCTGAGCAGATATGCAGAGCCGCCACATGGTCGTCTGTCCATACATTCACCAGACATTATAGACTAAATTTCAACAGGGATTTATCGTTTGGCAGATGTGTTCTGCAGGCTGTTGTCCCTCCCTAAGAAATTAGTTGTTGGTTTTCCTCCGATATGACAGTCGTGGAAGGTGACTAGAGAAAATAGAATTAGTCTTACCGGTAATTCGGTTTCTAGGAACCTTCCACGACAGCATTAATTTCCCTCCCTATCTGATGCTTACTGGACGATTCCTGCTCTTTGGTGATAACTATACTTGCTAGTGTACAGAAAAAACACTGGAGGTAGCAGAAAGGGGAGGGTTATTTAACCTCTTGTGCATTTCCTGTCCCCCATTAGGGCAGGTAGACATCCTCCGATATGGCTGTCGTGGAAGGTTCCTAGAAACCGAATAGGGATGGGCGAATCTACTCGTTAGGACTCGTTACTCTGCGAGTAGTAGGGGACTCGCAGGAGTCGGTACTCTGCGAGTTTCCAAGCGATTACTCGCACAGTAACGAGTCCAATGCAAATGAATGGCAATCCTAGTTGTTGCAGAGTTTCTTAGCGATTTTGTGTCAGCAGCTGGACACAAAATCGCTAAGAAACTAGGATTGCTTGTATTAAACTGTGAAAAAACTAGCTAGGATCTCTCTTTCTCTCTTTCTCTCTCTCTTTCTCTCTTTCTCTCTTTCTCTCTTTCTCTCTTTCTCTCTTTCTCTCTTTCTCTCTTTCTCTCTTTCTCTCTTTCTCTCTTTCTCTCTTTCTCTCTTTCTCTCTCTCTTTTTCTCTTTCTCTCTCTCTTTTTCTCTTTCTCTCTCTCTTTTTCTCTTTCTCTCTCTCTTTTTCTCTTTCTTTCTCTTTCTCTCTTTCTCTCTCTCTTTCTCTCTCTTTCTCTCTCTTTCTCTCTCTTTCTCTCTCTTTCTCTCTCTTTCTCTCTCTTTCTCTCTCTTTCTCTCTCTTTCTCTCTCTTTCTCTCTCTTTCTCTCTCTTTCTCTCTCTTTCTCTCTCTTTCTCTCTCTTTCTCTCTCTTTCTCTCTCTTTCTCTCTCTTTCTCTCTCTTTCTCTCTCTTTCTCCTCCTCCCCAGCACAGGAATCGCTGAGAGAACTCCTAGCTAGTTTTTTAACAGTTTCATACAAGCAATCCTAGTTTCTTAGCGATTTTGTGTCCAGCTGCTGACACCAAATCGCTAAGAAACTCTGCAAAAACCTCCCCAGCACAGGAATCGCTGCAAAACTCGCATCCCCATTCATTAACATTGGACTCGCTAGACTTGCAACGAATAGCGAGTTTCCAAGTCAGACTCGTTACAGCCTAGCGATTCCGAATATTTCAGGATTCACCCATCCCTAAAACCGAATTACCGGTAAGACTAATTCTATTTTTACTACACACAGGGAACATATACTTTATTACCGACATCAATTTAGTGATGGAGCTATAATACCAATCTTGTTTCTTTTTCCTTAACTAATACACATGTTTTCTAGTAAAGTGAGCTTGTATCTGATGGCTTTCTCTACTTTTCCAGGTTGGAATTCCAGAAGAGGTGGTGAAGCGTGCATTACAGTTGACCAGACAACGTGCTGCTCATGGACAAATACTGCTTCAACATTAAACTGAGTGATTTCAGGTTGACACATACTATTGGTACCATCAATGTCACCCATCATTCTCTTCATGTCCCAAGAGTTCTATCTATTCTCACACCATGAAGTTCTAATCTTAAGACAAAGCATTAATGTGTGGCCCAAAAAATGTATCTACTGGCAACATTTTGAATAGCACGCTGCACCTCAAGGACTCTGTACCAAATTTTCCAATTATGCTCAAGAATTATCTAATGGCCTGCTATCTGAAGAGTCCGTCAGTTCATGACTATATTCGCTGGACTCCTATCTTGATTTTTTTTCATGTGGGGAACACAAGGTACCTGAACACTCCCAAGATATTGTTGCATATAACATTGACATGAAACATTAGGAGAGCGAATTCATAATCATCAAAGGAGAAGCGGAATATATTGTTGAAAGCTGAAGGGACATTGAGACATCGCCAATGATGGACTCTGATGAAGCCATTTCTAGCTCCAGTGACCTACTGCTGATTTTTGGCAGACAACGCCAACCATGATTTGGGATTTGAAGTTGAAATAATTTACATCTTATGAGGTAAAGATGTGGTGAGCTCCAAATCTTGCATGTCACTTATTATTTTGTATTGACTTCTGTATTAAAAGATTACAGCTGGTCCTAAGTGCAATTGTCATCATGCTGGTTTCACAAGGCTATAATTATACACTTTGCCTGTTTGGTTTTAAATCCTATTGAGAGATGTGGACAGGTTTTGGTATCTGCTAGCCCTGCACAGAAACTGAACTGCAGGGAGCAGTCTTTGCATGAACCAGGTAATGTGAAGGGCTTTTACCCTTTGTTATATCAGTAATAATGATGGGCGAACCCATGGATGTCTGGCGGGTTCAGCCAAACATTTTTTAAAAAAGCTACTAGAGGATTATTCTGAGACATTTCAATTAATTTTTCCCATAGAGACCATGTATGGGAGTGAGAACTTGGTGCGACATTCTCACATTCATGGTCTAGATTCCCATAGGCTAACATTGTTAAGGCCTTTCTATGATTTTTTTTCAGAGACGTAATTCTGTAGGATGACTCTATACTCCTATACCTAAAAGGGGGTCGTGGTGGACGCTTGCGATATCCTGGATAAAAACCTACAGATGCACGTCCGTGTGAGCAATTTTGTGATGTTTTCTCAATGGCTGTGTGGCAGCGCAAATGTTTGGTTCCTTCAGATGGCTAATGGACATTTAGATGTGACTATCTGTAGCCAAATAAAGAGTTGTATGCACCACTGAAAATTCATCACCAGGTGGAGCTCTTTCCATGTAGTTGTGTAGTGGAGTCCACAACTGGCTGATGCCTATCTAAAAGTAATGCTTCATAAGCAAACTCAGAAGTTGATAAACATCCACCACAAGGTGGAGCTCTTTGAATGTAACTGTGCATTGGAGTCTACACCTGGCTAGCACTCTTCAAAAAGATGCCTTATTAGCCAGTTGTAGAGAATCACTTTGAGCGATATTGTTGTGCGGTTGAAATAACCATATGTGCGTATACACTACAGTTTGCCGCAGTGCCCGTTTTTACGCTTATTAGGTAATTTGCGGTGTAAAAAACGTTCTTTGCAGCAAGATTGTGGTTTTTTTTTTTTTTTTTTTTTTTTTTTTTTTTTTTTGCGCGGTCAAAACGTACGTGTGGATACGCTCCCATTCACCACAGCATCCATTTTTAATGTTAAATCATTTTTTCCATGAAAGCCCACAGGCAAATGGTCATCGTCTTCAATTGTTAAAACTTTTCTTATAAAAATAGCATATACACTCACTGGCCACTTTATTAGGTACACCATGCTAGTAAGGGGTTGGACCCCCTTTTGCCTTCAGAACTGCCTCAATTCTTCGTGGCAGAGATTCAACAAGGTGCTGGAAGCATTCCTCAGAGATTTTGGACCATATTGACATGATGGCATCACACAGTTGGCGCAGATTTGTCGGCTGCACATCCCTGATGCGAATCTCCCGTTCCACCACATCCCAAAGATGCTCTATTGGATTGAGATCTGGTGACTGAGGAGGCCATTTGAGTACAGTGAACTCATTGTCATGTTCAAGAAACCAATCTGAGATGATTCGAGCTTTATGACATGGCGCATTATCCTGCTGAAAGTAGCCATCAGATGTTGGGTACATTGTGGTCATAAAGGGATGGACATGGTCAGCAACAATACTCAGGTAGGCTGTGGCGTTGCAACGATGCTCAATTGGTACCAAGGGGCCCAAAGAGTGCCAAGAAAAAATTCCCCACACCATGACACCACCACCACCAGCCTGAACAGTTGATACAAGGCAGGATGGATCCATGCTTTCATGTTTACGCCAAATTCTGACCCTACCATCCGAATGTCGCAGCAGAAATCGAGACTCATCAGACCAGGCAACGTTTTTCCAATCTTCTACTGTCCAATTTCGATGAGCTTGTGCAAATTGTAGCCTCAGTTTCCTGTTCTTAGCTGAGAGGAGTGGTACCCAGTGTGGTCTTCTGCTGCTGTAGCCCATCTGCCTCAAAGTTCGACGCACTGTGCGTTCAGAGATGCTCTTCTGCCTACCTTGGTTGTAACGGGTGGCAATTTGAGTCACTGTTGCCTTTCTATCAGCTCGAACCAGTATGCCCATTCTCCTCTGGCATCAACAAGGCATTTCCGGCCACAGAACTGCCGCTCACTGGATTTTTTTTCTTTTTCGGACCATTCTCTGTAAACCCTAGAGATGGTTGTGCGTGAAAATCCCAGTAGATCAGCAGTTTCTGAAATACTCAGACCAGCCCTTCTGGCACCAACAATCATGCCACGTTCAAAGGCACTCAAATCACCTTTCTTCCCCATACTGATGCTCGGTTTGAACTGCAGGAGATTGTCTTGACCATGTCTACATGCCTAAATGCACTGAGTTGCCGCCATGTGATTGGCTGATTAGAAATTAAGTCTTAACACACAGTTGGACAGGTGTACCTAATAAAGTGGCCAGTGAGTGTATATAGGTCATGACCATCTGGGCTACCATCAAGGCATTACTGTCCTGACTGGCGTATGGGAACCGAACAGCAGATGGGGCCTGCATCCGGCCCCATGTCTTCTCATTGGGCCCCATTAGCAGGTTTCTCCCACTGCAGTAGCTGAACCTGTTTATTATTCTATTGCTGTGTGGGCCCGCACAGCAATAGCTATGTCAAGCAATCCATGGAGTCACCGACAATGTTCTGTGTGGCGGTCACTGGGACAATCATTAGGGGACTGGGGTGGTACAGTAACTTCATCTAGGTAAATCTTAAGGCTGCTGGCATGATAGGTGTTGCTCAGTATCTTGCCAATCTTATTGTTCTTAAGTTTTACTTGTCCCTTGGTCAACAATTCCACAACTGGGCAGGGTCCAACCCAGTGTGGTTCCATCTTTGAAACCATGCAATGAATACGGCATTGATTCTTCATATAAATGTTGGTGCCCTCAGTTATTGCATTGCTGCTGTTGTGTTGACTATCAAATGCACATTTCTGGTGTTCCTGAGCAGACTGGATGTTGGTACTGATGGTTGAGTGGAGCTTTTTACAAATGATTATCCAATGTATTTAGCACTTCAGGATTAGCATCATCTGGAAGGAACATGAGGTCCACGGTGTCAATTTCTGAGGGATTGAGGTCGATGGGAAGCTTGGCCTTCATTCCAAACATGTGAAAAATGAGGATGAATGAACTCATGGAGATCAACATCCAACACTGTGGAGACACCATCACATGTTTCTCAATGCAGTGATTCTAGAGCAATGCCCCTATCCTTTATGGGAAATATGCAAAAACATACAAAACACAAGCCGCGGAGACACCATCACATGTTTCTCAATGCAAGCAATGACTAGCCTGGTCTTTCCCCGGGAAGGATCAACAACGGGATTGATCGTCTCCAATGAAGGAAACCACCTATGCCAAAACATGGTATCCATCCACAGACAGCTGTTTCGGGGTATTGCCCCTCATCAGTGTGGAGTAGGAAACTGGCTAGTAGGAGCAATGCCTAGTAAAAGACTGTGAAAAATGAGGATGAATGAACTCATGGAGATCAACATCCAACACTGCGGAGAAACCATCACATGTTTCTCAACGCAGTGATTCCTGGCTAGTCATTGCTTGCGTCAAGAAACATGTGATGGTGTCTCTGCGGCTTGTGTTTTCTATGTTTTTTCATTCCAAACATGACCTCAAATGGAGTACACTTCATTGAGACATGCACTCATGTGAAAGGCAAACAAAACAAAAGGGATCAACTGGTCCCAGTTATTTCCTTGGTCATTGAGAAGCTTGCAAAGAGATTCTTTGAGTGTTCAATTGACACATGGGGGCCAGGATGGGGTATATTATTACCTTATGTGCTAATTAATCCCTTTCTGTCATGTGACGTACTATCCCGTTCATGTGCCCTGGGACTTAATTCCCAGGGATGGGATAGTACGTCACAGCGATCAGCGGCGCCCACGTGGTGAGCACCGCTGATCGCGGCCGGGTGTCAGCTGATTATCACAGCTGACACCCGGCACAATGTGTCAGGGGTGGTCACTGACCGCCCCTACACGTTAACCCCTTGCACACAGTGATCAAACATGATCGCGTTGTACCGGGGGTTAAAGGGAAGCATCGGCAGGGAGGGGGCTCCCTCCGTGCTTCCCTGAGCCCCCCACGGCAGCGCAATGTGCAGCGCTGCTGCGGGGGGCTCCTTCCCTGCAGGCCCCCGAATCCAAGATTGCGACGGGGACCTTCGGGGGCCGGCACAATGTGTCAGGGGTGGTCACGGACCGCCACCGACATGTTAAGCCCTTGCACACCACGATCAAACACAATCGCGGTGTACCGGGGGTTAAAGGGAATCATCGGCAGCGAGGGGGCTCCCTCCGTGCTTCCCTGAGCCCCCCACAGCAGCGCAATGTGCAGCGCTGCTGCGGGGGGCCCCATGCCTGCAGGTCCCCTAATCTAAGATGATGACGGGGACCTTCGGGGGCAAGCAGGGAGCTGGCTTCCTCATGCCTGCAAAGCGCAGGCAAGGAGGAAGCCTTGTGCCGTGCCTGTGACAGATTGCTGATCTGTGATGTGACAGATCAGTGATCTGTCACAGGACAGTAATGTCCCACCTGGGACAATGTAATAAAGTTTAAAAATAATTTTTTAAAAATCGCTAAATTAAAAAAAAAAAATCCCTAATTCATTTTTTGGAAATACCAAATACGTGTACTATTGTTTTTTTTTTTTTTTTATCGCTGCGTCCGTAACAACCCGCCCCATAAAACTGTCCCATTAGTTAACCCCTTTCGCGAACCCCTTAAAAAATAAAAATAAAAAATGAAGCAAAAAATGATTTATTAACATACCGCCGAACAAAAAGTGCAATAACGCGCGATCAAAAAGACGCATATAAGTATGCATGGTATCACTGTAAACGTCATCTTGTCCCGCAAAAAACGAGCCACCATACAGCATCATCAGTGAAAAAATAAAAAAGCTATAGCTCACAGAATAAAGCGATGCAAAAATAATTTTTTTTTATATAAAATTGTTTTCATTGCATAAAAGCGCCAAAACATAAAAAAAGACCTAAATGAGGTATCGCTGTAACCGTACTGACCCAAAGAATAAAACTGCTTTACAATTTTACTGCACGAGGAACGGTGTAAACGCACCCCCCAAAAGAAATTCATGAAACGCTGGCTTTTGTTCATTCTGCGTCCCAAAAATGAGAATAAAAAGCGATCCAAAGATGTCACGTGCCCAAACATGATACCAACAAAAGCGTCAACTTGTCGCGCAAAAAATAAGACCTCACATGACTCAGTGGGTCAAAATTTGGAAAATTTATAGCTCTCAATATGTGGTGATGCAAAAACTATTTTTACAATAAAAAGCGTCTTTTAGCGCGTGAGGGCTGCCAAAAATAAAAACCGCCATAAATAGTAAATCAAACCCCCCGTTATCACCCCCTTAGTTAGGGAAAAATAATAAAATAAAAAAAAGTATTTATTTCCATTTTCCCATTAGGGTTAGGGCTGAGATTCGGGTTAGGGGTGTGTTGAGGTTAGGGTTGGAGTTAGAATTGGGGGGGTTTCCACTGTTTGGGCACATCAGGTGCTCTCCAAATGCAACATGGCGTCTGATCTCAAATCCAGCCAATTCTGCGTTGAAAAAGTCAAATGGTGCTCCTTTCCTTCCAAGCTCTGCCATGCTCCCAAACAGTGTTTTATCCCCACATATAGGGCATCAGTGTACTCAGGACAAATTGGAAAACAACTTTTGGGGTCCAATTTCTCCTGTTACCCTTAGGAAAATAAAATATTGGGGGCAAAAATATCATTTTTGTGGAAAAAAAATGATTTTTTTATTTTCACGCCTGGGCGTTATAAATTTCTGTGAAGCCCTTGCGGGTTCAAAGTTCTCACCACATATCTATATAAGTTCCTTGGGGGGTCTAGTTTCCAAAATGGGGTCACTTGTGGGGGGTTTCCACTGTTTAGGTACATCAGGGGCTCTCCAAACGTGACATGGCGTCCGATCTGAATTCTAGCCAATTTTGCATTGAAAAAGTCAAACGGCGCTCCTTCCCTTCTGAGCTCTGCCATGCACCGAAACAGTGGTTCCCCCCACATATCAGGTATCAGCATACTCAGGACAAACTGCACAATAACTTTTGCAGTCCAACTTCTCCTGTTACCCTTGGTAAAATAAAAAAAATTGAACCTGAATTATTTTTTTTGTAAAAAAAATTTAAATGTTCATTTTTTTTTTTTTAAATATTCAAAAAATTCCTGTGAGGCACCTGAAGGGTAAATAAACTTCTTGAATGTGGTTTTGAGCACCTTTAAGGGGTGCAGTTTTTTGAATGGTGTCACTTTTGGGTATTTTCTGGGTATTTTCTATCATATAGACCCCTCAAAGTACCTTCAAATGTGATGTGGTCCGTAAAAATAAAATGGTGTTGCAAAAATGAGAAATCGCTGGTCAAATTTTAACCCTTATAAGTTTCTAAGAAAAAAAAATTTGGGTTCCAAAATTGTGCTGATGTAAAGTAAACATGTGGGAGATGTTACTTAAAGGGAAGGTGCCATCCCCAAAAAAAATTTTCAGCAATTGAAAAAATGTAAAGAATTAATGTTTACATTTTCTTAAAAAATTATCATTTGTTTTTAATTTTGTAAAATATGAAAAATAATTTTAAAAAGTTTGGCATTTCCACTTGTTAACACTAGGGGGAACAGCTACTGAAGTTTGGCACAAAAACCTAGTGTACAACTAGCTCACATTACTGTCCTGCAGTAATTATGGGCGTACAGTGTCCATGATTTTTGATATATCATCATGCCCTAAAATGGACACTGTATGGGTGGAATTTGCTGACATGGGTGTGGTGTCACTCCTCTCCTCCCCTACTGGGTGCTTGCTAAGGGAAAAGAGAGGATGACATTTAGGAACACAGTGAGCAGCCATTTTGATGGGGCCTGCAAAGTTACTGACTGTCTTTGCATGTAAAGTCTGGATCAGAACAGGTCATCAATCAGCAGAAATGTTTCCTGGATTTCTATGGAGCAGACAAGACGACGGTCCATCCATGTGTATAAAACACAGCACTCTATGTACAATCCCTGGCACCGAACAGGGTGCCCCCCATAGACAAGCACACTGCTCTCCTGAAATACTCTGTGCTGCTGTCACCCTGCTCCTTCCACCATACATCAGGCCCCTGTCGCCTCGCTTTCACACATCGCCAGGACAGGATCTGAGGAGAGGAATGGGGTCTTCGGTCACCAAGGATGGCAGGCACCAAGGATTCTGGGAGCAGGGTGACAGCAGCACAGAGTCTTTCAGGAGAGCAGTGCGCTGGTCTATGGGGGGCACAGAGGGAGATATATGGGGAGGAGCAGGGTGACAGCAGCACACAGTATTTCAGGAGAGCAGTGTGCTGGTCTATGGGGGGCACAGAGGGAGATATATGGGGGAGGAGCAGGGAGACAGCAGCACAGAAATCCAGGAAACATTTCTGCTGATTGATGGCCTGTTCTGATCCAGACTTTGCATGCAAAGACCCCATTCCCCTCCTCAGATTCTGTCCTGGCGATGTGTGAAAGCGAGGCGACAGGCGCAGTCCGGGGTGATGCTGGGAAGCAGGCTGGGGGGGAATGGAGCCATACAGTAACGATAAAAATGAGACCCCTCTCTTCAGCTGCCTCACCAGCCCTCCCCTGAGTACACCTAACTATTACCCCTGACCCGTGTGCAGGTGCTCAGCCAGAACCACCCTAGAATGGGTCCCCTTTTAGCAGATCACAAATAATACTGCCATATACTTCACACACAATGCCGCCATATAGATCATACACAATACCACCATGTAGATCACACACAAAACCAGCAGGGTGACAGCAGCACAGAGTATTTCAGGAGAGCAGAATCACACGGCAGAGAATTAGATACACGGCTCAGCAAACAGTATCACACAGGAGAGGATTAGATACACGGCTCAGCAGACAGTATCACACAGGAGAGGATGAGATACACGCTTCAGCAGACAGTATCACACAAGAGACGATTAGATACACGGTTCAGCAGTCAGTATCACACAGTATAGGATTAGATACACGGCTCAGCAGTCAGTATCACACAGGGGAGGATTAGATACATGTCTCAGCAGACCGTATCACACAGGATAGGATTAGATACATGGCTCAGCAGTCAGTATCACACAGGTTAGGATTAGATACATGTCTCGGTAGACCGTATCACACAGGATAGGATTAGATACACGGCTCAGCAGTCAGTATCACACAGGGGAGGATTAGATACATGTCTCAGCAGACCGTATCATACAGGATAGGATTAGATACACGGCTCAGCAGTCAGTATCACACAGGATAGGATTAGATACATGGCTCAGCAGACAGTATCACACAGGATAGGATTAGATACACGGCTCAGCAGACAGTATCACACAGGAGAGGATTAGATACACGGCTCAGAAGACAGTATCACACAGGAGAGGATTAGATACACGGCTCAGAAGACAGTATCACACAGGATAGGATTAGATACACGGTTCAGCAGTCAGTATCACAGGAGACAGTATTACAGATATGCTCACACTGGTGTAACTGCCCCCCCATGCACTAGACTATGGGCTGTATATGTCACTGTCACTATAAAAGGAAAGGTGTCAGATTACCAGAGCTCACTGGGGCTGTGAGTGAGGAGGCGGACACAGAGCAGGAGGACAGTGCAGAAAGTGGAGCTCAGCAGATAGCACTGGGCTACAGTAAAATGGCGCCCAGCCACACCTACAGCAGTGAATGGTGCAGCCCACAGGGGCGTGCCCAGTTCTCTGCTAATGAGGCTGCATAGTGGGGTCGGGAACCGTCCGCAGTCTCCTATGTCCAGGGACGGCCATATTTGCAGACTGTATGAGACCTCCACAGATCTGCAAATCAAGATGTCAGCGCCCAGTGGCTACATTAAAACATTATTACAGACAAACCATAAATCCTAGTTAGTACAACATTTGCTTTAACAACGTTTTGTTACTTACACTTTTTTTGCAAATTATATAAAATTGCGGCACCTTCCCTTTAAGTTTTTTGTGTGCCATATCTCTGTGATTTAAGGGCATAAAAATTCAAAGTTGGAAAATTGCGAATTTTTCAACATTTTTGCCAAATTTCCGTTTTTTTCACAAATAATCGCAAGTTATATGAATGAAATTTTACCACTAACATGAAGTACAATATGTCACGAGAAAACAATGTCGGGATCCATGGAAGCATTCCAGAGTTATTACCTCATAAAGGGACAGTGGTCAGAATTGTAAAAATTGGCCCGGTCATGAATGTGCAAACCACCCTTGGGGGTTAAGGGATATTATCACTAGTGATTTTTTTTTTTTTTTTCTGAGGTTACTGTTTTTAAATTGGAGTGGTGGTCCTGTTACTGTGCAGAGCAACACTGTTTCCTATTTTTGCATCCTCTGGTGTAGTTTAGAATTTTGTGATAAAAGTAAGTAATGTGCTCTAGATAACTGTTATTTCCTGCAGAGACAAACCATGGCTGGAAGAAGTGACAGTGGTCTGTACTGAATGAAGATGAAAGCGAAGATTAAGGTCTTCACCTAGAGATGTCACTGGGTGAGTCAGTGTGTTACCTGTACACTGAAACTATAGACTGTATACTATATACAGTGGTCCTGTGTACAATGTCACGGCGGTATCTGTTCCTTGTATGTAATGATATTGGTTATTTTAAAAATAAAAAGACTAAACCTAAATTGTATTGGCTATTTTAACAAATGTTTATAAGGTAGAGTAGGGTCGGCCAAAAGTCTACTTTGCCATGTTGGCGGCTTAAAAAAGCTTTCGGCCAAAACAAAAGCTGCCGGCTATATGTGTGATCTGGTGATGGGAACTGTTAATGTGTGATTGGTGAGAAGTGGAGTTTTTCCAAGAGTGGTCGGACTGTTGACAGTTCGAGGGGTGGAGGCAGGGCCGGGGTGGAGCCTGAGCAGAGTCTCAAGGGAGCCCCTAAAACTTTGCCACTATTGGACCCCAAAATTCCTAATGGCAGCACTGATGACCGTCCCCTATTTTTGCATCCCCTTCTCCAGCAGTGACCAGGATGGGGAGTGTTGGGAGGTAGGTGGCGGTGGAGAATGTCTTTGGAAGAGTAGACCCTGTGATCCCTCATCCATTTCCAAGACCGTCCGGCAGCAGAGTACGGTGTGGCATGGCCACCTCAATCCTGGGAAGCGTTGAGAAATCTGCTAGTGCTTGACTCCAATGAAATAGGACTACCTTCAGAAAGGCCTGTTGACCCATGCTTAAGTTGGCATGTTAGGAGGACTTTGTTCATTTCTTATAAGTGATGGCTTTTTTTTTTTATAGTTGCTGACATTTTTCCTTTTCCCAACTCTAGCCTGGTTGTGCATGTGACCTGAGATTTATTATTGTCTGTGCTGCCCTTGTTAATGATTATTATAAATGCATGTAAAGTGTATAATGCAGAGGTGAGAGCATCAGTGTGTATGTAATTTGTATATGTGCATGTAGTGTGTATACAATAGAGAAGTGAGTGTATATAGTACAGAAAGGCAATTGCATCCATGTGTATATATAGTGCATATAATATGGAGAGGTGAAAGCACTAGTGTATAGAGTATATGCAGTTTATATATTCTGTGTTTATATACTATAAATACCTACTGATAGGGACCTTAGATTGTGAGCCCTGATGGGGACAGTGTTGCTCCCATATGTCACTTCAAGCATTAATCTGATAGTGCTGTACATATTGTGGTGTAGTGACCACTGTGTCTGCTAGTGGGTGTTGGGTGGGTGTCCCAGGATGGATGGATAGCCATGTCCAGAGTGGTAACAGGAGCAGGGTCCTAAATGACCATTTTGGAACCCAAGGTGGGTGGCCTTGGGATGAAGGCTTGATTATGTGCTGATCAGCAGAGCTGATCTTTCGGTCCAATGTGTTAGGGGAAAGCCTTCAGGTGATTGATCCCACCCATCTCATCAATCATCTACAAACCCACCTAGGGGGCGGGTGTCTAAAACACCATATAAAGTATGTGTATAAGTGGTTGAAGGACTTGTGATGAGGTCATAGCCATGTGATCCAGTGGACATGGCTTCTGACCATATAAGGTGGCCAGGGTAGGTCACATGAGTGAATGTTTGGACCTGGTTGGTCCATATGGAAGTGTGGCGCCCCTGAGGCTTCAGTCGCCACAGAGGTACTGCACCTTCTCCTAAGGTGTAGTGCCCCACCATCCAGGTAAGGTGGGAACTCCTGACCACGCTCCACACCTGCATTCCACACACAGGATAGTTCAGTGGGGCCACCTAACAGCTTCAGGCTGGGGGGTTAGCAGAGCACCCCTCGTGGAACCCTGTTTCCTAACACGAGATGTGCTGGGAGGCGGGTGGAGTGAGATGATACAAAAGAGAGGGAAGGTGTAGGATTTCAGGTCATTCAGACGAGGGTCTGGGAGAGAGAGAGAGCAGGCTGACAGCAGGTCAGCCAGAGAGGAGCTCAAGGCGGAGGAAGGCAGTCAGTCAGGAGAGGCTGAGGGCTGGTCTTAGTGGAACGAGCTCCCTAAGGAAGAGAAGGAGAAAGATGTAGACTGAAGACTACAGATTCCATAAGAGAGCGAGAACAGATCGGAACGAAGGAGAATAGATGGACTGTGGGAAGAAGGTTGAGAAAGAGAGACAGCGCAAAGGCCGGGGCCCGGTCCCCGAGGTTGATTGGATCTTTATGTCTGGCAACAGACACCGGAGGAGTAGTGAGCCGCTAACGCCTTGCTCATATCATAGACTTGGGACACAACAGCAACTGATTTGCGAGCCAGGACTCTGAGAGGAGTCCCCGATAGAGGCTACAGCTGTCTGTCATACAAGTAAAGACTAGGAACACCTAGAGAGAGGCATTCCAGAGTAACTAAGTACTGGAGTGCTTCACACCTAAAGGCGCTTTGGAGGAGTCGTTCAGTAAGGTACATGTTGGCGGAGTGTGGAAGGGAGAATCCTATCCTGCCTGGAGGTTGGCTGGAGCCCTGACCCGGAGAACACAGTACGGAGGCAGGCAGTGGTGTGAACTGCAAACAGTGAGTAAAGCTTTGGAACCGCATACTCTGGTGTCCTCCAGTTATTCCAACACCGCTACATCTGGTACCAGCATCCATACCATTCTGCGCCTCTCCACATCCATTGCACCTACACTGCCCTGGGACTACAGCTCCACCTGTGGGGAGCTATACCATCTTTGCTCCACCACACCATCAGTCCCAGCGGATCTGCATGCAGCGTTGGCTCAACATCTTACTTGCCAAACACCACGGGTGGCATCACGAACTATTCATATAAACTCTAACACCATTAACATCACCGCCATTGATATTCGGCGCCCAGGAACATGGACCGGGTCGCCGCTGCTGTGACACGTTCCCGCCTGACACTAACCCGGTACCGAGTAAACCCCCCGCTGCCCTGGGTGTGCGACGCCTGACGACGCGCGTGGGACGCCCCACGGCTTGGGTCCTGATATTATCGCTTATGGGTAAGCACATGGCATTTATAATTATGACCGTTCATTAGGTCGTTTCTGACCAGTTCCAATCTGTGGAGGATTGTTATACATGTTCATTCTGGCAGATATAATTATTGTACCTTTTTCCATAGCGGTAATATTACTGTTTTTTGGCACTGTAGCACTTTATGAATAATTATTCAGAGACCAAGTCTTCGTTGCCTGATCCTTTAATGTAACAAATTGTGTACATTTATATTGGCATATATGTTTAATAAATATTTATCTATTGGACTATATACTCCTTGTCCTTCTATGTTTTTCACTTTTCATTACAGTTGTCCAGCTGAAACAAAAGAGAGGTGGCGTACGGGACACTGACTTACCATTATCAGGGCGGAGACAGCCAGACAGGCGTCGCTGCTGCAGGTGTGTGGGGGAGTCTTTCCCAGATATCCCCGCTGTATCCTGGGTGCTGAATTGCAGCATGTGTGTTCAGGACAGTGCATCTTCCTAACATTGCATCTTGGAGGCTGCTGCACCATGCATTTATCATCAGTAACAATAGATCTATTCAGATGCCGAATATGGCCAAATGTATTCCATCAACACTCCACCCCACCACTATACTAGAGAGGCAAACAAAATCACATCAGACTTCTACAACATTTTATTTGTGGAAAAAGTGATGAGGCCTAGGCAAAATACATTTAATATGAAATACAAGAAAAACACAGCAGAGATTGGCATTGGTGACATTTTGAAGCATTCAACCTGTGGAGAGAGAAAAAACAAATTAAAAAAATATTGTACAATGCAGTATACTATAAAGGTAAATGGTGTGTTTGGGTATATAGTACAGAAAGGTGATTGTGTCGGTGTAATATCGTGTATTTCTAGTGTGTTATGTATAGATAGTGTGTATAATACAGAGGGGGTGAAAGCACCAGTGTAATAGAGCATGTGTAGTCTAATATGTGTTTATCTAATACATAAAGCTCAAGTGTGTATGTGTGTATGTCCGGGATAGGCATCCGCACCTTCGCAGCTACAGCCACAAAATTTGGCACAGTCACACGTCTGGACCCCGAGAGTGTCCTAAGCTATGTTGTGAGGCGAAATTTTAACCCTGCACGTTCCAATTCACCAAACAATTTTGCCCCTAGCTACATAATGGGGGGAAAATATGTGTATCACGCCCCGCCCCTCATTATGATGTCATAATGGTTGGCTATGGGATGGAGGATGTGTGATGGGTATATGGGCACTGGACTATAGGATAGAGGATATATATGACGGGTATATGGGCACGGGCCTATGGGATGGCGGATATGTATGATGGGTATATGGACACGGGACTATGAGATGAAGGATTTGTGATGGGTATATGGGCACTCGACTATGGGAAGGAGGATATGTATGATGGGTATATGGGCACAGGACTAAGGGATGGTGGATATGTATGATGGGTATATGGGCACGGGACTATGGGATGGAAGATAATTATAACTTGTTATAACTAACCACAGTTAGTTACTATGACCGGGCAGCGCCGGACTCTTCAGCTAGTATACGATAAAGACATACTGATGGAAACCTTAGATTGTGAGCCCCAAAGGGGACAGTGTAGCTGATTTATGTAAAACGCTATGGAAATACTGGCGCTATACAAGTGAATAAATATTATGCTAGCACCTGCTGAGGAGACCGAAACGAGGGGACCAAGGAGTAGTATTTTTTTTTTAATCAGTTTACACTCATGGGAGTCTATGGGCTGTACATTCTAATCTAACGAAGATATGGCCTGTGCAATATATTGTATGGAGGACCATGGAGTGCATTATAATATATGGAGGACTATGGGGAGCCATTTCTACTATATGGAAGGCTATGGAGCAGGCATGATAATGTTTGGAGGGCTTTGAGGATTCCTTTATACTTTATGGAGGGCTGTGTTGAGGGTGTTTATACAGTGCAAAGTGATGTGGGGGCCATTATACTGCATCAAGGGCTGTGTGTGTCACAAGTGGGGATCATACTGTATTTGGGTCACCATACAGTGCCAGTGTAATGGGGGGGGGAGTGGGTAGAGTGGGGTCATGTGGCGCCCCCGGGGGTATGGTCGCCACAGTGGTTTTGTCTCCAGGGGAGGGTAATGCCAGGCTTGGATGCAGTGATGGGTCTCTCCAGCAGTTAACCTAATGCATGCAACACAGTTCCACTCCAGGCCAGCAGGGGGAACTCAACCAGGATGTAGGGGAGGGGGTGCTTCCTGAGGGCCAAGAAGAAGGAGTGGTCAGATAGTCTGCGGAGGGTGAAGTGTGCAGACGTGTGGAAAGAAGCTGGAGGTGGTTGAGCTAGGAAGGAGAGCTCCCCCAGCTTGAGAGCGAACGAACTGGAGCCTGGTCTCAACGGCTGTATGGATACTAAAGGTTCCACAGCAGATACCAGAGGAGTAGGAGGCTGTAAATGCCCTGCTCCCATCAGAGACTTGGGACACAACAGCAATTGCATAGAGAGCCAGAACTCAGGAGAGGAGTCCCCGAGAGAGGCTACAGCTGTCTGTCATACAAGTATAGTTCTAGGAACATCCGAAGAGAGGCATTCCGGAGTAACTAAGGACTGTGGTGCTTCACACCACAAGGCACTAGGAAGGAGACTGCACAGCCCTTCTGCTTCCAGGCTAACCTGCTCCAACACCATCTGTAATCAGGACCCTGGACTGCATATACTCAGTAAAGGTACAGAAACTACAACCGCTGTGTCTTGTCTGTTCCCTACGCTTCCAGCACTGCTACATCCCCATGCTGGTTACATCTACACTGCCCTGGGACTACAGCTTCACCTGTGGGGAGCTTTTACATCTTTGCTGCACCCTACCATCAGTCCCAGTGGATCTGTATGCAGCGTTGGCCTAACACCATACTTGCCAAACACCACGGGTGGCATCACAAACTATTCTACCATTAACTACATCTCCCATTGCTTGGGCGCCCAGGGCCACGGACCGGGTCACCGCTGCTGTGACACATTCCCCTGACACCGGCCCGTTACCGAGTACCCCACAGCCCTGTGTGGAGGGTACTGTGAAGGAATTAATTGTGGGGGATCATAGTGTATGTGTGCACATTGGCTTTATGGGTGCAATGAAAGGGGAATCTAGGGGCTTAATAGGAGGAATACTACTTTGCAAGGGCAGCAATGTTGCAAGATGTGTACCTTTGTGATCAAGCCGCACATTCATTTTTTTTTTCTTTTGAGGGGGTGGTTCTTAATCTCTGCTATAGGGCCCCATGATTTTCATGTATGTCCTGGGAACTGGGAGGGAGCACCAGAGGTCCCCCCCTAATTTGCAATCACTGCTGTGTAATTACAAAGCCACAATTTACTACCAACTGCATGGGATGATTTGTCAGGTGGGTGATTGCCCGACAGATTATTCCATGTAAAATTGTTCTTCCTCTGTAGGTTTGTGCTTCTTTCATCTTCTCTTGTTTGGTGTGTGAATCCAGGATATCCCTGATTTGTTTCAATAATTCGTAATTCTTGTGGCCGCTGACCTACAGCAAGGTGTGTGATTAAGTGTATGGAGGAGAAATAGGAATGTGGACAGATGTGGGCAGGACTTTACCTGCAAGAAAAAGATCTTCCTCCAATTCATCCTCCATTCGTTGCCGATTTCCTGGTCTTTCGTTAACTGAAGCAGCTGAAATCCAGAAATATCAAATTGTTAGTGAATATTTTATGTTACATCACAACCTAATATTCTTTATGACTCCTATATCTTCTCTAGCCAAAAGGAATTGGTGACTGCCGATATCGAAAGGACTAATAATAGGACCGCACTAAAGGGGGGAATACCGTGGAGACCACCCACGCTTTTAAAAGGGAGAGGTGGTCTGTGATTATCATGGAGAACATATGGACTGTGTATATATATAAAAAAAAAAAAGGAAGAATTGCACAGATTTCTGACAGATATGTCAAATATGTACTTTGTTTTACAAAAGGACAAAAATTATGCATTAATTCAACCAATGCACCTTGTGATTGGACAGCATGTCTGGGTGGCACTTTTGGAAGGATGATAAATCATTCGGGGATGATTGACAATCTCAAGCCAAAGGTTCTGGATTGTGGAGATGGAACGACCCCAACAATTCTCTTTTTTTGCCAAGAGAGATCTGAAGTCAGGGACAGAACAGTTTTTTGATTAGAGTCTGAAGAAACGATTTTGGAGAAGGGATGGGGGATTGTTCAGGGTTTGACACGTAATATTTTACATGGGCTCTATTCATGCATCTGATCCACTGCTCTATGTGTATTTACTTTATGTGTGGGCAAAGGAACAGTTAAGTTATATTGTTTTTTTTCTATAATAAAGCTGTTATTTTACTGTTTGTACTAACACTTAATTTCTTAACTAATCTGTCCATCCTGGTTGCTTCAGAACATGTGGCTGCCACCGCCAATCCAGGCCAGAGAAGGAAACTTCTTCCATAGCTATTAATTGCCTAGAGCTGTCACATACATGGGTCAGAAGCAACCAGGACATGTGACCGCAGGGTGTCGGTTCATACTGTCACCTATACATATAAGCAGAGTGGGCACACACACACACACCTTCTAGCAAGAGTAATAGTAATATTCCAATAGACAATTTTAGAGAAAAACTGTACAGAGGGGAGAGTGTATAACTGGCTAATGCCCATCTCTAATGTTCCATCAGGCAGTTTTGGAGAATAAACTTGTCCATGTCAAGGGTGGCTATATTGGACTAATAGGTTAGGGAACAGGAGGGCAGTGATGGGCTAAGGAGGAAGCTGGTCTGACCCTGTAGACTGCGGTTCCCTAGCTTTCCCTCTTCTGAGAATTACCTCTGAAGGTGAGGACGTCTGGGCCGCCACCCTTGCACTGCTCATTACCAGCCCTAGGATATAACCCCCTCAACTCCCCACAGGAACCAGGATAAGCACAGAAACTCCAGTCAGATGGCAAACTCCATGAAGCTACAATCAAGGCTTCAGCAGAGCAGCACATGGAGTCTACATAGCAAAGTCTTTGCAGAGCATTGACATACGAATAAAACTGGGAAGACACAAAGCAAAATAGGGTCTTATCCAATGAAAATAGGGTGTCATGAACAAGTAAGATACTCACCTTGTTGAGTTGCTTAAAGGTAACACATGAACAGCATGTAACAGCTGCTGCACAGATACCAGTCGTAAGAATGACTACTGGTACAAAGGAAAACGAAAGGAGGTCTCACTTATGTGCTGCTGAGAAGAAAATTCTTAAAGTCAAATCATTTTATTGAAACAGGTTTATAAGGCAACGTGTTTCAGTGTCACGCAGGACCCCGTCATCCGGACTAAACTAGTTCCACTAGGTGGTGCTTTGATAAATAGTTCTGGCGGTGGCTGGCCTTGCAGCCTGAAATAGATTGGGGGGGGGTAAAAGCAACTGATGTTTAGATCAGGCTGATACTTTTGCAGAAACAGCCCCCCTTTCCAACAGCGGCCACTAGTCACTCCATGGCAGCAGCAGGTCACAACTCGGTGGTCGTCTGTAGACCTGTAGCCTGCTGGTTATTCAATGAAGGACACTGCCATTTTTGTGTCAGTATAAACACGAATGCTCCTCCTGCAGAGAAGCTCACCTTGTGGCCTGCTGCTCCCATCCATCAGGTAAATTACCAGTCAAGCCCCCCTCAAGTAATAACAGGGAACACAAGGACCCGGGTGAGAGCATCTGAGATGGGATCTTGGCTAGACCAATATCCTAATAAAGTTGCGGCGGGCCAGCTCCGATTTGGGTTCACTTATGGGTTTTTTATCCCATTTAAATTTACCAGGTTCCTATCTTTTGCGAATAATTTAAAGTCTGCCTGTGAGCACCCTGAGATCTTACGCACAAAAATAAAAAAACTGGAGTTAGGCAGGATCGCGGACCCTTTCCAATCCCCTCATTTTTGGAACTTTAGAGATTCTCCATTGGGTTTATGTTATGAATGAGTCACCGTAGGAGGCAAAAACAGAAATACTAGCTAAGTCCAGAAAACCAGAGAAGTTGGCAGCTATCAGATTACAGACCCCTGAACCTATCAACAACAACTAGCAGTAGCCGTGGGGGGTTCCTACGGTGCCCTAGACCCCTCGATCACAGCCGGAGAACTACATAGCCTAAAGACAGAAAGGGAAATCTAAACTGCCCCAGAGCAGACCCCAAAGCAATAGGCAGCCCCCAACATATAATGACGGTGAAGCAAGATGAAAAAACACTCACACAGATAGAAAGATAGGCTGAGCAAACGATGGGGCCCAAGCTAACTACAAAGGACAGGATAGAAAAGCTGCTGTCTGTAATCCGCCAAAACCCTAACAAAAGAGCCAACAGCTGATAGGGAAAAAAGCCCTGAAGACGCTAGGCTTCAAAAAGACTATATCAGTACTCAGGTATTTTCTGAAGACAGAGCAAAAAGGAATTCAGCACACCCCAGCAGGGAATGGCAGAAATCCAGAAAAACAAGGAAAACCAAAACACAAATGCAAAAAACAGAGCAGAGAACTTAGCTTTTGAGGAGCAGGAATCAGACTGGTCTCCTAGAATCCCTCAGAGAGATCACCAGCAAGGCAGAAGGGTGTCGGCTGCCTTATATCCAGTCAGAAATTCCCGTCACCCAGTCATCATCATCCAGCTCAGGTGCTTGGTGATCAGCCTCACTACCTTCCTTCACCAGAAGAGGGAGTTCATCAGACCTCAATGGTGAAGGGGAAAATTAACTCACAACAGGTTTAGCTCCTAAGGACTCTGACACGTTTCGCCTTATACACCATCTAGCCTACCCCAAGTGTGAATCTGTGAATGATGGAATTTCGCTGGAGGATGCCTCGGTATCGTATGTCTCGTTTGACAGGGCGGTAGCCTTGATCCGCCAGGATGGCTCTTCTAGCGAAGTCCGACATAGAATCCGCTTTCCTCCTCCTGCCAGTCCACTCTGATTGTTTTCACACTTTGGGATGCCAGTTGGATGAAGGTTTTTATTACGACATGTGCCTCCCGATGGGTCTATATCTTATTATTTCGAGCTGTTCATTTCCTTTTTGGATTGGGTTGTTAGATCTGGAATGGGTTCCAGGTCTATCACACATTATTTGGATGATTTTTTATTCGTGAGACCCGAAGATTCTGCAGTTTGTTTGCAGTTATTGAAATTTTTCAAAGACATATCCCACCAGTTCGGTGTTCCCTTATCTGCAGAAAAGATGGTCAGTCCAGTTACATCCTTGTCCTTCTTAGGAGTTGAAATTGACAGTCAATATGGTTTACCGTCTGGAAAAGTCGAGAAACTTGTGGGACACCCTCACACCCAGGGCTGTGGGGTACTCGGTACCGGGCCCGATGAGCTTCAATGGGAGATGTCACGGCAGCTGGGACCCGGCCCGTGGCCCTTGGCGCCCATTGAAAAAGGGGTTGTTTCAGTGTGCTTATGGTGATGAAAGTTTATAAGTAGAGTTGAGCAAAACGGGTCGAACAATTTCAAAAGTCGCCGACTTTTGGCAAAGTCGGGTTTCATGAAACGAAACCCGACCCTAGGATGAGGTCGGCCACGAGGTCGGCTACTTGCGCGCCAAAGTCGCGTTTCAAAAGTTTGTTTAGCTCTCTTTTTAAGCCAATTAGGATCCACGGACACTGTGGGCAACGTGATGACATAGGCAGGGGTCGCCACCATCTTTCAGAAGGGCATGCAAGTGATTGGCTTGCTTTGGTGGGCGTCACAGGGGTTATAAAAGGGCGTGCACGCCGACTGCCATCTTACTTCTGCCGATCTTAGCATAGGGAGAGGTTGCTGATTCTGTAGGGAGAGCGTTAGGCAGGGAAGAAGACAAAAAAACTGCTTCTGCTGCTAGCGATTTTGCCTGTGCAACACACCAGTCACTGTGTGTGCAGTGCAAGGGGAGGCTATATTGTGGTGGATCAGCGGTGTTGGTTGTTAGGCTGACTTCTAAGGCTTCCTGACAGCTGCATTGCTGTTTCCCCATTGCTCTGCAAACTGCTTTTTTAAAAGCAATCACAATTTTTTTTTTTGTCCTGCTAAGGTACTGAGCGTGCATTTATTCACACCATACAGCAGTGTACGCTCCTCACACAGTACCGTGTAACGGCTGTTATCACAGCCACAGTGAAGCTATCTGTGTGTCACTGTGGAAGGATAAGTGGAGGGCTTGTTCCGTTCTTACAGACCTACACTCTAGGGAGATTCCTATTCTGCCCAATTCTACAATTCACTTTTTTCACACCTGTGCCATCGAGCCTGTGACATAGCGCTCTGATATTCAGTGGGCCTCACACAATCCAAAAGGGTCCAGTGTCCACAAGTGTCTGCAGAAATTCAAAATCTCCCTTATAATGTAGTCACTTTTTCACACCTGCTGCATCGAGCCTGTGACATAGCGCTCAGATATTCATTGGGCCTCACACAATCCAAAAGTGTCCAGTGTCTGCAGAAATTCAAAATCTCCCTTATCCTGTAGTCACTTTTTTCACACCTGCTGCATCGAGCCTGTGACATAGCGCTCTGATATTCATTGGGCCTCACACAATCCAAAAGTGTCCAGTGTCCACAAGTGTCTGCAGGAATTCAAAATCTCCCTTATCCTGTAGTCACTTTTTTCACACCTGTGCCATCGAGCCTGTGACATAGCACTGTGATATTCAGTGGGCCTCACACAATCCAAGTGTCCAGTGTCCACAAGTGTCTGCAGAAATTCAAAATCTCCCAGAAATTCAAAATCTCCCTTATCCTGTAGTCACTTTTTTCACACCTGTGCCATCGAGCCTGTGACATAGCACTGTGATATTCAGTGGGCCTCACACAATCCAAGTGTCCAGTGTCCACAAGTGTCTGCAGAAATTCAAAATCTCCCAGAAATTCAAAATCTCCCTTATCCTGTAGTCACTTTTTTCACACCTGTGCCATCGAGCCTGTGACATAGCGCTGTGATATTCAGTGGGCCTCACACAATCCAAGTGTCCAGTGTCCACAAGTGTCTGCAGAAAATCTAAATCTCCCCTGTCCTATAGACACCTTGTACCTTGTTTTACATTACTATATAGTTTGTAGGATTTTGTCTACATTTCTACCAAAAATGAGGAAGGCTGGTGGAAGAGGCCGTGGAATTGGGCGGGGGTTGGCAGCTGGTAATGATGGTGTTGGTGGTGGATCTGATGGTAGTGGCAAAAGCAAAATAGGACCGAATGCAGGAGCTGTTGAGCCTGCGTCATCGTCTGGCTCCATAAGGCTTCGAAGGCTTAGTTTTCTAGGAGTTGGCAAACCGCTTTTAACGCCAGAGCATCAGGAAAAAGTTTTGTCTTACATTGCTGACTCAGCCTCCAGCTCTATCGCCTCCTCTTCTGAAGTTGTAAAAAGTAAAAGCACTGAGTCGTCATTGGAGGCTCATGTTCATGAACCACACCTTTCCTTGTGTCCTTCACCACAACAAAGATTGAAGGATGACGCAGGCCATACTACTGATTACTCCATGGAGCTGTTTTCACATACCATGCCTGGATTATCAAGTGAAATGGTGAATTACCCAGGCCAAGATGAATCTGACATGGAGTGCACTGATGCACAGCCGCTGATAGATGATTCTGCTGGTACATTCATTCAGAGCACTACATTGTCCTCGCAGTGTACAGAGCCAGATTCTGACCCTGATGAGACTCAGGTGCCCCTTCCCGCACACTATACCACCATACACGGTGACACAGAGGAAGGTGCACATGACATTAAAGAGGAGGTGATGGATGACCCAGCTGTTGACCCAGATTGGCATCCATTGGGGGAAGAGGGTGCTGCTTACAATAGCTCAGATGAGGAGCATCCACAGCAGACATTCCAACAGCTGTTATCTGGCAGGCCCGGAGCACTCCAAAGACAGGTTCCAAAAATCAAAAGAGTTGCTGGACAGCTTGTCCAGAGGGTCAAAACATCACAGCGTGCTAGGCCGCAAAATGTCTGCCAAAGTAGGAAGAGTGCAGTGTGGCACTTTTTTGAACAAAATCCTCATGATCAGGCTAAGGTTATCTGTAAGAAGTGCGCAAAGACCTTTAGCCGAGGGAAAAATCTGAAAAATTTGAATACCAGTTGCATGCTTAGACATTTAACCAGCATGAACTTGCAAGCATGGACACAACACCAAACCTCAAGTGCCACATGTGCAACTGATCACAAAGAAGGTAGTCAGCAACGCTACATTGTTTCCCCCACTGTAAGCCCACCAGTTAGCACAGCAGCAAATGTTGAGGTGTCGTTGCAAGGCCACAGCAGTCAGGGAATCCCACTGTTATATCAACGAAATACTGAATCTAGGCCATCAGAAAGAACACCAACTCCATCACCATCATCAACCCTCTCTCAGTCCGCCCTGTCCACCGCTACTTCCACCATATGCAGCTCTCAAGTCCAGCTCACCCTCCCAGACACTATGAGTAGGTCAAGAAAGTACTCAGTCTCTTATCCGCGTACACTGGGTTTGAACGCCCACATTGCCAAACTAATCTCGTTTGCGATGATGCCCTATCAGTTGGTGGAAAGCGCAGCTTTCCGCGAACTCATGGCCTATGCAGTACCACGCTATGACCTACCCAGTCGCCACTTCTTCTCTCGCAAAGCCATCCCAGCCCTCCACCATCATGTGAAAGACCGCATTGTCCATGCACTCAAGCAGTCAGTGAGTGGAAAGGTGCACCTCACAACTGATGCATGGTCCAGTCGGCATGGCCAGGGCCGTTACGTGTCCATCACTGCGCACTGGGTTAATGTGGTGGATGCAGGGTCCACAGGGGACAGCGGTGGTGGGACAGTGCTGCCTAGCCCACGGTATAGGAAACAGTTGGCTGTAGGCGTTCCACCCTCCTCCTCCTCCTCCTCCTCCTCCAGAAGCGAAAGCTCGTCCACAGAGCGCAGTCGTACGAGCACTCCATCTGCTGCTGCCACTGTTGCACACGAGGTGTCCCCCTATCGAGCAGCTAATGGAAAGCGTCAGCAGGCTGTGTTGCAGATCATATGTTTGGGCGACAGACACACCGCCGAGGTGCTGGCCGAGTACTTGAAGCGACAAACTGAGTCATGGCTGGGCAGTGTACATCTTGAGGCAGGCAAGGTAGTTAGTGATAACGGCCGTAATTTTGTGGCAGCCATAGCCCTTTCAAAACTCAGCCACATACCTTGCTTGGCTCACACCTTGAACCTGGTGGTGCAGTGCTTCCTCAAAAATTATCCGGCGTTAACAGCCCTGCTCCATAAGGTGCGAAGACTGTGCGCGCACATCCGCCGGTCGCCTGTACACTCCGTTCGTATGCAGAAGCTGCAGCGATTGCTCCACCTTCTCAACCACCACCTCATTATCGACATTGCAACAAGGTGGAACTCCACCCTGCACATGGTGGAGCGGCTGTGCGAGCAGAGGCAGGCCATAATGCATTTGTGGGAGGATACACGGCCAGGCACTTTGAGAGCAGACATGGAGTTGACAGGTGTGCAGTGGTCGAAGCTGAAAGACCTCTGTAAAGTCCTTCAGTGTTTTGAGGAATGCACACGGCTGGTAAGCGCAGACGACGCCATCCTAAGCATGAGCATCCCACTTATGCGTCTGCTCATGCAAACTTTGACGCACCTTAAGGAGCAGGCGTCTGCAGCCAATGTTGATGAGGAGGAAGAGGTGGAGGAAATCCTTGATGACATTCAGCCATTGTCTGCTCAGGGACCTCTCCTGGACGAGTTGGAGGAAGAAGAGGAGGAGGAGGATCATGATGGGGATGATTACTTAGGGGAGGAGGATGCATCTCGTGGGGCAAGTGAAAATGTTGGTGTGGCAAGGTCTGGTACAGGGTTTGTGCGTGACTGGAGGGATGTGGATTTGCCAGAAAGTACTCCTCCAACCAGCACTCGCAGTGCATCATTGACACCGGGAACATTGGCCCACATGTCAGATTATGCCTTGCGGATCCTAAAAAGGGACCCCCGCATTGCCAAAATGATGAACGATGACGACTACTGGTTGGCCAGCATCCTGGATCCACGCTATAAAGGCAAATTACAAAACATCATGCCACAGGAGAACCTTGACCTAATATTGGCTAATAAACAAGCAACTCTGGTAAATCGGTTGCTTGAGGCATTCCCAGCACACAGCAGCGGTGATGGTTCTCACACGAGCCGTACGGGCCGGGGGCAGCTTGGCAGAGGTGTTCATGGTGCACACAGCAGAAGTGGCGTTGGAGACAGGGGTTTCATGACAATGTTGTGGACTGATTTTTCAAGTACCGCTCACACAACTGGTAATACAGCATCGATGGAAAGTGACAGGAGACAGCAGTTGTCAACTATGGTTACAAACTACTTTTCCTCCCATATCGATGTTCTCCCACACAGGTCATTCCCCTTTGACTATTGGGCTGCTAAACTGGACACCTGGCCTGAATTGGCACAATATGCCTTACAGGAGCTCGCTTGCCCAGCTGCAAGTGTGCTATCGGAAAGAGTCTTCAGTGCAGCTAGATCAATCCTGACAGAAAAAAGGACCCGTCTGTCAACCCAAAATGTGGATGATCTAACCTTCATTAAAATGAACCATGCATGGGTTTCCAAGGATTTTGTCCCACCTTCCCCTGATGACACATAGGGTGACAGAAAAATGGCTTGCTTTGGTCCACCTCTTCCTGGGACTTGACCTATTTTGCCTTTTGCATCAGCTGAATGTCCAACATCAACATATGCCACTTTCTAAAACTCCCTAACTGTGCTGCCTCCCCCCCCCATGGCCGGGGTCACCACCTAGCGCACGACACCGTGCGAGTGCCGTTGCCCTGGACAGGTGGGTAGGCCAACTCTTGGGCGCGGGCACTGGCACAGGGTCCCTCATAGTGCAATCAAGTGTCTCTGACGTGGTGGTGCACACCCGCCGTCAGACACACCGCCGTACTATGAGGGGCCCAGTGCCAGTACCGATGCCCACGAGTGGGCCCCCCTTGCTTGGGCAGGGCCCCAGCATTTGCAATCTTTACCTCTCCCTGCTCCTCCGCTGTGTAGTCTGGGCCGTCCAATCCATACTGTGCCTGACACCGTCTGAGCCTGCCTCCTGATGTATAGACATATCTCTTGAATGTGTACGCTATCCATACATGTTATCCGGGAATACGGTACCCTTTCTCACCTTTGTGCAATCACTTGCAAGCCATACTGGGCCTTACACCATCTGAGCCTGCCTCCTGATGTATAGACATATCTTTTGAATGTGTACGCTATCCATACATGTTATCCGGGGATACGGTACCCTTTCTCACCTTTGTGCAATCACGTGCAAGCCATACTGGGCCTAACACCGTCTGAGCCTGCCTCCTGATGTATAGACATATGTTTTGAATGTTTACGCTATCCATACATGTTATCCGGGGATACGGTACCCTTTCTCACCTTTGTGCAATCACGTGTAACCCATACTGGGCGTGAGAATGGCTGGCGAGCTGTTAAGCAAGCTACAGCACCTGTGGTTTGCACACGTAAGTTTTTCATTTTTTTCAGGAATGACGGTTAGGCCTAATTCCGGAACTGCGGTTGACCTGCACTTACTGGGAAATCATCGTTCGCGAGTAATAATTGTAATCAATGATCCCCATCACTAACTTTGTTCAGCGGGTTATCTGCACCTGTAAGCGACAAACGCTGGCCTTTTCAGTGTAGCGCACATGCAGCCACGGACATGTAAGGGCATGACACACCAGTTATTGGCCAATCTCATGTGCCAGAGCCTCACGTGTCCCTCTAGTAAGCCGGACTCGGACCGCGGGGCATGACGGAGTCTCGTTCGTTAACGGAATTAAGCTTGCAATGTGTGCATCTGTTCTGTAGCTGGCATGGTTGAGGTTTCCCAGGTGGAGTCGAATTTAACCGTAGGCTCCACTCCTGGTGGTGCCCTTCTGGACATTCCTTTAAGGTTCAGCTTTGCAACCATACTGCCCACGTAAAACAAACACTTTGCCTTCATGAACGCTGTTTGGAGGGTCATGACCTCCAAACAGCGTTCTGACCTGCACTTACTGGGAAATCATCGTTCGCGAGTAATAATTGTAATCAGTGATCCCCATCACTAGCGTTGTTCAGCGGGTTATCTGCACCTGTAAGCGACAAACGCTGGCCTTTTCAGTGTAGCGCACATGCAGCCACAGACATGTAAGGGCATGACACACCAGTTATTGGCCAATCTCATGTGCCAGAGCCTCACGTGTCCCTCTAGTAAGCCGGACTCGGACCGCGGGGCATGACGGAGTCTCGTTCGTTAACGGAATTAAGCTTGCAATGTGTGCATCTGTTCTGTAGCTGACATGGTTGAGGTTGCCCGTGTTGAGTCAAATTACGCCGTAGGCTCTACTCCTGGTGGTGCCCTTTTGGACATTCCTTTAAGGTTCAGCTTTGCAACCATACTGCCCACGTAAAACAAACACTTTGCCTTCATGAACGCTGTTTGGAGGGTAATGACTCATGGGAATAACGCCGCCCAATCAGTTAACCTGCTAGAGAGATCCTTCGTTGCTCCCAAGCATGACATCACACTCCCTAGGACGAAGGTAATGCCACTGTGGCGACCGTACTCCTGGGGGCGACACAAGTGCACTGATGCCCAGCCACTGCTCGATGAATCTGCTGGTACATTGACCCAGACCACTACATTCCCCTCGCACGCTACCCGGCCTGAATCTGACCCTGATGAAACTCAGGTTACCCTTCCCATATACAGTTCCATCTTACACGGTGACAAAGAGGAAGCTGCAGATGAAAGTGCAGGTTCGGCCCACCCGCCATCAGACACACCACCGTACTATCAGGGGCCCTATGCCAGTGCCGTCGCCAACGAGTGGGCCCCCCCTGCTTGCTCAGGATCACAGCACTTGCAAGGTTGAAATACTGTGCAGTGAGATGGAAGATGGGGACGACGAGGAGTCCAGACTAGTACAGGGATTCCCTAGGCAGGAGACTTATTTGATTGTTTTCAATGTTGGGACAGCAATTTTTGGGGAGCACTATACTCTGGAGAATGATAGATGGGGCCCACCATACACTGGAACATTCCAAAGGTGGACATCAGATACTGGAGCAGCATTTACAGGGTCCATTATACACTAGAGCATTAGAAATGGGGCCCATTATGTTTGGAGCATTATTTGGGCCCATAAGACAGTGGAGCTTCATCCATGGGGACCAACTTATACTGTAGCATTATGTGGAGCTCATCATATACTGTTTCAAACATTATATGGGACCAATGATTCTGTATGGAGAAATAGATGGCCTCGTCATGAGATGTAAAAAGTGAAGTATTTTTCATTGTACTGTACCGCTATTTCTCTGCCCTATCGGAGCATGATGAGTTGTGGTATTATGTGTTAAAGGGGTGCTCTTTCGCCCAGGGCACATGAAAATCTGGAGCCAGCCCTACCCCCCCAAAACTTTAGCCAAATAACCCCCATTTTTCAGTGCGTAACTTGTATTATGAAGTTAATTAAGGTTGACCAGCTTAAGTAAGAAGAATTGATGCTTTTGGCATTCAAATGAGCACTGTAGATGTGTTTCCTGTCCTCCTCTCACTGCCGACTTTTATTCCCCATTGACTTTCATTGGGTTTCGTGTTTCGGGACGACCCCGACTTTTCCCTATAATCGGCCGATCTTGCTCGACCCGACTTTTGGAAAAGTCGGGTTTCACGAAACGAAACTCGACCATAAAAAAACAAAAGTCGCTCAACTCTATTTATAAGTGATTCGTGACGCCACCAGTGGTGTTCGGCAATGAAGATGTAAGCCAACGCTGCAGACAGATTCTCTGGGACAGATGATGTGGTGCAGCAGTGATGTTATAGCCCTTCACAGGCAGGGCTGGAGTCCCAGGGCAGTGTAGGTGAAGTGACACATGGAGTAGTGTCAGGCACAAGGGATGTAGCAGTGCTGGGCAGGTTGGCGCAGGAATAAGTGGAGGATGCCAGGGCATGTAGTTCCAAAGCTTTCCACAGTCTGTGGTGCGAACAGGTGCCTGCCTCTGTGCCGTGTCCTCCGGGTCAGGGACTCAGTCAACCTCCAGGCCAGATGGAATACTCCTTTCCAACACTCCGCCAACATGTGCCTTTCTGAACGTCTCCTCTTATAGCGCCTTTGAGTGAAGTACTCCTAGTACTGAGTTACACTGGAGTTCCTCCTGTCAGATGTTCCTATGAACTCTACTTGTACGGCAGACAGCTGTAGCCTGCTTCGGGGACTCCTTGCTACTAAGTCCCGGCTCACCATCCAGTTGCTGTTGTGCCCCCAAGTCTTGTGTGGGAATAAAGTGGTCACTACTTCTATTCCTCCGGTGTCTGCTGCAGGACCATTAGTATCCATACAACCTCGGGGACCGGGCCCCGGCCTTGCGCTTGGAAATTCTAGGAAGGGTTCTCTTCTAACCCACGTCCTCTGTTCCCTTTTACTCCTCACGCTGCGTACTAATCTGTCTTTCTATGGAAGATCAGGCTTTCAGTCTATGCTGCTCTCTCTCTTCCTTTCCCGTGCCAGCAGACCAAGGTTACTGGGATTTGCTGCAGCACTTCCATCCATCTATCCCTCTCTCCAAGGATCTTCTTCTCTCCAACCAACTGACCTCTAATCCTAAACTCTTCCCGCTCCTTGTCATGTAATCTAACTCCACCCACCTCCCAGCACGTTTCATGTTCCAAGCAGGGGGCCACCAATGGGTGCTTTGCTATACTCCATGCAGGGAGCCACCGAAGGTGCTTTGCTACACTACTTTTGTGGTGTGGGGTGCAGGTGTTGGAGTGTGGTCAGGAGTCTCCACCTTACCTGGATGGTGGGATAGCACACCTCAGGAGGAGGTGCAGTACCTCTGTGGCGACTGAGCCTCAGGGCGCCACACTTGCGTACATGATTGAAGGTTTTTGTTCGGTCAAAAAAGTTACCCTATACCAAATGCAATCCTTGTTTGCGCTAGATGTTGGCTTTTGCCTGTAGAGTCATGCCAGTTGACAGCGTTTTTGTGATGCTTGTCCTTTGCAACAAGATGGGCGTAGAATTCGGTTAACCAAAACTTTGCGGTCTGATTTGGAGGTTTGGAAATTTACCGCCCCCCAGGGCCAGCCACCACCTTTGACCACTTCACCACTTGTCTACTTCATTTCCTTTCCACTGATATCCCCACTATCATCTTGGGCAATTTCAACATCCCCATTGACACTTCCCTCTCAGCTGCCACTAAACTTCTAGCTGACACTTCCTCCTTTGGCCTCACTCAATGGTCTTCTGCAGCCACTCACAAAGATGGCCACACACTAGACCTCATCTTCACCCGCCTCTGCTCCCTATCTAGCCTCTCTAACTCACCTCTTCCTCTCTCTGACCACAACTTACATTCTCTTCCCTCTCCTGCTCAGGTCCACAATCTCCACCTCACAAACTTGCACACCCTCGCAGAAATCCTCAACACCTCGCTCTTCACTCACATGTCTGTAAGAGGGAGGAGGGATTCAGACAAAGTTCCCTACACAATGCGGATGCCGCTCTATGTAACATCACAATAGCTCTAGCTTTGGAATCAGTTGCCCCTCTCAAACATACCAAAGCTTGCAAAATCAACAGACAGCCCTGGCACACCAGTCTTACTAAAGAAATGAGGCGAGCTTCCAGGGCTGCTGAGCGGAGATGGAAAAGATCCCACTCCAATGAGGACTTCATTGCAATCAAACAGTCCCTCACTACTTTCAAGGTCACACTTGCTGCAGCAAAACAAATCTACTTCTCATCTCTCATATCCTTCCTGTCTCACAACCTTAAACAGTTATTCAACACCTTCAATTCTCTCCTCCGCCCTCCAGCACCTCCTCCCTCCCCACTCAGCTCAGCTGAAGACTTTGCCTCATTTTTTAAGGAGAAGATTTAAAACATCAGAGACAGTTTTGGTCAAGAACCCCTAGAGCCCTTCTTCCTAACTGCCCTGCCCTCTTCCTCCAAAACCAACTTCTCCACCATTACAGAAGATCGACTCTCCACTCTACTCTCAAGATCACATCTCACTACCTGTGCACTTGACGCAATCCCATCCCACTTCTTCCCAAACTTCACCACAGTCTTCATCCCAACCCTGTGAAAAATGAGGATGAATGAACTCATGGAGATCAACATCCAACACTGCGGAGACACCATCACATGTTTCTCAACGCAGTGATTCTAGAGCAATGCCCCCATCCCTTATGGGAAATATGCAAAAACATGCAAAACACAAGCCGCGGAGGCACCATCACATTTTCATTCATCCTCATTTTTCACAGTCTTTTACTAGGCATTGCTCCTACTAGCCAGTTTCCTACTCCACACTGATGAGGGGCAATACCCCGAAACAGCTGTCTGTGGATGGATACCATGTTTCGGCATAGGTGGTTTCCTTCATTGGAGACTGCCCTTCCCGTGGTTGTTACTTCCTGGGGAAAGACCTGGCTAGTCATTGCTTGCGTTGAGAAACATGTGATGGTGTCTCCGCGGCTTGTGTTTTGCATGTTCATCCCAACCCTAACCTACCTCTTCAACCTATCACTAACAACTGGTGTTTTCCCCTCAAGCTTTAAACATGCCTCAATCACACCTATCCACAAAAAGCCCTCTCTTGACCCATCCTCTGTATCTAGCTATCACCCTATATCACTTCTCCCCTATGCCTTAAAACTACTGGAACTACACGTCCACCTTGAACCTCTCTTCTTACTCCCTCCTTGACCGCTTACAATCTGGCTTCCGGCCACACCACTCCACTGAAACTGCCCTAACTAAGGTCACCAATGACCTATAAGGCCAAGCAACACTACTCTGTCCTCCTCCTCCTGGACTTGTCCTCTACCTTTGACACAGTGGACCATTCCCTATTACTACAGACCCTCTCATCTCTTGGTATCACAGACTTGGCCCTATCTCGGATTCAATCATACCTAACAGACTGGACATTCAGCGTCTCCCATTCGCACACCACCTCCTCACCGCTCCCCCTATCTATCGGAGTCCCACAAGATTCAGTCCTAGGGCCCCTGCTCTTCTCCTTTTACACCTTCGGCCTCGGACAGCTCATAGAATCTCATGGCTTTCAGTATCACCTCTATACTGATGACACACAGATCTACATCTCTGGACCAGATATCACCTCCCTACTAAACAGAATCCCTCAATGTCTATCTGCTATTTCATCCTACTTCTCCGCTAGATTTCTAAAACTTAATATGGACAAAACAGAATTAATCATCTTTCCCCATCTCACGTGACCCCCCCAAAGGACCTATCCACTAAAGTAAATAGCTACCCACTCTCTCCAGTCCCACAAGCTCGCTGCCTCGGGGTTATCCTTGACACTGATCTCTCTTTCAAACCACATATCCAAGCCCTTTCCACTTTCTGCCGACTTCAACTCAAAAATTTTTCACGGATCCGTACATTCCTCAACCAAGAATCTGCAATTCCCTAGCCCATGCCCTCATCATGTTAGGAATCTGGTGTCTACAATACCTAAGCAGGAACACAGATCCTCACATTTGTCTCCAGAGGCTAAGTCCTTCGTCCCTTCTTCTGAGCATGCTCATGGGATGAGCTCCCATTAGACTTCAGGAGTCAGGTGCTCAGGTCCTGCTCCTGATTCCATTGGTTATGCTCAGGGCTCTGGAGATTTCCGGCAGGTCCCGTACGCTATAAAAAGTGCGCATGGCCGTTCCACCATGCGCTAGTATTTTTCATACTGCTGCTGTGTGTATGGTGATGGATGCTTGGACTGGTGGATGACTTATTATGAAACCCCTTCCCTCTGATATTACGATTGAGTGAGAGATTGGGCAGCCGCCAGTAGCAACGCTAGCGCCAGCGCGCTCCAGCCTTACCTTTTGCAGCAGCTAAGCGTCCTGCATTGTGCCAGTGTTCTTGCAGCGCCTTGCTTGCGGCTCTGTTCATGCCGCGCTGCGGTTGCAGCCTTCCAGGTTTTCGCAGTTGCGACACCTTGTACCTTAAGTTTTACGGTAGATCTAGAGGGGATAGTCCTGGTGTGTAAGGCTATTTCTGTGACCTTTAATACCGTGTCCACATCGCTGAAGTCTATGACCCTAAACAGATTCAGCGGTATTTATGTTTTGTTAGCAGCTCTGTGCATATAACAGAGTCTGCTTTGGTGCACTGACTGCAGCTAAAGTCCTGTGCACGTCTCCACCTGAGTGCCCTGCCTCTTTCAGCAGCGGTTTTGTCAGCTACCGCACGGTGGACCCCGAGCAGTGAACGCACTTTATTTTAATTTTATTTTGTGCGTTCCACCGCTCATAACATAATACTAGTGCCAGGGTCTGGCTGGAGATGGCAGATCCACAGCAACTGTTGCAATGCCTTAAGCAGCTCGGCTACCGGGTGGCCGCTCTTGAGAAGTCTTTCTCAGCTGCGCAAGCTACAGATGCTGCCGTACAGGCGTTAACGGATGCAGTAGCGCATTTGTCCAGGTCTACCCTTGCGCCGACAGTTACCCGCCTCCCGTTGCCTGATAAGTTTTCCGGGGATGGCGCCTCCTGTAGGGGTTTTATCAGCCAGTGCTCGATCCATCTGGAGCTGCTGGCTGCCCAATTCCCTACGGAACGGGCCAAAATGGCGTTCATTATATCCCTACTGTCGGGCAAGGCTCTAGAATGGGCTACGCCGTTATGGGAACGTGGTGATCCCGATATACGAACCGCAGCGCACCTGACGATGGCCATCAAGCAGGTTTTCCTCGGTCCACGGGTCACGCACGACACCTCCCTACAGCTACTTGCACTCTCTCAGGGATCCCTCTGAGTGAGCCAGTATGCCGTACGTTTTCGGACACTGGCGTCCGAGTTGGAGTGGGCTGATAGGGCCCTTATCCCTGTCTTTTGGAGAGGGTTGGCGGAGCATGTCAAAGACGCTCTTTCTACCAGAGAGATTCCTACTACCTTGGAAGAGTTGATTTCCATCTCCTCGCGTATTGACCTCCGTTTTTCGGAGCGTGGCTTGGAGCGTGCTCATTCAAAATGGAAGGGTACTCCGCTTCCCAAATTTTTCGAGTCTCTGGAGCCACCTGAGCCCATGGAGGTGTCTCGCACCGATTTTAATACAGACTTGGACCAGGAATCCGTTTGCGGTTGTCATCACGTATGTGCTGTTTCTCCGGAAGCCAGCTCCCCGCAATGGTCTGAGCCTGAGCCGGTTGTCGAGACCTTTGTCCCTCCTCATCTTAGGGCTCAGGTACTCGCCTGGGCGCATGACTCCAATGCGTCTCACCACCGAGGCTACATGCAAGTCTCGAAGCTCTTGGCTGGAGCGTATTGGTGGCCCCATAGAGCTCGAGACATCAAAAATTTCATTCGGGCATGCACGTTATGTGCTCGGGACAGTCTCCCCGAACAGAGGGTGGTGACGGCCGTCGATACATGGCGGCGGTCTCCTAAACCTTCCGCTCCTATTGTCAACAGGATATCCCTCCTGAGACCTGGTGACCTGACCTCCGCTGATACCATCCGTATGTCCCGGTTTTCAGTTTCACCAACTAGGACATCAGGTTCGCTGTTTGGCGAGCCTGAGGTCTGTGCCATTGCCGGGCACAGGCTGGTGGGTCAGAGGTTTTAGGGAGGGGGGGCCCTAGGAGGGGGGGTAATGTTAGGAATCTTGTGTCTACAATACCTATGCAGGAACACAGATCCTCACATTTGTCTCCAGAGGCTAAGTCCTTCGTCCCTTCTTCTGAGCATGCTCATGGGATGAGCTCCCATTGGACTTCAGGAGTCAGGTGCTCAGGTCCTGCTCCTGATTCCATTGGTTATGCTCAGGGCTCTGGAGTTTTCCGGCAGGTCCCGTACGCTATAAAAAGTGCGCATGGCCTTTCCGCCATGCGCTAGTATTTTTCATACTGCTGCTGTGTGTATGGTGATGGATGCTTGGACTTGTGGATGACTTATTATGAAACCCCTTCCCTCTGATATTACGATTGAGTGAGAGATTGGGCAGCCGCCAGTAGCAACGCTAGCGCCAGCGCGCTCCAGCCATACCTTTTGCAGCAGCTAAGCGTCCTGCATTGCGCCAGCGTTCTTGCAGCGCCTTGCTTCCAGCTCTGTTCACGCCGCGCTGCGGTTGCAGCCTCCCGGGTGTTCGCAGTTGCGACACCTTGTACCTTAAGTTTTATGGTAGGTCTAGAGGGGATAGTCCCGGTGTGTAAGGCTATTTCTGTGACCTTTAATCCCGTGTCCACATCGCTAAAGTCTGTGACCCTAAACAGATTCAGCGGTATTTATGTTTTGTTAGCAGCTCTGTGCATATAACAGTCTGCTTTGGTGTACTGACTGCAGCTAAAGTCCTGTGCACATCTCCACCTGAGTGCCCTGCCTCTTTCAGCAGCGGTTTTGTCAGCTACCGCACAGTGGACCCTGTGCGGTGAACGCACTTTATTTTAATTTTATTTAGTTCGTTCCACCGCTCATAACACATCATCTCCCTCCTTGATTACTGCAACCTTCTGCTGTTGCCTCCCCTGTAACACTCTCGCACCCTCCAATCTATTCTAAACTCCCCCTGCTATTCCCCGGCCTCTCCCCTCTGTCAATCCCTGCACTGGCTCTCCATTACCCAAAGACTCCAGTTCAAAACCCTAACCATGACATACAAAGCCATCCACAACCTGAGTCCTCCATACATCTGTGACCTCGTCTCCCGTACTTACCTGCACAAAATCTCCGATCCTCACAAGAATTTCTCCCGCGCATCCCCCCCTACTCTGGAACTCTCTACCACAAAATATCAGACTCTCGCCTACCATGGAAACCTTCAAAAAGAACCTGAAGACCTACCTCTTCTGACAAGCCTACAACCTGCAGTAACCACCGATCCACCAAACCACTGCACGACCAGCTCTACCCTCGCCTACTGTATCCTCACCCATCTCTTGTAGATTGTGAGCTCTCGCGGGCAGGGTCCTCTCTCATCCTGTACCAGTCGTGACTTGTATTGTTTAAGATTACTGTACTTGTATATATTATGTATACCCTTCCTCACATGTAAAGCACCATGGAATAAATGAAGCTATAATAATAATAATTTAATGGTTGCACTTGTTTCATGTCTTCCGAAGATTCAAACCAGGAGCTAAAATTATTTTCAGACACTGCAGTATCGTCTGGTTAAGGCACCATTTTTGGAGATCAGTGTTGCGCGGCCCCTTGGCAGGAATCGGGGGAATCGCAAGGGCTTTGCAAAAATCTTACTTTATTAGAACTTTTTCCCATTGTAGCAGCTGTAGAAATATATGGTTTTTGGTACCACAAACTCAGTGTAGTTCATTGCATGAATCACTTAATTTCAGCTCCCTCCCCTGGTGCTTGGTCTGCTTCGTCATTTAGTACTTTTATGTTTAAGCAGGAACATATACTGTATGGTTCAGGGCCCGCCATGTTCCGGGAATTGAAAATGGAATCGCTGATGTTTTGTCACGTTTTAATTGGCAGATTTTCAGAGAGCTTCTTTCCAGTACCCTCTCGGAAGGTTTGATTTGCCCCTCATCTCTATGGGACATAGTGGCCAACAGTTGATGCTGTTGTTCCGTTCATCAGTAGTTCTTCCACTTGGCAGTTGTATGGTAAGTCTTGGAAAGATTGGTGTTGTTTGATCAAATGAAGACCAGTTCACTCTTGCTGGCAGGCCAGACTTGATGTAACAATTGAATTTTTGATACTACTTTTTAAATTCTGGGATTTCAGGTTTTTCGGCCCGACAACTATTATCTGGCTTGGCTTTTTCTTTTCAATTGTTAGGTTGTTCAGACGTTACGAAAGTAGAATGTAGATGTCCCATTTCTACTTCTTTACTACATATTATTTGCTTTACCCCAATTTGGTTGCTCTTCTCATTTTGAATCTGCCATTTTTTCTGCTGTGTATGCAATCCTGTACTTAGGGACTAATTCACTAATGCGTAAGGCAGCAAAGTTAAAGAATAGGCTGGAATGGGGTTGATTATTTGAGGATGTGGATGTTGTAGAGGATGCAATATGTCTCCATATTCGCAAGTCAAAAAACAGACCCTTCGGGCAGATGCACTTGGATTCTGTTAAACCCAGTTTCAGGCACCGTTTGCCCTGCCAAGATGGTTTCAAATTATTTGGATTTCAGATGTAGTAGAAAATTTTTCTTAATGCATGTGGATGGGTCCCCCTTAACTATATTCCAGTTTCAGTCAATTTTTCGTAAGTGCCTACAGGCTTCCAGAGTGCAACCAAGGGATTATGGGACACACGCTTTTCAGATAGGGGTCGTTACTGAGGCCGCAAGGGCGGGTTTGCCAGATGTAGATGTTCACATGATAGGAAGGTAGCATTCTGCCTGCTTTGCCAGGTATACTAAACCAGTGTAGCCAGCCCCATGAGCAAGGCAAGTATTGCACACCCTAAACCAGTTATATTACCCCAAATGTCCTCTGAGAAAGGATTAATTCCACCTTTGTGCCACCACCGCTTAACTAAAAAAAAAAAAAAGTTAGCGCACCCAAAATGTGAGTGGAGCAATGTCGTGACTTCATTTATTCACCTGCGCTGGGACGCTGACATCTTGTAGACAGCTCAAGTTTAACAAGGAAAGTAGTGCAACCCTTTTTGATGAGGAACATATCCACCCCAGGAGACAGCCTCGTTCTCCTTCGTAGAGAACATTCTCATAGTACCAGAACAGGAATATAAACAAGCCTCCATGGGACGATTACAGCTCATTACCCCATGAGCGCTGGATGTTGTGGCCACTTACATAACATTTGTGATGTGTTGCACTCAATTTCTTCTTTTCTTACATTTTTATACAATCAACATGTGTGCGCATACCATGATGGTAAGTAAAGGTGGGCTGACAGTACAGGTCTCGGGCAGTTTCCAGGGGTCTATGACTTTGACGACTCCTGGAGTGGACACTCTGGGTCATGGCATCAACTCACCTAGGGCGAGCTGACCTAGTGAGGACCACCCCATATACAGGGAGTGTCAGGGGCAAGCCCAAGGGGGTGAGGTACCATGAATGCTGGAACCAGGTGGCCGGCTCACAGGAGACACGAGTGAGTGTCTAGAAACAGGGGATGTGCAGAGTACAAGTGTGTGCAAAGTGTGGACACAGGGACACGCAAGGTATAGGACGGTACAGGGCGAGTGTACGAGAGCACGGAGAGTACAGAACGATACAATGCATGTACACAGGAGTGCGATAGATACAGGATAGCATAAGCAACGCTGTGCAGCCATGGAACTAAGTACGAGAGGTGAGCGTGCGCACCTGACGGGATCCCCTGAGTGGCCGTGGTGACATCGGGAACAGGGTCCCTCCCCCAGGTGAGAGCAGCGTGACAATGACTGATGGAACCTGTCTCTTTACACAACCCATTGGAGTGAGGGAGTCAGCTCAGCTTGCAGAAAATCTAATTCAATGGACAAATTGGTCTCAAATCGGGGACAAAAAAACCCTGTAGGAAAAAAACAAATCCATGACACTGTACAAGTCTGTTATTGTCAAAATTTTACTAATCTGGAGAATCAGATTACTCGGTCATTTTTATTACTGAGTGACGGCATCAAGCATAATCCCCATACCAGATTTTTTCACCCCCTCACTTGGATTACTTTTCCTCATTCTCAGTACTTTATATAGTCAGGTGAATGGGGTCTTTTAAGTCTATGGCTCATCCCACAAAAATCAAAGCCGGTGTACGACCAGGTCAGTGAATAATGTATTCTTATTTCTCTTGGAAGGAAAGGAGGAAAAAATGAACTTGCAAATATAGAAAATTGAATGAGAAGAAAGGTTTTCTAGCAAGTGTTCTTACGCCACGCCAACCGCCCCTGCTGATGCTCCATCCACATTATAAATCAAGCTGAAGTATAAAAGCAACCACCCCGCAATCAGTGAAGATCACCTACAATATCAGACAGGAAAGCTTGGAGATCCAACATGTGGTTCAGAGGATCCTGCAAATTTGCATGTCGGCAGTGTTAGGCCCCCTTCCCAAATCCGTTATTAGACATGTACTGTATAAAAAAAATACATGAAATGAAATGGTTTACTGTATGTAAACCCTGTGTCATTTCATGTCGGGTTTTGGAATGATTTTACAGAAGCCGGCAATTGAATTAGCTTCTATTCTGCTATGTAGAACTCTATGAAATAAATATATACAATACAGACAAAAAGTTTGGACACCTTCTCATTCAAAGATTTTTTTTTTTTTTTTTCATGACTATGAAAATTGTAGATTCACTCTGAAGGCATCAAAACTATGAAATAACATGTGGAATTATATAATTAACAAAAAAAGTGTGAAACAACTGAAAATATGTCTTATATTCTAGGTTCTTCAAAGTAGCCACCTTTTGCTTCGATTACTGCTTTGAACACACTTGGCATTCTCTTGATGAGCTTCAAGAGGTAGTCACCAGAAATGGTTTTCACTTCACAGGTGTGCCCTGTCAGGTTTAATAAGTGGGATTTCTTGCCTTATAAATGAGGTTGGGACCATCAGTTGTGTTGTGCAGAAGTCTGCTGGATACACAGGTGATAGTCCTACTGAATAGACTGTTAGAATTTGCATTATGGCAAGAAAAAAGCAGCTAAGTAAAGAAAAACGAGTGGCCATCATTACTTTAAGAAATGAAGGTCAGTCTGAAAAATTGGGAAAACTTTGAAAGTGTCCCCAAGTGCAGTGAAAAAACCATCAAGCGCTACAAAGAAACTGGCTCACACGAGGACCGCCCCAGGAAAGGAAGACCAAGAGTCACCTCTGCTGCGGAGGATAAGTTCATCCGAGTCACCAGCCTCAGAAATTGCAGGTTAACAGCAGCTCAGATTAGAGACCAGGTGAATGCCACAAAGAGTTCTAGCAGCAGACATCTCTACAACAACTGTTAAAGGGAACCTATCACCCCCCCAGTGCGTTTTTCAGTTAAAGAGCCACCTTCAGCAGCACTAAGGCTGCATTCTGTGAAGGTGGCTATTCTTTTTCTGACCCCCAGTAATGCCAAAATATTGACTTTTATAATTAGCGCCTCATACCTGTAATGTGTCCCACATGTATGTTTTGTCCCCCAGTATCAGCCACCTACCATCCATCAATCATGCCTGTCCAAGGCCTCGGTGCCGCCCACGATCTGTTCATCATGATGCCCCGTGTGTCGCTGCCTCCTCTTGATTTGAATCCCGGTGCCTGCGCTGCAACAAGCGTTCTAGGGCATGCGCAGTGCGCGCTGCCCGAGAACCGACATCAGGCTAGGGGTGACTTTGTGCAGCAGGCCTTCGTGGTTTAATAGCTGCTAGGAAACCACTGCTAAGGACAGGCAACAAGCAGAAGAGACTTGTTTGGGCTAAAGAACACAAGGAATGTACAGTAGACCAGTGGAAATCTGTGCTTTGGTCTGATGAGTCCAAATTTGAGATCTTTGGATCCAACCACCGTGTCTTTGTGCGACGCAGAAAAGGTGAACAGATGGACTCTACATGTCTGGTTCCCACCGTGAAGCATGGAGGAGGAGGTGTGATGGTGTGGGGGTGCTTTGCTGGTGACACTGTTGGGAATTTATTCAAAATTGAAGGCATACTGAACCAGCATGGCTACCACAGCATCTTGCAGCAGCATTCTATTCCATACGGTTTGCATTTAGTTGGACCATCCTTTAATTTTTCAACTGAACAATGACCCCAAACACACCTCCAGGCTGTGTAAGGGCTATTTGACCAAGAAGGAAAGTGATGGGGTGTTCCGCCAGATGACCTGGCCTCCACAGTCATCAGACCTGAACCCAATCGACATGGTTTGGGGTGAGCTGGACCGCAGAGTGAAGGGAAAAGGGCCAACAAGTGCTAAGCATCTCTGAGAACTCCTTCAAGACTGTTGGAAGACCATTTCTGGTGACTACCTCTGGAAGCTCATCAAGAGAATGCCAAGAGTGTGCAAAGCAGTAATCAAAGCAAAAGGTGGCTACTTTGAAGAACCTAGAATATAAGAAAAAATTTTCAGTTGTTTCACACTTTTTTGTTAATTATATAATTCCACATGTGTTAATTCATAGTTTTGATGCCTTCAGAGTGAATCTACAATTTTCATGGTCCTGAAAATAAACAAAACTCTTTGAATGAGAAGGTGTGTCCAAACTTTTGGTCTGTACTGTGTGTGTCTGTGTATGTATGTATATATATATAATATATAATATAATATAATCTCAATGACATGTGTGTGCATATATATATATCTCACACACAGTACATAAAAAAAAAGTGTCATCGGTATTTAGGATAAATTTCTACTATGAGTTGTCCTCAGTATTTTTGTGGTATTTAGGCTACTTTCACACATCAGGTTTTCGGCGTCAGGCGCGATCCGGCGTCGTGCCTGAACGCCGGATCCGGCAAATGTTTTGTAAAACCTGATGTGCCGGATCCGTTTTTCTGCCGGATCCGTCTTGTTCTTGACAGAAAAAACCGGATCCGTCTCATCCGGTTCATCCGTTTTTCTATCCGTTTTTCGACGGATTACGCCGGATCCGGTTTTTAAAATTGACCCTTGTGGCCTTCCGAACGGGATTGGCTACTGGAAAACTATATATAGCGTGTTCCTACAGCCCTTCTTTGACAGGTTGGAGAGGAGAAAGTGCAGGTTGGAGAGAAGAGCAAGTTACTGGCGAAGATGGATGTTGTGATTGGAAATATTTTGAAGAATTTGGCGGATTTTATAGCGCAGGCGAATCATTTGAGGGTGATTGTTCTGGAGAAGGAGAGAGCGAGACAGCAGCGCATCAGGCATCGTAGACGACGTTTGTGGATCCACCCCATCACAGCCAAGAGAATGACGCGTGGGGTCTATTCTACACTCTGCATGGACCTTCGACGAAACCCGGATAAATTTTTTGGATATGTTCAGATGAAAATGGAGAATTTTGATTACTTGGTGGAGCGCATTGCACACCTCATAAGAAAAGCGGACACCTATTGCCGCTTCTCTGTTTCACCCGCAGAGCGTCTGATGGTGACTTTAAGGTAAGCCACATTTATTGGATATGCTCGCATCAGAGCACGCTTTCACTGCAATCTTGTTGGTGGTAGTTTGTATCTCCAAGTGTTATAGCTGAGTTTTGGTATGTAATGCTGTGATTTAAAACTAATTTATTGTTTTTTAATTCCCCACAGATTTCTTGCAACTGGAGAAACCCCTTTCGTCACTGCATTTCCAGTACAGACTCGGGATTTCCACCATATCTGGAATAGTGAAGTACACATGCCGTGCACTGTGGGACTCCTTAGCTGAAGAGTTTTTACCAGAGCCCACAACAGAGAGGTGGATTGAAATTGCTGACAAGTTTCAACAGATATGTCAGTTTCCCAACTGCTTGGGCGCTGTGGACGGGAAACATATCCGCATTGTAAAGCCAGCCGGATCGGGATCGGAATATTTCAATTACAAGAAATATTTTTCAATTGTCCTCATGGCCATCGCTGACGCGGAATACAAATTTATTGCTGTTGATATTGGGGCCTATGGCCGATCCAATGACTCTCAAGTTTTCAAACTGTCTGCCATGGGGCGTAAACTGTATGGAAACACCTTCCAGTTCCCACCACCTAGACCGCTGCCGCAAACATCTGGTCCACCTATGCCATTTGTCTGTGTAGCCTTCCAGCTGTCAGAACACCTTTTGAAACCGTACTCTAGCAGAGGATTGACAAGACCAAAACGCATTTTTAATTACCGCCTCACAAGAGCAAGAAGAATGGTTGAATGTACCTTTGGTATTCTGACAGCCAAATGACGGGTCCTATTGACTGCGATCAACCTCAAGACAGAAACTGTGGACGAGGTGATCAAAGCTTGCGTGGTACTCCACAATTTTGTTATCTGCAAGGAACCCATTTCCATTGAGGACACCTCTGAAGAAACCACCTTGCAAGATTACCATGACATTACCACTAGAAGTTCTGTGTCGGTTTCAGTAATGAGGGACAATTTTGCACTATACTTTATGTCACCTCAAGGCAGAGTACACTGGCAGGATGACAGAGTGTGAAAGATTTGTGCCCTAACCAAAACTTGTGTACCTTCTGTACCAACAGTATATACCTTTGCCAACCAAAGTTGGCTATCTTGTCATGGTCTCTATTTTTAGCTTTAGGCCACAGGTGTGTACCTGGTTGTGTTTTATGCAAAGTATTTCACCTTTTAACAAAAGTTGTGTACATTGTTAGGAAATCACCAACAATAAACACAACTTTTTAGGTGAAATACTTTGCTTCAAACACAACCAGGAACACAACTGTGGCAAAAAGCTAAAATTTACCCACAGTTATATACCTGGTTTTGAATACCTTTTTACCTTTTAAATACCCTGTATTTAACCTTTTTTTTAAACATATTTCGCCGCAGAAAGAAATGACAGACAACCAGTGTAAACAATAATTTAACTTTTATTTAAAATATTTTTTTTTTGTAAACTGTTTTTAAAGTTAAAAAAACTTTTTTAATAAAGGTTTGAAAAAAAAACTGGGCATTTTTATTACAAAACACACATTACAAATCTGTGTAGTGTGGGGTGGAAATACTGCTGGAGGGGCTGCGGGACACTTCGACACTGGGAGTGTGGAGAGAGGACTGGGATCGTGGTGGGGAAGGAACAGTTAGAGGTGATGGTGTGGAAAAAGCTACAGAATGGGTGGACATGTGGGAGGCAGAAGAGGTGGTGGGCGGTGGAGTAGAGGGTTGGGCAGGGACTGTAGGAGCAGATGATGTTGATGGAAAGTTGTATGGGGAAGGAGTTTGGTACGGGGAAGGAGTTTGGTACGGGGCAGGTTGCTGGAAGTGGGGAGATGTCTGGTACTGGGGAGGTTGCTGGTACTGGGGAGGTTGCTGGTACTGGGGAGGTTGCTGGTACTGGGGAGGTTGCTGGTACTGGGGAGGTTGCTGGTATGTAATAGGAGGGGGAGGATGGAAAGTGGCTGGAGGGGGTGCAGATGTAATAGGAGGGGGAGGATGGAAAGTGGCTGGAGGGGGTGCAGATGTAATAGGAGGGGGAGGATGGAAAGTGGCTGGAGGGGGTGCAGGTGGAGGAACTACAGTGGTGGGAGGTGGAGGTTGGGAGGTAACTTGCTGGAGAGCACCGTGGCATGAATGCATTACATGCATCTGCTGGGTAGGAGATAGCATTTCCATGCGCTCCACAACAGACCTGAAAAAGGTGTGGTTTGGCAAAGATCTTGCTTCTGAATGCATGGTTTGCAGAAGTGTCTTCACCTCCAGAATGCTGGAGTTGATCTGCTGAAAGCCTGCGGAGATTTGCTCTGACAAGACTTTTAGACAGTTCTGGAAAGATGCATTCAGATGCAAGAACTCTGGCGCATAACTCTTTTCCTGACCCCTCTGCCGCTGCTGCCCAGTACCCGCAGGTGTACTAGAGGTGGCAGGGGCAGAAGGGTGGGGTAAAGGGAAAGCGATCTCCTCACCAGCAGCTTCATGTAATGTAGGCGGCCACGATGCTCCTGTGCTGGTGGATGGGACAGATGGGTCGAATGTGTGGGAAGGCTGGGAAGGTGCAGATGTACCGGGGCGGTCGAAGTGTCCCTCGGTGCCGGTCTCCTCAGGGATCGCCTCAGAAGGGTCCAATCGTGCAGGCTCCCGAGTGCTGCTCACCGTGCTGTGGAATAAAGAGAAAAAAAAACAATTAAAATAGTGACATGGTATGGCCCTGGCTGAAAAAAAAAAGTTACATCTAAACATTTTTTTGTCACATGTGGTGTGTAATATTTACCTTCTGGTGAGCATTGTCTCCCGGAGGAACGACAGGGCTCGTGCGTACTTGTACTTGCTCCTGCGTCCTCCAGATCCACTCGGGGCCCGCATCTCTTTATTGAACTCCTTCTTGAAACGATCCCTCACAGACCGCCACCGCTTCACAATTCTCTCCCCTGAAACGAGAAAGGACAAAGTGGTTAGTATACAACATCAGTGTTTCCCAAATTCCAGTCCTCATGGTCCCCAGGGGTCATGTTTTCAGGATTTCCAAAGTAAATAGAAATCCTGAACACATGATCCGTGGGGACCACGAGGACTGGAGTTCGGGAAACACTGGTTTAAATCAAGCAACCGGTACTGTATATACTTACGCTCTTTAATCTGGGCCCGAGCTTCGAGGTCCTCCCAGCGGTCCACAAGGAGCGAACAGATTTCCTCCCAGAGTCGTCGGGTAACGATAAGGTCAGCGTGGCGGCGGTCAGCCATATTCCAGAGCGGCTCCCTTTCTCTGACGAGATCGATGAGGCGGTCCACATCAATCCCTCCATCCTCACCGTCAGAGTCGGGAGCACGCTGTGAAGGCTGTTAAAGAAAAAGACAAAAATAACATAATTAGCCTCCACAAAAGAAATGAAATAAAAAGTGCAAAAAAAACAAAGCAAAAATATTTATACTTACACGCTGGTGACCGCCGCGTTGCTGTCGCCGACGACCCTGGGAGGCACTGCGAGGACCTCTTGGCCGAGCACCAGATTGGGAAGACTAGAGAAGAAAACAAAAAATGTTATGTCTTTGGATGTAGGCATTTGTTTTCTGTGTGTGGTCTGCAGAACATTGTTTTCTATGTGTTGTGTGTAGTGTGATGTTGTGTTTCTGCGTTTGATGCAAAAAACTTACCAATTGTGAGCCCACTCCAAGTGTCTGTCCACCCCTTCCTTCTTCTTCTGGGAGCTCCTCTTCATCTTGTGATTCCTGTTTTGAAATAAAAGGCAATGAAAAGACATATATTCCAGAGATGATGGATTTTGGAAATAAAAACTTACCGTCAAACGCTGACGATGCGAGGGAGGGCTCCCAGAAGAAGATGTGCTGTCTTCCTCATGGCCAGACTCCATGGCTGTGGGTGGTGTTCCTGCTGCTGCCGCTGCTGCTGCTGCTGCATCTATTGGGCGGCTGTTGAATAAAGAGAAACAAAGGGCCAATGAATATCTTGATATTCCATAGCCCTAGTTTGGAGGAATGGGGGATTTGATAATTACCGTCTCTCATCTGCTGCTGGACTCCCCTCCCGTTGTTCAGCATGCTGCTCCATTTGGGGTGGTGCTGGTGCTGCTGCAGATGTCTGCTGCCTTCTCCTGCTCCTGGTTCTTGGCTTGGGTGGCATGTTGGGTGTGGCTGAGGGTCCCACTGTCTTGCTTTTATATATGTCTTGTGGGCAGAGCTACTGAGCATGCTCAGACCAAAGAAACCGGATCCGGCCGCCGGATCCGGCTGTCGCCGGATCAGGCGCATTGCGTCGCTCATAGGCTTTCATTGTATGAAAAAGCCGGACACGCCGCATCCGGCGTGTCCGGCTTTTTCGCCGGAGACAAAAAACGTTACAGTACCCGTTTCTTCCAGACGCTGGATCGCGTCACATTGCCGGATCCGGAGAAAATCGGATGAAACGCATGGCCATCCGGCTCGATCCGGCTCTATTGCAAGTCAATGGGGGGGAAACCGGATCCGGCATTGCATTTCGCCGTATCCGGTTTTTGTCAAAAGCGCCGGATCGCGCCTGACGGCGAAAACCTGATGTGTGAAAGAGGCCTTATAAGACAAAAAATATAAAGATTCTCCTATAGTTTGCAATGTTAAACATGGACAGCACACGGATGGCATACTGACATCTGTGTGCTGTAAGTGTTTTTCAAGGACTCGGAGGGGTAAAATGAAAATAGTAAATGCTTTAACCCCTTCACCCCCAAGGGTGGTTTGCACGTTCATGACCGGGCCAATTTTTACAATTCTGACCACTGTACCTTTATGAGGTCATAACTCTGGAACACTTCCATTGATCCCAGTGATTCTGACATTGTTTTCTCGTGACATATTGTACTTCATGTTAGTGGTAAAATTTCATTCAAATAACTTGCGTTTATTTGTGAAAAAAATGGAAATTTGGCAAAAATTTTGAAAATTTCGCAATTTTCCAACTTTGAATTTTTATGCCCTTAAATTACAGAGATACGGCACACAAAAAACTTGATAAGTAACATTTCCCACATGTTTACTTTACATCAGCACAATTTTGGAACCAAAATTTTTTTTTGTTAGGAAGTTATAAGGGTTAAAATTGACCAGCGAATTCTCATTTTTACAACACCATTTTATTTTTAGGACCACATCACATTTGAAGCCACTTTGAGGGGTCTATATGATAGAAAATACCCAAAAGTGACACCATTCTAAAAACTGAACCCCTTAAGGTGCTCAAAACCACATTCAAGTAGTTTATTAACCCATTAGGTGCGTCACAGGAATTTTTTTGAATATTTAAAAAGAAATGAACATCTAACTTTTTTTCACAAAAAAAATACTTCAGGTTCAATTTTTTTTATTTTACCAAGGGTAACAGGAGAAATTAGACTGCAAAAGTTATTGTGCAATTTGTCCTGAGTACGCTGATACCTGATTTGTGGGGGGGAACGACTGTTTCGGCGCATGGCAGAGCTCAGAATGGAAGGAGCGCCGTTTGACTTTTTCAATGCAAAATTGGCTGGAATTCAGATCGGACGCCATGTCACGTTTGGAGAGTCCCTGATGTACCTAAACAGTGGAAACCCCCTACAAGTGACCCCATTTTGGAAACTAGACCCCCCAAGGAACTTATCTAGATATGTGGTGAGAACTTTGAACCCACAAGGGCTTTACAGAAGTTTATAACGTACAGCGGTACAATTAAAAAATCATATTTTTTCCACAAAAATGATCTTTTCACCCCAATTTTTATTTTCCCAAGGGTAACAGGACCCTAAAAGTTATTGTGCAATTTGTCCTGAGTACGCTGATACCCCACATGTGGGGGTAAACCACTATTTGGGCGCATGGCAGAGCTCGGAAGGGAAGCAATGCCATTTGACGTTTTTGGCTGGAATTGAGATCGGACACCATGTCGCGTTTGGAAAACCCCTGATGTACCAAAACAGTGGAAACCCCCCACAAATGACACCATTTTGGAAACTAGACCCCCTAAGGAACTTATCTAGATGTGTGGTGAGAACTTTGAACCCCCATGGGCTTCACAGAAGTTTATAACATACAGCCATACAATTAAAAAATCATATTTTTTCCACAAAAATGATCTTTTCACCCTCAATTCTTATTTTTCCAAGGGTAACAGGACCCTAAAAGTTATTGTGCAATTTGTTCTGAGTACGCTGATACCCCACATGTGGGGGTAAACCACTATTTGGGCGCATGGCAGAGCTCGGAAGGGAAGCAGCGCCATTTGACGTTTTTGGCTGGAATTGAGATCGGACACCATGTCGCGTTTGGAAAACTCCTGATGTACCAAAACAGTGGAAACCCCCCACAAATGACACCATTTTGGAAACTAGACCCCCTAAGGAACTTATCTAGATGTGTGGTGAGCACTTTGACCCCCCCAGTGCTTCACAGAAGTTTATAATGCCCGGGCGTGAAAATAAATAATTCGTATTTTTTCCACAAACATGATCTTTTAGTCACCATTTTTTTATTTTCCCAAGGGTACCAGGAGAAATTGGACCCCAAAAGTTGTTGTCCAATTTGTCCTGAGTATGCTGATACCCCATATGTGGGAGAAAACTACTGTATGGGCACACGTCGGGGCTCGGAAGGGAAGTAGTGATGTTTTGGAATGCAGACTTTGATGGAATGGTCTGCGGGTGTCATGTTGCCTTTGGAGAGCCCCTAATGTACCTAAACAGTGGAAACCCCCCACAAATGACACCATTTTGTAAACTAGACCCCCCAAGGAACTTATCTAGATGTGTGGTGAGCACTTTGACCCCCCCAGTGCTTCACAGAAGTTTATAACGCTCGGGCGTGAAAATAAAAAATTCTTATTTTTTCCACAAACATGATCTTTTAGTCACCATTTTTTTATTTTCCCAAGGGTACCAGGAGAAATTGAACCCCAAAAGTTGTTGTCCAATTTGTCCTGAGTATGCTGATACCCCATATGTGGGTGAAAACTACTGTATGGGCACACGTCAGGGCTCGGAAGGGAAGTAGTGACGTTTTGGTATGCAGACTTTGATGGAATGGTCTGCGGGTGTCATGTGCCTTTGGAGAGCCCCTAATGTACCTAAACAGTGGAAACCCCCCACAAATGACCCCATTTTGAAAACTAGACCCACTAAGGAACTTATCTAGATGTGAGGTGAGCACTTTGAACCCCCAAGGTCTTCACAGAAGTTTATAATGCCAGGGCATGAAAATAAAAAAATCGTATTTTTTCCAGAAACATGATCAATTAGTCTGCAATTTTTTCATTTTCCCAAGGGTAACAGGAGAAATTGGACCCCAAAAGTTGTTGTCCAATTTGGCCTGAGTACGCTGACTCCCCATATGTGGGAGAAAACTACTGTATGGACACACGTCGGGGCTCGGAAGGGAAGCAGTGACGTTTTGGAATGCAGACTTTGATGGAATGGTCTGCGGGTGTCATGTGCGTTTGGAGAGCCCCTGATGTACCTAAACTATTGAAACTCCCCACAAGTGACCCCATTTTGGACACTAGACCCCCCACGGAACTTATCTAGATGTGTGGTGAGCACTTTGAACCCCCAAGTGCTTCACAGAAGTTTATAACACTCGGACGTGAAAATAAAAAAATAATTTTTTTCCACAAAAATGATATTTTTGCCCCCAATTTTTTATTTTCCTAAGGGTAACAGGAGAAACTGGACCCCAAAAATTGTTTTGCAATTTGTCCTGAGTAGGCTGATACCCTACATGTGGGGGTAAAACACTGTTTGGGTGCATGGCAGAGCTTGGAAGGGAAGGAGCACCATTTGACTTTTTCAACTCAGAATTGGCTGGAATTGAGATCAGACGCCATGTTGCATTTGGAGAGCCCCTGATGTGCCCAAACAGTGGAAACCCCCAATTATAACTCTAACCCTAACCCCAACACACCCCTAACCCTAATCTGAGCCCTAACCCTAGCCCTAACCCTAGCCCTAACCCTAGCCCTAACCCTAACCCTAGCCCTAACCCTAAGGCTGTGTGCACACGCTGCGGATTTTGCTGCGGTTCCGCAGCGGTTTTGGCTGCTGCGGACCCCAGTACCATGATTCCCTATGGGAATCAAAAACCGCAGTGCAGACGGTGCGGAATTTTCCGCGCGGATTATCTGCGGTTTTCAATCCGCAGAAAGAATTGACATGTCAATTCTTTCTGCGGATTCTCCTGCGGTTTGCCATCTCCTCTATTGAGGAGATGAAAAACCGCAGGACAAAACCGCAGAGCAATCTGCAGGTAAAACCGCAGGTCTTTTGACCTGCGGTTTCACCTGCGGATTTTACAAAATCCGCGCGGATGAATCCGCACCTAATCCGCAGCGTGTGCACACAGCCTTACCCTAACGGGAAAATGGAGATAAATACTTTTTTTTAGTTTTATTATTTTTCCCTAACTAAGGGGGTGATAACGGGGGGTTTGATTTACTATTTATGGCGGTTTTTATGTTTGGCGGCTGTCACACGCTAAAAGACGCTTTTTATTGTAAAAATAGTTTTTGCATCACCACATTTTGAGAGCTATAATTTTTCCGTATTTTGACCCACTGAGTCATGTGAGGTCTTATTTTTTGCGGGACGAGTTGACGTTTTTATTGGTACCATTTTCGGGCACGTGACATTTTTTGATCGCTTTTTATTCCTATTTTTGGGACGCAGAATGAACAAAAACCAGCGTTTCATGAATTTCTTTTGGGGGGGTGCGTTTACACCGTTCCGCGTGCGGTAAAATTGATAAGGCGGTTTTATTCTTTGGGTCAGTACGGTTACAGCGATACCTCATTTAGGTCGTTTTTTATGTTTTTGTCGGTTTTATGCAATGAAAACTATTTTATATAAAAAATAATTATTTTTGCATCGCTTTATTCTGTGAGCTATAACTTTTTTATTTTTTCGCTGATGATGCTGTGTGGTGGCTCGTTTTTTGCGGGACAAGATGACGTTTTCAGCGGTACCATGGATATTTATATGCATCTTTTTGATCGCGCGTTATTACACTTTTTGTTTGGCGGTATGATAATAAATCATTATATTTTGCTTCGTTTTTTATTTTTATTTTTTAAGGGGTTCGCTAAAAGGGTTAACTAATGGGACAGTTTTATAGGGCGGGACATTACGGACGCGGCGATACCTAATATGTGTACTTTTATTGTTTTTTTTTTTATTATTTTCAAAAAATGAATTTATTGGGGAATATTTTTTTTTTTTTTTTACTAATTTATTTGGCGATTTTTTTTAATTTATTTTTACATTTTTTTTTAATTTATTTTTTACTTTATTACATAGTCCCAGGTGGGACATCACTGTTCTGTGACAGATCGCTGATCTGTCACATCACAGATCACTGTGACAGATCAGCAATCTGTCACAGGCATTGAAGCAGACTTCCTCTTGCCTGCGTTTTGCAGGCACTGAGGAAGCCAGCTTCCTCAGGTCCCCGAAGGCCCCCGTCGCCATCTTGGATTTGGGGGCCTGGAGGATAGGAGCCCCCCGCAGCAGCGCTGCACATTGCGCTGCCGTGGGGGGCTCAGGGAAGCACGGAGGGAGCCCCCTCCCTGCCGATGCTTCCCTTTAACTCCCGGTACACCGCGATCATGTTTGATCGCGGTGTGCAAGGGGTTAACGTGTCGGGGGCGGTCCGTGACCGCCCCTGACACATAGTGCCGGGTGTCAGCTGTGATAATCAGCTGACACCCGGCCGTGATCAGCGGCGCTCACCACGTGGGCGCCGCTGATCGCGGTAGACGTACTATCCCGTCCACGGTCATACGGGCCCGGGTACCGTGGACGGGATAGTACGTCGGATGTCAGGAAGGGGTTAAAGAGCAGGAAACCCCCACACAATTCTGACTTCTTCCTTCTGTCTCCACACCTTCCTAAGGAAATATAAGCCATTTGGGGAGCAATGTTTTCATTCTTTATTGTATTCAGTAAAATCATCAGCGCAAAAAAATTCTGATACACAGATCGATTGAAGGAAAGATAAAACATAATGATCTCTTGTTTAACCCCTTCACTACCAAGGGTGGTTTGCACGTTAAATCCCGGACCAATTTTTACAATTCTGACCACTGTCCCTTTATGAGGTAATAACTCTGAAACACTTCCATGGATCTCAGTGATTCTGACATTGTTTTCTCGTGACATATTGTACTTCATGTTTGTGGTAAAATTTCATTCAAATAACTTGCGTTTGTTTGTGGAAAAAAGCAGAAATTTGGCAAAAATTTTGAAAATTTCACAATTTTCTAACTTTGAATTTTTATGCCCTTAAATCACAGAGATAAGCCACACAAAAAACTTAATAGATAACATTTCCCACCTGTTTATTTTACATCAGCACGATTTTGGAACCAAAATTTTTTTTTGTTAGGAAGTTATAAGGGTTAAAAGTTGACCAGCGATTTCACATTTTTGCAACACCATTTTATTTTTAGGGACCACATCACATTTGAAGTCACTTTGAGGGGTCTATATGACAGAAAATACCCAAAGTGACACCATTCTAAAAACTGCACCCCTTAAGGTGCTCAAAACCACATTCAATAAGTTTATTAACCCTTCAGGTGCTTCACAGGAATTTTTTGAATATTTAAAAAAAAATGAACATTTAACTTTTTTTCGCAAAAAAAAACCACTTCAGGTTCAATTTTTTTTTTTAATTTACCAAGGGTAACAGGAGAAATTGGACTGCAAAAGTTATTGTGCACTTTGTCCTGAGTACGCTGATACCTGATATGTGGGGGGAACCACTGTTTTGGTGCATGGCAGAGCTCAGAAGGGAAGGAGCGCCGTTTGACTTTTTCAATGCAAAATTGGCTGGAATTCAGATCGGACGCCATGTCACATTTGGAGAGCCCCTGATGTACCCTAAACAGTGGAACTCCCCCACAAGTGACCACATTTTGGAAACTAGACCCCCCCAAGGAACTTATCTAGATATGTGGTGAGAACTTTGAACCCACAAGGGCTTCACAGAAGTTAATAACGTACAGCGGTACAATTAAAAAATCATATTTTTTTCCACAAAAATGATCTTTTCACCCTCAATTCTAATTTTTCCAAGGGTAACAGGACCCTAAAAGCTACTGTGCAATTTGTCTTGAGTGCGCGGATACCCCATATGTAGGTGTAAACGACTACTTGGGCGCATGGCAGAGCTCGGAAGGGAAGCAGCGCCATTTGACGTTTTTGGCTGGAATTGAGATCGGACACCATGTCTCGTTTGGAAAACCCCTGATGTACCAAAACAGTGGCAACCCCCCACAAATGACACCATTTTGGAAACTAGACCCCCAAGGAACTTATCTAGATTTGTGGTGAGCACTTTGAACCCCTCAGTGCTTCACAGAAGTTTATAATGCCCGGGCGTGAAAATAAAAAAATTGTATTTTTTCCACAAACATGATCTTTTAGTCTCCAATTTTTTTTCCCCAAGGGAATCAGGAGAAATTGGACCCCAAAGGTTGTTGTCCAATTTGTCCTGAGTACGCTGATACCCCATATGTGGGAGAAAACTACTGTATGGGCACACGTCGGGGCTCAAAAGGGAAGTAGTGATGTTTTGGAATGCAGACTTTTATGGAATGGTCTGCGGGTGTCATCTTGCCTTTGGAGAGCCCCTGATGTACCTAAACAGTGGAAACCCCCCACAAATGACATCATTTTGGAAACTAGACCCCCTAAAGAACTTATCTAGATGTGTGGTGAGCACTTTGAACCCCCAAGTGCTTCACAGAAGTTTATAACACCCGGGCGTGAAAATACAAAAAATCTTTTTTTTCCAAAAAAATGATATTTTTTGCCCCCAATTTTTTATTTTCCTAAGGGCAACAGGAGAAATTTGACCCCAAAAGTTGTTTTGCAATTTGTCCTGAGTAGGCTGACACCCCATATGTAGGGGTAAAACACTGTTTGGGCGCATGGCAGAGCTTGGAAGGGAAGGAGCACCATTTGACTTTTTCATTGCAGAATTGGCTGGAATTGAGATCAGATGCCATGTTGCATTTGGAGAGCCCCTGATGTGCCCAAACAGTGGAAACCCCCAATTATAGCTCCAACCCTAACCCTAACACACCCCTAGCCCTAATCTCAGCCCTAACCCTAGCCCTGGCCCTAACCCTAACCCTAGCCCTAACCCTAACGGGAAAATGGAAATAAATACATTTTTTTTATTTTATTATTTTCCCTAACTAAGGGGGTGATAATGGGGGGTTTGATTTACGATTTATGGCGGTTTTTATGTTTGGCAGCTGTCACACGCTAAAAGACGCTTTTTATTGTAAAAATCGTTTTTGCCTCACTACATATTGAGAGCTATAATTTTTCCATATTTTGACCCACTGAGTCATGTGAGGTCTTATTTTTTACGGGGCGAGTTGATGCTTTTATTGGTATTATGATCGGGCATGTGACATCTTTTGATCGCTTTTTATTTCGATTTTTGGGACGCAGAATGAACAAAAACCATCATTTCATGAAATTCTTTTGGGGGGTGCGTTTACACCGTTCCGCCTGCGGTAAAATTGATAAAGCCCTTTTATTCTTCGGGTCAGTACGGTTACAGCGATACCTCATTTATGTCTTTTTTTATGTTTTGGCGCTTTTATGCAATGAAAACAATATTTTATAAAAAAATAATTATTTTTTCATCGCTTTATTCTGCGAGCAATAACTTTATTTTTTCGCTGATGATCCTGTGTGGTGGCTCTTTTTTTGTAGGACAAGATAACGTTTTCAGCGGTACCATAGATATTTATATGCGTCTTTTTGATTGCGCGTTATTTCACTTCTTGTTTGGCGGTATGATAATAAATAATTATTTTTTTGCTTTGTTTTTTATTTTTTAAGGGGTTTGCTAAAGGGGTTAACTAAGGGGAAAGCTTTGTAGGGCGGGTCGTTACGGACGTGGCGATACCAAATATGCAAATATGTGTACTTTTATTTTATTTTATTTTATTTTTTTTTTTTAATTTAGTGATTTTTTTTAAAAATTTATTTTTACCCTTTTTTTTTTTTACTTTATTACATTGTCCCAGTTGGGACATCACTGTCCTGTGACAGATCGCTGATCTGTCACATCACAGATCACTGTGACAGATCAGCAATCTGTCACAGGCACTACACAAGCTTACTCCTTGCCTGCGCTTTGCAGGCATGAGGAAGCCAGCTCCCTGCAGACCACGAAGGTCCCCGTCGCCATTTTGGATCCGAGGACCTGCAGGGAAGGAGACCCCCCGAAGCAGCGCTCAACATTGTGCTGTTGTGGGGGGCTCAGGGAAGCACGGAGGGAGCCCCCTCCCTGCCGATGCTTCCCTTTAACCCCCGGTACACCGCAATCGTGTTTGATCGTGGTGTGCCAGGGGTTAACATGTCGGGGGCGGTCCGTGACCACCCGTGACAAATTGTGCCAGGTTTCAGCTGTGATAATCAGCTGACACCCGGCCGCGATCAGCGGCAGTCACCACGTGGGCACCACTGATCGCTATAACGTAATATTACATCCATGGGAATTACAGTTGTGGCCAAGAGTATTGACACCCCTGCAATTCTGTCAGATAAAACTCAGTTTCTTCCTGAAAATGATTGCAAACACAAATTCTTTGGTATTATTATCTTCATTTAATTTGTCTTAAATGAAAAAACACAAAAAAAATTGTCCTAAAGCCAAATTGGATATAATTCCACACCAAACATAAAAGAGGGTGGACAAAAGTATTGGCACTGTTCGAAAAATCATGTGATGCTTCTCTAATTTGTGTTAACAGCACCTGTAACTTACCTGTGGCACCTAACAGATGTTAGCAATAACTAAATCACACTTGCAGCCAGTTGACATGGATTAAAGTTGACTCAACCTCTGTCCTGTGTCCTTGTGTGTACAACATTGAGCATGGAGAAAAGAAAGAAGACCAAAGAACTGTCTGAGGACTTGAGAAACCAAATTGTGAGGAAGCATGAGCAATCTCAAGGCTACAAGTCAATCTCCAAAGAACAGAATGTTCCTGTGTCTACCGTGCGCAGTGTCATCAAGAAGTTTAAAGAAAAATTGACAAGAGATTTTAACGCAAGATTGTGCGGATGTTGGATAAAGAATCTCGACTACCATCGAAAAAAGTTCAAGCTGCCCTGCAGTCTGAGGGTACAACAGTGTCAACCCGTACTATCCGTCGGCGTCTGAATGAAAAGGGACTGTATGGTAGGAGACCCAGGAAGACCACACTTCTTACCCCGAGACATAAGAAAGCCAGGCTGGAGTTTGCCAAAACTTACCTGAAAAAGCCTAAAACGTTTTGGAAGAATGTTCTCTGGTCAGATGAGACAAAAGTAGAGCTTTTTGGGCAAAGGCATCAACATAGAGTTTACAGGAGAAAAAAAAAAGGCATTCAAAGAAAAGAACACGGTCCCTACAGTCAAGCATGGCGGAGGTTCCATGATGTTTTGGGGTTACTTTGCTGCCTCTGGACTGCTTGACCGTGTGCATGGCATAATGAAGTCTGAAGACTACCAACAAATTTTGCAGCATAATGTAGGGCCAAGTGTGAGAAAGCTGGGTCTCCCTCAGAGGTCATGGGTCTTCCAGCAGGACAATGACCCAAAACACACTTCAAAAAGCACTAGAAAATGGTTTGCGAGAAAGCACTGGAGACTTCTAAGGTGGCCAGCAATGAGTCCAGACCTGAATCCCATAGAACACCTGTGGAGAGATCTAAAAATGGCAGTTTGGAGAAGGCACCCTTCAAATATCAGGGACCTGGCGCAGTTTGCCAAAGAAGAATGGTCTAAAATTCCAGCAGAGCAATGTAAGAAACTCATTGATGGTTACCGGAAGCGGTTGGTCGCAGTTATTTTGGCTAAAGGTTGTGCAACCAAGTATTAGGCTGAGGGTGCCAATACTTTTGTCTGGCCCATTTTTGGAGTTTTGCGTGAAATGATCAATGTTTTGCTTTTTCCTTCATTCTCTTTTGTGTTTTTTCATTTTAGACAAATTAAATGAAGATAATAATACCAAAGAATTAGTGTTTGCAATCATTTTCAGGAAGAAACTGAGTATTACCTGACAGAATTGCGGGGGTGTCAACACTTTTGGCCACAACTGTAGGTCCCTGGTCACATGGACGGAATATTACGTCCATTGTAGGAAAGGGGTTAAAGAGGGAGAAAAAAAAACATCTAGTGTACTGAAGTTTGGCCTCACCGTCATCGTACTGACCTGGGAATTTGAGCTCATTTCTATTCCACCATGAACAGTTCAATCCCAAAGAGCAAATGGCAGAATTTCATTTATTTTACCATGTCCTCCCACTCGGATTGGTGTTTGCGCATATTTTCAGTACATTGTATGGTAAAATGAATGAGGTAGCTCCAAAGTAAAACTTGTCCTGCAAAAATCAAGCCTTTGTACAGTCCTTGTACTCTTTGAAAAAGGAGGGAGTGAAAACCCCCCAGGGAAGGACCCTTGTGCTCAGAGAACATCTCCTTAATATCAGGGCATGAATACAATGGAGCGTCCATGGGACGATTACAGCTCATTCCCCCATCAGGGCTGGATGTTGTGGCCACTTACATAACATTTGGATGTATTGCTCTCTTCTAGCATCACTTACACAATTAGCTCTAACTAATCCTTACTTTCCATAATGATTTGCACTCAATGTCGGCACCAGGGCTGTGACTGAGAGTCTATGGCTTAAGGCCCCGTCACACAGCGAGATCGCTGATTTTGTGACGCCACAGAGATCTCGCCAGTGATATCGCTGTGTGTGATATGTATCAGCGACCGGCCCCCCCGCCGGGTATCGCTGATCGTGCTCGAACGTCCTGGGCCGTTTTTTGATCGCTGGTTTGATTGTTGCATTTCTGCGTGTGGCAGCGGGAGAGCAACGATCAGTGACACTGGGAGCTGGTTTCCAAAGTAAACAGCGGGTATCTAAGAGCCGGTATCAAAGAGCTGCGCGGCTCTTCGATACCCGCTGTTTACCTTGGATACCAGCTTGCTTGCTGGTCCTGATCGCTGGTTAGTCTGTCTGTGACAGCTCACCAGTGATCACCTAACTATGTCCCAGCGATCCCATCCACGTCGGATCGTTGGTGGGATCGCTGGGACATTGATACGTGTAACAGGGCCTTTACTCAATAACTGCTCACTATCAATGGTTTATGTAACAATGAAACATGTTGAATTATTCCTAAATGAAGGCCTTCATATTTGATCCATGAGAACCCTACTTACTAGGAGAATTGCAGACCTGAAAGATTAAAAAAAAAAAAAAAAGTGACATAGTGAAATAAGTATGAAACTCGTCACCAATTATCTAAGGTGCTATTGACATGAATTTCATACCAGATGTTGGTAACAAGTCATCCAATCCACACAGGAAAAGAAAGCAAACCATAGATGACCATAAATTAAAGGTTATGTTTGGGACTTATAAAAATAATGTGCTTAGGCTCTAACAGGCAGGTAGTGCTACCAACCTGCCAGTTGTGCACAGCACCTTTCATCGCCGGCGATTTAGATTTTTATCATGAATGAAAATATTTCCAATCTTCAATGGGAACCCGTCATGTAGAAAAAAAAAATGCTATTAACCTGCAGATATGGGATTAATGTGCAGGTCAGTACCTTTCTGAATCTGCCTGATGCGCACACCTAGAGCCCAGCTGCTGTGAGGAAATGAACTTTATTGCTTGTGCAAAAAAGTTGTGCACGGATTTTTTTTTTTTGCCACTAATGGACGACTTTTCTAAAATTTGTCAGACTTGGCCAAGCTGGGGCAGGACGGGGCACACACAACTAATTCATGAACGTTGATGTCATTAGAATCGCATTCCATCATGTATTGTACTCCAGTCCCCTCGGTCACTTGTGTCTTCGACACTTTGGCTTGTATTATCTAATTCTTGGTTCATAAGATGCACTTTTTTCCTCCAAATTTGGGAGACAAGTGGGGGTGCGATTTAACCCGTTGTAAGCTTACTGGGAGCCTGCAGCAGAGGGGTGGGGTGACAGGAGGCATGGTCACTGCTTCAGGAAGCCAGAAATGACAGGAATGGGGCAATGCTGAGGCATCTCAGATGGTGTTAGTGGAATACCCCCCAGGGCCGGGGGATACTCGGTACCGGGCCTTTCAGGCTCTTTGAATGCGAAAGTGTGTCACAGTGGTGCTAGTGACCCGGTCTGTGGCCTTGGGCATCCAGATGTAGATGATGGAAGTGCAGATGAAGGGTAAGATGGTAGGATAGTTGTAGGGAAAAGGGAAATCGTGACGCCACCCGTGGCACTCGGCATAGGATAGCCGACGCTGCGATGCAGACCCTCTGGGATGATGATTTAACAGCTAAGATGGTGAAGCTCTCCACGGGTAGAGCTGTGTCCCAGGGCAGTTGAGCTGGTGATGGTGATGTTGGCAGTGTGAGGCAGGCAGTTGTAAAATAACTCAAAGGACACGGTTGGGTGCAGTTTCTGTGTTTTTTACTCACAAGTTTCGTGTACACGTTGGTCCACTTAGTGCTGCGTCCTCCGAGGGAGGGGTCCGGCAAACTCCCAGGCAGATTGGGTACACCTTTCAGGACTCCTCCTTGTGTCTCTCTCAAGGCCGTGTCTCTGCGCTGAATTCTCCTTACTTTCCCTGCCCCTTCACAAGTAGTGCCCCCAGCTGGCAGTCACGGATCTCCTCAGGCGACGTGGGTCAGGCCCCGAAGTCCGTTACTCATACCGCTGCCTTTTGGAGGGTGCTTGTGGCTGTGGCACTCAAAGCTACCTCAGCCTCTGGCTTCCCAGCTGAGTCCTGTAGTCCTCCACTAGTTTCAGGGTTCAGCTCCCTCGCTCTGGCCTGGTCCTTCCCTTCCAGGATGCGGGCTCCACGGGTGGCCAGTCGCACTACCTATGCCCCTAGGACCCCTTCTTCCCAGTCCAGGAGCGTGGTTAAGATGTTTCTATCTTTTCCACCCACAGTCCTTTACAGCAATCCTGCTCTCCCGCTGGTCTTGTCACGAACTGACTAGTTTCTGGAAGGATCTATTTACCTCAGAACTAGCTTCTCCCACCAACTGTCACCTTTCTCAATCTGATTGGATGTCCTCAATCACTCCACTACCTAAGCTCCTCCCCTTCTACCTACCTTCCACACTAACTCCCCAACACCCTTTCCTAGCCAGTCTGGGATAAGGCCATCCTGCCAAAGGGTACACCCAGATGCCCTGACTAACTAGTGTGTGTGTTGGGTGCGAGTGTTAGGAGTCCTGGGTGGTGCTCCGTCCTTACCTCTGGGTGAGGTGCAGTACCTCTGTGGCGACTGGACCCTCAGGGGCACCACATTAGCACCAGTAAGCGGGGGTCCATGTTTACTATGACATCCCATCGCCCCTCTCCTGCCGCCATCACGCCATCTTGAAGCAACAACCCTTCCTCCTCTGATCCCAGTCTGATCCAACCGCACCCCAGGTTAGCTACTGTTAAAAAGGAAATATAAGACACACCACCACGTTCTTTAAAAATGTTTTTCTTTTGATTTTGCAGTCCAAGGTCTTGTGAGTCTTATAATCCACAAAACACTGTACTCATCAAGCCTCTACAGCAGTTATTCACAATTTGGATTGATGTGTAATGTGGAGTTCTCCAGTAGGATTTTTTCTGAAAGCAATTTGCTCCCTTGACCAGTACTTTCAGGCCACGTTCACACGTTCTTTATATTAGATCAGAACTCGTAAGCTAAAAATCAGATGCAAAAAAATACTGACCAAATACTGAATGTGTGAACTCTGACAACCGAGTGATATTACACGTATACTGTACATGTACATGTCGCATACAATATTGAGAATATTGGGGATAATCTCTTCTCTAAGGAAAGTGGGTCGTTCCATAAAAATCATTCAACAGTCACAGGATGGATAATAAATGTATGACACTAGAGATCTGAACACTAGGACCCCAACTAATGACAAGAATGAGGTCCAAATCTCCTTTACATAAAAGGGGTATTAGTGAGCATGTGCATCCAGAGATGGGCAAAACTTATTCACATGAAATTCTTGAATTTTACAAAAATCCTTCAGTAGTCTCCAGAATTTTTGGAATTCATTCTGCTCAAATTCTTTAGAATTTAGGCCAGCTGTGGCCGACATTTTGCAGAACCATAGAAAGCTAGTATAAGGCTTAAACACAAACATATACTCACTCCTGTCCCCCTGCTGACTCCACTGACATGCTATTGGACATATTTACTGCCATAGATCTCCTCACCTCCAACTCTTCATCGTAGAACAGCTATGATCGGGCCTCAGAAATAACTGTCTCCCAAAGTCATGACATCTGCATTTGCATAAATTACAAGGAAGTCCTGACCTGGTCATGGCATGAAGTCCTGTTCTAGAATGCAGAGGCCAGAAATGCAGAAAGAAGAGACTTAAACTGAAACACGAACAGCGGAGACAGCAGTGGTGTTGTGACGAGTAAATAGCCAAGCGTGCTTTGAATTTGTTTTTTTTAAATTTGTTCTTTATTTGATTTTAAGTCTTCAGACCTAAAAAGTAGAAAGAACTTTTGATTCACAGCTTAATTAGGATTCCCAAGTTGAACTCCCTTGTAAAACCAGCATGATATTGTCATACAGTGCCGCAGCTAAAGTCTGATGGGCCAGAGATGCAAGATTTGGACCAGCCCCCCCATCCTAGTATATAAATATAAAGTATCTCCTTCCTCTCTTTTCCTCCACTTCTCCCCTCTGAAAATTCACTTATTGGCCTCCAATTTACCAATGTATCTACTTATGGACTGCTTTGTAGATCAATGTTAGCACTTTAGTCGTCTCCCCCATATATCTCTGAACTAATCTCTGGTCCTCCCAAGACCTCCTCTCCTCCACAATAATATATTGCTCATCTAATTGCCTGTAAGACTTCCTGAGTATCCCCATCCTATAGAATTATCGCGTACATTTAGAACTTTCAAGAAAAGCTTGAAAACCCATAACTTCAGAACGGCTTACAGTCTGCAATGACCCCACTGTCCCCTCACCACAATCAGAGCTGCTGCATCCCAGGAGCCTGTCTCATTCCTCACTACCCTCAACCCCTCCTCATGTACAGCACCGTAATATCAATGGTGTGCTAAACAAATAATAAAATGCATATGTCCATCACTCTTTTTATATTTCTCTTAACCTGGGATATATGCCACTTATCCTGGGTCGCATCCTGGTATGTATACACTGCTCAAAAACAAAAAAGAAAAAAAAAAAAAAGGAATACTAAAATACAACATCTTGATGGCATTAAATTAAATATTCCAGTTGCAAATTTTTATTCATTACATAGTAGAATGCTTTGAGAATAATAAAACAAAAATGATCAACGTAAATCAAAGTTATTATCCCATGGAGGTCAGGATTTGGAGAGATTACTCAAAATCAAAGAGGAAAACCAAATTACAGGCTGATCCAACTTCAGTGGAAAAATCTCAAGATAAGTTAATGATGCTCCGTTGGGTGTGTGGCCTCTGTGCTTGTAATACCTTCTCACAACACCTAGGCATGGTCCTGATGAGGTGGAGCATGTTCTCCTGAGGGTTTGCCTCTTCAACCTAGATTAAAGAATCAGTCAACTGCTGGACAGTCTGTGGTGCAGTGAAACGTGACATGATGTCCAGGTGTCCATGTTACGTGCTACAGAACCACTCAGCACCCAGAATATGTTGTGCAGTTATATGTATGTATAATATGTTCTATGTGAGATTTATGTCCCTAATGCATCAGCCCACAGGCTGCGCCCCTGTGCAGAGGGGACACGATATTCTCATTTTGTCCGCCCTCCCCCCACTTTTATAATTCCCACAGTAAACATCGGCAGGCTCCGGCCACCTGCGGCTTTTGTAATGCATGTCTGGCCTGCCGCTTTTCTATTGGCCTGCCCTCTGTATCTGTGTGATATATTCTGTGTCCTGTGAGTAAAGTGTTGTCAGACTGGAAATACGTGGAGAAGCAGTGATCTTTTATATGCGCCCATGTAACCAAGGAATTCCAGCCAGCGTCATTTATTCAGACTCCAGCCAACGCAGAGCGGACCTCCGAAAACACGGGGTGGTACTGAAAGAGGTACCCCAGCTTGGGTAGACCCTGTTACAGTCCATAGTGTCAATGCTTTCATCATGCAGGAACTGCTGACACTTCAGTCACATGAAGCATAGCATTGTCATGCATCAGAAGGAACCCAGGGCCAAGTGCATCTGCACCTACTGACCCACAGCCTAACTGGTCATGCTGGAGGATGTTGCAGGCAGTAGAACATTCTCCACTGGGTCTCCAAACTTTGCCACATGTGCTCTGTGTAAACCTGCTCTCATCTGTGAAGAGTATAGGTAGCAAATGTCTAATCTGCCAAACTTGTTGTACTCTGGCAAATGCTCAGAGCCCTGCACAGTGCTGGGATGTAAGCACAACACCCACATGTGGGCCATCATTCCACCCTCATGTAGTCTGTATGACAGTTTGTGCAGGCACAATTATTTTAGTGCCCTTCTGGAGGTCATTTTGCAGAGCTCTGGCACTGCTCCTTTAAAGGAGGAGGTAGCGGTCCAGCTCCTGGGTTGTTGCGATTGTTTGATTGACTGGAGTTACATTGTGTTGTTTACGTTTTCCTTATATTCTTCATTGTATAGAAAAAATAACCCATTATACCCACCTTCCATCCACTCCACCTGCTGCTTGGCATCCTCTTCTGAAGGCGGCAGCTGATTTCAGCATGCAAGCGATGGAAGTGCATGAAGTCACAGCTATGCGCCACCAGTCACGTGCTTGCCGACGTTAGCTTCTGTCCTCTGATTGGCTGGCAGCATGCATTGGCGTGCATGGAGCTGTTATGTCCCTGCGCTGTAATACATTTCAGCTGAATGTACACAGTGATGACCTCTCCAGCTGCAGTAGTTACACTAATGTATCCACTGTCTATAGGAGAGGAGGTCGCACATATTCACTACAGCTCCATTCACACAGAACCGTGTCCCCTATACTCAGGATCTGTGTGGTTTCAAGCACTTATGCCCCAGGGAGAAATTCATTTCTCAATTAAAAGGTAGAACTTTTTAGAGGAAAATCATGATGAAGTGAATTTAGAATTGAGTTTTCCTTGGTTGCGCTGTCATTATTAACAGAAAAGTCCAAAAAAATGCTGCACAGTGTGCGATATGTAAAGATGCATTAAATTTGTCATCCTTCTGTCTAGCGCAGTTTCTACACAACTTTTTAGAAAGTCGCTATCAATAAATCTCTTGAACCGTTGTTTTGCACAACATTGTCCAGATCACATCCAATTTTTGAAAAAGCTGCAAAAATAAGCAAATCTGAAAACATTGGATTCTAAAAAAAACTTTTGCAGAAGAAAGCAAGTATTTTGCAATACAACATTTTCCAAATAAATGTTGTGCAGAACAATCAGTAATCATAAGCAGTACTGAGGTACAAGGGTCCCTCCATTCAAGTGTTGGGTAGTTCTACAGGACTATTGGTCCTGCCCAACACTTGGGGTACAGGTGTCCATCCATTTTATTATCCAATATTTTGCCAGTAGGATGGCTTCCAGACATCATGTACACATCTATCACTTTGAGATGAATCATAGTGGTGCAATTTACCAAAGTGTATAAAAAAAAATGTCCCCACCACCACAGATTCAGAGAAAAAGCAGTTCAGGAGCGGGTGTCGACCTGATGTCAATCATGATAATGTATGAGCATGGAAGCGACCACTGAGAAGCAGATAAAAATATATCCGGACTAGACGACATCCTAGGCACTATATACAGCAGCTGCATAGGTCTCTCTGATACAATGTAGCCAACTACAGTCTTGGCTCCAGGTTGTTTAATGCCTAGAACAGTATTTAGACCAGAGGACCCCAACCATTTCTTGCTTTGAAGGAGAGACACATGCTATGCAAACACATCTTGGGAGCCCCGTTATGCCATTTTAGGGCTCTAATTGCACCAAGTTCCCCTCATTATTACTTTATAAGCACTTGTGTCTGAGTGCTACTTGATAAATATTACTAAGGGTGCCACAATTAAACCAATAATGCTCCCATACATAAGTAATGTGTCCTGTGGGCTCCTCATCTTTTTTGGCAGGATCAATGGCTACATTTTCATTGGTGTTGTTTTGGGATACACAACTTTTTGATCATTCCAAAAATTTGCCTCCTGCCTTTCAAAACAATGATTAGTTGACATAAAAGAATATATAGTGTCTTGTTATGTACAGCATGTAGATTAGTTTAATCTAAAGGGTATTGGTGGATTTAGGCCGTTTTCACACACAGTATTTGCTTGACAAATGACACTATAGTAAACTAGTTAGGTTAAGTCAACAAATGGCAGCTAAAGGAATAATCAGGCATGGTCTCCACCCAGACATCCTTTATACCTGGGCTATTCCTGAACTTCCCACTCAGAATATACTTGTTAGTGAGCTCACCATTTCCATATGACTAGAGGGTCACTTACATTATTGTCCTTGAAAAGGGGAGGAACCTCAATCTCATGGCTATGGTGCCCATAAAAGACTGTTAGTTCCTTGCAGTTATTTGAGGTTGATCTATACTACAAGGTCTTCTTTGCTCTCAACTGCTAGAGAAGCGACTTCACGAGTTGTGAGATTGCAGCTCTTGTGATACGTTGGATCAGAATCTACTCCAGAAAACCCAACTGAATCTTTGTTTCATCGTAAGCGAGGATGGAAGCCGTTCATACAATTGAGCTCACCCACACTAGAGAGAAGGATTATGAATTGTTGAAGACTCTGGGCAGCGGAACCTATGGCAGAGTGGTCATGGCTCGTGAGAAGAAGACAGGTAAGCCCGAACATTACAAGTGTGAATTAGTCATAAATTGATGATACCATAAAAAGTGTCAGTGCTTTATACTGTAGGTTTATTGCCTTCAGAAAGTTTAATACTTACATTTTTCATAAAAGTTAGAAATTTGTAGAAATTTCAAATCCCATAAACACTTGAGAAGCTTTCCACCCCTTAAGGCTGGGGGCTTTAGGACAAAATATTTGTTTCTCTTTCATAGTCATTCCAGAACCCATGGTATTTTTAACATTTTGTATGAGAGCTGGGATATTAATGGATGAGTTGTATTTGTCTTTGGCAGCATTTTGGAGCTTATACAACTATCTAACTTTTTACCAAAAAAAAATATAGGCCTCTTACAGATTGACCATTTTTGAATATAGAGCTCTATGAGGGTTTTTTTTTTTACAGGACAAGATTTAGTTTTCAGTTATGTCATTTTCTGGAAAATACAACATTTTTGATTACTTGATTCTTTTGTACATTTTAGCTTAAAAAATCCTACATCACATTTTTGATCCCTGTTGATATGTCACTAAATAGTGAAGATAGCAAAAAAAAAATGATTGTATTTTTGTGAGAGTAGCAAGACATAAAATACTACGTAAAAAAACACAATACCCAATCAACCTGCAGAATCTTTTCTTAGTGGAAGGGAATCAACTTTTCAGGGCAAATTGTTGTTTCTACTGGTGACATTTTGGGGGGAATACAGAATCCTGGAATTCTAGTTTTGTTTTAGTCATTTTTTCGCTTTATCCCATACAGTGCATGGTCTTAAGAAAAAATGATTTAACTTTTCCATCACTGTGGCCATCCATGATCATACTGCAGAGCTCCCAGTGAAAACAATAATACTAGAACAGATATTAACATTGTATATAATCAAAAGTACTAAGACTCACTGTCTAGATAAGCGTATTGTATTATGGACACTATCACAATGAGTGAACAAAAAAAAACAAGGAGTAACTACTAACTATCCTTTCAAAAAAGTACTATATAGTTTATTCCAAGCATTACATATTAGAGACAAAAATAATAATACATTACACATAAAACAAGGAAAAAATGAAGGGCTTAGGCCTGTTCTCACACTTCAGTTTTTGTCCATCAGTCAAGATCTGCCGTTTTGCAAAAAAACGGATCCGCTATTTTGTTTGGCGGATCCGCTTTTTTTCCCATTGAGTTGCATTATCGGCGGATCTTGACGGACGGCCATCCGTTGGATCCGTTTTTTTGCAGATCTGCCAAAATTTTGCCGTCCGCCTACATGCCCGAACGGAGCATATAACGTTTTTTCGGGCGGCAGGATCCGCACTTCACACTGCGCATGCCCGAAAGACTTCACTCAGCCTGAAATTTAACCCTAAAGTCTGTTCTGGTGCCTGGAAAAAAAAAAAATATCTCTCTCTCTCATACTTCATTCATCGGATCCGTCAAAAAAACGGTCCGGTGGCATCCATTCACATCAGTTAGCAACGGATCCGCTTTCCGCCATTTTGGCGGATTTTAACTGACACAAAAAAGCTGGTGTGAAACAGGCCTTAGTGGGAACATGACGACTAGCTCACCCTGCAAGGATGTACAGTAGACATGGGAGTGGGATCATGGACAAATGCAATTACTACTACACAAAATGCAAATATTATTCATAAAGTTCCAGTGCCTTGGTATTTCAAAGAACACCCAATATATGGAGAAGTATTGTTAGAAAACTGGTAAAGCATCCTATACCGACAAATTAATTAAGTTCATGTATACTGGGAAAGACGATAGTCCCAGAGAGCAGACCTATGCATATACAGGGATTACATATCACCTAATTCATGCCCTTACCCATGTTGTCCTACTCGGATGAGGAAGTCCGCAGCCCCAACACGCGTTTCTCAATGGCTTCCTCGGGGGGCTTAGTGGAACAACATGGGTAAGGGCATGGATTAAGTGATATGAAATCTCCATATATGCATAGGTCTGCTCTCTGGGGCTATCATCTTTCCCAGAATACTTGAACTTAATTAATTTGACTGTATATGATTCTTTACTGGTTTACTAGCAATACCTCTCCATATATTGGGTGTTCTTTGAAATACCAAGGCACTGGCACTGTATGAATAATATTTACACTTTGTGTAGTAATATCTGTATTTATCCATGATCCAACTCCCATGTCTGCTATTCGTCCTTGGCCTTGCAAGATGAGCTAGTCATCCTGTTCCCACTAAGCCCCTCATTTTTCCCTTGCCTTATATGTAATGTATTTGTATTTTTATTTTTGTCTATATATTCATTCTTTGCATAAACTTTGTAGTACTTTTTTGAAAGCATAGTTACTCCTTGTTTTTTTTAATTCAAAGCTACAATGAATAGTCAAAAAAAAAAAAAAAAAACCAGCCTCTGATTCATATACAGCTGTACATGAGGGGTTAATCTGCTAGTACTGGTGTTTTCACTGATCCTAGCGGTTACAGCAGAAGCAAAACTGCACATAAGTCGCATGGTGCAGCTTCTGTACCGGTGCTCTCACCATGACGGATACATCTGTCATGGAGCAATAAATGACCGGAGATCTTGACAGATATACACATCATAAGGCATTAAGGGGTTAAAGACCAATATTTAGAGTAAGGCCCATTTTCTGCAAAGAATTTGCTTTGATATATCAAATTTTTATCGTTTCATTAAGGAAACAACGTGGCCCTTAAATTAATGAAGAAGACGAGGACAAAGCATGAAAATTTCCTCAATGAGCTCTGTGTGTCCATCCACCTATCAGATCATGAAGGGATCATCTATACCCACCCCATCTACGTGGACTCGGATAACTTCTACGTCCTGACCCAGGATTTGGCCCCTGCAGGAACTCTTCACTCGCTCATAGAACCCGGTGTAAGCATTTCAGAATCACTAAATGTTTTTGTAAATTTAATTATGTAAAATTGTGGCCATATTTTTTTTGAAGACGCTCTAAAGAAGTGCAGTCAGGAACAATGTTATAGTTTAGTTTTTAAAGCTTATCAATACTCCAAGAAAGGTGTTCTCCAACATGTGGCTCAATAGTTCTAGCTAAAAACCTTACTTGCCTCTTCTTGCTTTATTATTATTGTTAGTGATTTTGTATAGACTAGAATGTCAGAGATTGGAAATTCCTATCCTAGATTAAAGTACCAATAGGGTTTTCCTTCATGTCACCACCAGTTATGCATTACTGATGTTTTTTGTGTAGTAAGATACTTACCAGTTGCCATCTTCTGCTGTGCCCAGTGCCATCCTGAACCTTTTGTGCATCATGTGACCAAGGCTGTGACTACCTGGCTCGCTCCAGTGTTTGCTGGAAGAATCAGAAGTCACTTCTCAATGTAAAGCTGGAGTCACACATAAGCGACTCACCAGCGATCCCGACAACGATATCAACGTGTCAAGATCGCTGGTGAGTCGCTATGTGATCGCTGGTGAGCTGTCACACAGACAGCTTCACCAGCAATCAACACAGCGACACCGAGCGCGTGGCGTCGCTGTGTTCGATAGTTACCAGCTCCCTGCATCAGCATGCTGGTAACTAACATACACATCGGGTATCCAAGGAACGCACGTCCCTTGGATACCCGATGTGTACGTCAGTTGCCAGCAGATCGCTGGTCTCCCGCCTGTCATACGCAGTGATGCGTGCTGGCCAGCGGGAGACCAGCGACAAAAGAAATGTCCAGTGGTTTCCTACAGCGATCAGCTACACTGGCAGGGGGGCCGGTCGCTGGTCTATGTCACACACAGCGATCTCGCTGATGAGATTGCTGAGTCACAAGTTTTGTGACACAACAGCGGCGATCTCGCTAGCAAGATTATGTGTGATGGGGCCCTAAGTCTAGGAGATTGAAAATGAGGCTCTCAGACTTGCGTCAAGAGAGTTCGCGATCGTTAGCAGTGACTTCTACCAGTGAGAGCTAAATGGAATTGAAGAGGAGAGGGGCCAGAGCAGTACCAGAAACAGTAGAATATGGCAAAACATATGTTCCCTGTGTGTAGTACAATACTTTTGTTATCAATATCTGTGATGTTGAACTAAAAAGAAAAAAAAAAAAAAAAAGGGGCCAGAGCAGTGTCAGCAACTGTACAATGTGGCCGACCATAAGTATTGTACTACTCACAGAAAACACTCCTGTAAAACACTGATTACCAATATCTCGTGCTGAACTAAATGTAAAACATGGAGATATAGTACAATTCTGGTTACCCTAAGATCATACACATTTTCTAGTAAAGTAATCATGTATCTAATGGATTCCTCTACTTTTCCAGGTTGGAATTCCCGAAGTGAAGGTGAAGCGCTGTGCGCTACAGTTGGCCAGAGCGCTGGAATACATGCATGATCAAGGACTAGTACATAGAGATGTAAAACCAGACAATGTATTACTAATGGACCAAGATTGCTTCCATGTTAAGTTGAGCGATTTTGGCCTGACACAAGCAATCGGTTCTCTGGTGCCATCGATGTCATTCATCATTCCTTTCATGTCCCCGGAGCTCTGTCAATTGCAACGACATGAAGCTCTAGTTTTGAGGCCCAGCATTGACACATGGGCCTTTGGTGTACTTCTTTTCATCATACTTACTGGATATTTTCCATGGGAAAGAGCGGTAGAAGACGATCCTCTGTTCCAAGAATTTATCTACTGGCAGCGTTTTGAAAACCACAATGCACCTCCAGGACACTGGACCAAATTTTCAGTCAATGCTCATGAATTTTTTCATTGCCTGCTCTCTGAAGACCCCACCACCAGGAGTTCAGTGAACATAGTCATGAACTTTCTCGACTTTCCATGGGGTGAAGACCACGTGACTGAACATTCCCATGAGACTGTTATAGACAACGTTGACATGGAACATTTGGAGACAGAATTAATCGTCATTGAAGGAGAAGATGAGTATCTTGTGGTGGAGAACCGAGGGGACATAGAGAGCATCATCATCATAGGCGATGCCTCAGAGGAAGCCATGTTTCGGTCCAGTGATACACTACTGATTACGTCTGACAACACCAACCTTGATTTGGGTTCGGAAGTTGAAATCCTTTAGATCTTGCGAGGTAAAGATATGGTGAGCTCAAAATCTTGCATGACTCTTATTAGTTTGTAGTGGTTTCTGAATTATTAGATTATGGCTGGCCGTCAGTGCATATGTGACCATGCTGTTTTACCAAGGGTGTAAATATGAATTTTGCTTCTTTTTTTTTTATAAGCAAAAAGTCCATGAATGAGAGACATGGGCAGGTTTTGGTATCTGCTAGTCATGCCCAGAAACTGAATTTCAAGGAGAAGTCTTCACATGAACCAAATATTGCGAATGGCTTTTACGCTTTTGTTTTATTTAAATGAAAATACGTGTAGATACTGGTAATCTCTCAGCCCAAACTAAAAGTTCTTGACCCATACAGCAGCATTTAACCACTTGGATCAGAACCCAACTAACCTGAGTTGTGTTTTTGGTGAACTTGATAAGAAAACTAATGAGTCACGGTTTTATTGGATTTACTTATAACTGCTTTAACGTCCTCTCGTTATATGGACACACAATAATCAATCTTCTATCTAGTAACACTTTACTAGGCAGACAATATTAGCCTTGAAATACTCTTTTTGATTTTTTTAAAAATAAATTTAGCCCCTTAACCCCCGGAGCTTTTCGGTTTTGCGTTTGTTTTTTGCTCCCCTTCTCCCAGAGCCATAACTTATTTTTCCGTTAATATGGCCATGTGAGGGCTTATTTTTTGCTGGATGAGTTTTACTTTTGAACGATATCATTGGCTTTACCATGTCGTGTACTAGAAAATGGGAAAAAATTTCCAAGTGCGGTGAAATTGCAAAAAAAGTGCAATCCCACACTTTTTTTGTTTGGCTTTCTACTATTTCACCAAAAACTAAAACTGACCTGCCATTATGATTCTCCTGGACATGATGAGTTCACAGACACCAAACATGTCTAGGATCTTTATCCAAGTGGTGAAAAAAATTCTAAACTTTGCTTTAAAAAAAAAAAAAAAGTGCCATTTTTCGATACCCGTAGCGTCTCAATTTTTCATGATCTTGGGATGGGTGAAGGCTTTTTTTCTTTTTTTTGAGTGTCGAGCTGATGTTTCTATTGATACCATTTTGGTGCAGATACGATTTTTTGATCGCCCGTTATTGCATTTTAATGCCATGTCGCAGCGATCAAAGAAACAATTCTGGCGTTTTGACTTTTTTTTCCTCGCTATGCAGTTTAGTGATCAGTTTAATTATTTTTTATTCATAGATCGGGCAGTTCTCGGCGATACCATATGTGCATGTTTGATTTTATTTTTTTTTTTTTTCTTTGAATGGGGTGAAAGGGAAGTGATTTGAACTTTTATATTTTTTATATATTTTTAAAAAACACTTTTTACTTTTGGCATGCTACAATAGTCTCCATGGGAAACTTGAAGCTGCTACAACCCGATCAGCTCTGCTACATAGAGGTGGTAAGATAGCTTCTATATATCAGATTTACTCACTTGCTATGAGAACCGACCACTGAGTGGCGCTCACAGCAAGCCGCCACTGACAACCATAGAGGCCTCCAGGAGACCTCTGGCTGTCATGCCAATACACTGGTGACCCGCGATCACTTGACGGGGGTCACCGGTGTGCTTAATTACTTCTCAATTGCCGGAAGCGCTTGTTAAATGCCGCTGTCAGCGTTTGACAGTGGCATTTAACTGGTTAATAGCCACAGGTGGAACACGATTCCACTCACGGCTATTGCGGACAAATGTCAGCTGTTCAAAACAGCCGAAATGTCCCGGGAAAGATGTGGTTCACCATCAGGCTGGAGTCACACTAACCTGTGCAAAATACGCTCCGTATTTTACATGCGTAATACGGATCAATGACCACAAAATAGTGGTCCGTAGGTCATCCGTAAGCAAGGTGAGGTCGCGTATTTTGCGCATGTGTGTCTCCGTATGCAATCCGTATGGCGAGATTTTCTCGCAGCCTTGCAAAATGGACATTTAACGGTTTTGAGGCCTGCAAACTATTTAAATCATTAGCCTGCACCCTATTTAGACACTCAGAAATAGGTGGCTGCCTACATTCTGTACATTTCTCACCTTGCTTTCACGAGGTGTGTTGGTGTTCTTTGTGCAGCATGGCAGAGGGTCTGACATTCAATACAACCGAGCAGGTTCTCTTTACCTGGCTTTTGTCACGGCGCTTTGGCCAACCATATCCTGTGAAAGTGGATCCGCGGAGGAGGAGACGCATGTGGGTACATCCACTTTTGAGGCAACGACTCACAAGAGGGCATTTTCACCGCCTCTATTCGTCTCTGCGGGAGCATCCTGAAAAATTTTACCAGTACTGTCGAATGAGCATTTCCACATTTGATCGCCTCTTGCAGACAGTGCGCCCTGGGATCACATTTCAGGACACTAGGATGCGCCAAGCCATATCTGCAGAGGAGCAACTTCTACTCACAATACGGTATGTACTCCACAACCACATTCTCTATGTTCATAATGTGTGTGTTAATTTATGTTTTTTGGCCTTCTTGGACAATGTTTAATACCCTCATCTAACTCAAAATATGTTTCAACTGACACAGCACAATGTTACATCTAATATGTACTGCATATCACTTAGTCATTGTGCCACCAAATATGTGTGTGTTGTTCTCTCTCATTTCCTACCAAGTTTGGTCGGCATGTAACTGATTTTTTTTTACTTTAGCCATTCTAACCTGGACTATTTCTGCTGTTCTACAGCTTCCTGTCCACTGGCCTGTCTTATGCCGCCCTCCACCATGAGTTTCTCATTGGAAAGTCCACCAATTCAGGCATAGTGAGGTCTACATGTGCACAAATCTGGACAAGACTCCATCAGGTGGTCCTACCCGAGCCCAGGATGGAAGACTGGTTAAGGATTTCAAGGGACTTTGAGGAGGACTGCCAGTTTCCAAATTGTATTGGGGCCCTGGATGGCAAACATATCAGGGTGCGTAAGCCGCCGAACTCAGGGTCCCAATTCTTCAATTATAAGCAATACTTTTCTGTTGTATTGTTGGCTCTGGTAGACCCTCAATACAAGTTTATAATTGTGGACATTGGGGCCTATGGAAGGACGGGAGACTCTAGAGTCTTCAATACTTCCATAATGGGTCGGCGGCTACGCACCAACCAGTTTGAACTACCACCACCACGCCAGCTACCAGGCTCCCCCAAACAATCAGTCCCTTATGTCCTTGTGGCAGATTAGGCCTTTCAGTTATCACGTAATGTCATGAGGCCATATCCCCGGCGCAACCTTGACCACAGGCGCAGAATTTTGAACTTGTGCCTATCACGTGCTAGGCGACTGGTGGAGTGGTCCTTTGGGATTCTTTGTGCCAAATGGCGGGTACTCCAGTCTGCCATTCAGTTGAGTGAGCAAAATGTGAATGAAGTTGTGAAAGCCTGTGTTGTTCTGCATAACTTCACCAGGATACATGATTGCTCCTCCTCTGATGGTGTTGTGCGTAGGACGGACAATGTGCGCAGGGTGAGACCACCTATCATCCCTCAACGTAGACCGCTCTCTGGCCTCAAAGTGCGTGATATATTCACTAATTACTTTATCTCACCTGAGGGGGCTACTTCTTGGCAAGAGAATGCTGTGTCTATGTTCTTATTATTTTTGGTTCAAAGTGTGTCTAAATATATATTACTCAAGCCTTGTTATGATTCTATGAGTGTTTCTTTGCATTGGTTGGTGTCTGTTAGTATGTTGTGAGGGATAGTGAGAAATCACACAGAGACGTTAACTAGAGTAGACAAATTTTTAGTTTTGCCTTTTTGTTTTTTGCTTAAAGGCAAACATAATTTTGCCATCACACAAATTTGGCAATGGCCAAAATGACCCTTTGGGCCTTCGTTAACTTGATGTAACATTAACATAACAGAAAATAACTGCAACAAACATTATGCAATAACAACATTGCTGCATGCCTACATTAACCTGGATTAGGCAACAAAGGGTGAGCTCCATCACCAAAATAAAGTCAATAAGATAACACTCACATTTCCTCATAATGTTTTCCAATCATAGAAAGCTTCCACCATGACAGGCAAGGCTACCTCACATCTTTCACACAGATATTACCTGTCTGTAGAACAGACAATATTTAAGCATGCTATACTGGAAAGGATGAAAATACAAAACTCACTTGTTAAGACAGAGAGAGCGTGATATTGTGAATGCTGGTCGCCTCAAATTGGTTTACTAGAGAATGCTAATAACAAAGTTGACTACTTAACTAAAGGCAAGCACACCTTTCCTATGCATTAACAAGTGATTAGTGTATTTTCATCCTTTCAGGTAACAGTATAGCGCATTTAAATATTCTCTTTTATACACACATGTAATATCTGTGTGAAAGGCGTGAGGTAGCGTTGCCTGTCATGATGGATTGTTTCATATGTTTGGAAAACATTGTTTACAAATGTGAGTGTTAAATTATGTTCTAAATGTTGGTGATGGAGAACACCTGTTTTTTTCTCTAGATTAGAAGCACCAGTTACATGTCACTGGACATCTCCAAAGATTGGATTCATAAATCCTCATATGTAGGGGAAGGGGAACAGGGAGGAACAGCCTGGGGGTGCTGCTGGACATTGTGGCCAACATCGCCCTGTGTGGGGCCATACTGTTGCCCATGATGCTGTTGTTGTCCAGCCTCCTGGGCCTGTTGGTGATACTGCCCAGAGTAATAATGATGATGGTGAGGGGCTTCTTGTTGGCTATGGTAGGCCCGTGGATCATACCCACCAAGATAGCCAGATCGTCCCCAACCAGGTTGGGACCAGCCTCCAACACTGGGTGGGTACAAGTGGCCATATTGGTGGGGTTGGCTTGCTGAAGACATTTGGGGCTGCGGAATAGAAGGATGGGTAGGGGGAGGAAGGGGTTGAGGTGTTGGCCCACGTATTAGGGGCTGTTCAGACCCTGCTTGAGCAAGTATCTGTGTGGATGGTCTCATCCGCATTAAATTTCTTGGTGAGAGCTGCCACCTCTCCAGAAATTCAAACACCTCATATGGGGTATTGGGGGGGGTGCTTGCATCAAGCAGGATCTGAATACACCCCCTAATACGGAGCCTGACCTCACGGGTAAGGGCACGGAGATAAAGGGTGAGGCTACGTGCATAGGCCTCCTCACCATCATCTGTAGTGACTCTGGACAGGTAATTCAGCACCCCAGTGTCCACATTGGTCCTGCTCTCTTGAATGGCGACCTGGCGCCTTCTTATTCGCCGTGTTGCTAGAGCAGCCTGTGGGGAGGGCCTGATCTGGGCAGTTGGGCTGCTGCTCAAGTTGCCCATCTCTTCCCGGATGGGTGAGGTTGCAGCTGCAGACCATCCTGGTGGTGTGTTTTGTCGGGCAGCCATTGTGTGCTCTTGTGATGCCTCCTCTTCAGACATCCTTCTTGTAGGGGGAGAAGATGGGCCAGCCACCTCATCCCCTACAGGATCAATAACGGGCTCTGCCTCTGAGGCCGTTCCTCGATCCGTAAGGTTGGATTGAGTTCTGTTATGAAATAGAACAGAGGCAAAAATACATCAATATTTTTGTCCCTGTAAAGTATTTGTGTAATGTTTTTGTGTCATGTGGTGTGAGGTATGTACTTACGGTCTCAGAGCCAGAATTGGGGCGAGGAAGTTCAGCCGGTCATAATATATATATTTCCGCTTTACATGGCCAGCATCCCCACTCCTGGACCGCTGCTGGCGTTCCCGGCGGTATTGGTCCCGGATGCTTCTCCACCGTTTCATCACATCTTCAACTGCAATGTGACAGGAAAGATTGTCAAAATCACATATTTGAGTGGTCACATTTTCAAACAGTAGTCTAGGCATGGGGCCTTATGGGGTGTGCGTTCTACCCATGGTGGCATATGTAATTGGGCCGATACCCAGGGTCTCATTAGCTCCCCTGAAAATAATTTTTGTGGCTAGGAGGATGAGGAGCTTGTGGCCTAACCCCTAATTATGGCTGTGTGAAGCCATGTGTCACATCCTAATGTAACGGCCTCATGAGGCTAAAAGTACATGCCCAGGAAGGGGGGGGGGGCTGATTGTAGAGTCATTTTATAGCGCACGCTAACGTTAATTATATTTTTATGGTTGCACTTACGAATTTTCTGCTGCTCCTCACGTGGTCTGTCACCGAAGTCATGGTACATCTGGCGACAGATGCGCCTCCATGACGCCTCCTTTCGTGTGCGGTTCGCATAGTTTGCGTCGCGTGGGTCCCATATTTCTGGACGCTCCTGCACCAGCACAATTAGCATCTCCACATTTAAGTAAGTGGACACCATGCTGTTGCTGTACTCCGTGGAGGCGTACTTCCTGGATGTCTGGAGGGCTTTTTGAGCTCATTTGCATGTCTACGCTTCCTGATGATGGATTGGCCCATTTCCTGTCACCAGCCAAAAGACCTGCGTATTGCTCGCAGGTCACACGTGTGGTCAGTGTGTAATCCGTATTTTTTGCGCACCCATTGACTTGCATTGGTGTGCTACGGGCGTAGTACGCTGACAATCGCAGCATGCTGCGAGTGGCACGGAGCGTAGGATACGGAGGAGAAATATACTCCTGGTGCGAGTGACCCCATAGAGAATCATTGGTCCGTGTCTAATGCGTGCTTTTTGCGCCTCGCACGCACCCGTATTCCTCGCCAGTGTGACTCCGGCCTCAGAGGGAGACTGACATCGGCGTAAATGTATACCCGATGTCGGAAAAGGGTTAATTTCATATTCCCCTATAACCAGCTGGAAGTATCCTACATTTTTCCATCAAGTAATATTAAGCTTCTCTTTTGTCTTCGCATCAGAATCACCCGTTTCCAGGCGGCTTTGCAATCCTGGAGATGAAAAATATTGTCTCAGTCTTCAAAAAGATGGGCAGAGGGATGACTGATCAAGTTCTACTTGCACAAATCAAGAGGTATGTGAGCACGGTCAGAGAAAGCTCCAATGATGGAGACCTCTGCATAAATTTATATTAATTTTAATGTAAAAAAAAAGCCATAGATCATCAAGTGGTTCAGTTTTTGTAATTTAAAGGAAACCTAGCAAAGTTTTTACAGTTAAACCACTAACGAGCTGCCATCTCACTTGGTAACACTATAACTAGTGCCCTTTAACATCCGACCAGAAGTGAGAAAAGTTCTCGACCTCCCATAGCGTCACTCATCTGGGCGGTGCTGGAGTGCTGACTGAAGTAATGAGCGAACATCCTTGGATAAGCATGCTCGTGTGCTGAGTGTCTTAGACGTGCTTGAAAAAAAATATTCAAGTCCCTCAACAGCCGCAACACATGTAGGTTTTGCCTGTTCATTCAGCTGTCTAACAGCCGCGAGACATGCAGCCGTACTCAGAGTGTCTTTGGTGTACTCAAAAAATATGTTTCGAGTACACTAAAGACACTCCGCACACGTGAATGCTCAGATAGCGCCTTATCCGAGCAGGTTCGCTTATACTGAGGAGTCCTGGTGTGAGGGCCGTTAGCATGTACATTCTGTCCTAGTCGATGTCCCACTCAGTACAGCTCGCACTGATGTCACACACCGAGCAGCCTGTCCATCAAAGGAGGATTACTCCAGCTCTTCAGTACTGCCTTGGTGACCGGCCCAATAGTTCATAACCTCACTATGTTAAAGCTGGTCCTTACAGTTCTATATCAAAATTATGTCAATTTTATCACGGCAGTATTTTTTCTTATTTGGATCATGCAATGAACACAGTAAAAGTAAAAAAAATAAAAATAAATTATGTTTTCCCATATATTTTATGTTGTCTCGTAGTTTGGATTGACAACATTCATTTTACCGTACAATGTTCTAAGAAAAGTGAACAAAAATGAAACCCAACATGTCTAATAAAGAACAAGCCCTTATTTGTCGACAAATAACACTAATTTTGCTTTTTTCATTTTCAAGGCATAGAATGGGGTTTGTGCTTTCTATAGAGCCATATATTCTGTAAGTCACAACAAGGCATTAGATTTCCCCTTTAAGAGAATATATTAAACAGAAAACCCATATTAAAAATTTCTGCTTTATCTTTTGGTTAAAAAAAAAATGGCTTTCAACACCCGACCATCATCTATCTTATAAGAATTTAATATGGTGCATTTATTTAATTTTTGCCCACCACAGAATCCCCCCCCTTAGCAGACCATCATTTAGTGTAAGGATTATCTTCTGCCTACCATTTTTTATTTGTATTAATTAGCATTTTTCTTTCAAATCCGTAAAAACGTCACCCTAAAACTGAATGACAAATGTGGAGAATGTTCTCCATGATCCACGATTGTCCATCCAGAGTGTGTCCAGATACAGAGTCATCACCTCTACACCCCTCACCCTTATGGAGTGTGAGGACCGTTACTTTCTGACCCAGGATGCGGCTCTTGCAGGATCCCTTCATTTTCTCTGGTGTAAGTATCTCACAAACATTAAGTGTTTTGAACAGTCAGCTATTGAATTTGCCATTTTAGTTTTTAGAAATGGTCTGAAGAAGTCTGGTCAGTAATGGGGTTATTAATTTAAAGATATTGTATTCTCCTAGTATAGTGGTCTCCAATCCGTCTCTCCAGTGGTTGCCAACCTCCTTGCATGCCCATTTGGTGTGCTGAGATCAGTGATTTGGATAAGAATAGAGCTGTAGTTTAGGGGATCAGTATTCTAGATCAGCTCCATAGTTGGTAAATTAAGAGAGAACATCCAGATTAATTTGAAACTGTGTCTAAGGTTTTCTTCTACTTTTTCAGGTGGGAATTCCAGAAGTGCCGGTGAAGTGTTGTATGTTACGGTTAAGTTCTAGATTGTGTGTGGTAATTCACTGGTGCAGAGATCCTGACAGCTGATACATGGTGAACAATCCAGGGACATCACATATCAGGCATTGGCTGTATGATCCCAGACATGTATGTTTGAATCTGAAACGTCGTGAGCTGCGCTGAAGATTAGTCTCAAGTGGCTTCTTTCAGCCCGCTGCCGGTGACTGCCTATGCATTCATATAGGGAGAGACAAGTCAATCCTGCAGGTGATAGAAAGAAGCCGCTGGGAACCCACCTGTTTGATTAGTCTAAAAACCTCCAGGGACAGAACTGCACTGTAGAGTAAGACCAGTCCAACAGGCGGATCCCCGGCGTCCTCTTACTGCCACCTGCCCTTGATTGATCACACAGCTTGGTCCCCAGCGGCTTTTAACATAGGTTCAATATGTTGCAGTATTTCAGAGTCCAACATTCCTGGCCGATATCATACATCCACAGGCAGCACGTGTCAGATACTGGATGTATCAGCTGTCAGGTTCATTTTAATTAATCAATTTCCAGCTCTTGTAACTCAGTGCAGATTGACAGATGACACTGGTTTGTTTTCTAAATCCCCCCGGATGTGAGACGTGGGGGGCAGGTTTGGGAACCTTTGGACTGCACAGGAAGACTTCCCCCTGCCCAGTCCAGCTTGCTTGGTACATGTCAGTAATAACCATGTAACCAGTAAAATGGAAAGGACAGAGGAAGTCATCATCCTTCAACGTCAGTTCTTATTACAGATTTGTTCTGACCAAATGAAATTGAGGAATATCTGATACACATCTGCACTGTACCATGAAACGACCACAATAAACGCACATTATGTGATGTCTATTTTTCTCTTTCTATAGAAATCAAAAAATATTATATGATTTAATTGTTTAACCCCTTTCTGACATGTGACGTACTATCCCGTCCATGTGCCCTGGGACTTAACTCCTAAGGACAGGATAGTACATCATAGCAGTCAGCTGCACTCCCGGTGGGGAGCGCAGCTGATCACAGCTGACACCCGGCACTATGTGCCAGGAGTGGTCCGGGTCAGATCAGTGATCTGCAACTTTATAGTAATGTCCTACTTTGGGACAATATAATAAAGTAAAAAAAAAAAAAAACACAATGTAAAAATATTTTTAAAAAATTCTAAATTTAAAAAAATCCCTAATAAATTCTATTTTTTTCGTAAATAAAAAGAAAAAGAAAAATACACATTTAGTATCACCGCGTCCATATCGACCCGCCCTATAAAACTGTCCCATTAGTTAACCCCTTTAGTGAACCCCTTGAAAAAAAAAAAAAAAGGCAAAAAATAATGGTTTATCATTATACCGCCGAACAAAAAGTGCAATAACATGCAATCAAAAAGACGCATATAAATATCCATGGTACCGCTGAAAACTTCATCTTGTCCCACAAAAACGAGCCACCACACAGCGTCATCAGCAAAAAAATAAAAAATGTTATAGCTCACAGAATAAAGCGATGCAAGAATAATTATTTTTTACATAAAATTGTTTTTGTTGCATAAAAGCTCCAAAACATAAAAAAGACATAAATTAAGTATCGCTGTCATCGTACTAACCCGAAGATTAAAACTGCTTTATCAATTATACCATACGCGGAACGGTGTAAACTCACCCCCAAAAGAAATTCATGCTGGTTTTTGCTCATTCTGCGTCCCAAAAATCGGAATAAAAAGCGATCGAAAAATGTCACGTGCCCGAAATTGGTACCAATTTGTTTAACCACCCACTTTATTCACCAGATCTAGCTCCCTCCAACTATCATCTGTTTCCAAACCTGAATAAACACTTCAAGGGCAACAAATTTCACACCATTTCTGAAACCATGGCTGTTACGGATGCCTGGTATGAGGCACAACTGAAATCCTTTTTGCAAGGCTTAGGCCTCTTTCACACATCAGGTTTTTGCCGTCAGGTGCTCTTTTGACAAAAACCAGATACGGCGAAACGCAATGCCGGATCCGGTTCCCCCCCCATTGACTTGCATTAGCGCCGGATGTCCATGCGTTTCGTCCGGTTTTTGCCAGATCCGGCAATGTGTCGCAATCCGGCGTCTGGAAAAAAAAGGCTACTGTAACGTTTTTTGTTTACGGACGAAAAAGCCGGACCCGCCGGATCTGGCGCGTCCGGCTTTTTCACACAATGAAAGTCTATGAGCGCCGCAATGTGCCTGATCCGGCGAAAGCCGGATCCGGTGGCCGGATCCAGCTTTTTGGGTCTGAGCATGCTCAGTAGCTCTGCCCACAGCACACATAAAACCATGACAGTGGGACCCTCAGCCACACCCAACATGCCAGCCAAGACAGGAACCAGCCGCAGGAGACAATTGCACCACCACCAGCACCACCACCCCAAATGGAGCAAAGCGACCATGAGGAACAACCGGAGGGGAGTCCACCAGCAGATGACAGACGGTAATTATCAAATCCCCCATTCCTCAAAACTAGGGCCATGGAATATCGATATTCATTTGCCCTTTGTTTCTCTTTATTCAACAGCCGCCCAAGAGATGCAGCAGCAGCACCACCCACAGGAGTGGAGTCTGGCCAGCAGAGGACACCACATCATCTTCTGGGAGCCCTCCCTCGCATCGACAGCGTTTGACGGTAAGTTTTTATTTCCAAAATCCATCATCTTTGTAATATATGTCTATTCATTGGCTTTTATTTCAAAACAGGAATCACAAGCTGAAGACGAGCTCCCAGAAGAAGGAAGGGATGGACAGACACCAGGAGTGGGCTCACAATTGGTAAGTTTTTTTCATCAAACGCAGAAACACAACATCACACTACACACAACACATAGAAAACAATGTACCGCAGACATCACACAGCAAACAAATATGCCAACATCCAAACACATACATTTTTTTCTTTTCTTCTCTAGTCTTCCCAATCTGGTGCTCGGCCAAGAGATCCTCGCAGTGCCTCCCAGGGTCATCGGCGACAGCAACGCGGCGGTCACCAGCGTGTAAGTATAATATTGTAGTTACATTTTGGTACACTTTTTATTTCATGTCTTAAAGTGTGGTGCCTAATTTTGCTATTTTTCGCTTTTACTTTAACAGCCTTCACAGCGTGCTCCCAACTCTGATGGTGAGGATGGAGGAATAGATGTGGACCAGCTAATCGATCTCGTCAGAGAAAGGGAGCCGCTATGGAATATGGCTGACCGCCGCCATGCTGACCTGATAGTTACCCGACGGCTCTGGGAGGAAATCTGTTTGCTCCTTGTGGACCGCTGGGAGGACCTCGATGCTCGGGCCCAGATTAAAGAGCGTAAGTATATACAGTACCGGTTGCTTGATGTAAGCCAGTGTTTCCCGAACTCCAGTCCTCGTGGTCCCCACGGATCATGTGTTCAGGATTTCTATTTACTATGGAAATCATGAAAACATGACCCCTGGGGACCACGAGGACTGGAGTTTGGGAAACACTGAAGTTGTATACTAACCACTTTGTCCTTTCTCGTTTCAGGGGAGAGAATTGTGAAGCGGTGGCGGTCTGTGAGGGATCGTTTCAAGAAGGAGTTCAATAAAGAGATGCGGGCCCCGAGTGGATCTGGAGGACGCAGGAGCAAGTACAAGTACGCACGAGCCCTGTCGTTCCTCCGGGATACAATGGTCACCAGAAGGTAAATATTACACACATGTAAAAAAAAAAAAGTTTAGATGTAAATTTTTTTTTCAGCCAGGGCCATACCATGTCACTATTTTAATTGTTTTTTTTCTCTTTATTCCACAGCATGGTGAGCAGCACTCGGGAGCCTGCACGGTTGGACTCTTCTGAGGCGATCCCTGAGGAGTCCGGCACGGAGGGACACTTCAACCGCCCCGGTACATCTGCACCTTCCCACACATTAGACCCATCTGTCCCATCCACCAGCGCAGGAGCATCGTGACCGACAACATTACATGGAGCTGCTGGTGAAGAGATCGCTTTCCCTTTACCCCACCCTTCTGCCCCTGCCACCTCTAGTACACCTGCGGGTACTGGGTGGCAGCGGCAGAGGGGGTCAGGAAAAGACTTATGGGCCTGAGTTCTTGCATCTGAATGCATCTTTCCAGAACTGTCTAAAAGTCTTGTCAGAGCAAATCTCCGCAGGCTTTCAGCAGATCAACTCCAGCATTCTGGAGTTGAAGACACTTCTGCAAACCATGCATTCAGAAGCAAGATCTTCGCCAAACCACACCTTTTTCAGGTCTGTTGTGGAGCGTATGGAAACGCTCTCTCCTACCCAGCAGATGCATGTAATGCATTCATGCCACGGTGCTCTCCAGCACGTTACCTCCCAACCTCCTCCTCCCACCCCAGTAGTTCCTCCACCTGCACCCCCTCCAGCCACTTTCCCTCCTCCCCCTCCTATTACATACCAGCCACCTCCCCAGTACCAGCAACCTCCCCATTACCAGACATCTCCCCACTTCCAGCAACCTGCCCCGTACCAAACTCCTTCCCCATACCACTTTCCATCCACATCATCTGCTCCTACAGTCCCTGCCCAACCCTCCACTCCACCACCTCTTCTGCCTCCCACATGTCCACCCATTCTCTAGCTTTTTCCACACCATCACCTCTTACTGTTCCTTCCCCCACCACGATCCCAGTCCTCTCTCCACACTCCCAGTGTCGGTGTCCCGCAGCCCCTCCAGCAGTATTTCCACCCCACACTACACAAATTTATAAAAATGTGTGTATTTTAATAAATGACCAATTTTATGGTTTCAAAGGTTTATTAAAAAAGTTTATTTAAATTTCAAAAAAGTTTACTAAAAAAAAAATTTTTCAATAAAATTTTAATTATTGTTTTACACTGGTTGTCTGTCATTTCTTTCTGCGGTGAAATATAGTTAAAAAAAAAAAAAAAGTTAAATACAGGGTATTTAAAAGGTAAAAAGGTTTTCAAAACCAGGTATACAACTGTGGGTAAATTTTAGCTTTTTGCCACAGTTGTGTTCCTGGTTGTGTTTGAAGCAAAGTATTTCACCTAAAAAGTTGTGTTTATTGTTGGTGATTTCCTAACAATGTACACAACTTTTGTTAAAAGGTGAAATACTTTGCATAAAACACAACCAGGTACACACCTGTGGCCTAAAGGTAAATATAGTAAGACCATGACAAGATAGCCAACTTTGGTTGGCAAAGGTACATACTGTTGGTTGGTACAGAAGGTACACAAGTTTGGTTAAGGGCACAAATCTTTCACACTCTGTCATCCTGCCAGTGTACTCTGCCTTGAGGTGACAAAGTATAGTGCAAAATTGTCCCTCATTACTGAAACCGTCACAGAACTTCTAGTGGTAAAGTTCTGGTAATCTTGCAAGGTGGTTTCTTCAGAGGTGTTCTCAATGGAAATGGGTTCCTTGTAGATAACAAAATTGTGGAGTACCACGCAAGCTTTGATCACCTCGTCAACAGTTTGTCTTGAGGTTGATCGCATTCAATAGGACACGCCATTTGGCTGTGAGAATACCAAAGGCACATTCAACCATTCTTCTTGCTCTTGTGAGGCGGTAATTAAAAATGCGTTTTGTTCTTGTCAATCCTCTGCTACCGTACGGTTTCAAAAGGTGTTCTGACAGCTGGAAGGCTTCATCCCCTACACAGACAAATGGCATAGGTGGACCAGATGTTTGCGGCAGCGGTCTAGGGGAGGGGAACTGGAAGGTGTTTCCATACAGTTTATGCCCCATGGCAGACAGTTTGAAAACTTGAGAGTCATTTGATCAGCCATAGGCCCCAATATCAACAGCAATAAATTTGTATTCCGCGTCAGCGATGGCCATGGAGGACAATTGAAAAATATTTCTTGAAATTGAAATATTCCGATCCTGATCCGGCTGGCTTTACAATGCGGATATGTTTCCCGTCCACAGCGCCCAAGCAGTTCGGAAACTGACATATCTGTAGAAACTTTTCAGAAATTTCAATCCACCTCTCTGTTGTGGGCTCTGGTAAAAACTCTTCAGCTAAGGAGTCTCTCAGTGCACGGCATGTGTGCTTCACTATTCCAGATATGGTGGAAATCCCGAGTCTGTACTGGAAATGCAGTGACGAAAGGGATTCTCCAGTTGCAAGAAATCTGTGGGGAATTAAAAAACAATCAATTAGTTTAAAATAACAGCATTACATACCAAAAGTCAGCTATAACACTTGGAGATACAAACTACCACCAACAAGATTGCAGTGAAAGTGTGCTCTGATGCGAGCATATCCAATAAATGTGGCTTACCTTAAAGTCACCATCAAACGCTCTGCGGGTGAAACAGAGAAGCGGCAATAGGTGTCCGATTTTCTTATGAGGTGTGCAATGGGCTCCACCAAGTAATCAAAATTCTCCATTTTCATCCGAAAATATCCCAAAAAATTTCTCCGGGTTTCGTCTAAGGTCCATGCAGAGTGTAGAATAGACCCCACGCGTCATTCTCTTGGCTGTGATGGGGTGGATCCACAAACATAGTCTACGATGCCTGATGTGCTGCTGTCTCGCTCTCTCCTCCAGAACAATCACCCTCAAACGATTCGCCTCCGCTGTAAAATCCGCCAAATTCTTCAAAATATTTCCAATCACAACATCCATCTTCACCAGTCACTTGCTCTTCTCTCCAACCTGCACTTTCTCCTCTACAACCTGTCAAAGGAGGGCTGTAGGAACACAGTATATATAGTTTTTCAGTAGGCCACAAGGGGCGTTTTTAAAAACCGGATCTGGCGTAATCCGTCCAAAAACGGATCGAAAACCGGATTACGCCGGATCCGGTTTTGGCTGTCATGCGCAAGACGCATCCGGCAGAAAACCGGAACAGTCACATCCGGTTTTACAAAACATTTGCCGGATCCGGCGCTCCGGCACGACGCCGGAACGCGCCCGACAGCGAAAACCTGATGTGTGAAAGTAGCCTTACAGAACTTGGAATACCGATGCATGAAGTGTTTTGACATCAGTGGAGTGTATGTGGAATAAATGTAAAGTTTCATCTTCCTATCTCGTTTCTTTCTGGGTAAAGCCAAAGACTTAGCAGTCCATCGTATAACAATTGCTTTGAGGTTTTTTTTTTTTCCCTTGGAAGACATTTTTCATTGGTGCCATTTTGGGGTGGAAACAATTTTTGAGTCACATGTTACGCTTTTGTGAGTTTTTATAGAAGCTTAGATCACAATAACATTCTTGCTTTGGTTATTATTAGTGATGAGCAAGCATACATAATGCTCGGTACTCGCTTGAGCATCGATGTACTCGCGGTGCTCGGCGAGCGACGAGCATTTCTGGGATTATTCATCGGGAGCTACAATGACAGTGATTGACACATTAGCCAATGATGGGACAGTAGTAGTCCCATCATACGGCTAATGTGTTGAATGTAAAAAAAAAAAAAAAAACACATACTGCATACATACTACATACATACATACATACATACATACATACATAGTACATACTACATACATACATCATGCTACGGACATACAAGATACATACATACATACAATATATACATATACACATACAGTACATATAACAGAGTACATACTCACCATCACTTGTCACTTTGATCCCCGAAGCCAGTGTCATCTGTAAAAAATATTAAAATAACAAACAAGCAATATACTCCCTGATCCGCAGAAATCCACGAGTGTCCCACGACGATCTCCCATGGAGAACAGCAGCATCAGCTGATGCTACCGCTCTCTAGGGGCCCCAGGAATACAATGACGGAAGGAAGGTATCCTTCCGCACTGTATTCCTCCGCCACTGTAAAAAAAAATAGTCCCTAGTCTCACTTTTGGCATTGCTGTGTGGGAAAGTTCCCACGCAGCTTTTGCCATAAAGTGAGACCAGTGAACTATAGTAACCTCTCCGTGATGCACTGCAGGAGTTCGTCGTGAGACACTCGTGGATTTCTGTGGATCAGTGAGTATATCGGTTGTTTGTTATTTTAATATTTTTTACAGTGAGATGACACTGGCTTCAGGGATCAAAGTGACAAGTGATGTTGAGTATGTACTCTGTTATATGTACTGTATGTCTATATGTATGTATTGTATGAATGTATTGTATGTAGTATGTATGTTGTCTGTATGAAGTAAGTATGTTGTATGAATGTAGTATGTATGTATTATGCATGTATGTTGTATGTATGTAGTATGCATGTATGTTGTATGAATGTAGTATATATGTAGTATGTATGCATGCATGTTGCATGAATGTAGTATATATGTATTATGTAGTATGTATGCTATATGAATGTAGTATGAATGTATGCTGTATAAATGTAGTATGTATGTTGTATGAATGTAGTATATATGTTGTATGAATGTAGTATGTATGTTTTTTTTTTTTTTTACATTCAACACATTAGCCGGATGATGGGACTACTACTGTCCCATCATTGGCTAATGTGTCAATCACTGTCATTGTAGCAGGCATAGCCCGATGGGACTTGTAGTCCCATCGGACGATCCCTGCACACACACACAACCCCCGGCAGGCCCGCACAGACCCCTGGCAGGCCCGCACAGATCGCGCATCATGATGCGCACAGGACAGTCAAAAGCAGAAAAGAATAGGCCACAAATCGAGGATCACCCTGAATAGGAATTAGCAAAAATATTACAATTTTTATTTTATTAAATTGAGCACAGCAAACAACACATTAAAAACATTTAAAAATGGTCACACATGTGACACATTCAAAAGATATACAGTGGGGCAAAAAAGTATTTAGTCAGTCAGCAATAGTGCAAGTTCCACCACTTAAAAAGATGAGAGGCGTCTGTAATTTACATCATAGGTAGACCTCAACTATGGGAGACAAACTGAGAAAAAAAAATCCAGAAAATCACAATGTCTGTTTTTTTTTCATTTTATTTGCATATTATGGTGGAAAATAAGTATTTGGTCAGAAACAAGCAATCAAGATTTCTGGCTCTCACAGACCTGTAACTTCTTCAAGAGTATCCTCTTTCCTCCACTAATTACCTGTAGTAATGGCACCTGTTTAAACTTGTTATCAGTATAAAAAGACACTTGTGCACACCCTCAAACAGTCTGACTCCAAACTCCACTATGGTGAAGACCAAAGAGCTGTCAAAGGACACCAGAAACAAAATTGTAGCCCTGCACCAGGCTAGGAAGACTGAATCTGCAATAGCCAACCAGCTTGGAGTGAAGAAATCAACTGTGGGAGCAATAATTAGAAAATGGAAGACATACAAGACCACTGATAATCTCCCTCGATCTGGTGCTCCACGCAAAATCCCACCCCGTGGGGTCAGAATGATCACAAGAACGGTGAGCAAAAATCCCAGAACCACGCGGGGGGACCTAGTGAATGAACTGCAGAGAGCTGGGACCAATGTAACAAGGCCTACCATAAGTAACACACTACGCCACCATGGACTCAGATCCTGCAGTGCCAGACGTGTCCAACTGCTTAAGCCTGTACATGTCCGGGCCCGTCTGAAGTTTGCTAGAGAGCATTTGGATGATCCAGAGGAGTTTTGGGAGAATGTCCTATGGTCTGATGAAACCAAACTGGAACTGTTTGGTAGAAACACAACTTGTCGTGTTTGGAGGAAAAAGAATACTGAGTTGCATCCATCAAACACCATACCTACTGTAAAGCATGGTGGTGGAAACATCATGCTTTGGGGCTGTTTCTCTGCAAAGGGGCCAGGACGACTGATCCGGGTACATGAAAGAATGAATGGGGCCATGTATCGTGAGATTTTGAGTGCAAACCTCCTTCCATCAGCAAGGGCATTGAATATGAAACGTGGCTGAGTCTTTCAACATGACAATGATCCAAAGCACACCGCCAGGGCAACGAAGGAGTGGCTTCGTAAGAAGCATTTCAAGGTCCTGGAGTGGCCTAGCCAGTCTCCAGATCTCAACCCTATAGAAAACCTTTGGAGGAGTTGAAAGTCCGTGTTGCCAAGCGAAAAGCCAAAAACATCACTGCTCTAGAGGAGATCTGCATGGAGGAATGGGCCAACATACCAACAACAGTGTGTGGCAACCTTGTGAAGACTTACAGAAAACGTTTGACCTCTGTCATTGCCAACAAAGGATATATCACAAAGTATTGAGATGAAATTTTGTTTCTGACCAAATACTTATTTTCTACCATAATATGCAAATAAAATGAAAAAAAAAAACAGACAATGTGATTTTCTGGATTTTGTTTTCTCAGTTTGTCTCCCATAGTTGAGGTCTACCTATGATGTAAATTACAGACGCCTCTCATCTTTTTAAGTGGTGGAACTTGCACTATTGCTGACTGACTAAATACTTTTTTGCCCCACTGTACATAGCTCATAATAGAGAACCAAACCTGGTAACCACTACCACTTTTGGCGGAGAAAATGTCCTATACCCGAGGTCCATGTAAACCAATACTCAATTAGAAGGTTTTGAAAGCACACCAATACACTGTAGCAATCACAAATGAATCACAGATATCAGTAATGCAGATATATATTAAGTGGATGTTATCACAAGCTCAAATAATGCCTTGAAACAGTGCATCCAATTATATAGCTCTGGCATACTCTTAAGCCCCCGTTTCACACTGCGATATCGCTAGCAAGTCACCGATTTTGTGACGTTGCAGCGATATTGCTGCATGTGATACTTACCTCCGACCGGCTCCCCCGCTGGTTATCACTGATCGCGCGAGAAGCTCCTGGACCATTCCTCGTTGGCCACTTCTTGCGGCGCTTCCTGCTGTGATGACGAGCGATGCGTGGAGCCGGGCGGGAGGACGCAGGATCGCCGTGTCTGACAGGTAAGTAGCGATCTCCGTCCCCAGCGATGTCGCTGGTGAGATCTGCCTGTGTGGCAGCTCACTAGCGACCACCTAGCGATGCACCAGCGATCCTGACCGGGTCATATCGCTAGTCGGGATCGCTGGTGCATCGCTAGGTGTAACGGTACCCTTATTCACAATGCGGTACATAAAAAACAAATGTTTCTGGAATGTACTGAATAAACCTCATTTGAAAATACCTCAGCCTGAAATCAGGCTCCAAGAGCAGACCAGGTCATCCAGACCAGAAATGGGCTATAAGGAGTGCAAACAACCAAAGGACATCTACATGACCACCTTCAAATAATATACACAGATGCACAGAACCCAATACATCACATGTGAAGTGGAGTGGGGCAGGCTGGACTGATGACCCGACGCGTGTCGCCACTCTAGGTAGCTTCGTCAGGGGTACCTTTTGCCAGTCACTGTGCTATTATATAGGCTTATCTAATGAAGGAATAGGGAGCTGCTGCGTCATTGCTAGCCAATGCAGGATTAATGCCCGAACATACCTGCAAATCAGCAGTTTCTCATTAGACGTTAGCCATAGCTGACAGACCTTAGCGCCAGCGTGTGACGTCATATACTACCAGCTGTGCATGTGTCGTTGTCTAGGAGACGATACATATCGCTGATACAGGAAGTGGACAGACGCCTTAATACCATTGCACAGGCGCCTGCAAAAAGGTCATTGCACATGCGTGAACACCCCTCATCATAGGCAGAGAGTAAAGCGCCCAATTACACAGGCGTTTACAATCAGAACTCAATTGCCAAGGTGATATACATTCTAGGTTTGCAGGGGGCCTACTGCACAGGCGTAAGTCCCGTGCGACACATGGAAAATAATCAGATTTTGCGGGAGCTTTCATTCATATGAACAGTTAAAAATAGACGCTCAATTGTAAAGTAATACACAAGTGCTTACAATCATATGACCATTTAAAGATACAGCTAGGTCACTACAATAATAAATGTCGCATGTCACAGGGTCACAATGATGAAAAGACCCCTTACAAAAGGTGTTTATTAACAAAGCTCATTCCATATAGATTACTACGATAAAAAGGGAACACCAGCCAAGCACAGACCGCGCATTGTGATGACATCATTTCAGCAGCCAATCACAGCCACAACACTGGCTCATTGCATTATGGGAACTTCCGATTCCGCTGTTCGATATTGTAAAAATATCGGTACTCGGTATCGGAATGCTCAACAATAGTCTCCAGTGCTTTCTCTCAAACCATTTTCTAGTGCTTTTTGAAATGTGTTTTGGGTCATTGTCCTGCTGGAAGACCGATGACCTCTGAGGGAGACCCAGCTTTCTCACACTGGGCCCTACATTATGCTACAAAATTTGTTGGTAGTCTTCAGACTTCATAATGCCATGCACACGGACAAGCAGTCCAGTGCCAGAGGCAGCAAAGCAACCCCAAAACAGCAGGGAACCTCCGCCATGTTTGACTGTAGGGACCGTGTTTTTTTCTTTGAATGCCTCTTTTTTTCTCCTGTAAACTCTATGTTGATGCCTTTGCCAAAAAGCTCTACTTATGTCTCATCTGACCAGAGAACATTCTTCCAAAACGTTTTAGGCTTTTTCAGGAAAGTTTTGGCAAACTCCAGCCTGGCTTTTTTATGTCTCGGGGTAAGAAGTGGGGTCTTCCTGGGTCTCCTACCATACAGTCCCTTTTCATTCAGTCACCGACAGATAGTACGGGTTGACACTGTTGTATCCTCGGACTGCAGGGCAGCTTGAACTTGTTTGGATGTTAGTCGAGGTTCTTTATCCAACATCCGCACAATCTTGCGTTGAAATCTCTTGTCAATTTTTCTTTTCCGTCCACATCTAGGGAGGTTAGCCACAGTGCCATGGGCTTTAAACTTCTTGATGACACTGCACACGGTAGACACAGGAACATTCAGGTCTTTGGAGATGGACTTGTAGCCTTGAGATTGCTCATGCTTCCTCACAATTTGGTTTTTCAAGTCCTCAGACAGTTCTTTGGTCTTCTTTCTTTTCTCCATGCTCAATGTGGTACACACAAGGACACAGGACAGAGGTTGAGTCAACTTTAATCCATGTCAACTGGCTGCAAGTGTGATTTAGTTATTGCCAACACCTGTTAGGTGCCACAGGTAAGATACAGGTGCTGTTAATTACACAAATTAGAGAAGCATCACATGATTTTTCGAACAGTGCCAATACTTTTGTCCACCCTCTTTTTTATGTTTGGTGTGGAATTATATCCAATTTGGCTTTAGGACAATTCTTTTTTGTGTTTTTTCATTTAAGACAAATTAAATGAAGATAATAATACCAAAGAATTTGTGTTTGCAATCATTTTCAGGAAGAAACTGAGTATTATCTGACAAAATTGCAGGGGTGTCAATACTTTTTGCCACAACTGTATATACATCAGTGCAAGGCATGCAGGCACAATATGTGGGTATATAGGTATCAGTGGTAGACAGGCATTGTGTGTTGCATACTTTATTGTATACATCAAGAGGGTTCATTCCATTACTGTCTGCTGCCTATTACAGATATTTACCGTTGTTCTGTCCTCATTGAATGAGACAGACATCATTGCAGCTTATACAGGCAGTTAAACAGCTATACTGGGTCCAATAAGGAGACTGTAGTTGAATCTGTGCTTTATTGAACGTGTTGGTATATTGATACGTGGTGAAACTACAAGCAAAACATATATACACTCAGTCAATACAGGGTACATCAGGAATTCATATATACAGTACAGACCAAAAGTTTGGACACACCTTCTCATTCAAAGAGAATTCTTTATTTTCATGACTATGAAAATTGTAGATTCACTCTGAAGGCATCAAAACTATGAATTAACATGTGGAATTATATAATTATCAAAAAAGTGTGAAACAACTGAAAATATGTCTTATATTCTAGGTTCTTCAAAGTAGCCACCTTTTGCTTTGATTACTGCTTTGCATACTCTTGGCATTCTCTTGATGAGCTTCAAGAGGTAGTCACCGGAAATGGTTTTCACTTCACAGGTGTGCCCTGTCAGGTTTAATAAGTGGGATTTCTTGCCTTATAAATGGGGTTGGGACCATCAGCTGTGTTGTGCAGAAGTCTGGTGGATACACAGCTGATAGTCCTACTGAATAGACTGTTAGAATTTGTATTATGGCAAGAAAAAAGCAGCTAAGTAAAGAAAAACGAGTGGCCATCATTACTTTAAGAAATGAACGTCAGTCAGTCCGAAAAATTGGGAAAACTGCAGTGTCCCCAAGTGCAGTGGCAAAAACCATCAAGCGCTACAAAGAAACTGGCTCACGTGAGGACCGCCCCAGGAAAGGACCAAGATGACCTCTGCTGCGGAGGATAAGTTCATCCGAGTCACCAGCCTCAGAAATCACAGGTTAACAGCAGCTCAGATTAGAGACCAGGTCAATGCCACACAGAGTTCTAGCAGCAGACACATCTCTACAACAACTGTTAAGAGGAGACTTTGTGCAGCAGGCCTTCATGGTATAATAGCTGCTAGGAAACCACTGCTAAGGACAGGCAACAAGCAGAAGAGACTTGTTTGGGCTAAAGAACACAAGGAATGGACATTAAACCAGTGGAAATCTGTGCTTTGGTCTCATGAGTCAAATTTGAAATCTTTAGCTCCAAGTACCGTGTCTTTGTGCGACACAAAAGGTGAACGGATGGACTCTACATAACTGGTTCCCACCGTGAAGCATGGAGGAGGAGGTGTGATGGTGTGGGGGTGCTTTGCTGGTGACACTGTTGGGGATTTATTCAAAATTGTAGGCATACTGAACCAGCATGGCTACCATAGCATCTTGCAACGGCCTGCTATTCCATCCGGTTTGTGTTTACTTGGACCATCATTTATTTTTCAACAGAATAATGACCCCAAACACCCCTCCAGGCTGTGTAAGGGCTATTTGACCAAGAAGGAGAGTGATGGGGTGCTACGCCAGATGACCTGGCCTCCACTGTCACCAGACCTGAACCCAATCGAGATGGTTTGGGGTGAGCTGGACCGCAGAGTGAAGGCAAAAGGGCCAACAAGTGCCGAGCATCTCTGGGAACTCCTTCAAGACTGTTGAAGACCATTTCCGTGACTACCTCTTGAAGCTCATCAAGAGAATGCCAAGAGTGTGCAAAGCAGTAATCAAAGCAAAAGGTGGCTACTTTGAAGAACCTAGAATATAAGACATTTTCAGTTGTTTCACACTTTTTTGTTAATTATATAATTCCACATGTGTTAATTCATAGTTTTGATGCCTTCAGAGTGAATCTACAATTTTCATAGTCATGAAAATAAACAAAACTCTTTGAATGAGAAGGTGTGTCCAAACTTTTGGTCTGTACTGTGCATAATTAATATATAAAGCTCAAAGTGTGTATGTATGTGTGCATGTATGTGTGTATGTTCGGGATAGGCATCCGCACCGTCGCAGTTACAGCCACAAAATTTGGCACATTCACACGTCTGGACCCCAAGAGTGTCCTAAGCTATGTTGTGAGGCAAAATATTAACCCCGCACATTCCAATTCAAACAATTTTGCCCCTATCTACATACTGGGGGAAAAAGTGTATGCGTGTCAAGCCCCGCCCCTCATTGTGATGTCATAATGCCCCTATTTGCATACTGGGGAAGCAGTGTGTGCGTATCAAGCCCCGCCCCTCATTATGATTTCACAACGGTTGCCATGGCGACTCTGATGTCATCATAGGTCTCAAGCCCCGCCACCGCTCATTATGAGGTCATAATGCTTGACTATGGGATGGAGGATGTGTGATGGGTATATGGGCACTGGACTATGGGATGGAGGATATGTATGATGGATATATGGGCACGGGACTATGGGATGGAGGTTATGTATGATGGGTATATGGGCATGGGACTATGGGATGGAGAATATGTATGATGGGTATATGGGCATGGGACTATGGGATGGAGGGTATGTATGATGGGTATATGGGCACGGGACTATGGGATGGCAGATATGTATGATGGATATATGGGCACTTGACTATGGGATGGCGAATGTATGATGGGTGTATGGGCATGGGACTATGGGATGGAGGATGTGTGATTGGTATATGGGCACGGGACTATAGGATGGAGGATAATTATAATTTGCTACAACTAACCACAGTTAGTTACTATGCCCGGGGAGCGCCGGGCTCTTCAGCTAGTACATTATAAATCAACATCTGCCCCAATAGCTAACCAGGGAAAGGACTGATTAACCAGGCTAAAATGAGACAGGAATTGGGTACAGGAAGCATAAATACATACCAGCGATGTTATCACAAGAGAAGAGAAATGAGATGCTTCCTGAATGCAGGCTGAAGGAAAATGGAGAACTGGAGGGAAATGGAGGCTGAATTAACTATAATCCTTTGCTAAAGGCTACCAGGATGCATTGCAACCTTACCAGAATGCACTGCAAAAGCTTACCAGAATGCATTGCAACGGAGGGAAAAAGTACAAGTGAAAGTAAAACTACACAATAGACTGCGGTTATGACTCTGGTCACTAGATGGAGCCAAAAACACTGAAAACATTAACAAGCAATGTACATGCAAATTTCTCCATATTCTCATCAGTAAATTATTGCAATATTTACAAACAGATAATCAAAGCCTATGAATTAGATGTCGGAAACAGAACAACCGTATATACATAGCCCCAAGTATCAGTGGCCAGGAATAATTTCTTTGGCATCTTAGTCCTGATTATTCTATTCAAAGCAATCCAGAGCACACTTTGTCCATTTGCTTGTTGATACTGCAGAATACAGCCAGATCCTTTTGTGCTATTTCAAGCTTCCATAGAATTGTTTTTGTTGTGGCTTAGCCTACTTGACACAATTTTACTGGCCAAAAAAAAAAACCAATACAGACGAGATATTTGAAAGTGTGGTATTACCGGCACATGCCTCATCTATCTGTGGACTACAAATTATAGCATTTGATGCCTTCATTCAACTGTTTTTCCGGTGTCTTAGACTAGTTATTGACACCAGTTTGCTGAAAATAAAAATTGTTAGCTACAGGACAAATATTTTATTCTGTGGTTTTCCCACACACGTATCACATAAGTTCGCTCCAAATTCAGCCATTTGTAGTGAACGTGGAAAATATTGTAGTTCATTTAAAATGGGCAAGGGACAGGGAAGTGGACGTGATGGTGCATGCCGAGGCCAAGCTGAAATTGCGCCACAACACCCACCCACATCTTCTCATCTGACCTTCCTGTCTGAATTACTCTGGGACCACAAAACACCACTATTGAATTCAGCAGTGTCAAAGGGTTGTTGGTTGGATAGCGGATAATGCTTACAGTCAATTTGCCACCACCACCAGCACCCAGTCTTCCACACGGTCAAGTCTGAGTAGCTGTGAGTCTGGAATGCATATTCTTCACCCTGATCCTCTTTCCTCCCACCATGCAGAGTGCCCGGAGACAACCGATCCTACACTTGGACACTCCGAAGAGCTGTTCACGTTTCCATTTCTAGATTCAGGCCTCTCGCCCAGTCACCTTGAAGTGGGACAAGATGAGATTACATGTAGCGATGGCCAAATATTTTAGCAGCCACAGTCACATGAAGGAGACAGTGGTATAATGTGTCACAAGAGGTGGACGATGATGAGACAATTGCCAGAAAATCAGGAGGAGGACCTGTGTGTGGAAGCTGAGGTGGTGAAGGATTTAGTAGCTGACCCAACCTGACAGGAGGACATGCAGTGTGTCATGGTATCTGGAATTTTGGTCTGACAAGCAAAGGGTTAATGGTTAGAGCCTCTCTTTGACCTCAGGGAGGGTATTTATGGCCACAGGCCAGCAGCCTTCCCTGTCGTTTATACTTCATACTTGAGTGTGTCCGACACTGTCTCTGACAAGTGCCTCTCGCCTGTTCCCATGTCTATGGTGTGTATGATCTGGTCTAGTTTCTGGTTTTGTCTCTTGGTTTTCTGATTTTGTACTGTGCAGCCCGACTCATGAATGACCTCCTGCTTCCCTGACCATTCTTGTTTTGCCTGATTCTGTACCGCATTGCTCCTCCTGTGTATGACTTCTGGATTGTCTGACCATCGCTACTGTATAAACCCCTGGCTCTCTGAGCTCCCTGCCCATCACCTCAGCATCCCTGCGATAAGCTCCGCCCCTCTGACGTCACATGTCACGTGGTGCTAGCTCCTGCAGCCTCTGAGCGCTTCTACCAGCGCTCCACCACTTCCACAGGTCCTGCAACCTCCCAAACTGTGTTCCTACCCAGGCCCCTCTGACAGCCCCACGGTCTGAGTTGCTACGCTGATGCCGGGACCGCTGACCGGTCACGCTACCCTCCTGCAGATAAGGGTAAGCGTGATACAGAGCAAAGACAGCAGCACACAGGGGGAGGGAGGTGTAGCACCCAAACAGGAAGGAAGAAGCAGGGTGGTGGCCGCAGACAGAAGTCGGGCAACCATTCCTCGTAACACCAACACGACGGAAATTGTCACTACTATGCTTAGGTCTTCCCAAGACTTGTTTTTTAAAGTCTCTGCCGATAACCCCAAACAGGCCATTTGCACCACCTGCCATGTAAATGTAAGGGGATGAGATAGAGGAAAGGAAGCAAGGAGGTAATTCTAATTGTTTTCCATGTGTTGATGTTTACATATGCTAATGTTGGTAATGTATGATTAACCCCTTAGCGACAGAGCCAGTTTGCAGCTTAATGACCAGGCCAATTTTTACAATTCTGACCACTGTCCCTTTATGAAGTTATAACTCTGGAACGCTTTAATGGATCCTGCTGATTCTGAGATTGTTTTTTCGTGACATATTGTACTTCATGTTAGTGGTAAAATTTCTTCGATAAGTCTTGTGTTTATTTATGAAAAAAACAGAAATATGGCAAAAAAATTTAAAATTTTGCAATTTTAAAACTTTAAATTTTTATGCCCTTAAATCAGAGAGATGTGTCACATAAATTTCTTAATAAATAACATTTCCCACATGTCTACTTTACATCAGCACAATTTTGGATGCAAAATTTTTTTTTGTTAGGAAGTTATAAGGGTTAAAAGTTGACCAGCGATTTCTCATTTTTACAACAAAATTTACAAAGCCATTTTTTTTAGGGACCACATCATATTTAAAGTCATTTTGAGGGGTGTACATGACAGAAAATACCCAAAAGTGGCACCATTCTAAAAACTAGACCCCTCAAGGTGCTCAAAACCACATTCAAGAAGTTTATTAACCCTTTAAGTGCTTCACAGGACCGAAAGCAATGTGGATGGAAAAAATTAACATTTAACTTTTTTTTGGAAAAAAATTACTTCAGAACCAATTTTTTTTATTTTCACAAGTGTTAAAAGAGAAAATCAACCACAAAATTTGTTGTACAATTTCTCCTGAATACGCCGATACCCCATATGTGGGGGTAAACCCCTTTTTCAGCACACGGAAGAGCTCGCAAGGGATGGAGCACCGTTTGACTTTTTCAACGCAGAATTGGCTGGAATTAAGATCGGATGCCATGTTGCGTTCGGAGAGCCCTTAATGTGCCTAAACAGTGGAAAACTCCAACAAGTGACCCCATTTTGGAAACTAGACCCATTAAGGAACTTATCTAGATGTGTGATGAGCACTTTCAACCTTCAAGTGCTTCACAGAAGTTTATAACGTAGAGCCGTGAAAATAAGAAATCCATTTTTTTTTTCCACAAAAATGATCTTTTCACCCCCAAATTTTTATTTTTACAAGGGTAACAGGAGAAATCATACCCCCACAGTTATTATGCGATTTGTCCTGAGTACGCTGATACCCCATATGTGGGGAGGAACCACTGTTTGGGTGCATGGGAGAGCTTGGAAGGGAAGGAGTGCCATTTTGGAATGCAGACTTTGATGGAATGGTCTGCGGGCATCATGTTGCGTTTGCAGAGCCCCTGATGGGCCTAAACAGTGGAAACCCCCCACAAGTGACCCCATTTTGGAAATTAGACCCCCTAAGGAACTTATCTAGATGTGTGGTGAGCACTTTGAACCCCCAAGCGCGTCACAGAAGTTTATAAACGCAGAGCCGTGAAAATAAAAAAAGTCTTATTTCCACAAAAGTGATTTTTTTAGACCCCAATTTTTAGACCCCCAAAGTGGGTAAATAGTGGAAACCCCTCAATTCTTGCTCCAACCCTAACCCCAACACACCCCTAACCCTAATCCCAACCCTAATCCCTAATCCTAACCCTAGCCCAACCCTAACCCTTAACCCTAGCCCAACCCTAACCCTTAACCCTAGCCCAACACTAACCCTTAACCCTAGCCCAACCCTAACCCTTAACCCTAGCCCAACCCTAACCCTTAACCCTAGCCCAACCCTAACCCTTAACCCTAGCCCAACCCTAACCCTTAACCCTAGCCCAACCCTAACCCTTAACCCTAGCCCAACCCTAACCCTTAACCCTAGCCCAACCCTAACCCTTAACCCTAGCCCAACCCTAACCCTTAACCCTAGCCCTAACCCTAGCCTAACCCTAGCCTAACCCTAACCCTTAACCCTAGCCCAACCCTAACCCTTAACCCTAGCCCTAACCCTAGCCTAACCCTAACCCTAGCCTAACCCTAGCCTAACCCTAACCCTAGCCTAACCCTAACCCTAGCCTAACCCTAACCCTAGCCTAACCCTAACCCTAGCCTAACCCTAACCCTAACCCTTATGGAAAACTGAAAAAAAAAATATTTTTTTTATTTCATTATGTGTGCCAGAATAAGGGGGTGATAAAAGGGGGGGTTATGTACTATTTTTATTATTTTGATCACTATGATCGTTTATCATAGTGATCAAAATAATGAATGGAATCTGCCAGCCGGAGCCAGCAGATTCCCGGCGGGCGCACTGCGCATGCGCCCGCCATTTTCAAGATGGCGGCGCCCATCGGATGACGCCGGCGGGCGCGGGACCACCGGGAGGGGACGGAGGACAAGGGAGAGGTACCGGGAGGGGACCGGGGGGGATCGGGGACCCTATTTCTCTATCCTCTGATGTGCGATCACATCAGAGGAAAGAGAAATTAAATGTAAAATCGCGGCTTTTTTTTTTTTTTTGCGGTCGCCGTTATAGGGTTAATAACGGCGATCGCAAAAGCGGGGGTCGGTAAAAACCGACCGATTCATGTTCTCTGGGGTCTCGGCTACCCCTGGCAGCCGAGACCCCGGAGAAAATCCGACACTGGGGGGCGCTATTCACTTAAATCACAGCGCCGTGAATTAACGGCGCTGTGGTTTAAGTACCCTTAATTACCGCCGTTAAAAGGCGTATCGGCGGTCGTTAAGGGGTTAATATTTGCGGTACTGCTACATAGTAATATGCATTATCACTCACATTTATGGTACTGCCACATTCACACATGTTTTACCATTCTTTGTAGAACTATATTATATTGTGTTCCTTTAGTGTCATACTGTATATAATATAATGTGCTGATGTGTGCTAATGCTCATGTACAGTTTAAGGAAAGTAAAGTGCATCCTTTTGGGATGTTAGAGGAGGGCACCTTAGTACTATAGTTCTTAGAGATAAGGGTAGGTGTAGTTCCTTTGTGGGCCACTAGATGAGGGCATACTAGTGTGCACAGTAGATATAGTTTAAAGTTTCGTTACAGGGGGTTAAGTGTAGGAGGGGCTGCCGGGTGGCAAAACAGGATTTTCTAGGAAGTTAGGTCAGATGGGGCCAGGGTGCCCAAAGTGTCCACATGGGCTATAGGCCTGGAGACCTTGGCAGCTACGTAATGTTAAAACGCTGCAGCCCATATTATGCACGGCCACTGTGCATCATATCAGTGGACCAGAACAGGGAAGGAAAGATGTGGCGACTAATCGCTTGTGCAGATGCCTTTAGGGCAGGAGTCGGTTGGACTGAGGAGATGAAGGAAGTTGGAGCTTAGACGAGATCGGTACAGACAGGCTGGTTTGAGTTGTATGGGGGTCTCGCGCGATCACCGATAACCAGCGGGGGAGCCGGTCGAAGGTGAGTATCACATGTAGTGATATTGCTAGCAATATCGCTGCTGCGTCACAAAATAGGTAACGCTTTTGCGATATCACTATGTGTAAAGCCCCTTTAGTCTAACATCCTCAATCTGAACCTCCCACTTCCCGACTTCTTGCATGCTGCGCCAATTCTTTGGAATGCACTACCAAGGACAATCCCATTACTCCCCAATGCCCTCGGTTTTAAGCACTGCCTAAAATGGCATTTCTTAAGACTTTCCTATCACCTTACATATCTAAATATTCCCATTTTGCCGTTCAAAATTTTCTTACAAATCTGGTACCTCGTATCATCTGATTACACACATGCATTTAATAGCCCTCTGGACCTGTACTTGTACATACAATACAAGCACATTTTACCATTTACCTTTCCTGCCTCCCCCTATTTCCTCAGATTGTAAACTTGCGAGCAGGACCCTCACTCCTCTTGGTATGTGTTGAACTATGTTACTTTTTAATCTCTGATATTGCCTGTAAAAGTCCCCTCTGAATTTTAAAATGCTGCAGAATATGTTGGCCCAAAAGAAATAAGTATTTTAAATCACTCCCTATCGTGCATTCAATGTGCCTACCAAAACGCTAAAAAAGGAAATCACTTATTGCGGCTCCCATGACAAATGGTGCTATGCTTTACCTTTTCCTCCACTGCAAACTCTGGGCCGATGCAGTTTGTAAGGTGAAGTGATGCCAAGCAGGGAACATCAAGAAGCATGATGACAGCGACCTGAACAGTCAAGAAGCTTACAGCAGCCCACCAGAATACTGATATTGTTGTTGATATTGTTGCCAGATGCTGAATCATCCTGATGATGCGGCACGCTTGTGATGTCACTGTCTTAGGTGGCCACCTGAGCCAACCTATGAGGTCTGGGTATTCAGGTTGAAGTGTGCACTATAATGAGTATATAGACTGCAAGGGGCCAGATACTGTTTTGCATAGTTTATTACCACTGGTTAGAATGCTGCAGCTCCAGTCAGAGGCGTCGATTGATGTCAGTACTACTCCCATCAGCTGATGCCTGCAGTCGCCAATAACAGCAAAAGCAGTCTTGGCTCATGTTAATATTCATCAGCCAGCATCTTCCCTATAATTAGATAAATTAAAAAAATGGTGTGGGTTCCCTTGTATTTTTGATAACCAGCCAGGCAAAACTGACAGCTGCAACACAGTCTCTCATACAATCCTTATTGAAAAAATGATTAAGTATGGAATGGACAAGGCAACTGTTAGGTGGATTCATAACTGGCTTAGTGATCGGACCCAAAGAGTGGTCGTAAATGGCTGCACATCCAGTTGGAAGAATGTCTCAAGTGGGGTACCACAGGGCTCTGTCCTGGGCCCTGTATTGTTCAACATCTTTAGCAACGATTTAGATGAAGGAATTGAGGGTAAACTGATTAAATTTGCTGATGACATAAAGCTAGGAGGGATAGCTAATACTAGAGAAGAGAGAGAGAGGATTCAAAAAGATTTAAATAAACTGGAGAAGTGGGCAGCAACTAACAGAATGGTTTTTAACAGGGAGAAATGCAAAGTACTACATCTGGGCAATAAAAATGGAAAAAGCATATATAGAATGGGAGGAATAGGGCTAAGTGACAGCACATGTGAAAAAGACTTGGGTATACTAATAGATCACAGACTGAATATGAGTCAACAGTGTGATGCAGCAGCAAAAAAGGCAAATGCAATTCTAGGATGTATTAACAGAAGCATACAGTCTAGATCACGTGAAGTCATTATTTCCCTCTACTCCTCTTTGGTCAGACCTCATCTGGAATATTGTGTCCAATTTTGGGCACCACATTTTAAAAAAGACATCAACAAACTGGAGCAAGTTCAGAAAAGAGCGACCAGAATGGTGACCGGTCTGCAAACCCTGTCTTATGAGGAAAGGTTGCAGGATTTGGGAATGTTTAGTTTGCAAAAGAGAAGACTTAATAGCTGTCTACAAATATCTAAAGGGCTGTCACATTGTAGAAGGATCAACTTTATTCTCATTTGCACAAGGAAAGACTAGAAGCAATGGGATGAAACTGAATGGGAGGAGACACAGATTAGATATTAGAAAAAACTTTTTGACAGTTAGAGTGATCAATGAGTGGAACAGGCTGCCACGAGAAGTGGTGAGTTCTCCTTCAATGGAAGTCTTCAAACAGAGGCTGGACAGACATCTGACTGGGATGATTTAGCGAATCCTGCTTTGAGCAGGGGGTTGGACCAGATGGCCCAGGAGGTCCCTTCCAACTCTACAATTCTATGATTCTATGATTCTATGATAACACTCAGCTGTCATCTTTAGCATGGCTGCTTATCAAGGATAGAGGGATCCCCACACAGTTTAAATAATTTTAAAAAATGACATGGGGTTCCCACCCCCATTTTTGGAAACCATTCAAGCTAAAGCAGACAGCTGGGGACATCTAACAGATGCGTCTTTTATGTGACAGCTGCAGGCTGCTATTTTTATGCTGGGGGGCAATATCCATGGCCCCTTAACAGCCTGAGAATACCAGCCCCTAGCTGTTTGCTTTAGCTTGGCTAGTTGTCAAAAATGGGGGACCCCACAGCATTTTTTTTTTTAATTTAGGTCAATAATTTAAGAAAAGTCATTGGGACCCCTTTATTCTTGATAACCAGCCATGATAAAGCTGACAGCTGAATGTTGCAGCCCGTGACTATCAGTTTTGCTGGTCGTCAAAAATACAGGGGAACACACATCATTTTGCTTTCTATTTATTTATAGTGCAGGGACATGAATTCTTCCATCAGCCACCACCTGCTCTCACTGTTAAAAGCGATTGCAGACGTAGGCTGATGAGAGTTGCAGTCCCATCAGTTGACTGGAGATTAACCTTTTACAACTCAGCCCGTCTCTGCTCTTGTGGATTATAAATCTGCTACGCCTGTTGCCGTAGATTCAGCTCTCCGGCTTCATCTGCTTACATGGTTCCAGTTTTCTCCTCCTGTTGCCATTCTGCCATCACAGCTTCTGTAGTTTCAGCTGGATCGCCCTCCTGCACCATCATCAGTCCATGCTGCATCAGTTTCTCATCTGTAAACAGGTAGGTGGATGCAACAATGCAGATGATGACACAAAGGTAACTTTACCAAAAAATATCTATTTGATTAACATAAGTATAAGTGATGGCTACAGCACAATATAAAGAATACAGCAAACGGCGAAGGACCGCAAATTATTGTACAATAGAGAACAGCAATTCAGCTATACAGGATATCAACACAACTCTAATCAGACACTATTGTTCTATTATTACAAATAAAAAAATTATTATAGTCAGTGAGGTCTTTGTCCTAATACCTTAACCTGAGATGCATCACAGTCACTATCGGGCCCGTTACCACCATCTCTCTGTAGACCATACGAGGCGTAATACAGGCCCTAACTGAAGCCTTGGATGCCACACGGTTAGGCCACATAACATTGTAACATAGTTTTGAAGGCTGAAGGAAGACCTTATGTCCATCTAGTTCAGCCTATTTTTAGTGCAGCTGTTCTGTATTGTTGATCCTGGGGAAGGCAAAAAACCCACAGAGTAGAAGCCAATTTTCTCCATAGAGAAAAAAAATTCCTTCCCCTAAGCTGGGTCAGCCATCTACCTATAATATTCTGTTATTCATAACCTTCTATACTGTTACTCGAAAAGCATCCATTCCTTTCTTACATTCATTCAGTGAGTTGCCCATCACCACTTTCTCAGGAAGAGAATTCCAGAGCCTCACTGCTCTTACCGTGAAGAACCCTCTTCTACGCTGGTGCAGAAATGGTCTTTCCTCCAAACAAAGAGAATGCCCCCTTGTTCTTGTCACAGTCCTTGGTACAAACAGTTCATTGGAGAGATCTCATATCACGAGGGCAATACACTTGTACAAATAGATTAGGTCTCCCCTAAGGCTGTGTTCACACACAGCGTTTATTTCGCGGTTTTTCCCACGGATATGCCAAAAAATCCGTGGGAAAAACGCGAAAAATAAGCTTCCCATTCATTTCTATACATGTTCCACTTTTTGTGCACATTGATGCATTTTTTACAGCGAAAAAAACGCATCACTGTAAAAAACGCAGCATGCTCATTAATTTTGCGGATTTTTCCACATTTCTGATTTCCAAGCGTTTAGAAAACGCGCTGAAAAACGCATAAAAACCGCACAAAAATCGCGCTAAAAACGCATGGAAAACGCGCAGAAAAAAACGGCGGTTTTCTGGGAAGGGAGTCAGGTTTTCAAGCAGAAATTTTCTGCTACATGTGCACTTAGCCTTAGTCTTCTCTTTTCTAGAGTAAATAGACGTAATTTTGATAACCTTTCTGGGTATTGTAGTGAACCAACTCCATTTATCATTTTAGTAGCCCGCCTTTGAACCCTTTCAAGTTCAGTAATGTCTTGAGCACCGGCGTCCAAAATTGCACACAATCCTCCAAGTGTGGTCTGACGAGTGATTTGTACAGAGGGAGAATTATGTTTTCATCTCATGTCCTCAGACCTCTTCTAATGCATCCCATGACCCCATTTGCTTTGGTGGCAGCTGCCTGACACTGGGCACTCCAATTTAGCTTCTTATTGACTAAGATGCCTAAGTCTTTTTCCATGTGTGATTTCCCCAGCAGTTTCCCATTTAGTAAGTAATTGTAGCATCTGTTTCTCCTTCCCATGTGCATAACCTTACACTTATCTGTGTTAAACCTCATTTACCATTTTTCAGCCCAATTCTCCAATTTACTCAAATCTGTCTGTAGTTGCAAACTGTCCTCCTTTGTGTTAACTACCTTACATAGTTTTGTATCATCTGCGAATACTGATATTTTACTGTGTAAGCCATCCACTAGATCATTAATATATATATTAAATAGTAGGGGGCCCTATACAGAACCCTGTGGTCCCCCACTAGTAACCCTGGCCCAATCTGAGTATGCCCCATTAATAACCACTCTTTGTTTTCTATCACTAAGCCAGCTACCTACCCAGCTACGCACATTTTCCCCTAGCCCAAGCTTTCTCATCTTACTTACCAATCTTTTATGTGGGACAGTGTCAAATGCTTTAGAGAAGTCCAGAAACACTTCTCTTATTAATAAGACACTTTGTACACCCATTACTCTGACCGTCTTTGTCCTCTGAAGCACTGTCATGTTCCCCTGTGTCTCGTACTTCTACACCGAAAGTCACACCTTTCATGAACGCCCTTCAACGGCCTGGTCGTCTCTCTTTTGGCTCAGATTTCTTAGCTCTGGTCTCGTGTCTCCAGTCCAGGCTATCCAACTCTCGTCGCTCAGCCCCAATGCTGTTTACTTGCTTCTTCTCTTGGTTTGGTTCCCAGGATGGTCACTCGTTTCCCCACTTGGATCTGATCACTCGTAACGACGGCCAAAAGCCAATCTCGCTGTACCACACATCCATCCTTCTACAGGTTAAGGTGCGAATTCCTCTCCTTTACTGGGTCTTTTATAATTACTAACTATGCCACAGCTATCACCTGATCTGGTGTCTCCTTCAATCTCTTCCCAGAGGGAACATGCACTTCACTCTTTAGTTCCTGCTTTCCCTGTTCCGATCATATTTGAGCAGCAGATGGCGGTGTTCACTTGCAGACATTCTGTTAGGTATTAACTGTGTGAGTCTTCTAACATGTCACCTCCTTACACATCCAACTCACTATGTAACATAACACTGTCCCAGAAGGGACTGGCTCAAAAGGCAATGTCTAGGTGTGGTGCCCCCAGGAGTATGGTCACCACAGTGGCTTTGCCTTCCTCCAGGGTAGGGTAATGCCAGGCTTGGAGGCAATGATGGGTCTCTCTCGCAGTCAATCCATACATGCAACACAGTTCCACTCCAGGCCAGCAGGGGGAACTCTGAACCAGGATTAAGGAGAGGGGTGCCCACTGAGGGCCAAGAGGAAGGAGTGGTCAGTCTGCAGAGGGTGAAGCATGCAGACATGTAGGAAGAAGCTGGAGGTTGAGCTAGGAAGGAGAGCTCTCTCAGCTGAGAGCGCACAAACTGGAGCCTGGTCTCCACGGCTGTACGGATACTAAAGGTCCTACAGCAGATACCAGAGCAGTAAGAGGCTGTAAATGCCCTACCCCCATCTAAGACTTGAGTCACAGCAGCAGCTTGGATGGAGAGCCAGGACTCAGGAGAGGAGTCCCCCGAGAGAGGCTACAGCTGTCTGCCGTGCAAGTAAGGTTCTTGGGAACATCTGACAGGAGGAACTCTAGAGTAACTAAGTACTGGAGTGCTTCACACCACAAGGCGCTAGGAAGGAGACTGCACAGCCCATCTGTGAGAGAGAATCCCTGAGTTGCTTCCAGGCTAGCCTGATCCAATACCATCTGTAATCAGGGCCCTGGACTGCAGTTATCAAGTAAAGGTACAGAAATTGCATCCCGCTGTGTCTTGTCTGCTTTCTACCTTTCCGGCACTGCTACATCACCTTTCCGGCACTGCTACATCACCGTGCCAACCATCTCTACACTGCCCTGGGACACTAGCCCTGCCTGTGGTGGGCTATACCATCACTGCTGCACCACACCATCTGTCCCAGCGGAGCTGTCTGCAGCGTCGGCTTAACATCTCCCTTGCCGAACACCACAGGTGGCGTCACGAACTATTCCATTAACTACATTCCTTTTCCATTACTTGGGCGCCCAGGGCCATGGACCGGGTCACCGCTGCTGTGACACATTCCACTGACACCGGCCCGGTACTGAGTACCCCACAGCCCTGGGAGGGCGACCCATAGGAAAACATGGAAAATCCATGCAGTTCTTGCCACTGGTATCATTTAACTCCTTGAACCCAGGGTTACATGGATTGTGTTAACAATAGTGTTATATGACTGAACCAGTCTACTGCCTACACCTTTTATATAGTTTGTAGTGTTTGTGTGGGTTTCCTCCGGGTTCTCCAGTTTCCTCCCACACTCCAAAGACATATTGATAGGGAATTTAGATTGTGAGCCCCATTGGGGACAGTGATGATAATGTCCATAAAGCACTGCGGAATATGTTAGCGCTATATAAAAATAAAGGTTGTTATTATTACTGCTCAGGACAGGTTTTCTTTGTTAGAAGGCTCCCCCAATAAAAAAGAATTGCCAACTACTTGCAAATTTTTGTAAAGCTCATGAATAGATGGCACGTATTTCCACTTTCACGTATTTCCACTTTTTGTAAGAAAGAAAAAAAAAAATTAATTTTTTTCAAGAAGCTTTTAGGAGCTTGTGTCGGCTATTGTATTTGTAGTTATTTTCACATTCCCCCAGTACATGCTATTAAAGGGAATCCATCAGCAGGTTTTGCCTTGTAATTTGAGAAAAGCATGATGTAGGTACAGAGACCCCGATTCCAGCGATGTGTCACTTACTAGACTGCTTGGTGCAGTTTTAATAGAATACATGTTTTCTTTGTTGTAGAGGTAGCAGTGCTCAGAATACTGAGCTGTGTGTAGTCCCACCCATATTCTGATTCCCACATTCTTGTGTATACTGCTGCCAATCAGTGGTGGGGGCGGGGTTGTAAAGCTGGACTAGCTTGCACGTGACACCTAGTCCTGCAGTGATTAATCTCCTGTTGATAAAACACTCATCGTCTTCAAACTACAGCACACAGCCTAAGTGACACAAATCAGGCTCTCAGCCCCTACTTTGTTGCTTTCAGATTAAATAGCAAAAACTTGGTGACAGATTCCTTTTAACGTTTTTATATCCATCATCTTAGCCTTTAGGATTCATTACGCTTTTTCTATGTCTGTAAAAAATGTTGGAGGTTTGTGACATTTAGGAAAAGAAAAATTAGATTGACAAACCTGGAGAAACTTTTCTGGGAAGTTTCAGCAGTGAGACTCCCTGTAAGCTGCTGGGATCTGCAGAATTATCAGGCAGCAAATATTGAAATCCCTACAGCGCCACCTAAAGGGAAATGCATTCATTACACAGTTGCATTATATCAAAAGCCCATTGATTACAAAGGCATGGCTATTTTGAGTCCTCCAGTGAAATCTGCGCGTGTATTTCGTGAATCCTTGGTCTGCTCTGAGCCTGGATATTCTTCTCCAGTCCATGTCTGTGATGACTTCTGAGGTTAGTAACCCACATACTTAGATCTGCTTTCTGCAAACTTGACAATAGAATAACCAGTCAACATTTGACTCAAAATGAGTTAGTGAGCAGGTCATTAGACAATGCAAAAAGTCATAAAAATCGAACTTCAAAGTTTGCTATTTGGTTTAATCAGAGCAGCCACACTCCAAAAAGGTCAGCAAACAAAAATATAGTTGTGTTCTGCTACCCTCTAGTGGGTAAAGGTAAGGACTGCAACGTAGATTTTGCTTTATTTATAGAAATCAGCGAGTTTGTAGATTTGTTGTGGAAATTCGATTTTCTAAAATGTGCATTATTATGCTCCATTGTTTCTCTGGATCTCATATTACACATAATGACGCTCCCATAACAGATCAGTGTAGGAGGTACTTTAGATGTAGGGTACCGGAAAACCCCCCAAGATGGTCCAGTAAAGACAAGATCAGCGAAGACGAGGGCAGGGTAGGTCTAGAATTTTTTTTTTTTTTTTTTTTTTTTTTAAAACCCTTCCCAGCCTTTTGTAATCCAGCAATATGGAGAAATCGTAAAAAGAATGGATTTAGCCAAATCCAACATTTTGGCAAAATTTGAGGCTACTACATTATCTGTCTTTAACATGTAAAGTCTATGATATTCTTTACCCTAGCAGGCGGAGATGTCAGAGTCGCAGTGATTATTACATTTTTGCTGCATTTTCTTAAGCCTTTTCCCCATTATTTGATGCATTTTTGGTGTAGATTTGAAGCTGTGTTTGTTAACGTGGCTTTTATAATACAGCAAAACTGATTTTGATACTTATGTAAAATAATTGTGGTAACTTTATTTTAGGCTCCACATGGAAAAATAAGGTACCAAAACTGCACACATCAGCAGTATTTGCGCACTTTACATGATATTCCATCCGCTTTCCTTTGAGAACTAAACAGCAGAATTTGGTCAAAAAAAAAAAAAAAGAAGCAGCAGAAAAATTCAGCATTTACACTACATGTGAACACGGCCTTAATGTCCAAGCAAAATGGATGTGATTTTCTGAAAATTGCACCCTTGACCCTGTTGCAGTTTTGGTGCGTTTCTTCTCTATAGGTTTCTATGTTGAGCCTGAAAAAAAAAAAAAAAACAACTTTTGTTAAAAGTGCATTGGAATTTTTTTTTTCTTAAGTGCAGAATCAAGGCTTTTCTGTACTGATTTTGCACCAAAAATGCATCAAATAAGGGGGAAAATGCATAAAGAGGCAGAAAAGATTAAATAATCAGGGAAGATTCTTTTTGCATCGCGTAGTGCAGAAATCTGCAGAATAACAGCATTTACGATTTGTGCGATCACGGCCTCAAAGTTCCATTTTTATTATCTTTATGGGTTTAAACTTGATCAATAAATGGCAACAAATGGTGTGATTAACTTAATTATTGTGATCGCTGTTGAGCGAGTTGCTGCAGGGGCACCAAATATATTTCAATTTGATAATTTTTGATGTTTATTATCTGATTTATTTACTGTTTAAAAAGAGCATTAAAAATATTATAATTGTTTTTCATTTTTTTCCCCTATAAAATCAATAAAAAAAAAAAATCTGACTTTACACTGGTACATAGAGATACACTGCTATGTACAGATCTATCGCTATGTCCCTGCATTCTAAAAGTAATCTACTTGTGGGTTCCATGCAGCTTCAAGTATACAAAATTCTCCCATTCTGATTAGTGCAGGCTGTACATCTTAACTTTATCTGCTGCCTGCCATGATGGGGGTTGTGGTTTCCATTTCTGAGGAGACCATATTACAAGAAAAGAAAATCGCATTTTTGGAATTGTCACTACTTTTTAATAATCTTATATGAAGAAAAAAAAATCTTATTTTTATTTCTCCCTCTAGAATACAGGGCATAGAGGTACACATCTGTATATCAGAGTACCCCGACATGCGAAAGGGTAGCAATGTTTTGGACTTTTGACTTTCAGGCTCCATATCTCACCATCTACTACAGCTTCCAATGTGAGACTACCATCATTTTATAGATTATCTTGGCTATCTCATGCATAAAGTTGACTTACAATTAGTGGTGAGCGAACATGCTCGCCACTACTCGTCACTCGCCCAAGTATCATGGTATTTGATGTACTCGGCGAGCACCGAGCATTTCCGGGATTACTCGGCGGGAACACAGGTCCCCACCCAGCTTGTTTGGCGGACTCTAGAGACCCAATCATGATGCAGGGATTGTCTGCCAGGCCGTGAAATGCCACAACCATCTTTGTTGTGGTCATGCAGTGATTGGTTGGCTGCATGCTTCATCAGGAGTATAAGACCAGACGCCGCCTTGCTCGGCGCATTCAGCTCCGGATTTAGATAGTGTAGGGAGGAGCAGCTGCTGAGATAGGGTCATATTTGGGGATTTATTAGTCAGCATGGGGTCTACCATCCTAAATACTCACTTCCAGCTAAATTAAACCAACAGCCCTTCTAAGGATTAATTACGGAGTATATAGGTTCCAGTGTTAGGCAGGCAGGGTAGTGTACGTCGCTCTATACACATCAGTACAAGGCCTGCAGGCACTGTATGTGTGTATACATATTGCTTACATCAAGAGGGTGCATTCCCTTCCCGTGTTCTGCTGCTGCTGCCTTAGGATATATTGGTCGTATATACCTAGCCCCTGGTGTAATTGGCTTTGAAAAATTTTTTATCCAGGGTTAAGAGCTTTTTTTATTGCAAAGCAATCCAGAGCCCTTTTTTTTTTCCTCCATTTGTTTTTTTGACACTACACAATACAGCCAGATCCTTTTCCTAGCACAGAGTGAAAATCCAGCAATTTTAAAGGATCCCAAACATCCCTTGCACAGAGAAATATTTTATTTTTATGTGGTACGGTTGAGTACATTTTTTTAGTGTCTTACACAATTTGACACTATTTTGCTGACCCCCCCCAAAAAACATACAGGCGACATATTTTACAGTGCGGTATATCTGTGACACGCCTCATCCATCCGTCTGCTAAAAACTTTGGTCTTTTTTAGCTCTCAATTTTTTTTGCTGTCTGGCACTGTACTTCTATACAGCACTATTTAGCCAAATAATAAGATACAGGCCACACATTTGTCATGGTGGTATCTCTGTGCCAGCTAATATCTGTACATGCTGAAAGTTTGGCTAGTTTACGGTGGTTTTCTTTTTTTCTCCTGGGTGTCACTGTACTTCTATACAGCACTAATTAGAAAGAAAAAAAAAAAATTTTCGTAGTGGTATCTCCGTGTCAGCGTCATATCTGTGTATGCTCAAAGTTTGGCCATTTTAGGCCTGTTTTCCTTTTTTTTGGCCTGGGTGTCACTGTACTTATATACAGCAGTAGTTAGCAAAAAATAAAATACAGGCCACACATTTTTCGGTGTGGTATCGCCGTGCCAGCTCATACCTGTGTGTGCTCAAGGTTTGACCAGTTTACACTGGTTTTCCTTAGTTTGTCCTGGGTGTCACAGTACTTCTATACAGCACTAGTTAGCCCAAAAAAACAAAAAAAAAAACAGGACACCCATTTGTCGTTGTGGTAGCTCCCCAACAGGCCTCATTTCTGATTGTCGAAAAAATTGGCCATTTTAGACCTACACATTGTATTTGTTTTTGCAGTCTGTTATCATACTTATTAAATCTGAGAAGGCTAAAACACATTTTTACCCAAAGTCCAGATAGGTCAAATTTTGTTTTTCCAGCACACATATCACATACAAGTTGCCTCCCAAATCACCCTTTAGTAGTGAACGTGTATTTTAGTCCATTTACAATGGGCAAGGCACAGGGAAGTGGACGTGATGGTGGAGGCCGAGGCCTTGGATGCTGAAATTGGCCCACCAAAAACACCCACATCTTCTCGATGGACTTTAGTGTCCGAAGTCCTAGGGGACCGCGGCAAAACAGTACTATTGATGCCCGAGAGGTGAAATGGTTGTTGGTTGGATAGCGGATAACACTTCCAGTTACTTATGCACCACCAGCACCCTGTCTTCCACACGGTCAAGTCACAGTAGCTGTGAATCTGGGCCGCATATTTCTTACCCTGATGCTCCTTCCTCCCACCATGCTGAGAGACCTGAGACAAATGATCCCACACTCCGACACTCCGAAGAGCTGTTCAGTTTTCCATTTGGAGATTCGTGCCTCTCGCCCGGTCCACTTGAAGCGGGTCAAGATGATATTCCATGTAGCGATGCACAAATCTTTGAGCAGCCACAGTCACAAGAGGTGGACTATGATGAGATCATTGCCAGAAAGTCAGGAGGAGGACCAGTGTGGGGAAGTGGAAGAGGAGGTGGTGGATGATGTACTAACAGACCCACCCTGGCAGGAGGACATGCAGAGCGAGGACAGCAGCACACAGGGGGAGGTAGGCATGGCACCACTTCAGGCAGGAAGAAGCAGTTTGGTGTCTGCAGACAGAAGGCATGCAACCGTTCCCCGTAACACCAACCTGACGGAAGTTGCCAGTCCTACCGTTAGGGATTATCGGCAGAGTCTTTAAAAAATAACCAGACTCTGGAAGACCTAACAGGCCATTAGCAACACATGTCATGTCAGCATCGGCATGGGTAGCAAAACTAAAACTACAAGCCCTACCACCACCAGCATGATCAGGCACATCGCAGCAAAGCACCTGACTTTTTTGGGCCCAAACCCATGCTGCAGGAACAGTGTCTGCTGGTGACACCACAGCTTCTTCAACTGTTGTGCGTGCAAGCCAATCCCCTGTCCACGCAAAGATGCCTCCTGCCTTGCACCTGCCATTGCCCACAGTCAAATAGCACCATCTTCAAGCACGTCCATGTCCTTGTCCCAGAACAACCTTCAGTTATCCATACCCCAGTCATTGGAACGCAAGCGGAAATACGCAGCTAAATGCCGCACAGGCCACAGTACTCAGTTCTCAAATTTGTCTGCTTGCAGTCGAAATGTTGCCTTTTAAGTTGGAGATGGAAGCTTTCCACAACCTGATGGCGGCCGCCGTCCCATGGTACTCTGTCCCAGCTGCCACTTTCTCCCACTGTGCCATCCCGGCATTACACAAGCACTTGTCACACAACATTACCCGTGCCCTCAACAATGCAGTTACTGGGAAAGTACGCCTAACCACGGACACGTGGACAAGTTCTTGTGGCCAGGGACGGTACATTTTTGCTGACGGCACACTGAGTTAACATAGTGGAAGCCGGGACCCAGTCAGACTTTGGGATGGAACACGTCTTCCCGAAGCCAAGGATTACAGGCTCCATGTCAATCAGGGTTGCCTCCACTGTGTACAGCTCCTGCACCACCACCTCCTCCTCTTCAGCCTCCATGTCCGAAATGAGCACATCATTCACAAGCTGGAAGCACTACAGCATTGCCAAAGCAAAGCGGCAACAGGCTGTGCTGAAGCTAATTTACTTAGATGACAAACCGCACAATGCTGAAGAGTTGTTGACAGCTCTGAAAGAGCAGGCAGATGTATTGGCTGACAGCACTGAATCTCCAGCCAGGCATGTTTGTGTGTGACAATGGCTGGAACAGGAGCCTGGTGGCGGCTTTGAGGCAAGGTGAACTGACACATGCCATGCCTCGCTCATGTTTTGAACCTCGTTCAACGTTTTCTAAAAAGCTTTCCGGAGCTGCTGGTTAAACTACGCCGCCAGTGTGCCCATTTTAGGAAGTCAGCTGCAGCTTCAACTGCCCTTGTCATGCTTTAGCAGCAATTGCAAATTCCAGCTCACCCACTGGTGTGTGATGTCCCCACTCGTTGGAACTCTACACTGCATATGTTGGAAAGGATTTGTGAGCAGAAACGGGCAGTTGTTGAATACCAGCATCAACAAGGCCGTCGTTTTTCAGGTTTGAATCCACACAAGACCTCATGAGTGGACATGGATGTCAGACATATGTAGCATCCTCCAAAACTTTGAGGAGTCCTCCAAGATGGTGACCGGCAATGAAGCCATAATTAGCGTCACCATCCCACTCATCTACATTCTGAAAAGCTCTCTGTTCACAATGAAAAAGAAGGCATTGCAGGCGGAGCATGAGGACATGGATAAAGGAACCATACAGGGTGATTACACACAGCCCAGCCTCGTGTCATCCCAACGTGGATTGGTTGACAATGAGGATGAGGAGGAGGAGGAACAGGAGCTACTTTCATGCGCTATAGATGGAACTACAGCCACAACTGTCATACCGTCTGATCAGCGTAGATGGTCTGAGGACAGGGAAGAGGGTGACACGGAAGGCTTGCCTGTTACCAGTCTGGCATGCATGGCAGACTTTATGTTGCGCTGCCCTTCCTGTGATCCTCGTATTGTCAAAATATTGGGTACCAGTCATTACTGGCTAGTGACACTTAGACCCACGATACAAGGACAACTTTCAATTTCTTGTTCCAGAGGCAGACAGGTGTACCAAAATGGTGCAGTACCATTGGGCTACTGTTGCAGAATTAAAAATTCCCATCTCAGAACGCTGGTGGCAGAGATAACAGTTCGTTGGCCAACCAAGTAGGACAGGTGACAGACAAGTCCACTCCAGCAGAGGCAGGGGAACACTGGCAAAGTTGTGGGATAGGTTTCTAAGACCCTCTCATTGCCCATGCACTGAGGCGCGGGGTAATCTGACAAGGAATGCAATCTTCTCTAAGATGCTGAAGGAGTACCTTGCTGACTGGACCAATGTCCTCTGATTCCTCCATGCCTTTTAATTATTGGGTATCCAAGCTGGACACATGGCATGAGCTGGCTCTCTACGCCTTGGAGGTCCTGGCCTGCCCTGCCGCTAGCTTTTTGTCCGAGCGGGTTTTTAGTGTTGCTGGTGGCATCACAGATTAGCGAATTCACCTTTCTACGGAAAATGCAGACAAGTGATGGATTGGGTCTGACTTCGAAACCACCAAATTATGACAGCGAAGCCTAAACTCCAATGTAGTGTTTTTTGGGAGGTGTATTCCCATGCACCTCTTCACAACCAAACATGGGTACACACTTCCTGATTTTGGCTATTTGGTGCCCTCCTTCTCACCGTCCACCATCACTTGAACATCAAGGTGAATGTATTCAGTCATGCTCTGGCAACTATGTTTTTGCAAGGGTGTTATGATGCCCATCACCAAAATATAAAAGATTATGTACACCCTCAAGGGGAAATGTTTGCCAGCCCATACACTTAAGGGCCCGTTACACTAAGCTATAACGTCACTGGTTTTGTGACGCAGCAGCGATATCGCCATGTGTGATCCTTTCCTCCGACCTGCTCCCCCGCTGGTTATCGCTGATCGCGCGAGAACGTCCTGGGCTGTATCTAGTCGGCCACTTCCTGCTGGGCTTCATACTGTGGAGACAAGCGATGCGTGGATGCGGGCGGGAAGACGTCTTCAACGCCTTGTCTGACAGGTAAATAGCGACCCACGACCACTGCTATGTCGCTGGTGAGATCTGCCTGTTTGGCAGTTCACTAGCGACCACATAGCGATGCACCAGCGATCCTGACCGGGTCATATCATGATCGGGATCGCTGGTGCATCGCTAAGTGTAACGGTACCCTAAGTCTATGGGCATTCCGAAACAATGAGACCTGCTCCTAGAAATTGGGACTATTTTTTAATCAGGCCTTCCTCCACGTCTGATCATCTACCTCCACTAGATCAAAAGGGTTTACTTGTTCCTTGGAGCTACAGCCAGTGTCGAATTATTAAGGGTGGGTGGTTAAGCTGTGCGCAAAATACTTGTTCTGACAAAGATTGAGGTGTACCCCATAGGGAAAATGTTTGCCATCCCAAACACTAAGTGTATGGGCATTCTAAGTCTATGAGACCCGCTCCTAGAAATTGGGCCTATTTTTTAATCAGGCCTTCCTCCATGTCTGATCATCCACCGCCACTAGATCAAAAGGGTTTACTTGTTCCGTGGAGCTACAGCCAGTGTCAAATAATTAAGGGTTGGTGGTTAGACGGTGCGTAAAATACTTGTTCTGACAGAGGCCCTCCCCCCTGTTTCTTCCAAGGGGGAATGGAGTGCATATGACTTGGTAGCAGGGCAGGCCTTGCAGTCAATGCATAAGAAAACAAAATGGGAGTACAAAATGAATAATGTGAAGTGGCTTTTCATGGGCCCATCCAGTACCTGGGTTCAAAGGCATATTGGGGTGCATATGACTTGGTAGCAGGGCAGGCCTTGCTCTCAATGCAACATTTTTTATGGAAGCCCTCCTGGACATCTCGTGAATGGGGTATTGGGGTATTCTTGGCAGCCCATCCGCTCACTGCATAGACTAACAGTTTAGGAGACCCACTGTTTAATAATGGCCCTTTAAGCAGATTAATGGTGCCTGATGCCCCTATAAAAATGGGCTCTGTGACTGAGTCCCTCCTTCATAAATGAAGCAAGATGTGTCTGCTTATGGGTCGCACACCACATGGCCAGCTAGGGTTGGTAAATGTTACAATGACATTTCCCAGTGAATACAGTTTTGCTCTAACAACTCAAAATTTTATTTTTTCTTATTTTGTAAACCTACTTTTGGCTTTCAACAGTGCCCAAGTCCTTTTCGGAATGCTCTAGATCAGATTCAAGCATGTCTTGACTAATATCCGATCCCAGGACTATTCTACAAGTTCCCAAAGTTGGTGCATACTGGGCGACTCACTTGAGTATGTATACAGCTTTTTCTTCAAGTCTACCCACATGTTTGATAGGGTTGAGGTCTGGGGACTGTGTGGGCCAATACAGCATCTCTACTTCATTGTCTTTAAACCATTTCTTTGCCAAGCTCAATGTATGCTTTTGATCATTGTCCTGGTGAAACATTATCTTTCATTTCATACCCATAGTACTCGAGTGTACAAAGCAATCTGTCTTGTTGGTCACTCACAGAGGTCAGTATTGAGACCACCATCGATCCTGGTCAAGTATTCAATGCATTTGCTTGTGAAACAACCCAATATCATCAGGCTTCATCCACCGAGCTTGACAGTTACTTCAATTTATCGATCTGTTAGCCTCTTTTCCCCTATTTCTTCCAGACCCATTTGCATCCATTAGTGCCTAGTCTATAAGATTTCATCTCATCAACTCCACAAGTAAGTGCAGAACAAGCACAACACTTAAAGGAACAATATCTGTTTAGAATAGGGGTTTCAGGGTGAAGAAAAGTCAGAGCTGGTCCACAGCACTGGTCCTGTGCCCCCCCTTCAAGTGACGCTGTGGGTAGGCTCAGGCCCTTGCAAACTAAGAAAACTGAGAACCTGTTACCTTATTGGTGAATATGACAGACAGCAACACGAGCTTCAAGATGCCAACGGCTGGTGGTTTGAAGTAGGGAGGTCCAGCCCTTCATGGGAGTGGACAGCGTCTGAAGGGACGAAGATGAAGTGCCCAATGCACCAGTGATAACTGCAAGGAGAAGGTGTGCAGGTTCTAAGGTGCAATCCAGAAAAGGTGTAGCAGCAAGGAACGAGGTGCGATCCTGTCAGAGGCGGCTCACCGAATTAGAGATGACAGAGTTGGAGCGATTGGGGGGGGGGGGGGGGAAAGAGAGAAAGAGAAAGAGAGAGAGAGAGAGAGAGAGAGAGAGAGAGAGAGAGAAGGTAGTCGTCGAATCATTAGTGCAACCTCGGGAAGGACAGAGTCAGTCGGTCAGGAAATAAGTAGGAATTGACTGGCAGGTGCCATTTTGCCTACAACAGAGGATTGTAACCGATGCTCGAGACGTTACTCCAGTGATGAAAAATACAACAGAAGTGGGTCGCCCCTCACACCCAGGGCAGTAGGGTACTCTGTACCGGGCCGGTGTCAGGGGGAATGTGTGTCACAGCAGCGGTGACCCGGTCCGTGGCCCTGGGTGCCCAATATCATTGGTGGTGATGTTAATGGTGTAATAGTTTATTTGGATAGTTCGTGACACCACCCATGGTGTTTTTGGCAAGTAAGATGTTGAGCCAATGCTGCATGCAGATCTGCTGGGACTGATGGTGTGGTGCAGCAAAGATGATGTAGCTCCCCACAGGTGGAGCTGTAGTCCCAGGGCAGTGTAGGTGCAATGGATGAGGAGAGGCGCAGAATGGTATAGATGCTGGTACCCAGGTGTAGCGGTGCTGGAATAACTGGAGAACACCAGAGTATGCGGTTCCAAAGCTTTACTCACTGTTTGCAGTTCACACAACTGCCTGCCTCCATACTGTGTTCAAGTCAGGGCCCCAGCCAACCTCCAGGCAGGATAGGATTCTCCCCTCCACACTCCGCCAATATGTACCTTACTGAACGACTCCTCCAATGCGCCTTTAGGTGCGAAGCACTCCAGTACTTAGGCTAGTTTCACACTTGCTTTTTTTTGCAGCGCGTTTTTCCCGCAAAAAAACGCATTGAAAAAACGCATACAAAAGCATACAACTGCTGCGTTTTTTTCAAGCATTTTTATGAGCATGCATGAAAAAAACGCAGCGTTTTTATGCGTTTGTATGCGTTTTTAGTACGTTTTTACCGCGTTTGTGTTTTTTTCCAACATTTTTAGGTGGCCTCTCACACTACCCAAACCATGACTTTACTAACCCTAACCCTGACCCTAACCCTTAACCAAATCATACTTAACCCTAACCCAAACCCTAAACCCTAACTAACCCTAACCCTGACCCTAACCCTGACCCTGACCCTAACCCTTAACAAAACCATACTTAACCCTAATCCTGACCCTAACCCTGACCCTAACCCTAATCCTGACCCTAACCCTGACCCAAACCCTTAACCAAACCATACTTAACCCTAACCCTGACCCTAACCATAATCCTGACCCTAACCCTTAACCAAACCATACTTAACCCTAACCCTGACCCAAACCCCAACCCTAACCCTAACCCTGACCCTAACCCTAACCCTAAACCCCCTTAACTAACCCTGACTCTAACCCAAACCCCTAAATTCCATGGTTAAAAAAAAAAAAACGCATATGCAAAAAAACGCATACATGAGCATGCCAGTGCGCACATATGCGCATCCATAGGCTATAATTGCCATTTTTAGCGCAAAACGTGCGCATATGTGCGCATGCGCTTTTTTGCAGGGCCAAAAAATGCAACATGCTGCGTCTGGAAAATACAAACGCACACCCCAAAAAAACGCAGCGCATGAAAATCGCATACATGCGCTTACAAGCGCGCAGGTATGCGCACCCATGTTAAATATAGGGGAAAAAACGCATGCGCACATATGCGTTTTTTTCCAGCGCTAAAAAACGCAAATGTGAAACCAGCCTTAGAGACTAGGAACGCCTAGAGAGGCATTCCAGGGTAACTACTTGTATGACAGACAGCTGTAGTCTGCTTTGGGGACTCCTCTCTGTGTCCCAGCTCACTATCCAGTTGCTGTTGTGTCCCAATCTATGATGGGAGTAAGGCGTTAGTGGCTCACTACTCCTCCGGTGTCTGTTGCCAGACATAAAGATCCAATCAACCTCGGGGACCGTGCCCCGGCCTTTGCGCTCTGGACATGAAGGGTTCTCTCTCTTTCTCAACCTGCTTCCCACCATCCTTCTATTCACTGTCATTCCGATCTGTTCTCTCTTATGGAATCTGTAGTCTCCAGTCTAAGTCTCCTTCCTTCTGTTCCTTTCCCGTGCCAGCTGGCTCAGGTCACTGAGGCAGCTGCAGCACTCCTTCCTCCATCCCTTCTTCCAGGGATCCCCACTCCTCACTGAGTGGCTCACTCACTCCCTGACCTCCTGTCAGACTGACCTACTGACTGACCTGAAATCCTACACCTTCCCTCTCTTTTATATCTAACTCCACCCACCTCCCCAGCACCTCTCGTGTTAGGAAGCCAGGGACCTCAAAAGGCACCCTATGACCTATCCAGCATAAAGCATGGATGGGTCCCTGCTGAACTATCGTGTGTGGGGTGCAGGTGTTGGAATGTGAAAGGGAGTTCCCACCCTACCTGGATGGTGGGGTACCACACCTTAGGAGAAGGTGCAGTACCTCTGTGGCAACTGAAGCCTCAGGGGCGCCACAGAAGCAATCGATACCTCATCAGATGAAGTGGTAATCTACCCCACTACCACCAGAACCGCAGCAAGAGAAGAGCAACGCTGACGTGTTTAACTGTAAGTGGGTGAAGTGCAGGAAGAGCCAGGGGAGGGCTGCCTCCTCTGCTCTGTGCCCGGAATCATTGAGCAGGACAGCAGGTTCCCCGGGGGACAGTAAAGGAGCCAGGAACAGGAAGAGAGCAGAGAGCGGGAAAAGTGCGCACACTTTCCTCAGAGTAGCCTGGGCATCAGACAGGGGAGGATGTTGACACAGACGGGGAGAGAGATAGATCTCCCGTTTACCAGTCAGAGACCAAGGGACCGTGCACAAAGACTGCAGACCGTGAGTACGTGAAGCCGAGTACTGCAGTGTCAGAAAAGTTGCGCTCTCATCCCTGTGATAAGACTGTCCCCTGCAAAGGCAAAGAGACTGCACCCGTCGACTGGGCTGTGACCTGTTTAGACAGACTGTCCCACGTACGAAGTTCCGGTAACATTGGTGTAAGTGCAGAGCCCCTTTTTCCGGTGAGAGCATCGCTGCAGAGTTGGAGAGAGACTCAGAAAAGGTGGATCTCTTTTGCCTCATACCCCTCTGGCTCCTGCAGTAACCCTTCGTATCTTGGTTAGACATTGTTAAAGACACAGGATACAGAGTACTACAGATGACAAGTGCTGCTGGTGATTCGGCGCCTGCGTGGGAGAAGAGTGACCCTTCAATCAAGACACCTTCAGGCTGATAAGTTCCTTTATAGGAAAACTTCTAATACTGTTGATGCCCTTTTGTCTGCTTCTATAACTCGTTCTCATAATATTCATATTTGCACAGTAGAGAGGCCATACTGGGCCGCAGGCCTTAATAGGGAGGCCGACATGACAGGGTTGAGTGGAACTATAGTGAGCTGGAGTTAGGGATTAGGATGGTACTACGGGGTTAATGTATTTGGATAAGGTGGGGGCAAGTGCTGGGATGAGGGGGAGGCGGGGTCAGAGCTGGAGCATGAGTTATCATTTTAAAGAAAGTGACCATCTTAGTGTGGCAACCATTTTAGGTTCCCCCACATAGTGACAAGAAGCTGTGGGGTCTCTTCTGTAGAACCTTAATTATGGATGTGGAAACAATGCTCCAACAACTGAGGTTTGCTGAGGAGTCGCTTGGTGCTAGCTGGATGCAAGCTGCCTTCCAAGGCTTGCTACAGGGAGCTGTGACCGGGTCACCTCACGCACTGCAGGATGGATGGCGGCCGCAGAAAGCTAATTCTCCAGCATATCTTAGTCCGCAGGTCCCCTTCTGGTTCAGCACCGCATCAGGAGCCCCTACTGAGACCCTCCGGCTCAGGGTGAGAGCTGTAAGCCGGCAGCTCATGTTATGAGAACCGGGAGGAATCCGATTAGGCGGTGGGGCCTGCAACAGAGGACGAGTCAGCCTCCCTCTCTACATCGTCACAGAAGGCTTACGGTCCGGGTGCGGCGGATGCCCTGTCGGGTGGCAGATCCACTCGGCATGGTCAGAAGGATACGGTGAGAGGGACGGGGGCCTGGTACGCAGGCCCCTCAGCGAGGATACCATCACGTGCAGCAGCCAGCTGGCACCACCCATGCAGCGGCAGAAGCGGCACTTCAACAAGATGGCAGGCAGTGTCAGGCTGGCCTGGGGCAAAGAGCAAGGGGGAGCCTGATGGAACATGCAGGCAGCATATCGATCACCAGGATGGCGTGAAGCATTAGGACACCGCAACATTTAGGGATCCAGCACGAATCGATTCAACTGGATTCATGATCTGCGGCTGCTGGGATCACAGCACCCAGGCAGCCAGTTGAGACTGATCATTTTTTCCTTACTCTTAACCCTTTGCTAGCCTTTTATGAGTGTATGTGTTAGAAATTTTGTTTTATTATGGGGGGCAAGCAGAGGCATAATGTTTATTTTGCATGGGCTATGGAAGTTTGTCCAGTTATAGGGATCTGGGATCCAAACAGTATGGGGATCTGGGATCACTACGGGTTATGGGGATCCAGGACTCCTCAAGGCAGGGTAGCACCTTCCGCAGCAAGGCTGGGTAGTGCTAAGGATAGGTGTTTTTAAGGCGATAAGAGTGGATGAGATATATACATACAACCAGTTCAGCATGAAGTGCAACCCATTAGTGAAGGCAGGAGGCGAGGAGGAAAGAGTGGATTCATTGCTATTAGATGAGTATGCTAAGGGTGAGGTTTGTGTTTGAGGGGACTTTGGGGGTGCACTTGAAACATGGGGTAGGGGACACGATTTGGAAAGGACAATATGTTTAGATATTTTCATTGCTTCAAGTGGAACGCTTTAATTTAGACAAGGTGAGGTGAGGATAAAAAGAGGGTTCATTTAATTTGGAGAATCTTCTCTAATGGGTACAGTTATCCGCTATCGTTATTTACAAAAGGTCCCCGGAGAACTGCTTGGGATTTGTGGTTACATGAATGTGATTGATGAGGATTTTTAGGCTAAATATGTTGAGCAGTTTCGACAGTGAAAAGCATGATAAGGGCCCCCGAGTAGGCTGGGGCATACGAAACAATTGTTTCCTGTATGCACCGGGACTTTGTAGCGGTCAGGAGACTCGATGTCAATGGCGAAAGGGTCGTGTTTATTATTTAAGTAGGTCATGGGGTGGTAAAGTGTTTCATGGGAAGAAAGCAAAGGGGATAATGATGGAATTGAAAAAAGGGCCAAGGTCATTGTGTCAGGAAGAGAGGGTATCGACCCTCAGTTGGGTTTGGTGTTGTACACTTTTCTTGCTGCTATGGATTGGGTACGGTTGTGTTGAAAGGGAACTAGGCCAAAATGGATAGTATGCATTGGGTGGGTTTTTGGGGATTGGGTCTCTGTTGATCATTGTCTACTTATGGGGTGTCCCCTTTCATGTTCATATTCTTGTGACGCTTGGTTTGTTTTTTTGGAATGGTCGCTTACAGAGATGTTTATTTTCAATTCCTCTATTCATTAATTGGATGAATTTTTGGTCGCTAGTTTGGCGCAGGATCCTGATTGTTCATTCTATTACGGACAATGGAGAGCATGGCCAGGAAGTTTCGGCCCCTTTAGTGGCCCAAAATACGGTGGGCCCTGTGACAATATTGAGCTTTTCTTGGGTATCAAATCGATACAACTTGCGCTGGACGGCAGGTCGCCGTTTAAAATGATGGTTGACATGAAGACAGAAGCGAGTCAGGTTAATGATTTGTAGATGGTGACATTGCATGAGGCTCAGTCTCTACTGGACAAGCTAATTTTGCCTGTAAGATTATGCCGTTGGGCAAAGCGTTCTGCCGTCGGCTATCTATGGCGACAGTGTCTACGCATTTGTTTGCCTCAAAAGAGAGTTGTATAATAGCACGTCCATCTGGATTGCACTGGTGGGTGAATTTAGGTCCTTTTGTTGGCTTGATGGGTCAGCATGGTTTCGATTTGTACATTTCAGTTTGGGTGGTTGGTAGATTCAGGGCAAAAGGTTTGGTATAGTAATGGTGGTTGGTAGAGTCAGGGCCAAATGTTGGGAGTAATAATGGTCTGGCGTATAATCGGGTTTGGCGTCAGGTATTCCCAATCATTGTGGAACTATCATTGTAGGTTAATGGAGTTCTTTTCAGGGTGGAAGATTTGGTTTGGTTTCGATTTCAAAGGTTTGGGAGGATAGGCCCCTAAAATTCCTTACCTCCTCCCGAGCGGCCGTTGGACAGGGTGTTACAGCATTTGGTTTGGTTGGGCCTAATTTGATTTGTGGTTATCAGCTGAGGTTGGGCATGGCGTGAGTTACTCTATTCTATTATTGAAGCTTTTTCTGGTCCACAGTAGGAGCGAGTTTAACAAGGTGGCTGTGTCCAGTGGAGTTCTGGAACTTTCCATCAGGCAATAATGGCAGTAAGGGATTTATTGTCTAGGTCTTTAATGTATGTGGACATATGTTTAGGCATGTGGTAATTGGGAGGATTGGAGGTCGGCATTGGGCAAAGGGCTGGAGGAGGAAAGCAATTCGGTGTTATTGGTTGGGTATAGTCGGGAGAAGAGTTGGTCTGTTCCTAAATTGAATAAATTAATGTTGGATATAGCTTTTGAATTTAAGTTCAGGGGTATTTAGGATTTAGCAAAAATCCTTTTGGTCTAAGGGTAAGGGATGGAAGTTGACCAGTGTTTTATCATGTATTTACTGATTTTGTCAATCAGGTAGTGGATGTCTGTTCCTCTTCACGGGAGTTACCTCCTTTTCAGGGTGCTTTTCAAGCAACCTTATTTTGTTTTTTTTCTTTTCAATTGAGGGAGTTAGTCGGTCCTTCTAGATTTCGGGAAGGAGTGCTGCGGAAATGGGATGCGAATGGGTTTGAGAACAGGGGGACGACATTTATTCGTACCGCCAAACGGATGTCGAAGGCAAAGGTTGCAAAGTAATGTTGGTTAAAGTGGTTGGTTCTCCTTATACGTCCTGTGGATTTATAGGAAGAGTTATTTCTGTGTATAATTGGCACATTGGGTGCCCTGTTATTGGTACATAAAAAAACGGTTCGCTTCTGTCACATTTTCATAAAACCGATGTCGTAGACAAAGGTTGCAAGGTAAGGTTGTTTGATGTGGTTAGTTCTCCTTATATGTTAAGTGGATTTATATGAAGAGTTCTTTGTGGATAATGGGCACGTTGGGTGCCCTGTTATTGATACATAAGGACGGTTATTTTCTGTCACATTTTCAATTTGAGGCAATAAAAAGAGGTGTTTGGACTAGGAAGTTATCCTTTCTGAGGATTACAATGGGCACTAACTTCTGATGGCAGCAGCCATAGAGACAGTCAGGAGAGGCTTAGGCTAGGAAGTGACGAAGAGGATCGGTCGTTGGGAGTCTGTGAGGTTCTAATAGTACGTTGGTCCAGCGTTGATTTTGTTTAAGTATAGATAACTGCGCTGGTGGATTATGGGACGTTCATTTGTCTTCTGGGCAGCATTAAGGGCAGCGGTCTGCCTAGATAGTTGGCAGCTTGGGTGCCAAGGAATCTAGCAGTCTCACGGTGGATCAGAAGGCGGGGGGATGGTTTAGAAACAGTTACGCTCTGAATTTCAAAGATTTGTTTGCTTGGGCCCAAGCTTCAGATGTACTGGCAATACATATGGGAAAGATTGGTTTTTGGAAAAGGCCCTATAGGGATGTGATTAAGGATATGAAGTTTGATATGTTGCAGCTATGGCTGTGTCTCCTAGGTTTTGGTGGTAGGGTATGATATAGTTTTCGGAAAGGTGTGGCATGGAGTGAGGTCTGTTCAGTGAGCTAACAAATCTGGGATCAAGGTGAATAAAGCAGTGTCCTGTCTTTCATGGCAAGGAATGGGGAGGTTGTGGTGCACCACACGAATTTGGAATTTGGTAAACGGGGAATTTTGGAAGAGGAACAAGATCCGCCTAAACAGGGTCGGTTTGGATGCGTGGCATTTGGTGAAACCAGAGGACATTAAAAAGAGGCTCGGAAGTGTGGAGGGACATAAATGTTTGAGGGATCAAAACATTTATGTTGGTGGCGGGGGGGGGTCCTCGAAGTTGTTGGTGCTGGTAAATAGCGGTTCGGGGGGGGGATCTCAAGAGGTCCTGGACTCCCCCTGGGTGGATTCAAGTGGACGGGTAATTGAATTATCCCGCGGAAGGGATTAAAGTGGACCCGTGCTTAATGGTAATGGAAACTGGCCAGGTGGGTTGATGTGTCTCTGAGCTGGTGCTTAGCGGCTAGAGGCAAGACTCGACCTGGGGACCAAGTTGGGAATATCAAATCTGAGTTTTATGGTTTGGGGCTTCGAGGACCACCCCTTCTGGGACGTTGTGTTTAAAATGTTGTTATATGTTTAATAAAAGGCTGCTGTGGCCAATTTATCCAAGTACCTCTGGAGTGTTTATTTTGTTGGTGTATGAATCGATGGGGTTGAGTGCCCAATAAGTTTTAAATAACTAGGTACGGAAGCTCACATGAATCACGAATACCCATTTGTAATATTACATCAGTGTTATCCTCTGTAAATAAACCTCCCCTTAACTGTTGGTCCATCTGTTCCATGGTGACATACTCAGCTCCTGCACGTTATTACAGAACCGTAGAATAAGGCACTTCGCTGCCTCTTGCAGCTCAATAGCAAATGACTCCACAGCTGCAGGTGGGCCTCTACCAACACGAGGTTTTACTACTTTATTGGCACCAGAATCCTGCATAGTACCAGATGCCTGCTTTGGAAAATGATCCCACATCAGCTCAGTCAGTTCCTGCTAAGCCGTGTAAGTGGCCCTGGCCCTCCCTCACAGCGGCCAAGCTGCTAACGTGAGGCCAGCAAGTAGGCAGTGTTGGAGGTGAGGCACCGACTGGACCGCCACCACACAGAGGAAACCGGAGCACAGTGACCAGGCTGGGGAGTCACCCCGGGGCTGCCAGGACTGGAGCCCGGAGTTGGAGGAGTAAGACCACAGGCAGGAACAACCCTGAGGGCACCAGATTCAACATCTTTGCTCAGCACGGTAATGGCTGACCCCATAATATGTGTGAAAGCTGTAATAAGTGTGTGCGTGCTTTAAATAATCGCTGTGAAGGGAGTGCGTCACGGTCACGTGCGTCTGGACGCAGCGAGTACCACAAGGCGAACCCATAAGACACCCGTGACCCTGGATACAGCGCCTCCAGTGGGGCGAATTTAAATTATAAAACGTGCAGCTGGATACGCCGCCTCCAACTGGCGAATTTAGGTATTACACGTTATACATACAGTAGTCTGGAAACCCCGCCTCCAGTAAGGTGAATTTAAATAAAGGGGGAACCTGGGTAACATTAACAATGGTGGGCCCTGCAATAGGGAATAGGGAAGTGGAGACCTCCTGTACTCCCCTGAGTCAGTGTCCCTGCACTCCTAACGTTCCCTATGCCGGTTCCGCACTGGGCGATGCACAGGAACCCAAAAACCCTAGCTCGCCCTGAACCTAAACCCTCACTAGGGAATTGGTCGATGCGGAAACTAATCCCACCACTGCACTAAACACACGAGGGAAAATGACAATACAGGGGAAACACCACTTAGCTTTGCTCTGTTGCGTACGCTCCTAGCAACAGAGCCCATCACCTGTGTACATCTTCTCCTCCACCCGGATCCATCACCATAACTGGATCCTTCACCATAGTGCAGCCTTGGAGCAGAGTTCACCACCAGTTGCAGCTGTCGAGTAACAGAGTCCCAAAGATGAGTTCAGCTCCTGCCCAAAAAGTCAAGCATGCTTGAGTCCAGCTCTCAGCAACCAAGTCCCGCATGCTGAGTGAAACTCTCTCCATAGTCGTCACTCCACCACGCCATGCCAGCCCTTCTTGCAGACCACCTAGCTGCCACTCGTCCCCTCTGGCTGGGCTGCGCAGGACTCATGTTCAGCTCCTTCCTCCCCCAGGCTTCCTTGTGAAAGACTAACAATATCACCAACCATCATCAAACCCACCTGAATTTTAAAGAGCTTCACACCTGATTTATAATTACGTGCACTAAACCAAAGAAACTAAAGTGCACTAACAGAAGCATACAGTCTAGATCACGTGAAGTCATTATTTCCCTCTACTCCTTGGTCAGACCTCATCTGGAATATTGTGTCCAGTTTTGGGCACCACATTTTAAAAAAGACATCAACAAACTGGAGCAAGTTCATAAAAGAGCGACCAGAATGGTGACCGGTCTGCAAACCCTGTCTTATGAGGAAAGGTTGCAGGATTTGGGAATGTTTAGTTTGCAAAAGAGAAGACTGAGAGGAGACTTAATAGCTGTCTACAAATATCTAAAGGGCTGTCACATTGTAGAAGGATCAACTTTATTCTCATTTGCACAAGGAAAGACAAAGAAGCAATGGGATGAAACTGAATGGGAGGAGACACAGATTAACTGTCAAAAAGTTTTTTCTAATATCTAGAGTGATCAATGAGTGGAACAGGCTACCACGAGAAGTGGCGAGTTCTTCAATGGAACTCTTCAGAGACTGGACAGACATCTGACTGGGATGATTTACCGAATCCTGCTTTGAGCAGGGGGGTGGACTAGATGGCCCAGGAGGTCCCTTCCAACTCTACGATTCTATGATTCTACCACTCACCACCACCGGGTCAACTTAGAATGAACAACACCACGTGTAATAATTCTAATGGCCACCGGGGGCAATCACTTTGGCACTTAGCCAAAGTTAAAAAAAGTTCACTTATCCTTTTAAACTGTCATCATGCTGGATCATGAGTGCATCTCTCTCTCTATACCTATATCCAATTATTTCTCTCTCATTATATATATATATATATATATATATATATATATATATATATATATATATATATATATATATATATATACTGAATACTGAAGTATTTGATGGTGCTGTTCCAAATATATATACAGTAATATATATATATATCAAAAAATTGGAACAGCACCATCAAATACTTCAGTGATGTGCATGCTTCTCTAGCCAGCAATCAAATGGCTCCTTAGGATAAGTTAAAAAAGGAGAAACCGCACAAAAAACTTAAAAAGCAATAAAGTTCATTTTTTGAAAGTTTTTTGTACAGTTTCTCCTTTAACTTACATATATATCTGAGTGCATCTACGTGTGTGGCTAGGGTTGGAGGGGGTCACCACAGGTGGGTGGGAGCCAGGGTTGGAGAGAGTAATGGCACCAAACAAAATGCCATCAAAAATACTATCAATACTTGGGTAATCATTTAGTTTGTGTTGCAAACCTGTAGTGTTGAATATATGATGTGAAATGTTTTTATGTGCAGTATAATTATAAAATTGGTAACCACAGTTAGTTACTATGCCTGGGCAACACCAAGCTCTTCAGCTAGTTTAGTATAAAACCATAGGTTTTGGATAAACTGATATCTGTTCATAGTGCCTAAAGCCTAAATAACTATCACTAAGAGAGCCCATGATCAAATATAACAGACCATTGTTTTGGGTCCATACTAAATGGCTACATACATACATCTTTTGTATTGCTGCATTCAGAAAATCGCCCTATCAATATATAATTAAAAAGTTAATCCGATTGCTAAACAGCGTAATGAGAAAAAGTCAAAACATCAGAAAAACACATATGCGGTTTGCGTGGTGGAGTATACTTTAATCCATCACCAATATGGCACAAAAACAATGCCATATTGTTTGAGTAAACTTTATTCCTTATACAGTTTGCAAGGTGGAGTAAACAGTTTGTGGGATGCAGTGAGTATCTGGACACAGAGAAGGGGTTAACAAGGATTTACTGAACAAGAAACAAGTAGTACTCCAGACAGGGAGGTAGAGACAATCAGGCAAAGAATATACAAAGAAAACTAGTCAAATTATCGGTTGCAGTTCTGACAGGGGGGAAGCCTGGAAAATCTCCCAGCGGCATCACAATTGATGAACAAAGTCTCTGGCTTTACTACAGAGAAAAAAAAAAAAAAAAGTAGCACTGTCGCCCAACAGTGCTGATGGATTTAGACCTGCTTGACTTGGGTGCGCCGTAACGTGTAAACAGTCCTTTGTGTGGATTCCTCAGGAATGGCACCGGGCAAGGGTCGTAAACATGTGTACAGGTCACAACAATTCAGTCTTTCAAAGAAGTCCTTAAGCAGTTGGTCCTGTGTCTCAGGTAAAACAGGGGTATCCAACAGTGCGGTAACAGACGGTAACTTAGTAGCGTCACAAGAAGTTTCCAGGTCAGCACATGGAAGTCTGGGGAAAGGAGTTGTCAGTGTAAGAAGAGGAGAGGGAGTCAACAGTCTTGTCGCCTTCCCACCAAGTCTGACCCGATCTCTCCCTTTCAGAGGAATCCTCCCGCGCCAACAGTGGTGACAGCCCCAATAGTTACGGCCTTAAAGGGCATCGCACACCACTGACTGTTCCGACTCATACTTACACCCCCCTCTCTTTTCACTCGAACTAGAAAGTCTTTACAGGTTTAGCTGTTTGCAGCCAAATGGACTGATCACCATTCTACCGAATGGGGGGCTGTCCAGCCATTGTTCGTTTGGAGTGAGGTAGATTGGAAGGAATAGTGGAGCCTTCTTGTGGAGATAAAGCCAAATCTGCATCCGCCATAACGTTTCTTTCTGGGGTCTCGGGACCCTGAATCGCAAACATATCTCCAGATGGTTGTTTGAGACTTTCCTCTTCATCCTCCACAGCCACAGGAGGCACCTTCTCAGGAACTTTAGGGACTTCTTCCCTCTGCATGGGACCTTCAGAGAGGCATGGCCAAAGCATATTTTTATGGACCACTCTGGTGGGCGCATTCTCTTCTCCTTCCAGAAAAACCTTGTATACAGGTCCTTCCACACCGACCCTTCACTCTGTATGGCCTACTCTCCCACCAATTTTCCAGCTTGTCACAGGGATGTTTCTCCCACACTAGCACCCGATCACTGACCTGAAGATCTGTCACCCGGAGAGGAAGCTTCTCAGACCCCAGACCTGTGTAAGAACCAGATGATGTAAGGTCTGTAGACTGTGATGATGTTCTTGGACCCAGGTAAACACCCCCGTCCGTGGGTAATCCTCTCCTGGATCCAGCTCCGACTTCTGATCCCATTCGGCCAAACAAGGAGTAAGTCATGTGACCTGTGGTTTGATGGACTCTTATTATAGATCCACACAAGTTCAGAGATGTATTCTGGCCACTTAGCTTTTCTTTCATCTTCAAGGGTCCTTAGTATCAGAATCAAGGTGTGGTTAAATTGCTCACAGGTCCCATTTCCCCTGAGGATGATATGGTGTGATATGCGATCTGTTGAATTGGTAGATTTGCTGCAACTCATCCACTTTGCCTAAGGAACAAGCTCCTTGATCCGAATGGATTCACTGTGGGCATTCATACACCTGAATGAAGTGTTTGCAGAGCGCATACGCAGCAGTCTCAGCTGTCTGATCCCGGGTGGGCGTCGCCAATGCAAATTTTGTGAAATGATCCACCATCACTAAGCAGTGGTCATCTCCCTGATGAGCTGGCCTGATTGGTAAATAGTCGACGGTCAATAGTTCAAGGGGAACTGAGGTTACTATCGTCTGAATAGCTCTTTGTTCCTGGGACTTGGCCAACTCACAGGCCCAGCAGAGTCTACAAGCCTCCTCGACTGCTGCTCTAAGCCGTGGGTGATAAACGAACAGTTGAAGCAACTGGAACATTTTTTGAAGATGAAGTGAGCCCCTTTTTCGTGAGCTTTAGTGGCCAAAGTAGACAGCACTTCTCCGGTATCACCACCTGCAAGGAAGCCCCCAGTTCTCCCCGAAGTTGAACATTCCAGTTTAACAGTCCATTTCTCATCTGGAGGCGCTCCCACTGCCGGAGGAACTCCAGTGCTTCTGGAGTCAGTGCATGCCACTGTTCTGGACCAGGCAACTTCTCCAATGTTACCCAGTGTCTGAACACAGCGAGTTCACGATCTTCCTTCTGCAATTGAACCCACTCATCCCGATATCTTCCCAATACTCCTTCATGCCAGGAGGTCTGTATTTGGTCCAGCATGGCTGCCACCATCCCAGCGGTCCTGCAGAATTGGGTAACCTCTTCTCCCTCTAACAATTCATCTCCACTCTTGGTGGTGCATGTCTCACTCTAGACAGGGTGTCAGCGTGCATGTTCTCTGCCTCACTCCTTTAGGCAATTCGGTACCGGAACTTTGCCATACGGGCAACACAGCATTGTTCCAAGGCCCCTAGCTTGGCGTTCTCCAGATGTGCCAACAGGTTATTGGTGTGTACTAGCACCTCCAAGCTGGGCAGGTATTCTACGAATCTGTCATAGCCCACACCATCGCCAGCAACTCCAGCTTGAAGGAGCTGAAATTGTCCGGGTTGCATTTGAAATCATGAAGAGACCAACTAGCATAGGCGATCACCCTTTGTCTTCCATCCTGCATCTGCGACAACAGCTCCAAGTCCATGCAAGCTGCCATCAGTGTGGAAATGAACAGTATAGAGAAGTCCGCATAAGCCAGTAGTGGAGCTTACGTCTTTTTTAGCTCACAGAAAGCCTTCTCCTGCCTTTCCTCCCAACGGATGGATCGACCCTTGGCATTCGGGGGTACCCCTTTCAGGAATTCAAGTAACGGTAGTACCACCAGAGCAAAATTCTTCACAAAAGCATCAGTATCCAGTCAATCCCAGGAAAGCACATACATCTTTCACGTTTTCTGGGGTTGGCCAGTCTCTGATCACCACAACCTTTCCCTGTGATGGCTTCACCTTCTCGGCAGAAATGATATGACCCAGGTACTCAGTCCGTAGCAAGTGGCATTTTTGGGGTTTCACTTTCAGTCCATACTTCTGCAAACGGCTCAGCCCTTGCTCTAGTCTCCGTAAATGGTCTTCGAAGTAGATGAGGGTGGCTTCGAAGTTTAAGTCACCTAGACACCTCCATCAGCCACTGGAAAGTACCGGAGGCATTGGCCAGGCCAAACGGCATGCTGTTAAATTCAAAGAGGCCCATGGGGAGTATAAAGGCCGTCATTGCCCCATCCTTTTCTGACATGGGCACTTGCCAGTAGCCACTGGAGAGATACAGCGTCAAGAAGAACTTGGCCTTCACCAACGCAGACAGACTCCTCAATCCGGGGCTGAGGGTATGAATCATGTACAGTACAGGCATTAAGTTTACAGTAGTCCAAGCAGAACTTCTGGGTCACGTCCTTCTGCACTAGCACAATAGGGGCCACCCACGGACTCTGGCTTTCCCTAATGACACCCACCTGCAGCATTTGACCGAGCATTTCTCTCCCTTCCTGATATAACTGAGGGGCAATCTGCCAGTAGTGCTCTTGAATGGGTGCTGTATCCCCCATGGAAATTTTGTGAGTAATTGCCGTGGTGAAGCCGAAGTCATCTTCGTGGTTCGAAAAAAATGGACTGATATCGCCCCAGTAATGCTTCTACTTCATGCGCTTGGGTGGCCGTGAGTTAGGACAGTTCAGCACGCATCTGTACTAAGATGCGCCCACCCAATTGGATGTATTGAGTGTCGGCCGTCGGAGAGGTAGTGAGTGACTTTCACCGACCATTGGTTTTCCAGATTCCCCGCTAGCCGTATGTCCTGGGGTGGTATGACTTCAGGCATGCTCACTACATGAGCTATTTCACCTCTTTGTGGGACAACAATCTCCAGATAGGTGAGGTTCATGCAGCGTATAAGCACCGTTCCCTCTCATACCACGACCAACGTCAGAGTCACCAAGAGTCCTGCAGGCAGTTGTTGTACTACCGGGGGTTCTAATTGGACTTCCACCCCCTCCAGTGAGGCATGTGATCGGACGGGTAAGGTTAGTACAGTCTGTCCCAGTGGTTGGGAGAGTTGAGCGGACGACAGGACAATCACTTTTCTTAGTGGTTTCTCTTGACTGAACACTTCCTGCACCTGGGCTATACAAATCAACTGTTGAAACACCTGCCACTGGGGGGGGTGCAAACTCCACTGATTTAAAGAAACATGAGATGGCTCATCACTTAAATTCCCAAACGCTCAGGATATTCATCCCTAATGTCACAGTGTGACCGTGGCCAGCCTCTCACTGGGTCAATACGATCCATACCACTCCTGCAACTGGGATGGGCAGGTGTGATTCGCTGCAGTCAACTTTACTACCGGGCCCAACTCGGGACTGAGGTTTCCAGGAAGTGTCCTCGGAAATACACTTCTGGCATCGTAGTCACTTGCGACCCAGTATCCACCAGGTACGCATGGCCCAATCATTGAATTCAGCCCATACCAGCGGACATGTAGGCACTAGATTTATGGGACTTTCACTACTCCTTCCTTTCCATTCTGGCTCCAGGCAATGTCCCCCAAGCTCGTAGCCCTCTGGTTTAACAGGCAGCATGAACGGGCCCCAGCCCGCCTTGGGCACTCCCTGGCCAAATGCCCATTTCTCCACAGTTATAACATGTGATAGACCTCAGCCGACGGACCCTTCGGCCCTCGTTATGGGCCTTTACTGCACTGAACCTTCCCTACCCAGACTGTTACCCCTTGCTCCTGTTCACGTGAGCAGGTCTCTCTCCCTATGTCAGCAAAAGTTATACGAGAGTCTACCCATTCCCGCTCTCTCAGGGTCTGCTTGGTCAGGGCATCCCGCAGGCCAGTCACCAACAAGTCATGCAGCATGACACCCGTCAACCCTATCCCATCTTTTCTGATAATGGCGGTGTGTAATTCTTGTCTGGCATTCATATATTGCGTAACCGTAACAGGTCGCAACAACCCGCGTCTTTCAAAGTATTTCTTAAGTAGTTGGTCCTGTGTCTCAGGTAAAACAGGGGTATCCAACAGTGCGGAAACAGACGGTAGCTTAATAGCGTCAAAAGAAGTTTCCAGGTCAGCACACGGAAGTCTGGGGAAAGTGGAGTTGTCAGTGTAAGAATCGGAGAGGGAGTCAACATCTCCTGTCGCCTTCCCGCCAAGTCTGACCCGTTCCCGCGCTCAGGTCTGCTTTTGTACCTCACGCCCCTGCTGTCTGACAGAAAGGTCTCTCCCTTTCAGAAGATATCTCCCCCGCCAAAAGTTGTGACAGCCCCGATAGTTCAGGCTTTAAAGCGCACCACCCACCGCTGACTCCGTTCCTACTCATCTTCTTACACCTGCATATGTGTTTTCCTGTGGTATCGAATATTTAAGAGTTTTGTGTTGCAATTGCAAGCATTTGGATAGGATAAATTTGGATAACAGCCAAGAACTTTGTTGTAGGTTTTTTTCCCCCCTTATAATACATAAAGTTGCTGTGCTGACTAAGTAGAAATGTATTTTATAAACTTATTTTGTGTAGACGAGGTGACAATTTATGTGGGTGTCATGATTTTTGGTAGGCTGTCTCACATTTAAATTTGTAATGAATGTAAACCAATCATGTCAAGTAACAGGTGTCCATGGCTTCACTTAATAGAATAGGTCTGTAAGGATGTTTTTATGCATTGTTCATATGCCTATGATTAAGAACTTTGTTTGAAACCCATCAGGCGTTTAGGGGCTGCATCCCCGCATTATGTTTTATTCTTGACATGAAAATAAAATATTGCAAATTTTAATGAAGAGACGCCTGGTGCTTGAACCTTTCCTTACTATTGTATAAACTGTACTGGAGAGGATTTTCTTACTGAAGAATTAAAAGCTATAAAGATTCAAAGCATTGCATCTGCTGAGTTATGTCATCAAATGACTTGTAATCAAAATAGAATAGAAGGTAAAAAAAGACAATGAAGACAATGAAGACAATATGTGAAGTTCACGTTCAGATAAACATTGTAAGGGAATATGAGAGGGAAAACCATGAAGTGTAACATAACGGTAATATCTCCCTCACATACACAACATGTAAAATTGCCCAAGAGGTGTTTGTTTTCTTGTGGGAATACCACTTAAATGTATTCCAGCTAATATACCAGGTGGGCCATGTGTTATTTCTAGATTAGGCCTGATGATGCATCATTTGTTCCCATCCCATAAAAGCCAAACGTCCAAAAAGGGGATTTTCCCGTTTAGCTGAAAATTTGTAATTTTAATGTAAACTTTGTTTTTTTATATAATTTTTATTAAATTTTCATAATATTACAGGGAAGGAAGGGTAAACATGGGAAAAAAAATAAAAAAAAGTATAGAACTCTACTCTACAGTGTTACATCTCACACAAAATAAATTAAAATTAGATAAGACAAATAGTGAGTTAGGACAAATGGTGAAGACTTTTTGTTACCTTTCTGCAATACTTTTAAGGCAAACAGACAATCAGAGAAGCAGTAAATACCATACCTCAAATAGTAAGTAACTTTAGACTAGGAAAATTTTTGGTTCCATAGGTCCCACTTAGAGTGATAATCGGGTAAGGCATTGTTAATAAAAGCAAACCTTTTCTCTAATGTAAACCTTTTAACTGAATCAGAAATTCCAGGGTTATTCCTTACGATTGTAGGATCTCCTGTCATACCCGCATATGCTGTTAAAGGCCCCGTTACACGTATCCCACCAACGATTCGACGTGGATGGGATCTCGCTGGGACACAGCTGATCGCTGGTGAGCTGTCACATAGACAACCCCTCCAGCGATCAGGACCAGCAAGCAAGCTGGATTTCAATGTAAACAGCGGGTATCCTAGAGGCGCAAAGCTCTTAGTTACCCGCTGTTTACCATGGAAACCAGCGTCACCGATTGCTGGTCTCTCGCTGCCACATGCAGTGATGCGTGCTGGCCAGTGGGAGACCAACGATCAAAAAATGACCCAGAACAATGGAGCGCGATCAGCGATACCCGGCAGGGGGGCCAGTCGCTGATACATGTCACACAGTGATATCGCCGGAGAGATCGCTGTGGCATCACAAAATCAGCAATCTCTCTGGCGATATCGCTGTGTGACGGGGCCTTAAGGCTGTAGGAAGATTATCTTGTCTTGTGGCTAGATCAATAAATACTATCAGTAGAGCCTCAGAAGACATGTAAGGGCCCCGTCACACATAGCGGCTCACCAGCGATCCTGACAACAATGTGAACTTGTTAGGATCGCTGGTGAGCTGCCAAACATGCAGCTTCACCAGCAATCAGGACAGCGACACGGGTAACAAGCGACACACGTCACTTAGTTACCCGCAGTGTACCTTAGTTACCAGCGCGCTGGTAACTAAGGTACACATCGGGATTCTAAGCGCCGCACAGTTCCTTTATCAATATTTAGTGAGAAAGCATATGTTTACAATATCTTTAGTGGGAAATGTGTGTTTACAGAACCATCCAGTTACTGCATAGTTTCGTCTTAATGTTTAGTGAGAAAGGTCATGTTTATAATATGGTACCACATTCGGTGCCAGGATAGTATTGATTGACATCTGCAGAACTGGCCACACAGTACGAGGGATACGGTATTGGACAAATAGAACCTGTCAGAGCTTGTGTAACATTTGGCTGCCCAAGCATTGTTTTTTTCCCCAAACAAGATATAAGCTGGGGAAGATTACAGCTAACACAGAAGCCTTGTTAACCGGTGGCCTGAAGGGGACGCCCGTGATGCCACACTGTAAATATCCTAGGAATTTCTCTGTATTCGCTGTTTGCTTCTCACAGCTGATGTTTCCCGGACAAATGCGCTTTTCCTGGTGACGTTTCTTATTTAGTGTGCAACGTAATTAGTTTACCTTTGTGATTTATATTATGCAAAAGTGTACGCAATATCACACTAATTTCCTATTCTTTGACCAATAAAATTAAATCGCCTTCTTTAAAGCCATATCCAATCCCTTTAAGCTCTTGACAAAACAGCGGTTTCTCCTCATTTCTTTAAAAAGTCGATATCAATAAATCTCACTTGAACGTCTTTTGCACACCAGTTTCCAGATCAGTCTCATTTTAAAAGAGCAGCAAATAATTTGTCAACCCATGTGCCTCTGGTACAGCTGTATATGAGGGGTTAATCTTATAGTACTGGTGTTTTCACCGATCCTAGCAGTTATAGCAGGAGCAGAACTGCATCAGTTGCATGGTGCAGCTTCTGTACCAGTGCGCTCTGCCAGACTGATACATCTATCAGGGAGCAATAAATGACCGGAGATCTTGACAGATATACCCATCATAAGGCATTACTGGGTTAAAGAATAATATTTAGAGTAAGGCCCATTTTCTATAAAGATTTTGCTTTGATAAATTTTTATCATTTCTTTATGGAAACAACGTGGCTCTTAAATTAATGAACAAGACACGGACAAAGCATGAAAATTTCCTCAATGAGCTCTGTGTGTCCATCCACCTATCAGGTCATGAAGGGATCATCTATACCCACCCCATCTACGTGGACTCGGATAACTTCTACATCCTGACCCAGGATTTGGCCCCTGCAGGAACTCTTCACTCATAGAACCCGGTGTAAGCATTTCAGAATCACTAAATGTTTTTGTATATTTAATTATGTAAAATTGTGGCCATATTTTTTTTAAAATGCTTTAAAGTGCAGTCAGGAACAATGTTATAGTTTAGCTTTTAACGCTCATCTATACTCCAAGAATGGTGTTCTCCAACATGCAGCTCAATAGTTCTAGCTAAAAACCTTACTTGCCCCTTCTTGACACTGTTGCGGTTGCTGTAGCGGGAAGGTACGGAGATGCAACCCGGAAGTGGACCCTCTGGGTCACGGCTCCAGAGCCCCCGAGGGTGAGCGCCCAGGTGAGGACCACCCCCTATACAGGGAGTGTTAGGGGCAGACCCCCAGGGGATGGAACCGCGACAGCCGGAACCAAAGGGGCGACTAGGGCTAGGCAGGAGTGGAGGCACAGGCGTATTCGTACAGAGAGCACAGGAGAGCACAGAGCGTAGGGATCAGGCAGAGCGCAGAACGGGAGCGTAGCTGGAGGCTGCAAAAGAAGACACAAAAAGCTGAAGGATGTGAGGAGCAGGGCCGAGTAGGAGCAACTGAGGAACACAGTACAGCAGGAGAGCAGAGGAAGGACTGGCTGAGGCAGAGAAGGTAGAGGCAAGAGTAAGGGTGTGAGGAGCAGGAGCACAGCGCAAACAGAGGCAGGTTAATAGGGCCTGGAACACGGAGAGTGCTGCAAAGACAACGAAACCGTGTTAGAAGAACAGGCGTCTTACCAGTCCAGACACCTGCCATAAGTAGCGCTGGGCGCCGCCATGTTGGAGGCGTGGCCAGCGCATCATGTTACCCAGGGGGCTGCGCGCATAGAGGGAGGCAGTGCGCAGACTCCTGCCACTGGGGGAGCCGGAGGCCGGGCGCGGGGACGCGCCGGAGAGCAGGAGCACGCAGGGAAGTGCGCGTCGCCGGGTAAGTGAAGCCCGGGGGCGTAACAGACAGTAGTATTAGTGGTTTTGTATAGACTAGAAAGTCAGATTGGGAATTCCTATTCTAGATTAATGTACTAGTAGGATTTTTCTTTATTTCACCACCAGATAGTTATCAGTAAGGCATGTTTTTGTATAGTAAGATACTTACCAGTTGGCATCTTCTGCTATTCTTAATGCAGTTCTGATCCTTTAGTGCATCATGTGACCAAGGTTGTGACTTCCTGGTTTGCTCCAGTGTTTGCTGTAAGAATCGGAAGTCACTTCTCAATGTAAGTCTAGGAGATTGAAAATCAGGCTCCCAGACTTGCGACCAGAGTTAGCGATCGTTAGCAGTGACTTCTACCAATAAGATCTAAAGGGAATTGAAGAGGAGAGGGGCCAGAGCAGTACCAGAAACAGAAGAATATGGCAAAACATGTTCCCTGTGTGTTGTACAATATTTATGTTACCAATAACTATGTGATGTTGATCTAAAAGGAAAAAGAAAGGGACCAGAGCATTGTCAGCAACAGTACAATGCGGCCAACAATAAGTATTACACTACTCACAGAAAACACTCCGGTAAGACAATGGTTATCAATATCTTATGCTGAACTAACATGAAAACGTGGAGATTTAGTACCATTCTGATTTTCCTAAGATCATACACATTTTCTAGTAATCATGTATCTAATGGATTCATCTACTTTTCCAGGTTCGAATTCCAGAAGTGAAGATGAAGCGTTGTGCGCTACAGTTGGCCAGAGCGCTAGAATATATGCACGATCAAGGACTAGTACATAGAGATGTAAAACCAGACAATGTATTACTAATGGACCAAGATTGCTTCTAAGTTAAACTGGGTGATTTTGTCCTGACACAAGCAATCAGTTCTCTGGTGCCATCAATGTCATTCATCATTCCTTTCTTGTCCCCGGAGCTCTGTCAATTGTGACACCATGAAGCGCTAGTTTTGAGGCCCAGCATTGACACATGGCCCTTTGGTGTACTTCTTTTCATTGCATTTACTGGATGTTTTCCATGGGAAAGAGCGGTAGATGACTATCCTGTTCCAAGAATTTATCTACTGGCAGCATTTTGAAAACCACAATGCACCACCAGGACACTGGACCAAGTTTTCCATCAATGCTCATTAATTTTTCCATTGCCTGCTCTCTGAAGACACCACCACAAGGAGTTCAGTGAACATAGTCATGAACTATCTTGAATTTCCATGGAGTGAACACTATGTGCCTGAACATTCGCATGAGTTTGTTGTAGACTACGTTGACATGGAACATTTGGCGACTGAATTCATCATTGTGTAGGGAAGGTGACCGGATGGACAGACTTGTCAGAATAGAGAAAGGAAGGTTTGCACAGTTTAGACAGGTGTCAGTTACTACAGTGGGGAAACAGCTGAGAAAGTGAAGTGGACGTGCAGTACCTTGGGTTGACCATTAGAGGGCAGGGAGGAGTGTGAGCAAAGGACTTCACATCAGCTTAGGGATAAGGAAACCATTGGTCATGGGGGGCGGAATTACAGGGAACCGGAAATGATATAAATTTGACAGGAGGGTTCCAGAAAGTTCCAGTCCCCAGGGGGAGCTCAAGTGACAGGAGGACTACGACAGTTTGTGCACTGTGAGGAAAACCAAACCAGGGGGACTGAGGAGAGAGAAAGTCAGGGGGGTGGTCCTGACACTAGAGTACCACAGAATAGACCAGGCACTGAGGTAAAGCATACCATATTGAGGGAGAGACAACTGATCAGTCAAAGTACTGTTGGTTTACGGGCCTAAGGCGGCCACAGTGACGGATCTGACAGGAGCGTCGAAGAGTGAAGAGGGGACGGTGCCTATATGTATATCCCCGGTGTAAAGTATGGTGTGCGGGAAGCGGCCCTGGAAACGGAGGGCCGATAAGCGAAGTGAAGTATATTGAAGTGCGGTGTGCTTCAGAGGCCGTCAGGCGGACGGCAAGAGAATAAACTTGGACCTGTTGTACCCTAAACCTGCCTCATCTTGTGTGTGTACGTCACTGCGCGGTATATTGAGGGACCACCCCCAGCCAGGCCCACTGACCCTACAATTGAAGGAGAAGAGGAGTATCTTGTAGTGGAGAACCGAGGGGACAGAGTGCATCATCATAGGCAATGCCCCTGCGGAAGCCATATCTCAGTCCTGTGATGCACTGCTGATTATGTCTGACAACGCCAACCTTGATTTGGGTTTCGGAAGTTGAAATCATTTAGATCTTGGGTAAGATGTGGGGAGCTCAAAATCCAGCATGTACACTTTATTAATTTGTGCTGGCTTCTGAATGATATTATGGCTGGCCTTCAGTGCTAATGTCACCATGCTGTTTTACCAAGGGTGTAAATATGCATTTTGCTTTTTTTTTTTTTTTTTTTTATATTAAAGTCCAGGGATGAGAGATGTGGGCAGGTTTTGGTATCTGCTAGCCATGTACCGAAACTGATTTGCAAGGAGAAGTCCTTAGCGAACATGAACCAAATACGGTGAATGGCTTTTACTTTGTTTTATTTGCAGCTATATGAAAATCCGTGTAGATTATCTAACAGCCTGAACCAAAAGTTCTTGACCCATATAGCAGCATTTAACCTCTTTTATCAGAACCCAACTAACCTGGGTTGCGTTTTTGGTGAACTCAATAAGACCACTAATGAGCTACATTTTATTGGTTTTACTTAGAATGGATTTACCGTCCTCTTGCTATATGGCCACACAATAATCAATGTTATTTCTAGTAACATTTTACTTTCCAAGCATTTTTACTAGCCTTGTAATAATGTTTAATTTTTTTATATATATTTAAATTCATATTCTTCTATAACCAACTAGAAGTATCCTACATTTTTTTTTTATCAAGTAATATGGAGTTTCTCTTTTGTCTTGGCACCAGAATCACCAGTTTCCAGGCGGCTTTCCAAACCCAGGAGATGGAAGATATTATATCAGTCTTCAAAAAGATGAGCAGAGGGATGTCTGATCAAGTTCTAGTTGCACAAATCAAGAGGTATGTAAGCACGGTCAGAGAAAGCTCCAATGATGGAGACCTCTGCAAAAATTTATTTTAAAATATTAAAAAAGCCATAGATCTCCATGTGGTTCAATTTTTGTAATTTAAAGAAACCCATCAAAGTTTTTACGGTTAAACTAGTAACGTGCTGTCACTTGGCAACACTAACTAGAGCCCTTTAATATCCTACCTGAAGTGAGAAAAGTTCTAGAACTCCCATATCCTCATTCATCTGGGTGGTGTTGGAGTGCTGACTGTAGTAATGAGAGAATGTCCTTGGATAAGCATGCTCGTGTTGTCACTAAGTGTCTTCGGAGTGCTTGAAAAAAAAAAAAAAATGTTCGCGCCCCTATGGCTGCATGTCTGTAGGTATTGGCTGTTAGGCTGCCCAACAACCGCGAGACATGCAGGCATGGGGACTCAAACATGTTTTTTGAGTACGTTGAAGACTCCGTACATGTGAATGCGCTGATAACGCCTTATGTTCGCTTATACAACGGAGTCCAGGTGTGATGGCTGTTGGCGTGTGCATTCTGCCCTAGTCCATGTTCCACTCGGCAAAGCTCTCACCGATGTCACACACCGAGCAGCATGTCTATCACGTCAGAATGACTCCAGCTCCTCAGTGCTGCCTTGGTGACTGGCGCAATAGTTACAGCCTCACTTCATGTTCATACAGGTCAATATCAGAATCATGTCAATTTCATCACAGCAGTATTTTTCTATATCAGTTGGATCATAAAAAGCCGGATTACTTACCCGTAATGCTCTTTTAAAGAGTCCACAACAGCACCCACTGGAGAGATTCCAGAGACCAACACCTGGGTGGGACCACCGTGCCAAGGACCGTCCTGCCAAAGCTTAGGTCAGAAGTTGATGAAAGGTCAAGTCCATAGTGATTATAGAAGGTGGAAGGGGATGACCAAATTGCCGCCTTACATATGGTTTCAATTGGAACGTCTCCCCTCTCGGCCCAGGAGGTCGCCATTGCTCTAGTGGAATGCGCTCTGATGCCTTCCGGAGGATTTTCATTTTTTGCGGAGTAGGCTAAACGAATGGCATCCCTGATCCATCGGGAAATGGTGCTCTTCGTGACTCCGTATCCTTTTTTATAGCCCTGAAAAGAAACGAACAGAGCCCTACACTGCCTCCAGCTTCTAGACCTCTCAATATACTTTAGGACAGTTCTTCTGACGTCCAAAGTGTGGAATTTCTGCTCCTCTGGAGTGGAGGGATCTTCAAAGAAGGTTGGGAGGAGTATCTCTTGAGATCTGGTATTTTGTTGATACCTTAGGCAGGTACAAGGGGTCTGGCTTTAATATTAATCTATCTTGGTCTACTTGAAAAAAGGGTGGATCTATGGACAGGGCCTGGATATCACCCACTCTCCTAGCAGATGTCAGCGCTACCAAGAGGGCAGTCTTGAGTGACAAGTATTTGAGGGATATCGGGTCTATCGGCTCAAAGGGTTCCTCCGTCAGGGCCTCTAAGACCAGATTTAAGTCCCATGCGGGGATTGTAGGTATGTGGACTGGAGTTGTTCGTTCGCAGGCTGTGATAAATCGTGATATCCACTTATTTCCTGCTATATTATGGCCGTACAGTGCCCCTAACGCGGACACCTGTACTTTCAGTGTGTTTACTGCCAGGCCCAAGTCCTTCCCTCTCTGTAGACATTCTAAGATAGGAACTATCGGGACTTCTGCTGTATGGGGTGCTATATGAAACTGTAGGAATTTTTTCCATATTCTTGTATAAATCTGGGTCGTGGACTCCTTCCTACTCTGTAGGAGCGTAGCAATCAGTGTTTTAGAAAACCCTCTTGATCTTAGTAGCTGCCTTTCAAATTCCACGCCGTCAAGTGTAAGCTGTCCACTTGGGGGTGGATGAAAGGGCCTTGGGAGAGTAGGTTGGGAATCGAAGGGAGGACCCAAGGATCTGTCACTGACATAATTCATAGCCACGAGAACCACGGCCTCTTGGGCCAGAATGGTGCTATCAGGATTACTCTCGCCCTGTCCGCTCTGATCTTCCGAATCACTTGTGGCAGGAGAATCAACGGAGGGAAGGCATATGCCATCTTGAACTTCCATGAGGCTTGGAGGGCATCCACTATGTCTGGGTGATCTGATGGAGACAGGGAAGCAAACGTCTTTATCTGTCTGTTCTCCCTCGTGGCAAAGAGGTCCACCTGAGGTTGTCCCCATAAAGTTACTATATCCTTGAAGATTCGGCAGTTGAGGCACCACTCCCCTTGCCAAAGTGTGTGTCGGCTTAAGAAGTCCGCCTCTTGGTTGTTCTCTCCCCTGATATGAAGAGCCGAGAGGGACAACAAACAGCTTTTGGCTAAGCTTAAGATTCTTGCCGCAGAAGACATCAGAGTCTCTGATCGAGTACCTCCCTGTCTGTTTATGTAGGCCACTGTAGTGGTGTTGTCCGATAGGATCCTGACACGTTTCTGTTGGAGCTGTGGAAGGAAATGGTGTAGAGCATAGTATACCGCTGTCAGCTCTTTTAAATTAGACGAGTATTCCCCTTCCTCTCTATTCCACCTTCCTTGACAAAAGCTATTCCCCATATGGGCTCCCCAGCCATGGGGGCTAGCATCGGTGGTTAGGATGCAGGATGGTACTATGACCCATGGGACTCCTGAGGATAGATGGTCATCATCTAGCCACCACTTTAGAGAAGTCAAGACCTCCTGAGTTAAGGTTATCTTGCTCTCGAGGTGACCACCATGTCACCTGTCCTCTTGGAGGATCTGATGCTGAAGTGTACGGACATGATAATGGGCCCACCGGACTGCTGGGGCACAGGAATTTAGCGACCCCAATAGCGACATTGCCCCTCTCAGAGACATGCGTGGTCTATCTATGGCTGCCTCTACTTTCTCTTTTGTGAGTGCAATCTTTACTTGAGGAAGTAGACATCTCTGGGTTGTGGAGTCTAACTGGAACCCTAAAAACATCTGGAGGGATTGCGGAACGAGTCTGGACTTCTGTATATTGATGATCCAACCTAGATCCTGCAAAGATGAGATTGCGTCAGCCACACGTTTGGTACATTGGGTGACCGAGTTCCCGATTATTAGGAAGTCGTCTAGGTAAGGTACGATTAGAGTGTCTTTTTGGCGAAGATTGGCCATCACCTCGGTGAAGATTCTTGGTGCTGTAGAGAGGCCGAAAGGCATGGCTGTATACTGAAAATGACGGATCTTGTCTTCGAACACCACTGCGATTCTTAGGTATTTTTGGTATCTATCATGGATAGGAAGATGATAGTAAGCATCTTTTAAGTCAATTCCTGCCATTACACAGTTTGGAAAGAGAAGCTTTATGGAGGATCTGATTGATTCCATCTTAAACTTATAATTTCTTATAAACGTATTAAGCTTCCTTAAATTAATAATTGTTCTAAACGTACCGTCTGGTTTGGAAATTAAAAATAAAGGAGAGTAGAATCCTCTACCTTCCTGTCCCACTGGGACCTCCACTAAAACCCCCTTAGATAGTAGGCTCCGAATTTCTTCTTCGAGGGCCTTTTGTTGAACTAAAGAGTTAAGGCGGGTTATGATAAAGAAATCATAAGGGGTTTGAAGGAATTCTATTTTCATTCCCTCTTTAATTATACCCAAGATCCATGGGCTCGAAGTTATTTTTTGCCATTTTGAAAAAAAAAAAATTTTAATCTACCCCCTACTGGTGGGTCTGATTTTTTAATTTTTATTTTCCCTCCGGAATGTTGAACCCCTAAACATGCTACCCTTTTGTTTTTCTTCCTTTGCGGGCCATCTATTTGATCTATCCGTTTGCCTCCTTCTTCCAAACGGTCGTCTTTTAAAGGTTCTCCTATAGAAAGGGATAGAAGAGTCAGGGAATGCCTTCTTCCTCTCCTTTGCTTTGGCGAGTATGTCGTCTAGGGCTTTCCCGAAGAGAAACTCACCCTCACACGGGGTTGCACAAATCTTAGATTTTGATTGTGCGTCCCCCTTCCAGCTCTTCATCCACAGTGCCCGCCTGGCGTTGTTCACAAGAGCTGCCGATCTTGCTGCCAGCCGCAGAGTTTCCGCCGAAGCATCAGCCATAAAGGCAGCTGCCCCTCTGACTAATGGAATAGCGGCCCGTAGCTTTTCTCTTGACACCTTCTGCTCGATTTGTTGATCCAATTGGTCCAACCACACAAGCATAGATCTGGCGGTGCACGTGCTGGCTACTGCTGGCTTAAAAATACCCATGGCAGATTCCCAAGACCTTTTCAATGATGACTCTGCCTTACGGTCTAGCGGGTCTGCCAATAAGCCTGCGTCCTCTACCGGAATAGTAGATTGTTTTGAGGTAGAGGCTACAACGGCATCAACCTTTGGCACCTTGGTCCATTTTAACAGCTCGTCATCGCTAAAAGGATATTTCCTCTTTGAGGCCAATGGGAGAAAACTTCTTTGATCATGTTTTTCCCATTCTCTTTTTATTAGGGCCTTAACTGCCAGTATCACTGGGAACGCTCTCCTTTTCTTTTCCGCCAACCCCGCAAACATTATTTCTTGTGCGGTCTGGGCACCCCTTGGTTCCTCACACCCCATAGTGCTCCTCACAGATTTGACCAGGTTATCCACACTATCCAGGGGAAAACATGACTGTCCCTCCATGTCTGATGATGACGAGGAAGTGAGTGAGGAGTCGGAGATTAACCCCTGTTCTTCCTCTGACTCTGAGCTGAGGGTCACCTGTTTTTTGCTTCTAGTCTCTGAGGGTGAGGGAGTACTGGCACGGTTGATAGCCTGTATTTCCTCCCTGATTATGGCTCGAATGTCTTTTGACGACACTGCGGACCCCTGCCTAGTCTATCTGGTGCACTGCTTGCAGAGCTTTTTGGGGTAGGAGTCAGGGAGAGGTTCAGAGCATAATGCGCATTCCTTATGCTTAGATTTTTCTTTTTTCTTTGCCTGGAAAGTGGAGCCGAAAGGAGGTTGGGGGAAGGAAGAGGTCAGCTTAATAGGTAGAGTATATACTTTGCACACTCACCCAGTGAAGCATTATATTACCGGATCGGATGGCTGAGATCCCGTCCTAGGTCTTGACTCTCCTGTCTCGCTCCTGCGGCCGGTGTCTGTCCTAGCGTTGCGGTCCCTGGTGGAGTTGCTCCCCGCAGAGTCTCCTGCTGGAGTGTGCGTTTCCGTTGGGGACGACATGGCTCACCACCGCACAGCTGCGGCGCTGTTTAAATAGATTGCTCGTCTTTTTTCCTGCCCCCGGAAGTCGCTCCTCCTCCCCGGGATCACTGCGCATGCGCCGTCGCACTCTCAGCCACCCTGCCCCGGAAGTTCAATCATTACTTCCGGGGGTCAGGAGCCTCTGCGCCAGCCGGCTACCGCACCCCCGCTTCTGTATGCGGCCCGCGCTCTCCATGCCATCGCCCGTTTCTATTCGCGCCACTGGCGCACTTACCGCTCCTAGCAGCGGCGGTCTGCGCATCTTGGTGCCATCGACGCGCTCCTGGGTGAGACCGAGCGGCCCATCCCGGACCCGGCCATCATCCTCCATACACCAGACGAGGGGGGAGCCATCTAACGGAGTCTCCCCCGACGCTGCCTCCGGACCGCAGCCCCTGCCGTTCGCGTGGAGACCGCACAGGCGGCATGCATGGCCCAGGTATGCTTTCCTGGAGGAACGTGGCTCCGTTTGGAACAGGAAACCAAAACTGAGGAGGAAAGGCGGACCGCCCCTTTTATCTTTCCTGTAGGGTTTCCTGTTCCAAATGGGGCGGATCCGATACCTCCAGTGGGTGCTGTCGTGGCGAAGGGTAAAACTTAAGGTTTTTTTCTGCATTCATTGTATGTTTTCCCCGCATTTTTACTGTATAATGTGTAGTTTGGATTGACATTCATTTCACTGTTCAATGTTTTAAGTAAACAAAATAAATCTTTAAAATGTCTAATAAAGAACAAGCCCTTATTTGTCGACAAGCAATAATTTGTTTTTTTTACTTTCAAGGTGTAGAATGGGGTTTGTGCTTTGTATAGAGCCATATATTCTGTAAGTCACAACTAAGGCATTAGATTTCCCCTTTACACGATTATATTAACAAACAGAAAACCCATTTTAAGAATTTCTGCTTCATTTTTTGGCCAAAAGAAAAAAAATTACCTTCAACACCCGACCATCATCTATTTTATAAGAATTTAATATGGTACATTGAATTAATTTTTGCCCACAACAGCATCCCCCCTTAGCAGACCATCATTCAGGGTAAGGATTATCTTCTGCCTAACATTTCTATGTGCATTAATTAGCATTTTTCTTATAAATCTGTAAAAATGTCACCCTACAACTGGATGCCAAATGTGGAGCATGTTCTCCATGATCCACGATTGTCCATCCAGTGTGAGTCCAGCTACAGAGTCATTATCTTCACACCCCTCACCCTTATGGAGTCTGAGGACCGTTAAGCTGGAGTCACACATAGCGACTTGGATGAAAACTATGGATTTTTGTTGGTGGTTGCTTTATTTCATCTATGGGCTGGGCTTTGCTTAGGGTTATATAGTCCTCATGAGCCTAGGAATAGGGAGGGATAATGCTATAGTGCTATAGTGTCGCTGGATCATATGCTCACATTATACGTGCTTATATGTATGATATTTCTGTGGTGATGTGTATTATTGATACTATGGATGCCATAATTTCGTGATTATCATATTTTTATTGTGTATAACTCTTGTATCAATAAAAATTACTTATTTCAGTTGTTACTTTAATTAGTGCAGTGTGCGCTTTTTTGCAGTGGTGCCCTCTTTTTTTCCCCATTTTCTCAAATGATACTTTCAGCGCCTTTTCTCAGCCAATGATGGAGGGCGCACACTGTGGGCAATGCGACGACATGCGCAGCGGCCACCACCATCTTAGAGAAGGGCATTGAAGTGATTGGCTGGCTTTGTGTGGCGTCACAGTGGGTATAAAAGGCTCTGAATGCCGACCGCCATCTTACTTCTGGCGATCTTACAATAGGGAGAGGTGCTGCTGCTGATTCTGAACAGGGAGAGCGTTAGGCAGGGAAGAAAAAAAAACTGCTTCTGCTGATAGCACTTTTCACTGTACAGTTAGTGTGCAGTGAAAGGGGAGGATTTTTGTTGTGTGCAGCAGCGCTGGTGGTGATTAGGCTGCCTTTTAAGGCTACCTGCTACCTGCATTTCTGTGTGCACACTGCTGTTCAAACTGATTTTTTCAAAGCACTCCAATTTTATTATTTTGTTCTGGTGAGGTACTGAGCGTTCATTTTTTCACACCCCATATATCGGTGTACGCTCCTCACACACTACCGTGTACCGGCTGGTATCACAGACAAATAGAAGCTATCTGGGTGTGACTCTGGAAGAACAAGCCGAGGAGTTTCCATTTTTCCAGACCTACACCTTAGAGTGCTGTCCGTTTTTCAAACAGTTTCGTATATCTGCTGTTTGATCACGGTCAAAACTAGACAGACCGCGTGTGTCAGTCCGTATACAAATAGACGGAGATTGACAATTTTCCATACAGGCACCGTATAGCGGTGTACGCTCCTCACACACTACCATGTACCGGCTGGTATCACGGACAAATAGAAGCTGTATGTGGCTCTGGAAAAAAAAGCCGAGGAGTTTTTCCGTTTTTCCAGACCTACACCTTAGAGTGCTGTCCATTTTTCAAACAGTTTCATATATCTGCTGTTTGATCACGGTCAAAACTAAACAGACAGCGTGTGTCAGTCCCTATACAAACAGACTGAGATTGACAATTTTCCATACACACCATATAGAGCTGTCTGATTCTCAAACAGTATTGTATATCTGCTGTTCGCATTACAGTCACATTTATACAGAATCAGCGTGTGTGTGACACTCCGTAAATACATATACGGAGATTGTTAGTTACACAAAAAACGTATACAGCTGTACACTTCTGATACAGTTCCGTATATCTGCTTGTTGGATTACAGTCCAATACATACTGGGAGAGCATCTGTGACTAAAAATATATACGTTGATTTAATTTTTTTAATACACCTTACACAGCTGGACGCTCCTCATACAGTATCATCTCTGCGCTGGTATTTCTGGTACATTTTCCCAAACATGAGGAAGTATGGTGGAAGAGGCCGCGGACGTGGGCAGGGGGGGGGCAGCTGGTGCTGATGGTGGTGCATCGGCTGGTTCTGGCAAAATCACAATAGCAGCTAAGGCAGGAAGTGTTGAGCCTGCGTCATCCTCTGGCTCAGGAAGGCCTGTAAGGTTACCTTTTCTTGGAGTAGCAAAACTGCTTTTAAAGCCGGAGCATCAGGAACAGGTTTTGGTGTACATTGCCGAAACAGCCACCAGCTCTATTGCCTCCTCTTCTGAACGTTCGAAACCTGCAAGCACGGAGTCGTCAGTGCAGGGTTCTGGTCAGGAAAAACACCTTTCCTTGTGTCCTTCACCCCCCCAAAAGTTAAGGATGCGGCAGCCCACACTTCAGATTACTCTGTGGAGCTCTTTTCACATACCATGCCTGGGTTATCCAGTCAAATCCTGAATTCCCCAGTCCAAGATGAATCTGACATGGAGTGCACTGATGCACAGCCACTGCTAGATGATTCTGCTGGTACATTGACCCACAGCACTACTTTGCCCTCGCAGTCTATTGAGTCAGAATCTGACCCTGATGAAACTCAGGTGCCCCTTCCCGCAAACTACAGTCATGGCTAGTGTTGAGCATTCCGATACCGCAAGTATCGGGTATCGGCCGATATTAGCGGTATCGGAATTCCAATACTGACTTCCGATACTTTCGTCATATCGGATACCGGAATCGGAAGTTCCCATCACGCTATGAGCCTGCTTGCTTTGATTAAGCCAATGGGAATCCTCCGAAGTGTGGGCACATCCTGTTAGGCATGTAGGCATGTTAACTATTGGCATGGCTGTGATTGGCTGCCGAAATGATGTCATGATGCACTATAAAAGCCACCACAGCCGCCATTTCTGGTTCATTCTACTGTGAATTCAGTTAGGGACAGGCTGCTGTAGAAGACTGTGAGGGACAGTTAGAAATAGCGATTCCACCAAACATCTAGTGCTTTACCCAGGCTACATAAACCACCACTGTAGCCTTCTTTGCCCTAGCAGCAGTGTTCACAGCTGTCTGCAAGGGCTGTGTGAGTGCAGCTCACGCTGTGGAGTTTGTCCTGCAGCCAAGTCAGGTTGTAGGCTGCCCAGCGTGCCTCACTGCTGCCTCATACATCTTTTAATTTTTGAGCTGCATTTTTTACATAATTTCAATCTAGTGTGCTTCCATCCGTATCCATATACGTTGGTTGCAAACACTAGTAGTAGACAGCGGAGCCTTTCTGCAGCCTGTCAGTGCCAGTGCCCACTTAGCTGCACTGTTCACGGCTGTCTGAGAGGTCTCTTGACTGTGTGTGAGTGCAGCTCACGCTGAGTAGAGTGTCCTGCAGCTACGTCTGGTTGTAGGACGCTCAACGTGCGTCACTGCCTCACACATATTTGTCTTTGAGTGCTGCTCATTTTTTCTTCTCCTATTAGTGTGCATCCATCCGTATCCATCAACATTGGTTGGTTGCAAACACTATATAGGAGTAGATAGAGGAGCCTTTTTTTCTGGCTTGTGCCCTGCCGGCGCAGCCAGATTAGTATTACCCAATTTTTTTGGAGCCTCATCTTTTACATTGTAGGTTACCTGCCTGCATTGTAATAGCTCCAAAAAGTTGGTGATACTATCAGTTTCAGTTCTTTGTTCACATACTTTGAGTTTGTTTCCAACAAAAACCACAAAAAAAGTTCACCAAACACTACATTTGGAACTTGTGTAGGCCACATCAGCTCCTATTAAAGTGTAGTCCACACACACACACACTTCATAAAATTAGTGTTTCTTGTACCTGTAACCAGCTGTTCAGGAATAAGCACACTAAGGCCCCCCTTTGTACTTTTCTGCCTATCTTAAGCAGTCTGGCAAGATGAAGAAGGCAGGGAAGTAAGGCGCGTGGGCGTGGAGTTTCAGCAGGGAGAGGACGTGGGGATTCTGCAGGGAGAGGACGGGGGATTCTGCAGGGAGAGGACGTGGGGATTCTGGGCCTGCTGCGGGCACCAGTGAGTCAGCATCCCCCAGTTTTATCAGGCAACAGTCCTTTATGCGCAGCTTTGTAGGACCTCAATGTACCCCACTGCTGCGGGAGGAACAAATTGAAGCCGTTGTCGGATGGATGGCAGCTAACGCATCGACTTCAATTACTTCCACAGCCTCTCAGGACCAGAGCACCAAAGAGCAACCATCTGTCTCTTCACCACCTGCCAAAGTGCCCAGGCAGTCAGACATGGACAGGAGCCATCACAGTCTCTACTTCTGTTCTCGGAATCTGTTGGCTTGGAAAGAGGGGGCCAGCCAAGCAGCATTCCTGAATGTGAAGAGGGAGTATGCAGTGATGCGCAACTTCTTTGTCCCTCTGAATCTGAAGAGACGAGTGGGCCAGTGCCTATGGTCAGCACACCTCAGTACGCATCAGATGACGAGACTCAGTTGCCACTTTCTGGTGCGTACGGTGCTGGCGAGACAACCCCGGAGAAGCAGCTGTTTGAAGAGGGGAGGGAAGATGATGAGGTCCTTGACCCATCATGGCGTGAGGAACAGGAAGGTGGTGGGAGCAGCGCGGAGGAAGAGATTCCCCTACCGGCCAAAACAGGAGGCAGAGGGAGTGGGAAGACTTGGTTGCCTTTACCCTCCATTTCGGCACCCGTTAGGAGCATTCCTCATTCCAAAGGCAAAACGGGCGCTCCCAAGACTTGCAGTGCGTGGTCCTTTTTTGACACAGTTGCAGATGACATTTGCTTTGTCAAATGCAAGCTGTGTCATCAGAAAGTCAAAAGAGGGAGAAATGTCAGCAACCTCAATACCACAAATGTGGAAACATGTGCGCACCAAGCACGAGTTGGAGTTGCAGAGACACCCTGAAGACGTAGGCCAACGTACAGCACCACCTACCACCTCTTCAGTTCGTGTTGGGGCTTCTTCCTCCAGCTCACACACTGCTGGTTCGGCTTCCTCACAGGATCGCCAAGGAAGAACCTCTGCCACTGTTGTCCGGAGACCCTGTCAGATTCCACCCATAGCAGCACGTTCCCATCCATCACAGCCATCGGTAGCACAGGCATGGGATAAAAGGCGCCCTTACTCGGCAAACCATCCCCGAGCACAGTCTCTGAATGCTGGCATTGCCAAACTTCTGGCAGTTGAAATGCTGTCATTCAGGCTGGTGGACACTGACACCTTCCGGGACTTCATGGCATTGGCAGTCCCCCAATACAACGTGCCCAGCCGCTTTTATTTCAGCAGGCGAGCCGTCCCTGCCCTGCAGAAACATGTTGAGGGCAAAATAAAACATGCGCTACTAAACGCCGTTAGTAGCAAGGTCCACCTGACCACCGATACGTGGACCAGTAACCATGGACAGGGACGATACCTTTCCCTCACTGCCCACTGGGTCAATGTTGTGGAGCCGGGTACAGATCTGGAGAGTGGCGCTGTACGTGTTCTTCCAACGCCACGGATTGCAGGACTCCAGTCTGTACACAGACTCCTCCTCCTACTCAAGTTCCTCAGAAACAGCAGAGCAGGAGCCTGTTACGACCGATATGAGCACAGCCGTGGCCAAACGTCAACAGGCTGTACTCAATTTATTTGGGGAAATCGAAGCCACACAGCGCAGGAGCTCTGGAATGCTATCAAGCAGGAGAGCGATGTGTGGTTTGGGCCAGCGAATCTCCAGCCGGGCTTGGTAGTGTGTGACAATGGCCGAAATCTGGTGGCAGCTCTTGGCCTAGGCAACCTCACACACATCCCATGTCTGGCACATGTGCTTAACTTGGTCGTGCAGAGCTTTCTGAGGGACTATCCGGATCTTGATGCGCTGTTGCACAAGGTCCGCATAGAGTGCGCTCACTTGCGGCGTTCCAGCACGGCAAGATCGCGCCTCGCTGCTCTGCAGCGACGATTTGGCCTTCCGGAACATCGCATCATATGTGACCTACCCACCCGGTGGAATTCAACGTTACATATGTTGGAGCGGTTGTGTGAGCAGCAGGCAGCAGTCATGGAGTACCAGCTGCATCAGGCGCAAACAAGTCGCACTGTGCGCCGTTCACACTTCAGCACCATTGAGTGGGCCTCTATGAAGGACATCTGCCTCGTTTTGCGTGCCTTCGATGAATCCACGCGGATGGCGAGTGCAGATGATGCACTAGTTAGCATGACTGTCCCCCTTATCTGCCTGCTTCAACAAACACTGCAAGCACTAAGGGATGAGGTTTCGGAAGAGGTGGAGGATGAGGAGTCCCAAATGCCATCTGCTTCTGGACAGTCTGCACTACGCGTTTCCTCACAAAGGCCTAGGCAGGGGACACTTTGTGAGGAGGATGAGGAGGAGTCGATGGAGGAGGAAGACATCTCTCCAGAGGAGGGAGGTACACAAACCTCTACTCAGTATGTACAGCGAGGGTGGGGTGATGCAGAGCAGGCCGAGGTCACGCTTCAAACAGGGGACAGCGGTTCTTTGGCAGTTGGGAGTCTGCAGCACATGGTTGATTTCATGCTGCAGTGCCTGAGAAACGACCGCCGCATCGCCCACATTCTCGTCTCGGCTGATTATTGGGTGTACACCCTCCTAGATCCTCGCTACCGGGACAGCATACAAAGGCTCATACCAACGTTGAACCGGGAGCGTAAACTGCGGGAGTACGAAGAGTCACTGGTGCAGTCCATAATGTTTTCCATTCCACCCGACAGCATTGTTGCTAGTGCTTTACAAAGCAGCTCTGTGCGTCGAGGCAGTGGAGGAAACTCTGCACAAAGAGGGAGCAGAGGCAGTGCCGCAGCACAAGGCAAGACCACTATGGCCCAAATGTGGCAAAGTTTTGTGTGTCCACCACAATTGTCTACACCATCAGCGACGCCTCGAGTCAGCAGGAGGCAACGCTTCCGTCAGATGGTGTCAGACTACATGTCTTGCCCTGTCACTGTACTCCCAGATGGCTCTTCCCCCTTCAAGTTTTGGGTCTCTAAGCTGGATACATGGCCAGAGCTTAGCCAGTATGCATTGGAGGTGCTGGCTTGCCCTGCTGCCAGTGTATTATCGGAACGAGTCTTTAGTGCCGCAGGTGGTGTACTAACAGACCGTCGCACGCGACTATCTTCCGATAATGTTGACCGGCTGACTTTTCTGAAAA